>NC_061879.1:11202500-12402500 GCF_905147765.1 Vanessa atalanta
AGGTAGAAGAGATCTCAGCCCAATAGCCAACATTTAGTTACTTTACTTTCTTTACCAGTTAAATAAGCACCGAAAACCTCAGCGATAATTTCCCGGACTAGAACCCACCACCTCGGCACTATAAGCCTTTGTAATAAATAATATAGTATTGAATAACTTTATTATTGAATATAAACACAACGCCTGTCTATCTGTTCCTATAACTTAAGCTCTGGTCGGATATGAATGAGGTTAATTATTCCGACGCGTGTTTGTGTCCAAAGCATTTCATATCAAACATACTGTATTGAATTGGTAACAGTACGTATCAACATAATTAAAGGATAGAGGAGAATAGTATGAGATAATATGTATTCACCTTTAATTAAAACTAGTTTTTTAATAAACAATACTAAATTATATATTTTTTACTTACTACTTACTATTTTTTATATTATTCTTACTTTAACAAAATATACTTTATAATAAGTAGATATTGTACATCAATAATAATTGTACAGAACAGTAACTCAGGATCATGTAAACTAACCTACACACAAATGTATGTATAACACATATACTACACATGTATATATTAAGGGTTGATAAGTAAATTATTTAGAATTAGAATATGAACACATTCAAGGCAGCTTAAAGTTAATTTAACTATATATTTTTTTATTTTATTTCAATATATATGTATGTGAATTTGTTTTATTTTTACGATCCGTGCACGGCTTTTCAATTTATTTATTTTTAAATATATTTCAATTTTTACACCCTATAGTGTGATATTTTACAAATAAATTGTGTTTCGTTTCATTTTTGAAATGAATTCACCGATGAGTAATCAATCATAAAATTTCGATGTCTGGTTTTGTTTTACACCAATTCATTATGTTTTTTATATTTAGTTTTCGCGAAAGGGATGTGATTTCGAAATGAAACAATTGATATATCTACGGAACTGATAACAATAATGCATTGAAGGGGTCATTGCACTTTTGCTATTATTATTTACAATTCACACATAAACACATACACACACACATCAATTAATGCACGGCTACATTGAATGGATTAAACTCAAGCAGTCGTTTATTATAAGGCTGCCCAGTGAGATACCACTAGCATGAAAGGCAAGATGTCGAGTGATGGTACACTGAACACTTTCAACGCGTTGCACACTAAAAGATTAATCCAAGTGACGCTAGAGTACTAAGGTGGCTTCTTATGAAAGTATTATATAAAACATTTTTTCCCTAGAAAAAACGTCGTATTGCGGTTAATAAATCCTAAGAACGAAAACTTTGTTAACAATATTTTGATATAAGATTTCTTTTAACTGAAACGAATATTAAAATATTTTACGTAAAACCAATTGAAATTTTGTATTTTTGTGATTTGGACGTACGTAAAGAATTTTAACATGCTTAGTAGCATCAACGTAGGTACAACAACCGTTGACAAATAAACTGAAAAAATATATGGCATTACCGACATGAAATTTTCAATATTTGAAATAATTATAACTTAGCGAAATAATTTGTGCCTATTTGGCACAAATAAAAGCCAAAAAAAATATGACTGACAGAACCTACAAGCGGCCTTGAAAACAAAAAGTAGCCTAAACAATAAAACTATATAAAAATGTCAATGTGACAAGTCTGATAGAGAATTTAAAATCTTCTACGAAAGCTTGAACAGGCTAAGACCGGTTAAAATACTTCGAATTATGATGGAAATTTTCAAATAGCATAACTTGATTTAAGCATTAATTGAACCCTTGCGTAGTCGGTTCGTGAGTAAAAGAATCAATAATTTCCTTAGAATATATCAGTTAATAGTAGCAACATACTTCTTAAGCTTCAGCTTTTTTAGTATTCAAATATGAAGCCACCGGTTATATAAAATGTTCAACTTTGTACCTTACTTCGCTTAATGGCTAACTCAGCATGTGTAAAATTAAATATAAAAGACCACTTATACTCGCTAATCATAACAAAAAAAAAATAGTAAAACAAAGGAGCCTTCGGCCTATTTTTGCAGAATATCTTTTAAATATTTTTTAACGATTTTTTTACTAAATCGATACCCGCAAATCCCGATGCAACATTCTGTCGCCTGATCAATCAATGCGGGGCGAGAGTTTGTACTGAACGGACCCGTGACATATTTCTCCGCATTTACAGAGCAGATTGTCAGGTTTCCGCGACGCAAATTGTCAGTAGCGTGTGATCGAGCAAAGACAACGACGTATATCTCTATCTTAACAAATAAAAATGTTTATATGTATGTGCTATTTGCTTGCATTATCTATTCATCCGATTGTGATGAAACTTTGGCAGGCCAACTCAGAGCCTAACCAAAAAATCATAGTTTTTTTTTTATTATAACTCGGTCCTTCGATATAATTTATTATATTTGGAAAACATACAGTATTTATAACACATTGAATTTTTTATACAAGAGATTATTCACTGAAAAATAATATTTTCACATAAAGAACCTACACACACGTCAGAGCACGTATGTACAAACAATTTAAATAAAAAATATGTCATAATATTAAAGCATAAATTTATAATATGATTAATGACCTGTGAACAATTAAACTGTTAATAATTATTACGTATAAATTATATTTAACATTAAAAATAATTACATTGGAATTGTTCCAATTAATGCATTGGAATACATGCTATTCCAACATATACACAATATAAACATATACAATAAAATATCTGAAACCAAATATAAATAATAGATTTGGAATAAAAAATGATACATATTTTATAGTATCATGGTAAGTACAAGCTTACAAATTATAAAATACAATTTAAGAACAATTCAAAATCAAAAACATAATTAATGTTTAAGTTGTTAAAGGTGGGAAATCTTAACGGATGATTACGGGTTCAAACCCAGGCAAGCTACTGAATTTTCATGTGCTTAATTTGTGTTTATAATTTTGTATTGGTGAAGAAAAACATCGTGAGGAAACCTGAATGTGTCTAATTTCAATGAAATTCTGCCACATGTGTATCCAACCCGCATTGGAGCAGCGTGGTGGAATAAGCTCCGAACTTCTCCTCAATGGGAGACGAGGGCTTAGCCCAGCAATGGGAAATTTACAGGCTGTTACTGTCATTAAAAGGTACTATAATTTGTTCTTTTTTTTGTTATCTATAAAATGTATAAAATATAAGTCACATGATTGATGTATACAATGGTTTTAGGCGTATTTTGATCTCGTAAGGGGCACATTAAAAGTGGATTTACAGCACGACGAATGACTAGTACATCTGAAGTTCAAGCTATTCAAAAGAAATGGTGAATCGATCACATGATTAAATAATTTATACGAGAATTTGGTCTCCCTCCATGCGACGTTGTTCGATGGAAATAAGATTTACTTTATAGTATTTATATCTTGCGAATAGAAACTTGGAAAATTCCGTTGGATCTTTTCAATTTCACTGACGTAAAGTATTGTATTGCGGGTTCCATATAAGAGACTCATATTCCAAAATAAGACGTGCTAATGACTTTTATAAGATAATAAGCTTATCTATATTTTTAAAATATACCAATCCTCAGATCGGAGCCAGGAGTGCGAAAAACTCTTGAAGGCTACATGTGGTTTAAACGTTCGAGCAATGAAAGTAACACGTTCTTTCGGAGACGCGACTTAATAAATTTCCACTTAAGTTATAATAAAACAGATTTATTTAGAGTTTTATTCCACCAGTGTGAAGTCGGACGGATAGCTAGTTCATTCATCATTCTGGTTAGAGTTGATGACAGTCCTGAATTGGTTCTCGACTTAAATGTCGGTTTATTTAGTAATCGACTTCCTGCTCTATGAACCTTTACACTTAGTTTGTTTAGTAATTAGGATAATATATAATATCTTTAATAATTTTAGAGTTATGAATAGAAGAGTTACATTATAGTTAACTCTTTCATTTTTAAAATTATCATCTAAAAGCAGATATAAATAATCTAAAAGCGCAGAACGGGTCCAAAAAAATAGCGGACAATAGTTGGCCAGTAAGTCCACGCACACTTGTAAAGTAGTATGACGTTTGGTGTATGTCAAGCTTAGCTGTCACGCACCAAGATAATAGAGTTGGTTCGTTTTACTTTAGTTCTTTTGTAATGCGACACTCTATCTAGATCTATTAATAATTAATCTAAGGATACATCTTTTTATTTTCAATGATTTTTCACATCCTAAATTTGTTGAACTTGCGCTCTGAAATAACCAAGAAAAAATTCGTAGGCAATATATTTAATTTAGCCTTAGAACGTTATTTCATTTTATTTTTTATTTAGTATTCAAATTCATGCTTTTTCGTTTAGCCCAATTATGGGTAAAAATAAAAGAACAAGGCATTACGCATGGTGGTCCTTGCAGCTAATTTAAAAGTAGTTTGTATCGTGTGACAGTGCCATATTGACCGAACGTACCATAGCTGTTAATTCTAGCAGCCGCGGCCATATGTTACGCCACATTATACGCGCACCCTTATGACAAATAATTACTTCGCCAGACATTTTTACACTCCCATGCGCTTCATTTAAGCTGCCGTGATGGCTCAGTGGCTAGAACGCGTCTTAAACGCAGATCGCTACTGAGTTTTCGTATACCTAATTTGTGTTTATAACTCATTTCGTTCATGGCGGTAAAGTAAAATATCGAAAGTAGACTTACTTGAGTTAGATGAAATTCTGCCTCATTTGTATCAAAAATTTGTGTTGGAGTAGCATGCTCGAATAATCTCCCGACGAGCAGGGTGATAGCTTGATAAGCCATCAATGGGTAAAAAAATATGTATTATTCTGTATTGATAAAATTACAAAAGTTTATTAATGAGGTATGAAAAATAGTAAAAATATCTGTGATACACGGTCCAATACCGATAAAAATAAATTTATATATTTATTGTAAACATCACCGACGAAGTACAGCTTACAGTATGAACGATCACTAGTTCATTATGTAATGGTTCGTTCGCTAAATTCACTTTTATTAAAAAAAAATTTAAATGTGTATTGTTTTCGACCTCTCTGTGGTTATATCATTACAATGAAATTTTACCCTTAATTAATACGTCTGTGATAGAGGGCGTCCATGTTGCCGTTTTGTGTTTCGGAGCACGGTCTAAAAATAACATTACTTGCAATAACATTTGTCTTAATATATTAGTATTGTGACGGCCGACAGCACGATGGATTTATGTACCACCCTGTGAGTCGACTTATTATTTATTAATATAAATGTTCCTGTCTGCACCTTGTTTATTTAACATTTTTCAATATGACGACGCACCGTACTGCGTTTACAGATTTTTTACGTATTGTTTTATCCTTTCTCGTGCTTAAGAGAAAGTAGTTTAATTTCTAATGTATGACATACATTCCTATCATATATCGCTTGAGGATATATTCCCGTTTAATTAAATCAATTTGATCAATTTAAGTAAACTACCGGTAGCGGTCAATGACCCGTACCTATAATGATTTGATTTTGACATTTGAGTTTTTTTACCACTTATTGCCATTGTATTTGTGATATTATTTCGGTCAAAAGCGTAAATTTAATGATGATAGTGTCGTCGTAAGCCGACACACGGATGCAATGTTTAGAGAAAAAACCGCGAGGCGTTACCGGTCACTGGTGTAGTAAAATATAATTTATTTTTATACGCATTCATCACGCATCAGCGCACTTTTGTGATGGACCACCCGAACGAAGCCAAGTATTCAATTATGATTATATGTAAATTGTAAACGGATTATTGTTCAATTTGGTTTCGAATTTCATATAAATCGATATTCTTCTAAAAGTTACATCGGAAGTAATATCGATCGTCTATCGATAAATCGATCCACAATTTTCAGACTCCGGACTATTACTAAGAATTTATCGGCAAAAAAACCCTATAACTTTTTATCAGACCGACATGGTTCGAACCCAGAACTTCGGAATCTATGACCTTATATAATGCCACTAGGCGCATATACACGCCTTTAACAAAACTTGGTTACTGTGACTTTTAAAAATATTTGTTATTTCAAATTAATTCATTTTTTCTCAGACTATGCAGACACATACCATTATATGAAAGTTATATTTTATACCCTGTTCAAGTTAGCTTGATCTTTTTGACAGACGGGCTAGTGATGAGAAACGGAAAATATAACATATATAACAGTCGATGGAACGATGGAATGCATAATTGAAATTAGAATTCAATTATTTTTAACTTATTTTTCTAAAAAGGGTTAAACCAGCCAAAGAGACTCCAACCAAAAGGACCCCCGTTCGTAACAATAACTCAACAATGATCTTTAATAACGACTTTTGTAATCGATATTTGTAGCAGTTACTGCCTGCTATTCGCGTCCCTACCGTCCGACCGATGTAACATTGTACAAGCGTATATTATTTTCAGTGTTTCTATTTAAATTTTACTTTGAAGCAATAATATTTAATAGAAAAAGTCTTAAAATTTTCGGATAAAGCTTGCATCTTTAGGAACTTTTGTATTATATGTATTTTTTTAAATATTTTTACAATTGTTAAAATCATTAAATTCAGAAAATAATATGTTCGTCATTGCAAAGTTATGTCGATCAGAAAAATTTACATCTGTCAAAATCTTGTACAGGGTATAATGTTATTAGTAGTTTTGCGTAAATACGACTTGACCTAAGAAATATAATGCCAAGATTCATTAAAGCGGAGTTATTCTGTGAGAACTCACTAATACATGTCAATATAACACTCGTGAAATGTCGAAAGATTATTTACGGTTATGCGATATTTTAATGCATGTATTCATAAAATGTAAATTATTATTATTAAAGTAACATATCACATTCTGACATTTAATCGTGTTCTATGTTAAGTTTCAATTTGTTCATGTAAAATAGTAGTAGTAGGTCTATTCTGTAACAAGAAACTCGAATCTCACCGCAGAAAACGAGCGTGAAATGTCAGAATGTGACATTGACTATAATAAAATTAAAAAATATAAGTTATGCGTATCATAATGGCGTACGCGTAAGTCGATTGTCAACATTTCACGAATGAGATACGAAGTAAATCTTTACAGATTCGAACAATTGGTCTCAACAATAATAAGCATTTAGACATAAGGTTATGTTTGCAGAAATAGAAAGAGATAGTAATATATTTTCAAATGTTTTATCTCTTTTATAATTAATAAAAATCAAACTCAAGTAAGATTTTCGGTGTTAGTCGATTATAAGATAATTTTAAAAATGGATACACATAAATGTTTCACATATTTTAAATGCTCATTTTTTTACTTATATTAGTTTTGAATATAAGCTTAATGTTATTATATTAAACGGATCATAAACTCTTTTACTAGCTATGGTTCGTATAACTTAAACCCCGCTTTTGAATTATACGAATATACACGCGTCTGATTCATACACTTTGCTATTTCACTTTTATGGTTACTGCTCTACGCCTTAGAAATTTACCGTAAAGGTAAATATTATTTGCCTCCCAACAAAGGGTAGACCCTCTAACAAAAAATATTAAAATATATCAAATCGAATTCTTTACTTGTTTTAAAACTCATTTATTATGTAAAATATAGTATTCCTGGTTTTTTTTTTAATAACGGTTAATAATAAAAAAATATATCCACTTTTTCTATACTTATATTATAATGCGAAAATAAATCTGTCTGTCTGTATGTATTTATATCTGTCTGTCTGACTGTCTGTTCCGCTTTCACGGCCAAACCACTACACCGAATTTGAACCACAAGGAAGGACATAGGTTACATTTTTATCCCTAACCTCGAAGACACGAATCCGTACTATGTGGGAAATCAGTAAAAGTGCTTTAATATATTCTGTATTTATATAGAATATAACAAAGATTTACTTATGTTTTTGTAGTGAAATATAAAAAAAAAGTTATAACTGTTAATTATAGCAGCATTTCCTGGCACCATTCCACGCAGTCAAGATTTAATTTTATAATACATATTTGTATATATATTTAAGCACTTATCACTAATGTTATCAATTCTTATGTTAATTAATTATATGTTGAATTTGTATGTCGACTGATAATCTATTATGTACATAAAAGTAATTAAAACTTACAGCTATTAATCTTTCTAAAAGTACTTCATGATCGCACTTTATAAGAAACTTAGGACGTTATTATACATAACAAATATAACACGTTTAATTAAAGCAGTACTTGCTTCGTAAAACTCTTAACTGACTGATTACTTAACTGTTAGAGCACAACGATTGGATTCGGTGACTCTACCAGCATTAATTTTGCACAGCAGATGAGGACTAAGAAACGATTTATCACTATCATTTTTTTAAATTGGAGACAATACTTGTTTCAATTAAAAGTCAGACGTAATAGTGTTTTAGAAATATTTACTCAAACTGTGGAAAAACTGATTTTTTTGTTACGGCACTTTCGTTATTTTTTTGGACTTCGGACATTCCATGAAAAAACGAATACTTTATAATATCTCTCTCGTGTATCTGTGTATTTGTCAAACTTACCTTTCTCTTACTCTATTGCATGTAAACAGATGAATTCTGGTACGTATATCTAAGTGACTCGATCACGAACACTTGAACTATTTTATGTTTTGTTGGTAGATTTCAGATTTCGTTAGTGTAGTTAATAAATACTCAAAAGCATATTGAAACAGTTATATAGTATACACGTTTATTGTACTAATATCATAATTTAATATTATTTAAATTAAATCAAATTGACAACAATTGGGCATATCCTTATCTCTAAAACTACACAGACTCTCAGAAACTCCGAAGAAAAACTGAGCTACCTTGTTATTTTATTACAAGCTTGCGACTTCACTCGAAGTTTAGAGGCAAACCTAAACGAAAAACTTAAGTCTTTAAGTTCAACGGGAAACAAAGAAAATATTCACAAAATGAAAATGCGTACAGAACACAGTACTAAATTTCAGCGAGAAACAACAATACCAATTTATCGAGTGGATTACTGCAGTCGCCCACTTACACGGCGAGATAGTGTTCATGCCCTGTGTGTGATACAAGTATTTTTTAATATTACAAACCTTGTCAAGAAACTTTTACGATTAAATCCAGAACAAAATATTTTTGCTATTTCTCGATGGTTTTGTCAAACTTAGAATCGAAATTCCCCTGTGGTGCATGCATGCGCTGATCTTAACCGATGATTGCGGGTTCAAACTCAGGCAAGCAGTAATTTTCATATGCTTAATAATTAATAATTGAACACAAGTTCATCTCGTGCTCGGCGTTAAAGGGAAACATCGTGAGGAAACCTACAAGTGTCTAATTTCAATGATATTCTGACTGTCAGTTCCACCGACCCGCATTGGAGCAGCGTGATGGAATAAGCTCCAAACCTTCTCCTCAAAAAGAAGATGAGGCCTTAGCCCAGCATTCGGACATTTACAGGCTACAATTTTTTTTTCAAATTTACATAACCTTCTAACACTAAGTGAATTGAAATGTGGAGTCAGTCTTTTTTATTATGTACATACATATATTATATATACAGTGTAAACTCTATATAACGACACTCAAGGGAATGTATTTATTTGGACGGTATAGAGAGTTGTCGTTAAATGGAGAGAAGAAAAATCTGTATTAGAAAAAGAAAAAGTTTATTTCAGACTAGTGTGAGTAATTAAATAAAACAATTCTTATTTGAACGCTATTGCGTACAAGCTGTTATTTTTGTCTTACGTCTTTTGCTGCAGCAGTAATTTTGTTGTATTTTTTTACTTATACATAACGGTGCGATATTGAGGCATCTTGGTGATAAAAAAGTACTTTTTTAATAATTTTGCTGCTTACAGAGTTACTTTATGCGTGCAAGCAGTCACAATTTGTAAACTAAAGCAACCAAAGAAACGTACACATCTGCACAGTTTTTACTAATTTTGGCAACTAAAAAAGAACTTTTTATTATTTAATATGTCGTTACTGAGGGTGGGTGAAACGCTATATAGAGTGTATCATTGTATGGAAGACAAGCTAAACCCATATGTGTGTATCTATTAATAATATACCATATTAATTAAATTAAGATTATTTATACTATAATCAGCGGTATATACTTAATTTAATTAATTATTTAATACCAGCGACCCGCCCTGGCTTCGCACGGGCGCTATATAAAAAATATTAATAATTTATTTTAAAATATATATTTCAGTAATAATACAGTTTTCTACCAGCAAAAAGTTTTTTAGATTTTGATCATTAGTGTGTAGGGGAACACGACATACGAAAAACCTAATATTACCGTTTTAAAATATTATATTAGTTAAATAATATAATCTTATTCCATTTTCAGGGGTCGTCAGATGAACTGTCTTGCGGAGGATCGGCGCTACGTCGGTGGCGAGAGCATTAAGGCATGGCTTCGGGACACGTGCAAGCTTTCATCTCCATCGTCATGCTGCTCTGCAAAGGTAAAATATTAATTTATTCGTATTACGATCTCCAGCAAACAATACACACTTATAGTGTATACTAAAATTTTAAATTAACATGGTTATTTTTATTATTGCAAGTATTTAAAACGGGATATTCACCATGTTTTTTAATTAGTTTCTTGTGAACAAGATATTCGTAGATAATGTCGAAATATCGAGCTCCACACAATATAAATCAAAAACATGGTACATATCCCGTTTTAAATACTTTTAGTAATGTATAGTAAAATTTGCACGTAATTGAATTACGTATAATGCAATTACCTGGTGCAGGTAGGGCTTTGTGCAAGTCCGTCCTGGTAGGTACCCGCCATCTCTCATTACATATTCGACCGCCAAACGGCAATACTTGATATTATTGAGTTACGGTTTGAAGGAAGAGTGAGCCAGTATGTCTCTTGTGCGTGGTCTGAACCACGCACAAGAGACATAGTTTCCAAGGTCGTTGGCGCTTTGGTAATATAATGAATGGTCCATAATTTTACAGCGCCAGTGGCAATTGTGATGACCACTTACCGTCCGGTAGCCCAACAGACCGTCTACCAGCCTGTATAATAAAAAAAAAAAATTTAATAATATTATATTATATGACCAATTTAAAAATACAAATATCGTGACGTTCAGTCTTCATTTAAAGTGAGTGAAAAAGCTACTTTTTTATTAATATACCTTGCTCTTGCTCTAAAATATTCCCCGTGCTCAAATGTATACTAACTGACTGTAGAGAAATTGTTGTGTTGTCTATCGAGTTGCAGTAATAGCGAACCATCATCATCAAAAAATACACAAATGAACAAACTTCATTCCATTCGGACAAACTATGTCGAATTCCATTAATGTCAAACACACAACCAACCAACCAACATATATGTTGACTGCGGATTACTTCACGCATTCTTAATTAAAATTACTTCGTAAAATTCGAATTGAACTGAAATAGCTTTAATAGTTCTGCGTAATATCCGGTTACATAAAATAAACTATTGAAATCATTTCTAGCTATGAATCAATGTACACAATTTTACTTCGATACATTTGTTTAATTAATGTCAGTACACCGTAACGTAATAATGGAAACGGATTTAACTTGATGTCAGTTTGACTCTTGATCGTATCATAGGTATTTACTGTTAAGACGTATATAAGGGTATATACGCGATTTTGCACTTATGTAACCATTATTATTGAGTGGACTTCGATTAGTAACATGAAACTTTTTCAGAACATTTTCAGAAAACACTTTTTTAGAAACGAACGAATAAACACTTTTTCAGAAAAAATATTCAGAACATTTTAGGACCGATGTAACATATGAATCATATTAACACAGCACTCTGATATCTATTCATATTTTATATTGACGCCGCATTCCAGATTGCTTAATGTTTCCAACATAAAGTGATCTCTCTTTGTTTAAGTACTCTAACAGATAATTATTTATTTTAGAGGTAGTTTTAAGCTACATTCCATAAGCAAATGGGCCAATATCCGGAATAAATTGATATTGATTGTCTGACTTTTGTGTCTTAGGTCTAGAAACCGTAATTTAGTATATTTTTGCACTTTAATATTAATACTGTAACTTTAAATATTGTTTAGGTAGTGATTAGTTAAATAACAGTATGTCTTCCTCTCTCGAATGTCAAATCAAGCATGTCAGAAAGAGATAAATATATGTTTGACTAAACACCCGCTTACGATAAGCAAATACGTTTCTAATTAAAATCGCTGCTTGATTAGATAATTTGAAAATAATTAATTAATCTCTATTTTGTAATTAGTAAAGAAATTTTATTTTAACATGTTTCCAAGATCAAATCAATTTAACTAAGTTTAGACTGTGGTCTTCTTAAACAAGCATATTTGAAATCATGGAAATAGTTTTAAATTATTAGGTTTTAATGTCAATATTGGTTGTCGCTACAAATCAGGGTAGTGATTGTATATAAAATCAACGAAATAATTGTATTGTGTATTCCAAGCTAAGTAGGTATCCTATCTTCATGATTCGATCTTATAATTGTGGAACCTATAAAAAACAAAAAAAAATAGGATATATGTATTTGTTTACAGAATTACAAACGAAATTTCACAACTAAAATAAAACCATAATCATAAAATAATAATTTAACAGTGATTATTTTTGATATTGAGTCTAGTAGAATATCATAATTCACCGCTTTTGGGTGTAAATAAACCCATTTCCTCTATATTAAATATCATGAACTCCGGAACTGGCATAATTGAAACATTTTTCAATTAAAGTTACAAATATTCAGAATCAGTTATTGCTAAATTGAACGACATAATCCACTACCGTACCCACATGACTCTTACACCTCTTCGCAAAGCTACCCATTCACACTATGTTTCTCGGAAATAAATAAAGGGGGAGATTAATTTGATTAAAAAAAAATTATAAAATGACATGCTTCCCAAAAATATTTGCTATTTTTGGGCCATTTATTTAAGCCATATATTTAAGCCCATGAAAATATTATAGCGAAGGTATATTATTGGTGCCATAATGTGGTAAGTTGGACGGCATCGGAGGCTTCTGTTTAATTTTTGTAAGTCGGACAGCATCGAAGGCTTCTTTTTAATGCGTCTTTATTTTAGCCATTTCTTCCCAAATATCCGATTATGATGACAGAATGGTTCCCGTTAACGAATTAGAAATGATTAAGATTAAATTATTTTTAAACAAAAGAAAATATAACGAACCAACAAAAACATTATGCAATTTATTTTGTTCGCTTGCAAAACAATCTCTACTTTACTCAAGAAACGTCTCATTGCATACTTTGCTGTTATCGCATTTTTTTTTTAATATTTTTATCACCATAGTCATATTAATTATAACGGTTTTATTCTTACTTCTAATTTCAAATTATTTCATTGTCTATATACAAATAGCGGTGTAGAAATAACATCGTTAGCATTTCAGGCGCGCCCCGATCGGCTCCAGTCACCTCCTATAACTTGCATCACAGCGCCATACGTTTTCAGAGTAAACTGGGTGTGCGCTCGAACTCCTGCAAAATGTTAGTTTTTGAAAGACCTTACTTACCTAAAATACAAATTATTCAATTGCACGTGTATAGGAGACTTCTGTAGCTTTATAAATGACACGATAATGCTGAATAATATTATTATTATTCAGCACGCATACGACATCAGACGATCTTCAATCTCAGTCCAATACTCAATAATAGTACGTGTTTCAGTAGCTTTTAGCACACCTGAATTATTGCGTAGCATTGAAATATTTGAATGTCTGAAAATATTTTGATGTGTTGTATAAAATATTACCAAAATCATAATAGTATTTTTATTAATAATATTGTTATTTATTCTCTCCCACAGACATCACATTTAAATGCGTCTAAAAAATTAATCCATCCTCTAGAATAGGACCTATTTATTGGGGGTACATGTCAGTCACCTCCTCGTGGTGTACCCTGGGCAACGGGGCCGGCTTGAGCTTGCTCGTCGGCCACGGCTAAGACTGGCGGGAGGGATGCGGCGGGGCTGCTCCTGGTACGTCCCTGATCGGCGTCAGGGCGGACCATGTGAGTGGCCTCGTTGGCTAGGAGGGAGTGGGAGGGCTCGCTACTCGAGCCTCCCAGGTGTTTTACACCGGCGGTCAGCGGCGGAGCCTACCATCTTATCCGCCGCAGGGCGTCAGCTTCGTTGACGCCCAGCCTCCAGTGGCGAACTCGGGGGAGTTCGCTACATTCTTACGTGGAGGATGAGGGGGAAGGCGCGCACTAGGCGCGCTTTCCATGAATATTCAGCCGCCTTAGGGCGGCTGCCGCTGGTGGGGTCGCGGTTGCATGCCCTTGGCGATCCCGTGGCCTCACCACTCGGCGGCATGGTGGAAACCCGAGGATGGTTTTAGTGGGTAGGACAGGGCATTAGCACTAGCGTGCCCTGGCACGGGGCATTAGTTCCCGGTTGAGTCCCACATACCCGTCCCGGTCCCCCGACCGGGCGGCATGCGTAAATGCATTTCCTCCTCGTTAAACAAAAAAAAAAAAAAAGGACCTATTTATTGAATTTTACATTAGATAGTAGACAGTAGTTTTACAAGAAATACATTTCTAGTTATGAAATACCAAAAAAAAAAAACATTTTCATTATAATTAGGCATAAGGTTCAAGATTTAGATCGTAAATCAAATCATATTATTCCATTCAAATACCTTGTGTATTTGAACTGTCATTCAAAAAAATTGTGTTAACTTAAATAATAAATATTTTTCGATCATTAAACAGTTGAAAATACTTTTATCGAACGGCTATGAACCGTCGCAATACAAATAAAAAAAAACATCCATCGCTTTGTTTAGAAACTACGGTGCCAAAAACAGACAGATAGCTTTAAACTTATAAGACACTCCGTTTTGCGAGGTGGATTAATTTACAGGAAAAAGTTACTTCGAGGATTTTCCCCGAATAAAAATAAAAATTGCGGTTTCAATTTACCAATTTAGATATCTACTTTCAGACATATTTAAATAGAAAATGAACAAAGTCAAGAAAAATGAATGCTTGTTTTTATAAAGTCAGTGTTCCGTATTATATTAAGCACACATAACATTCACACGCATGTTAATACAATTGCTTTAAATTTTTTGTAATATCAAAAATAATGTATCGTATGATAAAAAATCTCATAAACTATGTAACGATATGTCCAAATATAAAGGATCCGAGATAGTCCAATGTTCGAAGGCAACCCACATTCATTGAGATAACTGATGATGGTGGGTTAAAAACCAGGCAAACACCATTGAAATATCATTTGCTTAATTTGTATTTGTAATTATCTCGTGCTCGGCATTAGAAAAAATATCGTGATGAAATCTGCATTGGTCTAAATTCTTTTGGCGAGAGGAATATTAACACGTATTATATATATGTCTGGGTAGTAACCTAAAGGTTGACTGGCAGAGAATGCCTTCAGGCATTAAGTCCGCCTTTTGTCCCATTAACTTTATGGTCAATAAAGCATTTAAATAAATAAAATATGTATTGTAATGTTCGCCAATTTTTGATACAGGTACATTCTAACAAGTCAAAACAAAACATCATAAAGAACTTCAGTTCATTTAGTAGTTACATTTTAATTGTCTCAGCTTCGAATCCGGCGAAACCATTCATTATAGTACTGAATAAACATTTCAACGTCATCGTTATTTTCTAGCGTCTATATGTTAAAACTTACAAACAATATTACCATACAAATAACATTTTGCTTGCAACTTAATACTTTATTCAGTCAATAAGATGTTAACTATATATACGCGTTGTATACAACTTATTGGTTTAAAATTATTCTAGTTAAATAAAAAAGCATTTCTTATTACCCGTTTCACCTATTCGCAGAACCGAGAGCGAGACTTCACCAAATTTAAGCTAAATATACAGCAATTAATAAATTAAAAATAGAAATCCGAAAATTTTAATGAACATCGCTTCTCGCTTATATTCCCGTGTATTTCAAACACAGTGTAAATAAATTCAGCTTGATAGTTCTTCAGTTTTTATTTGGATTAAATATAAGTTGTCTTTTTATTTATATTATTAAAATTACCCTCTTCGTCGCGAGAAGAAAGAATTAAAATCGCATTAGGAAATCCCGTTTCCTCCTAACTTTTCCAGTCTGTGCGCAGCGTCTCGGTGTATCGGAATAAATGGCCCCAACTTACTTTATTTATATAGTCCTGTTGAATATTTATGCTTTTTCCTAATTGAGGATTCAGCCTTTTTAAATTCGAATTCGAAATTCGAAAGTTTTTAAAATGCGCCACGAATGTCATCAGTGCGAAAACAATAATTAATAAAAACATTAGATCTGCATATTTTTTAACTTGTTTTTTTTTTTTTATAATACGAACTAAGACCTTCATTAACTTTTATAAGGTTTTAATAAGATGATGAGAATTGTCTGGCTCAGTGAATACAAAATGGGAATCTTAACTGAATCCTACGGTTTCAAATCTGGGCTAGCATTTAACTTTTGTTTATAATAATTCAATTCAATCCTTAGTTTAATGGCTTTTAGTTGTAAAAACAGATTATTTCACCAATGTCACGTAGGATAGAGAAGACATGAAAGAGATTGATCGGTGTTCACAATAATAATCTCTTGTTAAAAAATTTGACATTGACAGCACATTATATAAGCAACAACCTATAAACAATTAAAACAAAACAACAAATCATTTATTAAAATACATAATATATATATAAGTTATATTTATAAACTTAATTTTGCTTACCGTATTCTTCTTAAAATTAGCCTTAACGAAAATAAAGCAGGCGCGCCTGTTTGTCTCGAAACTAAAATAATCGCCTAGTTACTGCCGATGTCGGAATAGACAGTATCCACGCTAACCGCTCGTTTATTGACATGCTTGCTCATAATAACACATGAATATTTCTTTTAGCGACTTTTTTTCTTATTATTATTGTTCTTAAATAGAGCGCCATATTAAAGCTGTACTAAGTTCTAGTTTAACTATTGTTAAGAGAATTTTTCAAAGTAGTTTCTAAGATCCCACATCAAAACATACAAACTTTACCTCTGTATAAAATCAAAGTAAATTGAATTTGTAACTTCACCCGGATGGAATTCAGTTTGCGTGACAAATTCCATTGCCATTGTACTATTTTAACGTTTAGCTTAATTTATAATAACGTATACTTAAATAATAAATATAAATTGTTAAGAAGTAGCGAGAGTCGGAGACTATTGGACTGCAATGCAAAAAATCCTAAATGATCTCACGATACACACTTCCGAGTTTCCGAAGACGTCTTTAACCAGCATCGTGGACTACGGCCATTAAGAGTCCCGTCCATAATTGCTGATATATATAATTATTCATACTTATTTCTTTTCACATAAAGGTAACCTCATACTGACATCGACCCATATATAAATCATTTTACGGATGACAGTTAAAATTGACAAAAACGTTAAAATTACGTTATGTTTAAATGCTTAGAAACATTACATAAATAAGTTTACATAATAATATTAAGATTACTTAATTTATTGAGATTCACTCCTTACTGATACAAACGAAGTCAATTTTTTTTTAAAAAATTTTAGTAATGCCCCAGTTTAATAAAGGAATTACAATAATATTCCTATTTACCCCCGACCTGCCTTCATATCTGGTCCGTAAACCATTGCGCTATTGACGCTTTATATTTATTATAAATGTTTCTATTTTAACAAAGCATGTCAACACCATATAGAGTCCTACTATATTTAATACCTTATGACTACCCCTTTTAACTTTTTCCATAATCACACCTAATGGTACACTTTTTACCTCCCAAAGAAAAGTGGATTAAAAACAAAGTAGCTTATGTCTATTCTTACTTTTTGGGTTCAAACTTGGTTCGACAAATTTCATCAAAATCGGTTCAATGTGTAGCCGAAAAATCGTAACAGATAGACAGACATACAGAGTTGCTTTCAAACTTATAATTTTAGTATAGCTTACGTTACTATGTGTTCTTTTCTTATGTAGGGACACATTTACGCAAAATACTAGCACGAGATGTGGAAAGCTTTAGTAGTTAATTTCGGAAAGCTTACAATATCATTGAATAATACCTGACGACCTGAGTAATAATGACGACCACCGTGGTCGAGTAGTGTCTATACCTGTTTTCATAGGTACGCCACTCCGAGATCCCGGCTTCGATTCCCGGCCGAGTAGATGTAGAAAAAGTTCATTAGTTTTCTATGTTGTCTTGGGTCTGGGTGTTTGTGGTACCGTCGTTACTTTTGATTTTCCATAACACAAGTGCTTTAGCTACTTACATTGGGATCAGAGTAATGTATGTGATGTTGTCCAATATTTACACCAACAGCTTATAATTATAAATCTTTGATATATCAAAACAATATTAATATTAAATGGTTAATTGCCAATACTGGCAACATCAGCTTTCAATAACAATTAGGACGAGTAATAACGTCAAAAAATAACAATTATTTGAGATAAATAAGGGCAACCATATTTTATAACACAACAATACTTGCTTTAAATTATAACTAATAATAATAAACTAAGTATCTAGTTACTAAAAATAATCTAACTATAATATAAAAAAAAACCGAGATGACCGAATAAAACTAATAGATAATGTTAAATTAGTATTTAAATTGATTCATCGTAATATAATGGTATGGAAAATATAACTCTTATAGGACACTAGTAACGCGCGGTTCCGCCGCCTTTAATGTTCTACGTCGCTCCCGTGCGTTATTTCGTAGTATTATAAATTCGATGATTTGATTGATGATGACTGATTTCAGTCACCAAAGTTGACCAGTCATTTCAGAGTTGACCAGTCAACTACGCAGGACATATTATAGTGCACCTGTGTTTGCACACACACACATAGGTGCACTCTATATTCTCTGAATTTTATAATCCGATGGGAAGAGTTTAGGCGCAGGACTCACGGTTTTACGTGCATTACGAGTCACTGGAGTGTATACACTCTCAACTTCTAAATTCCGGGTTTTCATCGAGAATTTATCGATAGAAAAACCCAATAACAGTTTTTTTTTTAACCCAAGTAGGCAGTCAGCCTAATAATATCAGTATTTGAAAAGACCAATTTTATGAATACGATAGTATGTATTTAATGATACCGTTTTACGTGATTGGTGTTGAATTTCGCATAAAACTAATCAAATCCGACGCAACCGGAGAGAGAACAGACGCACGACCAACAGCTTTACGTACTCAATGAAGCACGTGAGTAAATAATCATTTTTTTTTATTCGGGTTGCAACTGACAACTTCAAGAAAGTAATTAGCTTTAACTAACTAAACGACAAATACTTGTTGCCTGTATTAAGCTCGGGTAAAAAAAATCAAATTTATCGCGAGTGAAACAGTTGAATACGGCTAGTGTTATTATACAATCTCACGGAGCGATCTCAGCCCGTATCTAACCAGCTTATCCAATGCAAATACATTTTGTCGAACATCTTTCGAATTATTTATGCATTCATCGAAATATATTTTTTTAATATATTTAAATCTACTGAACCAAATTAAAATGTTGAAATGCACTTTATGTTTACGATGACCAATTAAATATTTTATTATTATTTGTTTTGACTGGAAATAATACTTTTAACCTTATTTCTTATTAATCCTCAATCACACAGCTACACTATCGGAAGGTATATACCACTTATGTGCAATACAAACTCTGTTATATATGATATAGAAGAGGTAGGCCGACTGGCAAATGGACCACCTGATGATAAGTAGTCTCCGATGTCTATAGACATTGGCGCTGCAACAGATTGTAACCATTCCTTAAATCGCCAATACGCCACCAACCTTAGAAACTAAGATGTTAAGATTGTTGTAGTTAAATAATGTTTAAGTCTTACATAGATATTGATTAGTCAATAAATGTTACGGTAAAAGTTTGACTCGTCACGTGTTCTAGACACATACATAACGTTTAGATATTCGACACTAACCGAAGCCCATGAACGACTAGACCATTTCGGCATTTTTGGCTATCTCGGAATTTGTTTTGTTTAAAGACCCCTGTTTCCTAATGAGCCCTTCAGGGTAAAGTATTTATTATTGTTACTGGGGACTTAATTTGGAAAAAGAATTGTTGACCGACTTTATTTATTTATATAAATCACCAACAAAATACTAATGTATGTCAAACAAATATTGGTAAAACAAAACAAAACGACATCTAAGTACAATTCAAGAGACAACAACTCAATCAATAACACATAAAAAAACTATGAAACTAAGTATATGTGTATAAAATTACTAATATAATATGAATGAATTAAATATTACAATAGTGAAAAATATAGTTCGGGTCTAAAATATTACAAATTTAACAAAATAATAAGCAAAGGAAACAAGTAACAATCATAATGCCAAAACAAAAATAGAAAAAAGTTCCGTCCAGAGTTAACGGTTCTTAAATTTTACAAGAATATTTGAAATTATATTTGTTTTACAATTAATTGTTATAACTAATCATAAAAGAAAGAAAACAAATTTTCAACGATCAATTATATAATTAAATTTTTATATCTCAAATTCAGACCGATAAAGTCAGAAGTAGCTGCAGGACCCATATGCAGTTTTACTATAAATAGTTTGATTACGTCCAATATCCCTATTAGGGAACAAATAGCAAGTCGTTACCATAAATATACACAATAATATTGTAGAGTGTATTCCGCATAGGAGCCATGTCTCCATACTTTTCACATTACTTATGCATAGAGTAGAGATTGAAACGAGTGGGGTAGTTGCGCCGTCATCGGTATTCAAAGCCGACTCCACCCAGTTTAACCGCAACCTGTCTTCAGCCCTGATTGTACACAAACAATGTATAACAAAAATGAATGTCATTTTCTGAATTAAATTTGTTTTGGACCGATTCCACGAAATATTACCTGTTCAATTCTATTCATTACACGAACGCTGCGCTTTCGTCGCTATTTTACTGTCTAGTATTTTGAAATTTGTTTCGTAAACGTTTATTGGAAAATAATTTAAAATAAAAATAAGTATAAATTTTTGTGACGATTAAATAATTAATATCACACATCAATAATTTTGTCAGACGATTATTTCTGAAAAAGCTTTAAATTCAAAATATTTACATACCTATTAAATCTTTTTAATTGTAAATATAACAAATCTAAACTTACTTTTTTTTAATTTCTTTTTTTTTATTTCTAGAGTTATTTGTAATGCATTTTACAATAACATTTTGTATTCACAAATATTCAACAATACATAAGCTCGGTGACATGAGCTGCGGACTCTATTAGAGTTTAGATTTGTGACTCAGCATTTGCTGCAGTTAATATCCCAGATGTTTAATGCCAGTTCGTTGTTTGAGTTTTTATCTCTTAATACGTTCTCTTGTGACGCATTATTATCTCCGGCGTAAGAGTAGTTTCGCTTAAACTTTAATGTACTCGTATTTGAATCCTATGTAACAACAAGCTTTATAATTAGTACTGGTTATATAATTCGTTATAATCAAATAGTTTTTTGTGCTTTTTGTGTACAAGTCTTAATTTTATGGTTACGTGACCAAGTGACAAAAAAGGAACCCTTCCATCTGACAATGTGTCACAACTATAATAAAAAAAGATTCTATTTAATTTATTCTGGTTGGGCTTCCTGCTAGTCTGTTTGGGTTGGTTCCACCCAGTGATCATATTATCGCCAAACGATAATACTTAAACGTACTTAAGTCAGAAGGAAAGCTAGATTTATATAAAGGAAATATCACTCACACCCTCATCACCATTACTCTGGATCAATCAAATCTATAAACTTTAGTATTCCAAGTATCCACTTAGAATTTCAAGAAAATCAACTGACAAGAGGGTGAAGTACGCATTAAGAAGTTGAGTGGGTCCTATAACCTACTCCTATATTTTATGGAGATAGCTCAATTCATTTTTTCATAACATAACAGTAAATTTTGTTTTAAAAATGACAATATTGCCAGTTTGGTGAAACCGTGTGAATGATAATTACCGTTTCAACTTTGCAATTTAGACTAGTATTTTCGGAGCAACTAGGTATAAGATGTTGGAAAGAACTAATGAGAAAAAAGACATGAGGCGTGAAGCAGTTTTTATTATAGTCCGGGGTATTGTAAATGATAAAGTCTGTATGTCCGCTTTGTAAGTAATGAGTGAATCAGCCACCTGCCAAAGTAAAGATGGGTGTGGGTGTGAAAAGCTAAGAAATTGGTACAAATTAAGTAATAATACAATAGCTCAAACTGTTATCAAAGATATTATCAATTAATAAATTAAGGAGATGTCTGCATAAACGTAAAATAAAATATCGTACACCAGATGCAAACTTTACAATAATTTTGTTTGCATCATTTTTATATCATATCAGGTACATATATCGAATAAGATGACATTCAATCGGCATAAAATCACTAGTTCAAATCCAACGCCACCTCCTGGTCTATATCATTAAGTACAGCTATGATTACTATCATACTTCTGTAACTATAAAACTAGTTGTAACTCGCTTTCGCTAAACATAAATTAAAATAAAGTTACATTTTTATGACTATAATAAAATAAAAATAAATAATATTCTAAGTTCAGTTCTTGTACCTTTTACGTACCAACGTGCGTAAAATAAGTATATATTTTTATTATACTTTTTTATAATATGCTCGATGTTATTGATAAAACCGAGCCCAGTAAGTATAGTAGAGGAAATAATAGTTACAACGCGTGAAGCTTAAGAAATTCCAAGTTCAAATCCTGGATCTCTGAATTTTTATATTCCTAATGTTAACATCATCTCGTGTTTGGTTGTGAGGTGATGGGCGTTGTTCTCATCCCCAAAACTGTTACACATAAAAAATCTACTCGTTATTTTATATTTTATGACTGTATCTGAATAATAAATATTCGTAATTAAATCATAATTCTTTATGTCTCATAACACTTAAAATATAACACCATTCTTTAGTATTACTAATATCATAAAATTGTTAACAAAAAAAATTAGAATATAATATAACAAAACAAAAACTAAAAGTATTTTTAATACATACGTTTAATAATACACAAAAACACTCCGTATTTGTGCTGTGTTGTACTTTTCATTCAATATAAACACCTTTACCCGACACACGACACACAACAAAGCTTGTGATTGAAAGGTGGCCGCTCGGCGCCACATAAAACTCTTATTTAAATGTCAAAACAATTAGGAAACAATGCCTTTAATGACTTGGTGACTCTTTCATGGTTTTCTCTTTAGCTAGAGATTGACACCGACTCATAATAAGGCATAATTAAGGCATACGAACACTGTTTATGTATTTCTGACAATTAACGTACTAAATTGTTATGGAATTGAAAAAATAAAGTGCCTTAATAAGCAAGAATCAAAGCCTATACTAGTTGTACTGTGATCTGCGAATACCAATTAAAAGAAAATTATAGTTTGTAATACAAGTAATAGTAATTTTCCATGTTCACACTTCTAATTTCTGAAAGACTCGTCAATGTTAAATTTACTTATTTCTCTATAATCCGGGTCGTCATTGGTCATTGCCGGTGGATGACTTATAGGTAACCAATTAGCGTTTTAAGACAAATTAATAAAATGTTATAACAAAACATAAGGAAATATGTAATTTGTATTTATACTCTTTTGTAAAGTTCACATTATGGTTCATACGACCCTTTACAATAAGAAATAACAATTCAATAATTATGATATAAGTTTTAGATACAAAATGAAAACATTGATAAACGTCCACGTATTGAAAGAGAAATCAAATTGAAGTGTTCAATTTTTATTCTGTCAAACGTAATCGGCCGTCGTTGGGACAGTGTAACGTTGGCATCGGTCCATATAACTTGTAAAAAAAAGGCAAACAAATAAATGTCCACGGTCTGTTTTGTCAAATCTGTGCAGTACGTGCGAGTGGGGCACGGACCGAGCTGATTTTATAGCGCCATAAAATATCTTGAAACGCGCCCTTAAATCACAGCAGTACGTCGTATTTCATCGTTTTGGCTGTCAATATTTATTTTATATCATATTTTTGAGATCCTTCCGTATAAATCAGGTTCCGATTGATATACATTACAGTCACGTTCTCCAGGCAGCATGCTTACTTGTTTCACCCCGTCCTTCGCTGTCTCGACGATGAGGAAAGTTACGAAACTTTTCAAACTTCGTAAACTTTACAATTGAAATCTTAGTAAATTTTACCATTGATTTGTTTTATGAAACTTTATTGAATATAATTAGAATATTATATTTAATTTACTCGGGTAATTATTAAAGTGACTGACGTAAAACGAATCTTGATTTTGATGTTATTCTAAATAAATAATAATGTTTTTTTAAAAATAAAAGTATATACTATCAAGCCATAATTAAAATTGGTCAGATCAAAAAATGAGCAAATAATCATGTTCTTAGATTTTTTTTCTTAAAATTAGACCTCTTAGAAGTATAGGAACAATATACTTCTGTAATATTTTAATGGCGGCTAGTGATTTGTTTCTGAAAATTAATCACATTAGCCAATCAGTAATTGTGACAAGAAACCCATTTGATATGGGTACTACCGTTATCAAAAAACGTAACCAAACAGTAAGTATTGCAAATAAGACATTATACCACAAGTTTATTATTATTATTACAGTATGTTGTTTAAGTCATGTAATAATCTGCTTAGATAGAACTTTCTTGAAAACCCTCTTAACATTAAGGAGTTGCATAGTTATACTAAACGATGAACATAAATTCTTTAATTTTTTATGCTATCGTTTGAGACGGCGCCAAAATCGGTTAGGACTGAATCGACAAGCATTGTATCGAGATTCAAGATTTTCGCTGCAGCAGGCACTTGGGCACAAAGCCTAATTGTAGAGAAATCCGGATGAATACAAAACGAGTAATTCTTTGTTTTGAATTAATTTTACAAAAAAAAAACGTGTGAATTGGTACTCAGAGCAGCAACAGGTTGCCTACATGTTGCTTCTCCGTTTTATGAAAATTTAACTGAGATTTCGATTAGTATTTATCGCTTCATCGGCTTGTGGACAAATGATTGGAGCGAAAGTATTCCACTTCAGATTGGTCATAAACAAAAAAGGGCATTGTCGCGACACGAGCTATTTGTTAGAGTAAGTGATAAAGGGCATGATCGCTATTGTTCACAGTGGTATTAGGCTTTAATCCTGTCGCGAGTCGTTAGGTTGATTGTCGTGTCGCGCAGCAGATGGCCGCCCGGCGCTGTAATCCGACCCGGCACACGCTGTCCGCACTCGCCCTCTCCTCCTCAATCCCCTCGTCGCTCTACACAGACCCGCACGCCTCCGCGCCCTCCTCGAATATAACCTTTGTGTTTGTTGCATCTGCAGGTAAATTGTGCGCCAAAATTGGGCCGTACGTTACCGAATACGTGCCTCTTTCATATGAATGCAACGGCTATGAATTATTCTTGAAAACGTATTGTTATCAGCGCAGCTTTCTCATGTAATTCGTTATTTATGAGAGTGAAGTAACCATTTGTATTATTTTTATGATTTGTCATGACATAAAGGTAAACGAGGTTGCACATTAATTTCAGATTAATGTTAGATACTCTCTAAATAGAAATGAGGCAGTTAATTGATGGTAAGGATATTCAGTGTACCTACTATAATTTATTCTACGTCTATTTAAAAATCTTTCATATTTTCTATTATTAAAAACTAACATGTAATTTTGTTATTATATTATCTATGTATGTAAATGAATTATATACTCGTAATATTATAAAAATAAAAGTCGTGTTATTGAATTGGAGTATTTCTATTAAATTCCTTATTTTCAAACAATAAAAAATATAGACTAAATCTACACTAAAAATAATAATAAATGCGAAAATAACTCTGTCTGTCTGTTACTCTTTTACGGCTAAACCTCGGCTTCATAACAAATTTCATGAAATTTGTTATGAAGCAATCTTTAACTCCAAGGATGCATCCCGTAAAATAGAATAAAAACTTTTTATATATACCGCAAAAATTAAATCAGTATGAAGTCAAAAGAATCTACTACAGTATCTTAAATATAAACAACTTATTGTCAGCGAGCGAAAGACAAAAAACAAAAGAGGTAATGGACATGGACTGGACGTTTAAAATTGTTAATTTAATTCGAGGAAATTCCTTCAAACGTTGTCTCTTTCAATTGCAGCTGGATGAAAACCAACCTGAATTATTACTTCGTACCATTGTAAGATAGTTAAGCCGAAGTAAATTTCTGAAACGATTTCATGATTTATTGCCCGAAATAATATATTTAATTTGCGAACGAAATTTGACAATTTAAATGATGAAACTTGACATATTCGACCGCTTTTCCTTTTATTTAAAATAATTTAAATTTATAGAGTGAAAATAAAACTGTAATTGATATTTTCAGGAGCTTATGAAACGAAATTCGTGTTGCTAATAGACGATTTAAAACAGAATAATTATCCAAATTATTTTGGTTTAACGGTAGAAAAGATACAAAATTATTCTTTTGTGATATTTAAATTAAAATATTTTTTGATTTATTGCATTATCTGGCTTTTTAAACTACATTACATTTTGCGCAAGGCGCAAGGTAGGAACTCACGCACATCACTCACAACACACATCCGATATTATGCCGCCAAACAGCAGTAGTTTGTATTATATACATAAAATTTTAGCTCGCAGGGTTAGTGGCACATTGCGGATGTAAGGAATGTTTAATATTTCTTACAGCGCGAATATCAATGGTGATGATAACCAATTACCATCTGGTAACTCATGATCCCGTAACAACATATATTATATAATTCAAAAGTATCCATTGCACCTACTGGTTGTAATATGATAGAATCAGGTCTTATTCAAAATAATTAGGGTCGCAGAGACTATTATACTATACGTATTATACTATACAATACGATTACCAATTTATAGAAGTTATATAAAAATAGTATCGGTAAGCGATCTGGGATATTGTCGCTGTTACCGTCTTGTATAGATTAATAGTAAAAACCTTTTTAAAAACTATGACCACCTCACGTCCCCATCATGAGACCATTATTCTTCAATGTTATTGCATTTCGTTTCTTATTGAATACTTTTTAGGTAAATTAAAAAGAGATATTAGTTAACTTTTCATACCTTAAAGGCCGATATTGCACCTACAATCCACTCGGCGTTGCCGATGTTCATGGGAGGTGGTAGTCACTTTCCATCAGATGTTCGTTGTTCGTTCGCCTTGTCCGTTTGCTCAACTATTCCATAGAAAAAGTGGTTTGTGTAATCGTTAAAATAACTTATAACTTTTTACTCGATACTTTGCTCCAAAAAATATTAAAACAAATGCATATAATGTATGAAATTGTTTTTTTTTACGCTTAAAGTAAATAAAAAACAAATCGAATAATCGTATCATATTATATAAGAGCTGGGTAATCCTACCCATCCTAAGTTTCTGTTATTTGTAAAAAATATTGTATTAAAAAGTTTGTCTTTCAAGAACTTAACGAAAATCAGATAATAAAGCATATTCAGGAGGATAAAAAGAGATCTCTTAAACATAGAACGATTGCATTTTGTGGTGCACATGTTTGCTTGGACTTTTGCACATAGGCAGAAAAAAATAGCTACTTCGATTCCGAACAGCTAATAATTAATACGTCAACAATCCGCATTTATCTAACTTTTATCGAACGCAAATAAGATTGCTTTTTGAAGTGAATGGTATTGTTTTTTTTTTATTTAATATACAACATCCACGGGCTCACAGTTGCCCGTGCCTTTTTCTTACATTTTATTTTTACAAATTGTGGCGTTATTTTATATTTTTACTAAACATCAGTAGATCTTCGCTGGACTTCTCGATCTTGTCATCTTCTTGGAAGAAAATGGTATTGTTATGTTCAAGTATTCAATACCAAATGCAACAGTTTTGTCTTATTCATTACTCGGGCCGAACATAGTCTGTTCTTTTTTATAGCTTATTACGTCAACGTAGTCGAATAGCAAATTGTCGGTCCGGGCGCTTTGCAAAGTTTTGGCGCGAATGCTGCCAAAACTATAACAGATACAAGAAAACTTTAAACAAAGAGGTCACAGTAGCTATTGTATTATCTTTATGTTTTTGCTATTTATATTAATAAGACCTTACCTTAAATTTATCTTTTTAATTACTTGTAAAATAGTGTTAATTAGTTTTAAAGTATAGAAGAAACTAACTTGTTCTTCTAATCTCGTAAGTGTTGTCTATTGCGAGCAATAGGTACATTACAGAGCGAGGCGATGTCTGAAATCTATCAAGTTAAAGGGGAGTTAAGTCCACCACAGGGCTTAAGTGGAGGTTCATACATACGTAATGTAATAGTTAGACGAACGTGCAAATGGGCAATCTTTTTTTATATAGGCAAACGAAAAAAATTGACACCTAATGGTAAGTAGTCGCCAATATATAAAGAAATATTAACCATTCCTTACTTCGAACACAGTAATAAAAAGTATTACTGTTTGACGGTATAATATCTACGGACTTTGCTAATTATACGAATGCATAAATATGAGTTACTATTAAAAAAATATGTACACATAAAATCTCCGTAGTACTACGAATCCGCATTCCTCAAACAAAATATCGATACGTTAAATCCACCGCCTCAAAATCCCTCAACAGTTAATATGTTTTTTACAATTTTTGTGCAAAGCAATAATTTAATTTAACTAATACGATTATCGCTGAACTCAAAGTAGCTGTACGTACTATTTGCGATTCGGCTTGTTCCAAATGAATGGAACTAAAGCCCATCGTTGTTTGTACATTAAATCACACCAATGTTTATTCAGAAAGATTTGTAAATACTACTGGAGTACACTGTTTAAGTGCAGTCCGATGACCGATCGGTCATGAAAACGGAGGCGGATGATCTCGTTACGAAGCTCGGAACCTCGTGCCTTCATTAACATATAATTAACATACTCAAACACTAGTAACAACATAGGAACGGCTTAACGGGACTCTATGCAAACACTGCCAACAAGCCGCGGCTGGGGCACTTCACGCGCAATTATTGTACTTAGCTATTGTCTACACAAACATTCGGGCTGTTTACTCGACAAATGTAACGGAGCGCGCAACGAGATTAGGTTTTGTTTATTGTCTTGCTTACATCCTCCTTGAATCTCTTGGCTTTTTGCAAGAAGTTTATTTTATCTGTGAAAGAGATATGCACTTTTAAAAAAATAAAACTGTTATAAGTTTTATTAAAATAACTAATAATGTAATATAATATAATTTGTCATTTGAGTCGTATTTAAATATACAATTTTTATTTAAGCTTTAATTTCGAATAACAAACTAAAAAAGTTATAGTATCGAAAGTTACATATGCGTAAAAATAGCAATTAAATAATAAAAATAAATCTCTTCCGAGTTTTATTCATAATGATACGGGAAAATTGTTGATTATTATTTATATCCTCTAATGAATATAACTTTTTATCCCTAATTATAATTAAAGATTAAGTTTTGTAAAGTTACATTAAGGTATTATTTAACGTTAGGCGAGCTTATTCTTTTTAGATTTATTACTTTAGAAGAGGTAGCACAGGAACAACACATTGCCTTTGTTCAGATAAAGTTTATTTTATGGTTAAAGCGAGAACATTAGTATTCATTGTAGTGTCAAAATGAAGTAAGTTTATTGTATTATAGAGACTAAAGGAGATCATTTAGCTGTATTAAATATTTATTATTTATAATGCCGTTGTGTTATTTGTGCACAATTTGAGTTGTATTTATTTCAATGTGATTCTTAGCCTATTCCTAATCCGACATAAACAATGGAGACAACTTTGTATAACCATTTACTGAAATTAACTTTATGACCCTGGGTATAGCTATTCTTCTAGTTGAAAATAGTAGTAGTTGAGACAATGTATCCGTATTTACAACAGGATACCAGAAAACGATAATACATTGTAAAAAAAAATATATCAGGCAGCCACTCGACAATAGAAATTGATGACTATTAAATAAAACATAATCATATCATATTAAACAAAATATCAATCAAATTCAAAGAATCGAAAATTTATAAATAAAGAAAAGAAAACAAATTGGTTTTTATTGCCGCACGCACGGAACTAAACAAATAAATAAATTTCATGTATAATTTTGTATGTAAAATGATGCAACAATGTTCTTCATATTTTTATTTGCTACCTTTTTCGAGCATGCTCAAAATACTCGTTGCGTCGCAGGTCACAATTGATACAATCTCGTCTTCTCTTTTTCTGTTCAGACGTTAGAGATGAACTGCTATCGATGAAATATTGTTTGTAAGACATACTATATAGTATTTTTATAATAGAATACGTTCTCAATAAAAAAATCTTCTGTCGAGCTCTCTCAGCATTTAAAACTATTCCAGTTCGTCAGATATCTTCGAAACTTGCAAAAGTAAGTCTTCTATTAGAGCTAGAGATAGACTCTTCTTCTTCGGTTCCATCTTAACTCTCTTATGTCTAAATACATTTTTAGTGCGTTTTTGGAGAGACCAGAACATATTAATTAGCTTTATGTGCTGCAACACCGAACACCATTTCAATCAATCCCACGCAGTAAACTGTATTTGTCTTAACATATGTCACGCTAACCACCAGCTCGCAAGGATTTGCGTGATGGAATAAACTTGTGTGCAAAACGAGAATTTCTTCTTCATGAACATGAAAGCAGTCCGTATTACAATGAGAAATGTTCGAGATCAGAGAACGTGACGTGACAAATTATGTCATTCAGGTGTACAGGATCATATGATTCAAGATTCTGGTTCTTCTAGATCTACAATTCCTCATGTTCCATATCTAAACGAGCATCTTAACGACACGTAGTAATCTCACATTGTTATTACTACAAGCGAAATTTAACCTTATCTGCCCGCAATAAATCCGGTTTCACTAAAATACGAGAATAAGGTACGACGTCAGTAATAAACTATATGAATAACAATCCCTTTAAATGCTTTTCCTTGTTCATACAAGCGATTCTGCATTCAATTTAAAGAAAACTGAAAATAATATTGTAGTTAAATGTTCCATATTAACAGTTAATATCAACACAGAATCCCATTATTCTTTGTATTAATTTTATTTTTACATAGTTATTTTAATGCTAGTTGGTGATTTAATTTTAATGAAGAATGAAAGCAAATCAGGAAACAGACTATGGATATGTCCCTCTTGTTCGAATCGCGAAAATTTGAAATTATAATTGGTGACAAACTCTTCCCGTTGTACAGTTAAATTAAATGCGCTGTAAACATTTCATGTGTACTACTTCATGCTTATTGCATCATTAGTCAGCTACCTCATATGGCTGATCACAAAGGATTCGGGATCGATACCGGTTTTGCAATTAAAAGTATTTAGGTTTTCTGGCATGAAATTCTCTAACGTCTACCTGGTGGTAGGGTTTTATGCTAGCCGATCTTGATAGGTACCACCCACTCATCAGATAATCTACCGCTAAACAGAAGTACCTAGTATTGTTGTATTCCAGTTTGAAGGATGAGTGAACCATTGTAACTACAGGCACAAAGGAGATAACTTCTTAGTGAGGAATGTAACTACAGGCACAAGGGACAAAACGTCTTAGTGAGGAATGATTAATATTTCTTATAGCGCCATTTTCTATGGGTGGTGCACCACCACCACCATTTGACATCAGGTGGCCTATTTACACTTCCTCCTACCTATATCATAAAAAAGTCTTAGTTAGGTAACTTGACAGTGTAAAATACTTTTTCCTCGACGAGCATCGACCCAGCGCCTGTCTTTGTCCGGTCGTTTCAAATTGTTCTCAGTTCAAACTATGAGAGAACTCTCTCAGTTCATTGAGAACAGGGAAGTGTTTTGCAAAACACACACTAATGATGTAACAGATCCTCCATAGTTGACTCCCTGATCAAAATGTGGCCAAAATTTCATGAGGAGTACTGTGTGTATTAACATAATATGTAACTAACTGTACTAACGTCCTGGACGTTGGGCACGATGTCTGATTGTCTTTTGTCTCAATAAGTTTTAATCAAGTGTCCTATACGAATTAGTTGCCTCATAACTCAACCGTCGCGTGGTCTACATAATTACAGCGTAGTATTTTCATATGCGGTTGTCGGATTCGCGAGAACTGGACTCGCAGCGTCGTGATCTTACATTTATTTGAGAATAATTGAGTGGCGCGCCAGATGAACACTCTGAGTCACATTTATCTGAACCATTTGTGATGTAATTTATATATATTTTTTTACATTAATCTTAACTATAAATTGCAAATTATTTAGTTTATAAATTGTAGTATTTAATACAATTTATTCGATTGTAGAGCTTTGCAAGCCCTTGGTCGGAATAACCCACTCATTTCTATATTCTACCGCCAAACAGCAATACTTAGTGCGTTTTGAAGGGTGACTTAGCTAGTGTAACTATAGGCACAAGGGACATAACATCTTATTTCCCACAGTCAGTGGCGCTTTAACGATGTAAGGAGATACCTACTTAGTATTGTAGTACTCCAGTTTGAACGGTAAGTGAGTATTACACCGGCAACGGCGAGTCCCACATAACGCCTCCCTTTATATGGGGGAAAAGCGTAACGCGTTTTTCTAGTGAGAAAAAAATAATGATTGAACAATAATGGTGACTCATGTGAACATTTTAAAACTGGTTATTTGAAAATAGCAACAATGCTAGTTTCTTGCCATTCTTGTCGAAGGTTGCTTTTCAAAACGGTGGTAGAGTTGAAATATTGACGATTAAAAAATGCTGTTTTGTGAAGTTTACTTCAATCAAATACATTTGATTTGATTTAGTATTAGATTAAATTAATAATTTAATAAATTCGTTACTTCAAACATAATTAGGCGGACAATGGCTATCATTTTACTCCCGTAGATATGTTGCTGGATGGGGTACTAATTATGTGATAATATTCATTTCTGTACGTATCAATACCAAAATAACTTTTGTTTATTCAGGCTAATAAAAGCCCTTTTGAATCTATTTGGGACAGTAATGTATTAATAAATAGCTCCAACCGGTAAGAACCGCTAAGAAACTCAATATTTACTCATTTTCATCGATTTTCATTGCTTTTTTTAATTAAATAGCAAGTCAAATCAAAATATACTTCGTTCAAGTAGGCTTTTACAAGCACGTTTAAATCGTCATTTAACAAACAATTTAAAGTTAAGCTACCACCGGTTCGTAATGTAGATACTACCGAGAAGAACCGGCAAGAAACTCAGTAGTTACTCTTTTTCAGCGTCTAAAAATATAGTCATGTTTGTTGAATACAATTATATATGTATGTTATGTCTCCTGCCTGGAAGTCAACAAGCATTAACTCCACGCTTTTAGCATTAATATATTATTTATCATGAATCGATAGATACTAACTTTACGCTTTTTTATCATTGATATGGTCTTTTATCGAATAGTGTTATTTATCAATGTTTTTATTTTGATATGAATTTTTAATTTATTAATAGACTAATTTAAATATATCTGCAGAATATTATTACGGAAACAAATATCATGCCTTTATTGGGTATTTAATGGCTATGGGTTGAGATGTAGCCATAAAAATTACCGTGTGGTCGTGATTCTAGGTCGATTGATATTATTTAAGTCACACATTCCAAGGATATTTCTTTTAAATATTAGTATAGAGGTCTGTTGTAAAAACAAAGATTATCTTATAATATAAATCATGTTAGAATAAAACCTCGTAAAACTGGAGCCTCCTTTGTGTATAATCTGTTTTCACATATAATTTAGTATGTCGTAATAAAATTTTCAACCTAATTATGTTAAATGTAATTCTAATAGTCGTTTATTTGCTAGAATGTTTAAGTAAAAGGTAACTATAACTTTTAACTAAGTGAATGGTGTTCAAATATATAAAACACTAACTGTTTGCCCTAACTTCGTATGGGTGAAATAATAATACATTTTTAAGTCAATAATCAAGTTTTCCGGGTTCAATTACAACCATTCATCCATTCAAACACAGAAAGAAGTAGATAGAATAGGTTAATTACTAACGATTAATCGTAAAACTTACATTACATTAACAGCCTGTAAATTTCCCACTGCTGGGCTAAGGCTGCTTTTCCTTTGAGGAGAAGGTTTAGAGCATTTTCCACCACGCTGCTCCAATGCGGGTTGGTGGATACATATGTGGCAGAATTTCGTAGAAATTAGACACATACAGGTTTCCTCACGATATTTTCCTTCACCGCCGAGCACGAGATGAATTATAAACATAAATTAAGCACATGAAAATTCAGTGGTGCTTATCTGGATTTGAACCCGCAGTCATCGGTTAAGACGCACGCGTTCTTACCACTGAGGTAACTCGGCTCGGCCGTAAAACTTAATGACACTTAATATAGGAATTCATAAAATGTACAATTAAATTAAAATTAAAAATATAATTTCCGTTCCTTTTTATACAATCATATAAATAACACGATATCATTGTAAAAGAATAATATAATCATAAAATGCTATACGTTTTATTTTAGAATACGAGCGTTATTGGAGACCGACAAGAACTTATGACTTATATAACAACGACTTATATCATACGTGAAAACAAAGCGAAAGATTACGCGTCGGATATTACCCTTATTCAACATAAGTAATATTATTTGGGTTTCTCCCCCACGCTGATAAATGAAGATACTCGATTTTCATTGCGTTCGTTCATGCTGCGCCTTTTGCGTTTTGGCGTAAAACATGGCAACATTTTTCATGAAAATTTACCTTACCGTACAACTATTACTTGGAATAAGAATTTTTCTTCAAATTAAACATAGAAACATTCAGTTCACTGCTCTTCAATGTTTTAAAAAGTGTTATGTGAAAGAACCTTGATAATGTTTTGGAGGATACTGTTCATGCAAATACAAAAATTAAAATCTAAAAATATAAGATTTTGTTATTTACTTATAATTTTGCCTAAGAAAAGCAAACTTACGAACTTTTCTCTTTGTTTATGAGAATCTTAACTCCAGTTAAAAGCTGATTATTGTAAGCTTACTTTAATTTGAATTGTTGTTGGTCGACGGCTGTCGATGACGCAATAGACAGCCAATGAACATTAAGTATTTAGCCGAGTTAGTAAATCTAACTTTGATCAGTGTTTCAGAAACTGAAGTCATATCTCCGAACATGTGCAGTATATGAACATGCTTATGCTATCTGTAAAGAAATATAAAAGTACATTTTTAAATTAGTTTAAAAAATACATAATTAATCATTTGTCTCAACATTCTCAAACACGCACACATACATACATCTTAATAAAATCACAGTGTTGATCCTTAAGGAGTCTGAAACATATTTATCAAAATTTTAAATATCGAACGCATTACAACTTCCAAACAGATTAGTATTAAACGGTACAGCAGCTCGTAAATAGTATTAACCTGTTGAAGAATATATATCATAGAAGCTTATGAAGTTAGCACAAATTGGTTTGTCTGTAGTAATATTCATATCAAGTACCCAATGGGACTTTATATTTGATCTGTCTATCTCTTTATTATGAATAAATTAAACTCATGATTCTTCTTCATTTTTTTGTTACGTTTTTCATAAATTCATTTATAGTTTTCGATAAAAGAAATTGACCCGAATAAATTATGAAAGTGACTCACAATTAAAAATAATTAAACTAATAATTTAATTCAATAGATAAAAACTTAATTCGCTTTTAATTATCTACTGAATTTCAGTTGGCATTATGTTTTTTCCTTTGCATAATTAAAGTGAAAATAAATAAAAATAAATACTCGACAACCATTGTTATTACTTATCGTATCAAGGACGTCAAACAGGAAGTTAACGAATATAATTAATATTTAAATATCCATTCCAAACATAGACATTTAAAATTATAAGTTAGTCTGTTTCCGTAAATTTATTCAGCGGCCTATGTCTAGGAGTGTCGGCTGTCTATCTGCAGTTTATTTTTAATTACACATAAAATGTGTGTCTACAGACCATGCCAGTTTACAGCCGAGGCACTTATCGATTAATGATCGACTGCTTTATTGACATAGCTACTTAACGCTCGTGTAAAAATAAATAAATTTAAGTATTTATTACGAATTAGTAGATAAGCTTATGTTTAATTTTATCTGAACTGAAATATTTATCAAAACTGTTTTTAAATAAATTTATTTACGAAAATCATTATCAAAGTTATAAGGTAAAAATATTATGACGAAGATTTATAATAATACATAATTATCTCAAATAATACATAATATATGTCTAATGTACTTCCGGAAAAAATAACCTATTTTATTATTAACAATTTCAATACAATTAATGCTTCGTTAATATTTTCGATTTATGAAAAAAGAGTTATACGATGGATATACATTTAACACAAACACGTTAAGAACGTAGATAAACAAAGGTGAATTGAAAACGTTATTATTTTAAATCAGTTTAATATAAACTAAAGAAAAATTGTAAACATAGTATATACATACATACATACATATCCGCAGACGAATAGAAAAACTTATTTTTTTAAATCATTTACATATAGACGAAAGAAAAATAAAAACGTTATAATTTTACAAGTGGCCATAAAATAAGTTTTTACTATTTACGTACTGACTGCGAGCGAAATTTAACATTAAGTTTTTTAACTATCCACTTATTTAAGTAAAGTGTGTACGTTACATTTCCCGGTACAATAAGTCCCCTAATTATGTTGACACGGGTGTGTGCTTCATGTACGTTTCGTATGACAATATTTTCTGTACGTATTGACAATGGTATTATATTATAATGCCTCTTCGATGGCATAACAAATCTTTCAGTAGAATTGGAATATTCATAATAGTCACCTATATAATATATTACTGAAAACCCCCAATCATACACACGCGCACAATTTGCATGTGTTACTGTATAAATCATGGTCGCGAGGAATGGTGGCAAGAATACTAGCAGAATTTCCCCGTTGGATCGCAATCGTCTAGGCAAAAAATGAACTAGCCCTCCTGTCACCAGTGGAGGATTATACTTCTAATGAAGCGTTTTGCACTACTACCCCAAGGTCTAAGTGTTTCAACAGCAAATGGGATAAAAACATAATTTGAAATAATTATTGGTATTTTTTTTTTCAAATGTTATTTATCAACTAACAACTAAAGATGCGAGGCATTAGAGGTTTTTACTATAAAAAAAAATTTCACCTCATATCAGCTGCTATTTTTATTGCAGAATCAAGATGTTTGTATAACGATGTAAAGATAATTTAATTGTGATAAATTCTGTAGTCTTGGTGGTACCCAGTACCCAGTATTGTTGTGTTCCGGTTTGAAGGGTGAGTGAACCAGTGTAACTACAGGTACAAGGGTCATAACACCCCAAGGTCGGTGGCACATTGGCGATGTAAGGAATTTTTAATACGTCTTACAGCGCCTTTGTCTATGGGCGCTGGTGATCACCAGGAGGCCCATAGACATTTGCTCTTCCGCCTACATATATCAATAAAAAGAAAAGTTTCCAAAATTGATTGTGATGGATACGTAAAAAACGTGAAATAGTTTTAAAAAAAATCCTGTCTATCAATGTGTGAAACCTCAAAATTATAACTTGCGATAAAGAACATTAAGTGAGTCAACTTATTTATATATAAATATTTAATTCGTTTAAGATTTGGCACAAAACTAAGCAAAAAACAATTCTGAAAAACAATGATTTTTTTTCGATTCTAGGAGAAATATGTGTAATGCATTTACAAGTTTTTTTTTCTTCATATTATGTGAATCTGTTTTGAGTTTTGTTATTTTATACTTATTTCCGTGTGCTGAGGACTTATATACCTATTATAGAATAGAAATAACTTCGAACATACACTTGACTGTTTATCACTTTCTGGGACAGTGAACGCCTTTACTTAATAACAGTTACTTATCTATTATCTAGTATCCTGTCCCGAAACGTATTAAATTTATATTGTAATATTATTAGTATATATCGACTATCGCAGACAAAGGAAATTAAATGTTTTCTTTTCAAACACAGAACGACAACAAACTGATAATTTTAATTATTTTAATTGACACTAATAGCACTTCCAATTACATCATAATTATTATCATTCCCTTCCCTTATTCCCTTGCGCTGTGGTCAAGTTATTAATAAATTCCATAATTATAGAATTAATTAACGAATACTTTATTATATCCTTTTATTTAAATGGACACACAGTTGTTATTGTATAACATAACGCAACACACTTAAATGCGAAATATTTGAAGGTTAACAGACATAGAAACATATATCATTACGTACAAGAATACGTATTTAAAGTAATAAGAACCATTAAAATAAAATTAAAACATTAAAATTAAAAATAAATTAAAAAGAATAAACTCATACATTAAAACACATCATCTAAAATCCAATACTGATGACTCTAAATTATAATATACTTGAATTAAGTAAGCTCTTACAAGATGCCTTTTAGGAATACATACTCAGTGACCGAGGTACCACCATACCTTCTACGAACAAACAGTAATAATTAGCACTATTAATACTTACATTGTTGTGCTTCGGTTTGAAGGATAAGTGAGGCCGTGTACAGGCATAAGGGACAGCTCTTAGTTCGAAAAGCAGCGCATTGGCCTTGTAAGGGGTGGTTAATATTTCATACGGAGCCAATGTGGTACCATCAGGTGGTCAATTGGCCAGTCCACCTGCACATTTATAATTTAAAAAACCTCAGTTCTGTAAAATAAGCGAAAAGAAACTCACTACCATAGTCTTTTCTACCAATTAAATAAAATAGATACGTTAAAATAAAATGCTAATACATTTATATCCTCTCCGAAAATCAACAAGTACTAACTTGAATTAATATACCTTATTTAATATTGTTTCATAATTTATATTAAATATAATTTGTTTATATAAAATTTGAATATATTAATGGGCAGAGTAAAATTAATATAGCAATAATAGAACAATATGTATTAAAACAAAGTGCAATATTAAAGAGAGCATATTATAACTGAAGAAATTACCTTAAGATTAATATTTAACTTTATGTTATGTTTCAAGTGCAAATCTTTCAATGCCTATTTACCATTGCGACTAACACGAGGACTTTTTAAAATAACTAGGGATCTGAAGTGACTGCCTAGTTGTATAGAAGCGTAGCCTTTGCGTACCCAGCTCGAGCACTCTTGTCCCGGAGCTTTTCAATATTTCCGTGACTGGTACTTAAGTGGTTTAATTAAAATTTTAAGCGTTTATAAACATTTAATGTTTAAAAGCCTCATTATAATAATATTAAATTACGAAAAAAAAGACAAAAAGGCTCCGTTTAACTGCTTAAAAATGAATTACATACTTAGAACTTTCTTAAGGGCCTAATGTCTTTATTATATGTTAATTTTTATTTTCTGACATTCCCTAACCTTCAATGATTGATTGCTTCGTTGGTCAGGCAGATCGAACGTCCATTTTATTTCTATGTCAAGAAATTCTTTTAATAGCCCTGAAGGTAACAAGTCGGCTACCGCCCGAGCTTAATTTCTCAGCAGTATTCTCAGATAGCCATTTTTTGCATCAGAGTTAATAAGAATAGGAAGTACACCTATAATCTATTCCAACCACAAGAGGACAAAAGCCAAATCAACATTTGACATCGAAGTGATGCGGTATAATTGGTCGAGAGTTTGATCCATCATGATATTCATTGTGGATTTGCGAAAAAATTGCGTTTTAAACGTCGACGAATTTATTGAAACTTTGGATGTAATATTAAAAGTAGATATAAGTAGTTAAGTGAAATAGTGCTGTATTATAACTAAAGATATATTAGTCAAGAATCGTTAGCAGTGCACAATATAGCTGAACTATTATTAGATCGCGTGGCATACGTAAATCTATGGTTTGTCTATTCTTTCTTCAATTGGAATTTATTCCACTACACTCTACTATACAGATATGCTTGCGCACAGAGTTGTGCACTGTAGCATTTCTTGTGCACTTGACTAATGCTTCATATTAACCGTCGTGACGTGAACGTCATGACATTAGTATTTATTTAAATATATTATGCACAGTTGAATTCTCTCGCGGACCGCTAACTGTATGACAGACATTTAATATTGCTCGTTAGGAGAGTTAGGTTAAATTTAATTTACGTATTAAACGAATAAGCATTATTATACTTTTTTGTTTAATTTATAAACATAATACTTACAAGTTATAATCATTACTTTTAAATATAAATCAATAAGTTTTTGGTTACTTGTGTAGATAAAACATTACCCAGACACATAAACGTATCGGACAACCATCTCCTAAATAGGGATTACCCACTAAAAGGCATCCATTGCGAATCAATTACTTTTTATTAGAAGCTAAGCCCATCTGATCCGTGTGTAAAGTGACGGGTTCTTTATCGTGTTGTGAACATTAAACAGATGCCATGTAACAATATCACATTTCATTTATTTTCGATGTGTACGATCTGCAAGAAATATTTTACGGTCCAACTTATAAACGTTGTTTGATTAAACACTTATTTCTCTCTTTCTGTGAACATCGTGGATCATCGGAACAGCGAGGTGGAATAAGCTAAGACCCTTTCGTCTTCTCTAGACGAGGTCTTAGTCTAACATTGTAACATTTACAGGCAATTACTTGCCCGACCACACCGCCCCATACAACTTGTACGTCTACGTACCTGTCCATGTAATGTCTAGATCAAATCTTGCAATTGAAATTTGAAACATTTCTATCCAACCGATTGTGGTGAAATTTTGCAAACACTTTCGGTACTGTTAACAATAAAATTTAGCGTGACTTAGAATAGAGTCAGAATTTTCAGATGCAATCGTTATTTATTATTTTTTTATTTTTAAATTTATATTGGTATTATGGCACTGTTATATTTTATTATCTTATTTAGTCGTAATTGAAGATTGCAATAAATTATCCCCTTTTTTAACGCCGTGCAAAATCTTTTGAAGCGATTCCGACTCTCACTTGATTAGTTTTTCTCATGAATTGATAAAGAAAATGAAAAAATATCTTAATTCGTATTCACAAATTAGGACCTCTTACCTTTATATGTCTTTTATTTTATTTTGTTATTCGAAAATGTACTCTACTTTACCGTATTATATTCTATACGCATTATAGATATAGTTGACGATTATTTTTCATTTTCTTTCTCTCACTTAAGAATTTATTTTAGTTTTTCCTTTTAAGCTTTGTGTGAAGCCTTAAAATCTATCCCATCATTTAATATAAATTGTAAGTGAAGCAGTTTTGTAAATAAAAAGCCGCGATCGATTTATCTATATTTTCCTTAAATACTTCGCTCACTGAAATAACCTCGAAAATCATTATTCGATAATTTATTATATGTCTGTGAATCGGTTACCGATAAACATCCAATATCGTATCTTATTATATTATCATTGGAATCACATAAGATTCAATCGAAAATCATTTATTATATCATAACTTTAAAGCAACCCCTGACATACTTTGTAAACAAAAAGCTTAGATACGTAAGTTTAATATTATTAAATTATTTAGTGATCATTATTATAAAACAGACTTTATTTTAACCTTCGTAAAAGATTATAGTTACTTAGCAACGTCAATAAACTACTGGGCAAGAGCGAAGCTGACGGGACGCGTAGGAAGCGAGGAAGGAATGAATATTAGTATTATTTTACGCTTGAATTTCAACAGATTATTAGCAATAATTATTATAAAAATACATATAAAATGTAAAATTAATTATGAACTTAAATACAATTAACTTCCTGATTTTTATTTATTTTTTATTCATTTATTATTTGCTTTTAATTTAACAATTTTGTGAAGTCTTGATTTCTTGGTGATTTTATTTTATTTGATATCTTAATTGTGTGTTTTATAACTGTTTGTGTTTAATAATAAATAAATAAATATTATACAACATAAATTACGAAGCGCAACTACTTTAATTATAATTTATTTAATTATAATATTATTATTTTTAATTTTAAAGAATAATACCAATGCCCTAAATTAATTAAAGAATTACTAATATTCCTAATTACCCCTCCTTTTATGCTTATCACTTGTACAAGGCTATTTGGGCATCAGCCCAGGGCCCCTGGATTCAAGGGGGCCCTAGCTAAGTCAAGTCAAAATCAAAAATAGACGATAATGCGAAAGAATCCATAACTTTATTAAATTAAACAATGTGTATAGTTTGCAGCCCTGCGAGCCCTGCAATTCAAAAAAAATCAAACCCATTCAATTAATTTAATTAAAGTCTACGTTTAGATATATCTTAGGTGGGCCCCTAAGTAGTATTAGCCCAGGGCCCCCTAAACTTACGGTCCGGCCCTGAGTGGGGACGACAATAGCCCAAGGGGTCAGAATTGATCCTGCGACTTTTTACTTCACTAGGTGGCCCGTAATCCATTGCGTTATTGAAGCTTAATATATTATATTACATATATTATAATCACATTAATAATTAATTAAACAATTATTAATAAAGAAAATGAGAAGTGCTCTTATCAAGAAAACATTGAACGGAAAGCGACTTTGTTTAATATTATATATAGAGATTATATATTAAACCTTTCTTCGAAAAGCGCTGTATTGTGTATAAATACTAGGTATTTCAGTTTAGTAGATTTTCAGTTAGGCATTATACACAAACTCGTACTGTTTTTTTATACAGCAGCTGAACGTGTAACCTATTGGTCGACTTGATGTAAATTATCCTTGCAACACCAATGCGCCGCCAACCTTGACGACTAAGATATTATGTCCCTTGAAAATATAGTTCTAGTTCACACGTCCTTCCAAACGAAACACAACAATACTAATATAGAGTATTGTTGTTTGGTGGTAGGATATGTGATAAGTGGGTGGTACCTGACAGACGGACTTGCACAAAGGCCTACCACCAAATTTACTATAAATACTATCTATAAAACAATACATACTATGAATGTATAGATAATGAGACAAGTTATTATCGAGTATATATGTACATACATTAAACAATTCTGAATTCTAAGACTTTTGTTACGAGTCCTCTTATAATTAATATTATAAAAACTTCCACGTAAATATTTTTTCCTTGGAATAATCAACGCTATAAAGTGTGCGAATATGATTATTTTTAAAAGTGTAGTTCAAGACCCATTCACTCACGAAGGCGCACCCGTCCTGGTTATATTACTATCGGCGTACATTAGAATGAGTGAGTGAGTGACGCTAATGTAAAGTACATATATATGAGTATTAGTATGAGTATGTGAGTGCAATATGTAAGATTAGTGTGCGTGAGACTACTAAACAGTAAAGAAAAGTAGTTATAAAGCGTCAGCAATAAAATACAAATTAGATATTTGTTTAGTTTATTTTATTATTATTATTTTATTATCTGTGCCAAACACGCGTTTTCGTGAATGAAGAGATTTATTATTATTATTTATTATAAATCAGGGTTCGTGAAATATATCAATTGATTTTTACCTATCTTCTGAACAAGACTCATAGATCAATGCTTTAGGCCTGACTCTGAATGATTTCTTTTTATGATTAGTCGATTACAAATTAATATTAAAATAAAATTAGTTGATTTATCTCACAAACAAATGGAAATATGATAACAAAAGGTACTTGTTTTTAAAGTGTTCATTAAAAATTTCTTTCTCGAATAGATAGACACTAATTCCTTTGTTACTTTTTTTAATAAAAAATATAGTATTTCTATACTTGTATTAATTTACAAATTCCTTTCACAATTTTAAGTGTTTACAGAATGAAATTCGCTTCGTTTTCTTAGCCTGGATATATATCAGATATATATCGGATATATATTAAAAAATCGGATTTTTGATATTTGTGTTATAAATAGAGAAAAACAAATCTCATATTTTGCCTAGCAACAATTTATTTGTATGCCTTTATATTTATTGTTTGCCTTTAAGTTTGGTGAAATTCAACCACAAACGATTATGGTAAAAGATACCTTTTATGTCTTCTTTAAACGCTCCAATTCTAAGAAATGCTTAAAAATCTATCTTGGTTCCCTCAGCTTGTGATATGGTTTAATACTGCATGATTATGCTGTTATATTGAAACCGTAGAATTTTCACGCCTGGTTTCCATATAGCTAAATAAATATGGCATAAAATGAAGCCTTCCTAGTTGCAGAGTCTATTACTATAAATAATAATATCTAACATCGAGTAGAATACAATTTTGGATAAAAAAATATCGGAAAGACATAATAAAAAATATTTAATATGTATAAATCAAAGAAATTCACAAATATTATGATGAAAAAAAAATATTCTAGCGTTTTTGCAACAGCGTTGCGTCATATAAAACCTATGTAAGCCCAATGCGCTCAGATTTCGAGCGAAACGTGACAAATTTGCGTCCCGAGCTGACGGTCACGAGAAATAAATAAAACATACAGAGTTGTGACAATATTTTCTGAGAAATAATACTAACCCTGTATTATTATAATTCAAATCCAACCGGAAAGCATATAATACTCAAATTTAAATTTATTGGAAGCACAGGCTTGGCTCGTACAGGAACTTTTAAATTATCATTTAAGAAATTATATTACTTTGAAGACTTCATTACAAATCGGTGACAGGGAAAAACCGGCATAGACAACGTATAATCTATTGCAACAAGAGGACAAAATACAAAATAAACAACATTTGACGCGAAATCAAAACGTCTACGAAACTCTTACCGGAACTTTGGAAGTATATTTAAATTCGATATAAGTGGAAAAATCTTGTATTATAAATAAAGATATAATAATCAAGAACTGTTAGTAGTGCACGATATTTCTCTATTAAGAAAATCGCATGGAATATGTAAATCTAAGAAATGTTTATCTGCATTACTCCTTCGATTGGAATAGACAATAGACGACGACTTCATACCTCCAATTAAGCTATAAATCAAATACAATTATATTTTACAAATCATATCTATGGTTTTTTATCATCTGTTTAAAACTTGTGAATAATATCCATTATATATTTTTTGGAAAACACATTTATTATATTTTTATTCATATTTAAGTAACTTAAAGTTACTGCCAAAATTTTAAATCTCTACGGAATTTTATAGATAAGATTATTATAGAAAATAATACTGGAAAGTCTGTTATAAGTTTAGTTTCGTTTCTTTGGTTCCATTCTCCTAATTTTTTTAATAATAAATATTTTATTAAATAATATTAAGAAAATTAAATTAATTAAAATAGTATTGTATTGTCACAAAAATGCTTACAATAGCTCAGCTCATTTGGCGTGGTGAAACTTAAAACTTAGTTACAAGAATTCCCACACCTACTCATATTAACTTGTAGTGACTTAAGTTGAAGTTAAATAAGAGCTCGAAAGAAAAGTTAAGTACATGACGACTGCTGATCACATACATGCATACAAACTATTAAGTTTTCACCTTTGTCGCGACAATTTGATAGTATGTCTTACTATAGCATAGCATTACCTGATTTTAATTTATTTTTATTATTTTGTAGGCAAATGGGCCACCTGATGTTAAGTGGCCACCACAACGTAGACTTTGGCACCTTGAGAAATATTAATCATTTCTCATATCAAAAATGCGTTACCATGGAAACTGAGATGTAATATCCCGTGTGATAATAATTACACTGGTTCCCTAAGTCTTCAACCCGAATCACTAGAATACTAAGTATTACTTGTTTGGTAGAACATGTGATTTGAGGGTCGTACCCACCCAGACGGGCTTGTGCGCTTGACGCTTGATTTGCCTACAATCAAGTTATTTTAGCTTTAGCTAAATTCAAATAAAAATATCTCGAAAGAAGTAATATTTAATTGGATATAAGAATTAATCAAATGAACAAAATTAATGTTTTAAATAGAAAGATTAAACAATTTTTTTAGCCGATCACAAATTTATGACTTTAATATACCTGATATGAAATTGTTTGTGTAATTCGCCCGCAAGTGTCTTTATTCGCCAATTTACTTACATTTGCGCTCCGCCCGCGTGTCGTAAAGTAATATTATCCACTGCTGGGCGAGGGCAATAGTGCCTCTTTTACGGGCCGCGAGCGAACGTCACATGGGAAATTATTTGACGTGGCGTTTAATGGATTTTTGCCTTCATAACATGCTACCTCCCGCCAAATAAAAACACGAGTATACAAAATACTTAAATAGCTGCAAGCGTGTTTGCATACAGATAACATTTTTGTATAAGAATTTTAATTTTAATTATGACACAGATATTTTAAATTAATATTTTTTTTAATATCAAGTAACTAGGTAGGCCAATTGGGCCATTTGATGCTAAGTACAGACATTGCCTGATTTATATTAAGGATGATCCTTTACCTCGTCAATGAACTACCAAAGTAAGATATTATAGGACGCAATGCTGTTTGGTAGTCGAATATGTGAGGAGTGGATGCCACCTATCCAGACGAGTTCGCATAAGGCTTACCAATAATAAAATATAAATAAATAATATGTATTGTTTCAGAGTATACCGTGACAAGCTTGGAACTCTTGGAACTCCGGGTGCCGACACACGTGCCTCTGGGCACAAGGCCGTCGCTATCATGTCGCTGGCGACTGAGTCCCACCGATATTTTGTACTCCGTCAAATGGTACAAAGATGGAAAGGAATTCTTTAGACACGTTCCGCGCGATGTTGAACCTAGGAGAAAATTTTTGTTGCCTGGAGTTGATGTAGAGGTAATTCAGATCTTATAAATTATAAAAAGTAGAAATATATGTTACGATTTTGTGCTGATATCACTATTCTTATATAATTTCGTGCAGGTCTACGATAGGCCCGATCGAAACTTTTCCATAATTATAGATCGTTAAAACTAATTATTTTTGTTTCGATAACATATGTATATCTGCAAAGTTCGTATGTTCGAGATATTTCAATATTAAATCGAAGCAATTCAATGATATGACAGTTCAACGGCGGCCATGTTTAACGTTTATGGGTGCATTCAGAAAGCGTGTTCTAAATAATATTTTCGTGCAGGGGTACGGTAGTTAGTATAATTAATTATTTATATTTGTAAAGTTTTATTTATTTTACTCAAACGAAGTCAGGTTTCCATCTAGTAAGTCAAAAAATTAAGACTTATGGCTAATTCACACTAATTTATAACGACAGTCGAGTAACACTTCAAATATCAAATATAATCATATTGTAGTCTTATTATTTTATCATTGCAGTGCGAACAAGGCCTTAGTTTATGACACTCTTAAATTACGGAATGTTTTTTTTTTTATTCAATAAAAGCATTAACTTTAATGTTAATGTTTTGCTTAAAGGATTATAAAACATCATTAAAATATACGTTAATTAACATCATTAAAATTTCATTAGAAAATTAATAATCATTATATTAAACTTAGATATATTTTTTATTTTATAATAATAGTAAATAAACAGCGGGTATTTTAAATAACATCTTAAACATCTTGTAATATTTACACAATAGACAATACAGTTTTGGATAAACATAGTGACTGTAATTGCAAAAGGTCATATGTAAATATTGAACACAACGCCATGAGGATAGGATATTTCCTTATGTTTTATTATTGTAGTCTTCACATTTTTGGCTCTACCATTTTTATGGGAACCAACGAATAGCATAACATTCAAATAAACGAAATATATGAATACATTCATCAAAAAACAAAAATCGGTCAAGTGCGAGAGAACCTCTGAAGAGGATTCCGTACGATGAACACGACATTATCTACTAGACTAATTACTTAAAACAAACTTAACTTTGTAGACATGTTCCATACATACCAAACTATTTATTTTAAAATTATTAGAAATATATTAAAACACTTACACACTTTAGACAGTACAGTTTGCAAACCTTCTTTTTTTTTTAATTGTCACCCAAGAGTGACCTATATTAAAAAATCAATTACGTCACACATCTAATTTTGGGTCACATAAATTCTTATGTGTAGCAAATTTAAACTTAATCGGGCCAGTAGATATGAAGGCAAATTGATTATAACAAAACGACACGAGCGAGATTTCCGTTTTTCATTCGGACGCATGGAAAGCATAAAACTGAAGTTACGTACGTTTTGCAGTGTTCAATTGGATATACGACCTTTTTTACTATAATGAAACACATTCACAAGCTGAATATGCAATTATTTAGGTCACATAATTATGATCAGACCAGTAATTAGGCATCATGGTGCGTTCTTGGTACGTTGCATTAAGAACATTCCAACTTATTAAGGCTTCTCAACAAAAAAAGAACTTAAGTGTAGCTCAAATAAAAACAAGCTGAATTCTATTCTAAAGTATCTAAGGTTTATATTAGAGCCGTGATGATCCTGTGAACGACGATCGCGGTTTTAAATCTAAACGCACTAAATTTCATATGGTGAATTTGAGTTTATAATTCAGCTGATGTCCGACAGTAAAGGAAAACATCATGAGGAAACCTGTATCGGATGAAATTCTACCTCAACTATCAGGAACACGATAAACAAAGCGCAAATATAATGATAAATATAGTTGAATTTTCTAAATTAATTTTGCTTGGTGGCAGTGCTTTGTGCAGGCCCGTCTGGTTAGGTAGATACTCATCAAATGTTTTATCGCCAAAGAGGAATACTTAGTATTGTTGTGTTCCGCTCTGAAGGCGATAGTGACTTATTATCCGCCTACCTACATCAGAAGGAGAAAAACTAAGAAGTATGTTTTTTCTTGATAAACCTTAGTGCAAGCCGTCCGGCCCACTCATCACATATACCATCACACATTATTGTGCTATAATAAATGCCATTAGTTTTATTTAAAAAGACAACGATGATATCATGAAACATGAATTTATTTAGTATATTACCGGTAATTGAAATACGGACAAAATTAGAAAATATATATATATACATAAATACATATTATTGTTACTATGGATATACCCTGAATTGTAAATTTTCCCCTATATTCCTAGAACACTATTATAATGTATTTACTTTGATAATATTAACTAGCTGAATTAGCGGCGTTTCCCGTCGATTTTCCCGATATTTTTAAAACTTTATCTATAGCACTCAAGCCAATTCATAGAATTAAATGGGGATGATCCCCATTTTATTCTGTGAATTAAAAAAAATATCCTATATAATTCCCCGGGACTCAAAGATCTCCTCACTAAATTTCATCTAAATCAATTATAATACAAGTCGTCTCCTTCTTTCGAATGTCAAATTAATAATGAAAGAAAGAGAGAACTCTAAACTAAACTATTTAACTAAAAACCATTATATATTTATCGCTTTATACGAATAATTAGTAGGATTAAGTAACTGAAACTAACTAATATAAATTACTGATTATGAATTACAATATACCGGTAACAGTTTAAACTGTCGGTATTACCACGATTTCACAAATACTTATCCTAAATAAACAATGTATTAACATTCATTTTTAATGCTAATTATACAAAATAATATACTGAACGTGGTTTGAAATAATTCATCTAAAACTTTGTCCAATAATTGATGTTTTAATAGTTTTTGGTACAGTACTGTCAAGCCCACAACTAACAAACTATTTATCAAGTCGATAGATTCTATTATCCTGAAGCCTCGTGCCTTCAACGAATTTTCAAAAATAGTGTTTTTCATGAAAGAAAGCCGTTTCAACTAGATTTGCAACGAACAGTATGTTCGGCCTGTGACCGAAACCGAGTATTCGGTGGCTAAATGATTAATATTTAACACACGTTCGAAAATTACCTCGCAAACCGCAATAATTCGAAAAAGTCATTATTCTGCACTTCCGATTCATTAACATTTGTTATTATAAATCATAAAACAAAAATATTAATTCAGTGTCCATAATTTGCGATTATTTAATAATAACCAAACTACATAATAAGCACTTAGTAGTTTAATTTTTTTTTTAATTTGGTCACAGAAAAAATAATTTCATAATATGTAACATTCCCTTAATACTTTCAAATATAAATAAAACAGAAAATACCCTATCTAGAACTAGCAATGTATGTTCAACATTAATAATGGTGATACAAACCCGTTTTGTTTGTATGATGTTAGTAGGCGGACGAGCAAATGGACCACCTGATGGTAAGTGGTCACCACTGCCCATAGACAATGGCTCTGTAAGAAATATTAGCCATTCCTTACATCACCAATGCGCCACCAACCTCAGGAACTCAGATGTTATGTCCCTTGTGCCTGTAGTTACACTAGCTCACCCACTCTTCAAATCGGAAAACAATAATAATAAGTACTGCTGTTTGACGGTGGAATATCTGATGATCGGGTGGTACCGACCCAGACGGGCTTGTACAAAGCCCTGCCACCATGTACCTAAACAAGTAATATGTTACATATATGATACATAACCATAACTTAATGACTTATTAAATAATTATTGTTCGATATATCTTATTACAAATCTGAAGAGTTTGAACGCGCTGTTATCAGGAACTTTATTGAGTAACCCGACCCGTTAAGATTGCCCATACCCGAGTAAGACAGCTTGATTATTGTAAGTAAGTGAAAGTGGGTGAAAGATCAGACTAATTTAAATGAAAGAAACACACATATAACCTAAAAATCCTTGAAACATTTAAACTGAAACGAATTTAATGTGTTAGTAAATACGAATCGCCAAGTGATCGAAATTCGACCTTAATAAAACCTTAAGAAAATTTATAGAAATATTTGCATATATAACTTTTTATTTTATGCATTAATTTTTAAATCATTAATATATAAACGATCCATTGCGTTATCGGATTTTCAAGTTTGACCACAGAATTTAATATGTTTGAATGTAATGTATAATTTGTAACACACATTATATACAAAAAGGGAAATGTTTTCCTTCGCGTACCTTTTAAAATACACAATTGATTGCATTACACGAATATTTATAAATTAAATAATTTTACACAACACAATTATAAAACCCAGTTAAATCGAACGTGTAGCTACTTCAGTAGAGTCGTAAGATTGTGTTATCCTTTCACAAATTGGCGGTGCATTCTAGAACGAATAGATAAACGATAAAGAGCCTTTGGAGGTCACATTATTAATTAATACAATTGAGAGTTCATCCGTTTACTTAGATCTCGGCAGCACTTTTCGCACAACTAGCGGATATTACAGAGTGAAGAGGCAGACGCGTAAACAAACTTGTATAAAAACCTATTCCGACTTTCCTCCAATTAGTTGCAACGTTTAACCCTTACCGACTTAAATACACACAAACATTACTCTACGAGTCTATCTGACTCCGCTATTTACCGTGAGAAGTTGAAATATAATTTTGTTTATGTTAATAAATCATTCTAAAATTAGTTATAAAGCTCTAATAAGCTGTTGCATATATACGAATTACCACAATTATAAACTGAATACGAATACTAGTAATAAGTACATAGAATTATGAAAATTAATTTTATAAATATCTTTTAGTCATATTTTAGCAGTTTTTAGAACTAATTGTAACATCGATACGTCGTTGTGGACTTTTTTCTATGTTGTTAAATTCTAGTTATTGCAGGTTTCATAGAAAACGAATTCGCACGAAATTTTTTTCCAGTGTTCCAAAAATTGTTGCAAAGTTCCTCTTAATTCAAGCGTTCATTCAAACTTACAAACTTTACCTTTCTATAAAAGAGAAGATGACATATGTACTTTATAAGATTCTCGCTGGCGAACCCACCCGTTATACCACCACTATATATACCAAAACATTGTTAAAGTTCATGTTGAAACTAAATATATTTGTAAGTTAGTGACTTATGAGAGTTCTCTGCCAATTTAATTAAAGTTAACAAAACAAATGACAAATATAGGTTTCATCACGACTGAACAACACATTAGTTATAAACACAAATTAGGTTCGTGAAAAATTAGTGAAATTTGACTATATCTAATATACAAAATTCATACACTCCAACCGTATAGTCGAAATTTCCAAAACCGTTTGTTAGTGATAGTATCTAGTAACTAACTATAATACATTTCAATTGAATTAGACCCATAGTTTCGCAGATCTCACATAAGGTGCATTATCAGATAAGCAATTCCACAAACAATATTTTCAATTATGACCATCAATTACTTATATACAAACTTTATATTTATTTTTAAATAGCTTTTGGGTTTATCGAAACAATTTATGTTTGTATATGTCTGATTTACTTTACAATTTAAATTATCCTCCATGTCATCCAATTAAAGCAGGACTATTTAATGAAATTTATTAAATATTATAGGTTTTAAACTCCTTGCTCTAGTAAGGCCACGTAATGATGCAAATCTCGGGATCTCGGTTTCGAATTCCAGGTCAAACCAATAAAAAGTTACACCGTTTCTGTTAAGGAATTCTCACTAGCGGCTCGAAGTCAGTTAAGTTTATTTTATGTCGGTAGGTAGACCTTGGTACTTTAAGAAATAAAAATCATTCCTCACATCACCAATGCGCATTGGTGATATATTACACCAATATACTAACCTTGGGAACTAACTTACTACCTAATGTTTTATCCATTGTACCTGTAGTTATACTGGCTTACTCATTCGTCAAATTTTCTATTTTTGGCAATATAGTATGTGATGAGTAGATGATACCTATTCAAACGGGCTTGCACAAAGCCCTACCACATAACAAAAGGTGTTACGCTCCCTCAACTTGGTTAGCACATAAAATCGTTGTTACTCTTCAGTCTTATCAGAAACACATACACATGTGTCTGCGCACTTGTGCACAGTGATATCTCCAGAGAAAATAGTATTGTGATTAAAAAAAAAATGGAATTGTGCTATAACTTCAAATTCAATAATCACCCCGATAGACCAAATTGCACAGCACATGTCTTATGCTCAAATGTACGGTGAAATGCTCAAGATCTGTGTATACTAAACGGACTATTTTTTCCTAAACGTGCTTATTTAATAAATACCTTTTAATATCTTGAAACTGCTAATCTAAATTACAAAAAGATTAAAAATTTCTTTATATTGATGATGAATTTTCTGCAAAACTTTTAAACATCTACAAATTTTCCCTCTAAACGATATGATTCAAAAGCGACGTAAGGCGCGGGTGATGTGGTCCACCGTCCACGGCTTCGCGTATAAAGTTAAAGGTGCCTCGCGCTTTCAAAGTTATGAGTAAAACTACCTGTATTGGATATGTAAACCTTAGTTTTGGACAGTTGAATTGTAATAAAATATCCTGTAAAATACGAAAAGAATATCAAAGTTTATTTCGTATTTAAAATGAAATTGCATGTAATATATAATATCTGCATAGTTGTAAATAAACATTCCATAATAATTTAAAAGGAAAAAGAACTGAAAAGTGATCATTAGTATACTTATATTTAAATAAAATTATTGTTACATATACATTTGTAAATTACAATAATAATAAAATTATAAATATGTATAGCAAATGAATGTGCGTGTATTAACTTTCTATTCTCTTTTTTTTACAAAAAAAACGACATTAGTAATGTGCCGGCCTGTCATATACACTTTAACTAAAAATAATATACTTCAATATTTACACTAACTAAATCAGTCAGTATGGATATTGGTGTTTAAATCTATATGCCTTGCCTCGTTTTGGCTTATATCGACTTAATACACACATCAACACTGTCTAGGGATATTTTGAATTTACTCAATTATTTCAAAATTTATTAAAGATAACATGCAACATGTTTATATTTTTATAAAGCCCATTTATCTGACTATACTCCAGAATAAAAAAAAAACCTTATTATTTTGCGTAAACAATTTTATACTTCAATATAGAAAAAACGTAAAATAATAGTAAAACTAACAATTAATGTTTGACTCAAGAAAATGTGAAAAATATAGAAAAGTTATTGTTTTTAACAGTTATATGAAAAATCAGTAGTCTGTAAAACCACCATCACATTTATAACGGTCCTGCAACGATTTTTCATACTTTGGATTAAGTTATCCAAGTCTTGCTGCGGTATATTGTCCCAGATCCGACTAAGATGCAAAAAAGTTACTCTTCCGTCGCAATATTTGCAGTGAAATTCCTCAAAGCCCTTCTTTGGAGTATGTCCCACGCGTGCTCTATGGGGTTTGGGTCAGGTGATTGAGCGGGCCAGCCTAAGACCGATACGTCTTGTTTCTGCAACCATCTCGTCACAACTCTCACTGTGTGCGGACGGGCGTTATCGTGCATGAGCGGGAATTCTTGGCCCATTTGTAGTCTATGGGGGTAAATTATCGGCACTAGCACCTCGTTACGGTATTTTTCAGCCGTCATGGTGTTTCTGATCCAAACGAGGTCTGTTCTTCCACCAAGACGAATACCCGCCCAAACCATAATTGTCCCGCCGTGGTATGAATGGACTTATTGAAGATGTTGCAGACGGCTATCACGACCAGGGACTCGCCAAACACATACTCTACGTGTATCGGGATGGAAACCGAACCTGAACTCATCGGTAAACAGCACTACAGACCACTGGTTATCTTCCCAGAGCAAATGTACACGAGCCCACTCTAGTCGTCGCCCACGATTTCCTCGGCGTAGTGCTGGAGTACGAAGCGGTCTGCGAGCATGAAGGTTAGCTTCATGCAGCCTTCTCCTTACAGTTTGGTCACTCACAAGCAACTGGTCCTCTGACTGGAGCTTCTGAACCAACTGCAAAGCCGTAACATTGGGTTCTCTTTTCGCGGCAACTTGCAAAAAAGGGTCTTTACGTTGAGTGGTTATGCGCTTCCCACCTGGATGTCTTTCAGCCACTTCACCAGTAGCACGGTAGCGTGACCATAACCTAGATATAACGTTTTGTCTTGTTCCAATCTCCTCAGCAATACTCCGCTGAATAGCCCCAGTTTGGAGCATGCCTACTGCCCTTAACATTTCTTCTCTCGTTAAATAACGTCGCTGCCAGATGCACACAATAAGTTTAACTCGAAATTAATCGATAACTTGTTACAAAACTTAAATTTTACACAAAAAATATCTCAATATTACTGTAGGTAAACGAATCTTTCGGATTTCGCTACCATTATGCCGCGTAAATATTTTGTATTTATTTATTTTTTTCAAATTCAAATTTAGAATCGTCCAAAAAGGTTTACAAAGTAGTCTTTCATTAAAAGATTTTAAAACTGGCCAAGATTTTTTTAGTTTAAGAACTTTATACAAAATATCCCTAGACGATGTTGATGTGTATATACACAATAAAATACATCCGTACAATACATGCAATGCATTCATAGTTACTATATACGTATTTAAGTAATATTTTTCTTACCAAGTCCATCGATTCTATCAATAATAGAAACCTCCTGACCGAAGGTCGGCTACAAGTATGTACATACACAAGTGTTCCCTCAATCTCATAGGCCGATAGGACGGTAATCCGATACGACATCGGCAAACCTTACACTCATTGATAGTCAAAGTAAACACTAACATCGGTCGCAAGAGAAAACACCAAAACCTGAGAACTAGCAAAGAGACTTAACAAGTATTCCTTACTAAAGTTTTATGATCGTATACAATTTTTTATTAGTAAAATAGTTGGAAAATCTAAACACGCTTTTAAATTCTTCACATGTTTTTAAATTTAGCAACCGAGGCAGTACGGGCGTTTTCTGGGATTCTTTTGTGTAACCGTATGCATTGTCCAACAAAAGATTTACTGACTTCGCAGTTGAGTTTCAGGCGTAATAAGCTTATTCTTAGTATTAATGTATGTGTATTAAAATTTGTGATAAAATCGTTACTATTTTTCTAAATTATATTATACTGTATGTATATTTTGTCTTAACTGGTTTAGGCAGCGGTGGCCAATGTCATAAGAGACTAACCAACAACGCAAGACATATAGAGACCAAGTGCGTGCGCCCACAAGCACTCCCTATTCACTGTGAGGGGATCTCATGATTTACAGTCCAAACGCATCTTGCGTTTGGACTGTAAATCTGACGCGACCGGAAAAAATAATCATTAATTTTAATCCAATTATTTAGGTTTCGCCCAGGCCTTGCACTGGAAAGGATTTGACCGACTTTAAAAGTTAGTAGACTTTAATAGTGCCGCCGCAAATTATATTACCAAAAAAAATCCTTTTATCAGCTCTTACGACATCCACGCTCTGGGATAGGCGGTCTCTATTCTATTCTCCTGGAAATCACACAGCTCATATATGGTATGATTAATTTTAGCAATCAACTCCCAACGCATCTAACGTGACGCTTTACCCAGCGGTGCTCGAGACAGGGGGACGCTACCGTTGCGAGGTGTCTGGCGAAAGACCACTCTTCCCGACCGTCTCTGATCATGCTGATATGATCGTAGTAGGTATGAACAATTATTATTTACATCTTCATAATAAACCAATGGAATAAAAAAAATAAAAACAAATGATATTAGTATTAGTAATTTTTACATGCGAAAGATATACGGAATCAACTTGACAGAGCTATGAATCCTTTTTCTCGACTTATTTTAATTCAATTTTTCAGCTCTGCCCTCTACAGGACCAGTTATAACCGGTTCTCGATTACGATATCAGATTGGGGATCGAGTTCAAGTAAATTGTACGTCTGGACGGTCGCGCCCCGCTACGAGGCTCTCGTGGTACATCAACGGTGAACCAGCTCCTCTTTCCAGTGTTCTCGAACCTGAGCTTTACAAACACGAAGATGGCTTAGAAACTACGAGTCTTGTCCTCGACTTTAAAGCTAAGCCGAAGCACTTTCGGAAGGGAGACTTAAAGTTGAAGGTAGGTTAAATTTCGAGAAATCGCGCCTTTCCCTGTTACGTAATCCAATGAAGTAATTATACGATTATGATATTTTACACTAAGGAAATAAATAAGATTATAATCAGAAATTAAAAATAGCTATTGTCAAGTGGACAAGAATGCTAGCAGCAATTCTCCGTTTCATAACAGTTCCGATCTTCTGTTATATGTTTCATAAAGATTTATCAACAATACTTTTAAAAACTTTTAAGGACGGATGCAATTGTTACATTAGAACTAAGACAAATTAAATTATTTTACCTGTAAGGTTTGTTATGTGTTATGATATATATAAATAATATCCGCAAGATTTTAGTATTAATATTAATAGGTACTAAAGTATATAAAGCTTTTAGAAAAAAGGTTACAGAAATATTAGTATGTTAAATAGTTTAAGTTGCTTAACACCTTCTAATTATATATATTTTTTAATTTATTCGTGAATATACGCCTATTTTCATTAAATAAAATAGTTTTATAAAATATGTAAAAACATATTAAATGGTAAACTCATAAATTATTTATATTTGCAAATATTATTATCTAAATAACGAAATATGTAACAACGTTACATTATATTTTCTCAAAAAAAAAATGATGCCATTTCATAAACGGTTACCATAAATGCTCATTAACAATAAAAAATACAATGAAATTGTACAATCTACCAAAAATAAAAAGTTATTTTGTTTTACTTGTTTTTGCCCTGTAATAAAATACTAATAATTAGATATTTATTTTTATCCTGTAGTGCCTCGCAACCATCGCTACAGTGTACTGGCGTAGCAACGAAGAAAGCGTGCAAGGCGAGCGGTCGAAGGGGTATTCCCGCTCCAAGGAGTCCCTCGAGGGCGCCTCGCGCGCTGACCGTGTGCAAGCCGCGGGCAAGTCCGGCTATCGCGACCGCAACGTGCCCCCCCTACCGGTGATACTCCTATTAGCTCTCGTTCTCCATTTTCCAACGAGATTTTACAGAATGTAAGGAAACATTTTGCATTCCATTAATATTCGACACGTTTCAAGAAACTTAAACTCTCAAGAGCGTAATGGAAAAAGAAGAATAAAAGAAAAGAAAATTCCAGATTTTACTGACTGAAAGTTGTGACAGACACTAATTTAGACAGAAGATAACTAAATAAATTACAACAATAGTATTAAACATATATAGGTACACATAACTTCTGGTAAGAGTAACTTGAGAAATATTATGTCGCTTTAATTGTAAATACGACACTAAACATTATAAAAACTATATAAACGTGTATTTATTATAAAATAATAGTAAAGTTAAAACATATATGTATTCCAATTAAAATTAATATTGTCGGCTTAATTTATTCATAATCTTCTACTCAATAATGCTCCAAAGAGATAAATATTACCAAAGTATATAAAATCCTGTCTGAATGTATTGTATGTATATCAAAGATATAATATTTAAACATGTAAAGGCGACTATAACCATAAACCGTACTGTTAATGAATTTTTTTCTTCAAAGTAAATACAACTTTATTGTAAAAAAAAAAAAATTGTCTTATATATATATAGCCACAAAAACCTTACAAAGATATATCTAATAAGTCTGTTTTCTACATTAAAAATGCAAATAACTGCATATTTATCACAAAGATAAGTTATGAGCATTTTTTGTCAAGTTACTCAAAATATTTTTTATGATGAAGAAACGAATCATAAAGAACAATCCAAATAATATAATAAATTATCATGACAAAGTTATTTTTATTATCTGTGGATTTAATCATACCATAATATTAAAATAGATAATATTTTGTTTCTAATTTACAAAATATGAAGGCCACCACCATTATTTAGCGGGTTGCGATATTAAATTTAAATTAAGAAGACAATGCTAATTTTAGTAAATTTAATCCAATCAGAGAACTGTACAGGAATTACTTGTATAGCAGATATTTTTATTTAAAAATGGAACTTGTTCTATAGTTAAAATATTAAATCGTAACTATTTATCGTATAGTGTATAGACACGCAGTCAATTTGCGGTATAACCGTTGTAATGTTAGGATAAAACAGTTATGTATTAAATTAAATTTTAAATTAGGAAATATAAAAAGTTACTTTATTTAATAACTATTATAAATGTTTTAAAAATATATATTACATAAAATGGGTACGTTCTGGCTTCAACGCGAATATTTCGCGTAATTTCCACTTAATTAATTGATATTATTTTTATTAATATAATTATGAAATTATTTTAAATTGTATATTTGTGTACTTTCTATGCATTCTAAGAAAATAAAGTCATTAATATTTACAATTTTATATGCGTTTAGTCAATAAGTTAGTTTTTTTATTTAACAAATAACTAACTTTTAAACATGCGGTAAAAATTGTATACGACAATTATGCAGCCAAAAACATTTCAATTATTATATCTATACATACACAGAATGTATATTAAACGTTGTATAGCAGATTAAATTAATTGAATGAACAAAATTGAATGAGTTGATGAATGAAAACATTTACATGATTTCACCATACAAGTACAATTGTAAAAGTAGTAAAGGGCTTAATATTTTCACAGTACCTGATATTATATCTTGTGAAACCTGTATTACAATAATTATAATTAGTTCTTTATGTATTCATTATTGGTTTGAAAAATGCTTTTAAAATTAATTATTCATTTAATATAATTATTTACATGTCATATATCATTATTTAACTGAAATATACTTCAATTGCTAAATTTGTTTATTAAATGTTTTTAAATAAAACTCGTATATATGAAAATGGTAAATGAGTGAATATTGTTGCTTATTGTTATAAGAATATAATTATATAGTATGTAATATGTGTAAATAATGAGTATAAACGCTCAAGGTAATAAATATAAGAAAAATATGTTTTTTTTTTTTTTGTATTAACAACCTGATTGTTTCAGCTTTATAGTGGCATATAAATTACTATTAATGATTAATTATTTTTTTAGATAAACTATTTTATATTACAATACTAAATTTGAATGAGATAATCCAATTTGAAAAAAAATATTACTTGTTATATTTTCCGTTTATTGAGAAAATTGATAAGCTGTATAACTTCATGCTATGACATCAGAATATAAAAAAAAACGGCTGGAGCGCACGGAATATCTGTGTTGTAAAATCGTCAATATAGGTATTGACTATCGATAGTTGATCTCGATACTTATTCAAGATATCGATAGTACTATCGATACTATTATCTTGTTATCATATCGTCTTGTATTGCTCGTGGGGAGCTACTTTACTCTATTTGAAGACACTATCGATACTATTGCTTACATCTTAATAATCGATAGATAATCGATTGTCTTTCAATAGTAGACTATCGACATACAACTCTACGGAACATTATAGAGTAATGTAAATAAATTATGTTTCATTTCAAAGGAACGTATACAATTAACCAAAACAAAACCACGAACAGACCTATCTTGGGGAGTTAGATTTAAGGTAAAGTAAATTAATATTTGTCATTTGCCATTTATCAAACATTATTCTACTACCAGAAAGGAATATTGTGTTGTTTTTCAGTTTGAATGGTGAGCGGGCCAGCATAATTGCACAAGGGGCATAATATCATTGTTCCCATGTTGGGCGGACACTTATCGGTGAAAGAATAATTAATTATACTCACTCGTATATCACTACACAACCCCGAGAGCCTCCTTATATCAAATAAAAATAGTAACCGAATAGAACTATAAAACTAATTTTAAAGTATCATGAAAACAGGACATAAGTTGGATAGAATTTGTAATTAAAGGTAACAAATTTCTAGTTATTCTGTTATATATATTATTTGTTTCGAGAATCTTTTCGCTACGAAGCTTAGATATTCTACGTCTACAAGCTCCGCTGTGGTTGTTACTAAAGGCAGTCGCTGCATCGCGTCGCAGAATTCGTATTCCTAATCATATATTTTTATAGTGGCTTAGCAACTCTAATGTCAATATGCTGTAGGTATTACTCTAAAATACGTCGTATAGTATTTTACATGGTCTAGTTTTAACTTTTAAAGCATGTTCATGAGTGAATACTGATCGTAAGGAATGAATTTGGAATAGATATATAATTATTTATAAAAAGATAATGTTCCAAACCATTGAATATAATATTAAGAAACTGCTTAAACTATCCCCAGTTTAGTAACACAGATCTAATCAGTTTAGAAACGATAACAGAAAATTCCCGAAGTTTAAATATTAGTGGGGGGCAGAACTTTTGTATTAACAAACCAACCAACCTTACATTTTAGGTCAGTACAACATGTTACGGGAAATTGCACACACATTTACAGGGTTATTGGTAATTTGACGTATTCCCATTATGAAGTGATAGGGGTGACTATTTGCGGTAATTTTAACACCCATATACTTGATGTAAAAGCGAACCATTTTTGAGTAAACACGGTTTTTTAACTTTTTTTCAAAATGAGTCAAAAATGCAATATCAAAAATTTATTTAAAAAAAGTGTTAATTTGAATCTCATTTTGCTTCTGATTTATAAAAACGATCAAACACTGGTTATTTATCAATATTAAAACAATAATAATCTATAAAATTTAAAAATGCGAGACCGAAACCGATATTATTTCAATATTTTTTTGAATTTCTTTCCACAAAACTGCCTTAAAAACAAAAAAAAATACCATTTTCTTAGCTATCCATAAATGTATAACAACTAGGAACTTATTTCAAAACAACTGAAAATGACCACAAACGACCCTGGTAAAAATTAGTTTTATTTTTATTCAAGTCATTTTAATGGAGTATATAAGCGAATCCGGGGAAATGTCAGCGCTCAGAGGCGACAAATTAATATCGGAAGAATCCCAGACCATGTTGTTAATTACTAAGAGGATAAGAATTTATTGATTATTTGTTTTCGATATGTATATTTACATTTAATATTACAACTACATTCGTATGAACTATCCAATAAGGAAAATTGTAAACAGAACCTAAAGCGCATTTAATAGCCACACAAATGTTGCCTGCATTAATTCAACTGTTTGAGTTCAAGATATGAGGCAAGAATATATTGGTATTTATGTGAGATGCTGCAGGCAACTTATGAATGCCGTCTTCTCTTGAAGTACTACTTCAACATATAATACGCGAACATGTAGGGTGTGGAATGAATTACCATTGAATAGGTTTACGTGTTTAATTCTAGCTCAGAAGGTATAAATATGGTATTTATAAACTTACATATTTTTTTTGTAATTTTTTATTAATCTTCCAATCACGATGCATGATGGTGAAATTGTATAAATAATAGCAATTCATCCCGGTTTTACGTGGAAGAAAATAAGAATTCACCCGTTGCTTTTAAATAATAATACGAATGTTATTAAATTCTCCGATTTTACATCAACCATTTTGTAATATAACTCAAATTCAAGCAAGTATCTTAGGAATTCATTAAAAAGAAAGATTGCACTTCGCTCTCTGTGTGGAAAACGCTTATTTTAAAATATTATATTTTTTCAATAAAGATTGTGATTCCCATTTTATTTTATACCGTTATATATTTTAAGGGAAACTGTTCCTAACATATTTATTAACCTTTGCCTGTTAAAACCAACTCAAAGTAATCCTGCAGTAAATAAAGAAAAATAAACGTAACAACAGAACGTCACTGCGCGAATTCCTACGAAGCGATTTAATAAATCTCTATTTGCGCGCCGAGCAGAAAGGCTTAAGCCGAGATATTTTTCTTCATTCTTGACGGGTGTGTGCTAACAAACCCAAAACACGAGCTTTTCGCCTCTCAATCTTACGAAATTCACAATATAGTATTATTACATCCCTCAGCTGCTATTTTTAAAATTAATGATATTAGTATTAATAAACTCCAATGTACATTACACATATAGCTCAGAAAATTGTTTAGAAGTATACACAAGAAGGATTTTTATATTTTAAAAATTAAAAAATGATGACTCAATGATGTCCTTACAGAATGAATATGGCTAGTTAGCCTATCCCTTCCATCCCACATCCAAATCGTAGTTATTATGTATAACAGTCTTGACACGTAATTAAAAACTATATAAACCGTTTTGAATATAGTCTCTTATGAGTCTCATACTATTACTTCTTTCGCTGACGCAGAGACAGAGCAACCCCTGGGGATGCGACATGAGAAGATAGCTGTACTAGTTTTGCACGATTTCTAACCAGACGATAGAATCTCAAAAAGTGATGTTCAAATTATTTTCTTCTTTTTGGTTCATCTGACGGGATAAAATAAAAAAAATACTTATTTCAACGTTACTATTACAAGAAAGTACGCCATTATTCACTACAATCAAATATTATAAAAAAATATATTTGGTAACAACGATTTCGTTTACAATAAATTTTAAAATCTTTTTTCGCAATTTTCCCCCTAGGCACTTGCCTACACTGCCTAATGGATAATCCGGCCCTGACGTCCGTGGACACGACGCTTCAAGCCCTGTGATTGAGACCTCTTCGTCATACGTCAGCATTATCCTGTTACGACTCACCATGACCGGCACTGAAGGTTTTTAGTGTGCACTGTGCAGTCTGGCACTTGGCCAGGAGTGACGTACTCTGAATACAAATGATTTTTATAATGTATGTATATGTATGGTGTAGGTAATTAAAAACAAATTAATAGCGTAAGTATAATAAACAGAAATGTATTTAATATCATTTTAGAGCTGATATTTTTCTACTAATTTTGCACTAAAATGACGAAATCTAAGCTGTATTTTAAAAACATTACACAGTTTGTCCAAATCCTACCTGAAACCTATCCTCTTAGGGCTACGAGCATGAAATTGTTCTTTTATAATATCCGCTATGTGACGATTTAACACGAATTGTGTTGCACATTTTTGAGCTTAAGATTTAGTTTCAAATATAATTAAATTATTTTGTTATTTGCGGCAAAGTTTTTAATTTTTTTTAAGCAAATATAAAAAAAATATGTCGTAAATATTTGTAATAAATTTTGATTGTAATTAAATGATTTAATTAACGTATTTTACGTTGAAGAGATTATTTTTATTTGCACATTTTCAATATCGACTCATTTACTGAGTAGTTTTATTCAACGTATAATTCAAGAACATATAGGGTGTGAAATATTTAAACCCTTTTAATAACTAATCATTTTATATAATATACCTCTATGTAGGCATTTCTAAATGCGCTGTTCAAATGAGGCAGTATGTATTTTATACAATAAGTGGCGACGTACAAAAACTACTGACGAATCTTTGCTTTTCCTTCATTATTTCAGCCTTAGGGGAGGATTTTTTAAATTTAAACGGGAAATCCCTTAAGCTTCCCTCAACTCACAATTGGCAAAATACTAAGGAAAAAAAAGATCCAAATTGATAATCTCCTCCTCTCTAAAGTCGGATAAAAAGCAGTAATTTATCCAAAATTTTATTCAACTTTGTATTTATATTAGAGGATAAAAAGTGATGGATCTATACTTTATTATTTTTTATATTTTTATGAAATAAGTGGCAATCGAGCAAAAGGCTCATCTGATGGAAAGTGACTACGCTACCCATGGACATCTGCAACACCTGAGAGCTTGCAGGCGCGTTGCCGGCCTTTAAGAAAAGTGTAGTCTCTTTTCTTGAAGATTCCTAAGTGGTTCAAAAAACCTCCGGTGAAAACGAATTCCACAGAGTGGTTGTGCGAGGCAGAAAATTCAAGACATCTAGGTGGTTATTCAAGTAGGCTTTTATGTAGGCACATTGACTTGTATTTAATAAAAAGCTGAAATCAGGTGGGAATGTAGATTCTACTTAGTACTGTCAAGAAACTAAGTAGTTCCTCTTTCCTAACGAGTTATGTCAATCCAATACAATTCAATTTATAGAATGTCTATCGTGCCTGAAAGTCAACAAATACTAACTCTAAGATTTTCTAACATCAAAGTATATAAACTTATGTTGACTAGTTTACCTTTTTTTAAAATGATGTTTAACAAAGGCCTTAAATTGAATAAAAATTGACAAAATTAGGTGATCATATTTCTCCACTCAGCGTTAAGCTTTTTAATTTTTGCAACATTTGCAGGTTTGTCCAAAAGTCGCGGGACGACCAAATATGGGAATTTTTCAGATATCATTTAATATTATCCAGATTTGGTAGAGATTTTCCAACAGTTACATTTATTCTTTTATAACAGTTATATTATTTCCAACATTTATATTATTATATGCTACTTATCAAAACAAATACGTTTTAATACGTGGTTTAGAAATATAAATACTAGGCTTTAAACAACTATCGTTTTTCAACTATAAAAAATAAACGTAACAGAAAATCATAGTTACAATTTAATTGACAGACATTGATTAAAAATTGTGTTATCCTAAGCTGATTTATAATGCAGACTCAAGAGAAATTGAAGGGCTGTTGCAGGATTTACACAAACAAATACTTTTGTACAAACTCCTAACAAAATCCTATAGACAAAGATATAAATCATAGCAGTCTAAAAAAAACATCTCATAATCTATTAAGAGTAACAGTGCAGAAATAGCCCTTGAATGTTTCATTTTCTCATCAAATACTTACTCTCTATTAGAACGGGTGGGTTATTCCACTACTACGATGCAGATTACGTAAAACAATTTCTCATCATCGTTAATTTAATCAATCTTTAGATAGCTTTTGTCCAACTCAGTTGGAGACATGTAACTTACGCCCCATTTTTTTCGACACACGCATATTTCCTCACGTTTTTCTTTACCACTGAACACTAGATAAAAAATTAACATTTAACTGAGTAGGGCTTGCTAAAATCTTAGCTTGTTATCGATATCGATAAAATTTCCACAAAATTGTAAATAGAATAGGTATGGGTAAATAAAACAGTTCGTTATGTTCGTTGTTTTAATGAATGCTAACAGATCTAATTATCGATTACATCACACGTACCAACGGATCACACAATATTACTGTTATTGATCATCACAATCTGATTGTCTTACAAATCTTCACAAAAAAAAGCGGTAATATTTTTAATACAAAATGTTAAAATATATTAAATATATCGGTGTTATAAAAACTACTAAAATATATATATAACATCTAAAAGATCTTCTTAAAACGATATGTGTTGTGTATTGTTATGTAATATATAAATTAGAAATAAACCTGTTAAATGTTAAAGTATTAATTGTTACATTAATTGTTACATTAACTAGAAGGAATTATGAATTCGTACTTTTAATTTGTACAAGGGTAAACTGTAAACTATGATCTCACAGCGCGATTCTCTCCGGACGAGGATAGCAAAATATAAAAATTGACTTTTTCCAGTTTTTTTTATCTTCAGTACTCAGGCCAAACTACAGCCACATGTACAATATTAACCAGTCTTATTTGTCCCGGGATAGTTCAGAAATACTATGATTAAACAAATACGCATATATTCATCTCTTAGTCCAAATGATATTTGTTCAATTTGCAGTTAAAATACTTGGATTTTGGAGTAATATGGCAAAAACTTTACAATTAAAGTATAACAATTCTTCCTTCCTCTTAATTCTTATTGCCTCTACTGGTGTTAAGGCTGGTTTATTTGTCGCTCAGAGGATCGAAATTTCAATTCAACGGGGAAATACTGTTAACATTAACATTCTTGCCGCCATTCCACACGGTCATCATTTTTAAAGTAGCTTTTTTTTATTTGTAAATTATTATTAATGTAAATAAATAAATAAAAAAAATACATCGTGCAAAAGTGCACTCTATTTCCTCTCGAAACGGCAAACAGACTTGACCATAGACAAGCCTTCCTTTAAAAGGTGTGAAAGAACACAGAAGTGTTAAAGCTGCTAACACATGTATTCCGGGCTACTCCTAATAATTGTTTGACGAAAAAAGCAATTTCATTTGTTATTAGCCCGACCCTGACAACACAATGTTACATACAACAGTGAGGGAATTAAAATTATATATTAGATTTGACTCGAAAGGATTCATAAAAATATCCCAAATCCAAATAAAACCTATATAAATACTGTTATGACATGTTGTTAACATATTCATGAACTTGTACACAGATAAAAAAAAACAGATCATAGACAAAGCTGTCAGCGATTTTAAAAGTCTATAACACTATCGAAACGCCGCGCCGTGATTTCTTAGCTATTGATACCTCACGATTAAACAAAATGTACGAATAGCTTTCACAATTCAAAACAAAAATATTTTGTTGTTACAAGTATTTCAATATACGTATTATTCGAATATATTATATAAATCTGGTAGACAGTGTGTTCATTTATTAAGATTACGACCATTTAACTGAGTGGGAGCACAAAAAATAATAATCTTTAAAAATTATCTGTAAAATGTTTTAGAAACCTATATTTAATCACTAATTTTTTAATCGGATGTCATAATAAAAATCAACCTTTATAATATATAATATAAATATTTTTTCGAATTAATGTTAAAACCATACTATTAACATTAACACGCTTACATACGCTTTGCCTGTAACATTAAAAATCCGATGGTTTTTTTTTTTAACATCAATTTGAAACTGCGCACCTGCAACTCTGACAATACAATAATATGGTACCACCGACGTATGGTGTGATGTTGGCGGTAACAGCCAACGGGAGACCATCGAATTTGTGCTCGTTAATCGTGTCAATGAGTATTTTGGTAATATTGTGATTATTAAGATCTGCTGCTGGACGAGACAGTACTTATTTATTATTAAACAACAGTTAATCACTCCCATTATATACCCAGAATTAAATAATAAGTTAAAAATTAATAAATACTTATTTCGTATATCTGTAAAGGTAAAAAGAAAACCGAACGATTGAAGATAATAACATATTGCCCTTTCCTCATACACGTCCTTTTTCTTTGAACTCTACAGAATAAACATAAAACTATTAATGTGCTCATAAAAGCGTGATTTAACTCCTGGTTCTGAAACGCTAATCAAAGTCAGATTAATTAATCTCAAACGCTCATTAACAAAAAAGAAAAAATATTTAATCCGACATTGATCAAAGATTCAGAAATGAGATTCATTTTATTGGCTTTCGAGTTATCGGCCGACATCGACCGATGATCATACACAGGTTGAAGCCAAATAAATTAATTTGACTTAAATCACCGTTTCAGTAGCGACAGATTAAAAATATTATTTTTAATTATAATTTATTATGCATTGACGTGTTTAAAAATAGAACAAGGCACGATAAAGATGTTAATTGCGATACTTAACATGTGCATAGCGTATTAAGCGTAACTGTAAATTAATTACTATTTAAAAATTAAACTCTCATTGATCTTATAAATAAAATGTTGAATTATACAAAATTAAATCAGCCTTTAACCCATAGAGTAGAGTATTAATACGTCAGATATTTATAATTTATTGGTAACAAGGGAACAGACGAGGTTTTATCCACAGACTAGCAAAGGATGCTATTATTATACACTAGTATCAAGAACGAGGTACTTATTATAGTTAACCCTTTTCAATTATTTCCGTCTTAATAGAATCGTTATTCGAATTATTTTTACTTAAAATGTATCTGTGCTTGGTTTAGTTAAATAGGGAAAGATTATGTGCCATTGGTAGTGCGTGTACCAGAGATCTACAGTGGAAATAGGTACACCCGAGGTAATAAAACGACACCACAAACTTATTATCTTTTAAAAAAAAAAAAGAGTTATATGGTTATATAAAAATTGAACGATAATGTCGCCTTAGCTTAGTTATAGCTTGCTCCGTCAACCTGTCCTCAGTACACTATCAATTCCAAAGTGACGTTTGCTATACAAATCGGTGTGTTTTATTACGCTTGGGGTTGTCTTGACATAACTAGATCGTCGGGACAATTTGACGGATGTTTGTAATAATGCCGGACCAACACAGACCTTAATGGTTGATGAACATTTGACACAAATATTTCGACTGGAGAGTTTTCACTTGGATCAGATTAAATTATATATTTTGACGTGTTTTTTTTTTTACAAAAATTATATTTATTACTGTACTGCACTAGTTAGTGTGTATGGAACTAATTCAGCAAATGATTTTTAAGCCAATCACATCCAACTCATTGGGCAGACATTTGGCGCAACGTTTTGGCGCTGGTAACAATAAATTCCAGTACAATTTATTTCATTTAAATATATTGTAGATTTAATACAACCAATTACAAACATCAACACTCAGAAAGATTATCACACCAATACAAGATATTTGTCTCAAATCTCTTGTCCCGGACGATCTCAATACTTATCAAGGAGGAATGATATAATAATACTTACAAATAGTACAAAATTAGTCATGATCGAATAGTATACCGAGAAATATCAATTGTATCATAGAAATGCTAAGAGATTACAAGTTTACTGACTTACATCATACGTTAGTTTCGTCTAATTGATATGGCAACACGTTTCATTACACAACTTATTATTAATATGATGATTACAATCTATGCGTTTAAGCGTTTTAATTTTTGTATATGGTAACTAATCGGGTCACTCGATGATCACTCGATTCAGTGAGAATTATATTGCTCACGTGTGTTCATATTGTTAATGTCGATCTAAGCACTAAGTTAAGTTGTAAATAAATATTCGACAAAAAAAAACGGATTTAAAATTAAAAAATACAATAGACAATATTTACTGATCAGTCAATCTATCAAGTGTTGAACCATTGAATAATTTATACACAACGAGAACAGTTAATTTCGAATTTTCATTACACTTATTAATTTTATTTATATTTAAAGCATAAAATGTTTTAATATAATAAAACCAGCTACTTTCAACGCAAGCCACGTATTATATACTATATGCATTTACGCGCAAACATACAAACGTAGGCCAAGAGACTCAAAAGGCTAGAGTGCAATCAATAACATAGTATTGCCAATAATAAAATATACAACCAGCCATTTCGTCCAATACAAGTCATACCTTCGACATAAACGAAAACACACATTATAAAAAAAGTCCTTTTACCTTTTTAATCACAATTTTTAAAAAGGGGAAATATTCATTAATTATGCTAAACTGTATATGATTTTATATTCGTCATTATATCGTGTTTGAGTGTTATTAGTTTTATTAATAATACACTTATTATTACATTTACACTCATCAGATCAGAACCAAATATTATTAGTTTACTAGACTTTTAATAAATTATTGCACGTATTGTCGATTACGAAAACTTCAATCGAGATAATAATAAAACAAGTGAGTAACTCAATGGCGGAGTATTCGAGAACAAACATTATCTAATCTTATTAAATAAAGTTAACCTATTCTACACTCGGGAACGTACGAATTATAAAACACTACAGCTATTTATATACAACAAATAAATTATAAAAAATATATTATAATCGATAACATATCATACAAATCCTTACTGTATTAATATTAAATAAAATTACAGAGATTCGTTCTTTGGAAGAGCGCAGGATACAACGTTTTAAATAAAAAAAAAAAACAGAGACTAAGTAAATAAACCACAGCTTTGGAATGTATCGGACAAATATTCGTGCGATGACTTACATTATATCGCCAATAGTCAATTATTCTCACAGAACTCTAGAGAAATCGGCAACACTTCTGTAGAAAACAAAACTCCGACTCGACGTCGTAACTAAGTCATAACAGCATCACATCGCAACGCCGGGACATACGAACAGAAAGTAATCTTCGAACCGTCGTAGGAGACGCGCAGCCGGTCAGTGACGGCCACGGCACCGCTAGGGCGCGGCTGGGGCGTAGCTAGGGCACGGCTAGGGCGCGGCTAGGGCGCGGCTAGGGCGCGGCTAGGGCGCGGCTAGGGCGCGGCTAGGGCGCGGCTAGGGCGCTGCTGGGGCGCGGCTAGAGCGCGTCGGCCGGCAGCGCGTGCACTCGCGCGCACAGCAGGTTGTGTAAGATGAACACCGCCGGCTTGGGGCTGCCCTCCATGTCCAGCTCCTGCGAGCGCAAGGTAGCACATTGTACACACAGATACATCAGCAGGCATTCTCATTCCTCCGTGTAAGAATACGAGATATCCCTTGAGTTGGGATAATTTATTGTTAATGTTATTTTTGTTGGAAAAAATATGTCGGAGTTGATTAATTGTACTACTAATGTCATATTTGATATATTTTTTAGAATGCATTATATTTTAAATTTAAATATGCACTGGTATTTGGATTTGATTTAAAATTTTCCTGTCAGTGATTGATACTGACATTTTACATAATGTTCAAATAATAGTATTTTCAAAACACACTATCATTATTTTTACGAGACAAAAGGGTAATTATCTCTATTAGGTATGAACACATCCAAGCCATATTTGCTATAATTATGATAGTTCCGTAAACTTAAAAAACTTCCGGCTCTGTTTGAAAAATGGTAAATCATTCTGTCATTGAACCTGTTCTTGAGGAACCAAGATTCCGGTAACAAAAAATTAACATTTCGTATACACTCTTAGTGTAATTTCAACTTTTTGTACTGCAGTTGAAGCAGTACACACACCACGACTCGTCGAAAAAATCTGATTCAATTCATAAAAACGTCGTACGATCGAGCTCAGAACTCCTAAAGGCACTCACGAGCGTGTCGTCGTCGGCGAAGTGCAGCCACAGCGCGGCGCGGTCGTCGTCGGCCGAGGCGCGCAGCGCGTGCAGCGGGCGGCGGTACAGCGCGCGCGCGCCGCCGCGGCCCAGCGAGCCCGCCGCCTCCCACACGCACACGCCGCCCGCGCCCAGCGACAGCCGCGCGCACGCGCCGCGGTACCGGCAGCGGAACGTGAACTCGGGCTGCGCGCGCACCGCGGCGTGCGCGCCGTCCACCAGCGCGCCCGCCGCCGCCGCCAGGTCGTGCGGCGCGTCGGCCCGCAGCGCGCGCACGCACAGCCCGCCCGGCGTGCCGGCGCGCACGCCCAGCGCCGCCGCGCCCGAGCCGCGCCGCCACCACGCCAGCCGCGTGGCCGCCAGCCCGAAGCTCTCGGCCGGCGCGCACCACGCCTCGCCCGACCACGGCGCCGCCTCGTACAGGCGCAGCTCCCGGTCCGTGATGGCGACGAACGTGGGCTGCCACCCCTCCGTCTCGTCCGAGTCGTCGGACCCGCCGGACGCGCCCATCTGATTTTCGTAATAAAATTATTATGTAAGACTGTACTCGTGCAATATTAACATCGTGCAACCTCACACCCCATAAGCTATAATAGAGAGGCTCACGTGATCCTGCGGTGGACGCCTGGCGAGCCAGCCGGCGTAGCGCACGTCTCCTATGAGAGAGCGCAGGCGAGGCCGCGCGCGCGCCAGCGCCGCCCGCGCCGCTCGCCGGGCCGCCGCGTGCAGTGCGCGGTGCCAGCCCGCCGCCGACGAGCTGCAGGGCGCGCGCAGGGCCAGCGCGTGCACGCCGTCGGGGGAGTAGATTTCTATCGTGCGCTCCTCTGTGGAAATGGACTTTGGTGCTTGTACACGACACACACTTCGCTTTATTTTTCATTGAAATGAATTCTTGCTGTATTTATATCTTTCTTAAATATAATGACAATGGTGAATTGGTATGAATATTACATGCTAAATCACAAACTAATTGACATGACAATGAATATCTAACACTAATCTAACAATAATCTTAAATTTAAAATACCTGGATCATGGTGTCGAAGATTCTTTGCAACACAGGCCATAAGGAGTGGTACATATCTCGTATCAGCACGTCGACGTCTAGGTGATGGTGGTGATGGTGGAGTTTCTACCATATAGCCACGCTGAAGTTCCCATCCCACTTCACTAATAATTGAAGCTTTACGAAAATATGGAGTAACCTCACGAAGATACTTAACTGTAACATAAAAAAGAAAATCTAAGATTTAGTACTAAAAAAAACTTTTTGAAAAAGATGAAATAAGCATTTTTTACAATTAATCAATTATCAGTAAAACTTTTTTACTTGTAACTAGGCTTATAATAATATAACTTATTATATTAAGCACCATAATATAGTAAAATTCCTTCATTCAACATTTTGTAATTTCTTTTTAATTAAACCATATCCAATATTAATTACTTATTATTATACTAAGCTATGTTTCTTGTAAGCAACATTAGCAACTTTCGTATAGTCAAAATACATGTCAATAAAAGATTCAGTAATTAGTTTGAGTTAATGAAAAAAGTTTAGAAATTAAAAACTATTCTTCATAAGTTGACAATAGCAAAAATTGCCAAGCATTACAGACCGCTGTTATAATTACATCAGCAAAGATTGAGTCATGTAATTTATTTTGATGAAGGTTAATTATTAGGTTAATTCAATTACTGTATGTTAACACTGTTAGATACATACTTCTAACCAAAATAACAAATGGTAAATTAATTCACAAGATAGTTATAAATATTTATTTTACTAGATAAGTTAATTAATAATAAAAGAAACATTTCAATTGAAATGAGGTAATTTTTAATAGGCCATATTTGAAATAAAAATGCGGAACTTACCTTCTAGTTGAACCATTTTACCAGCTCTTTTAAGGGCCTTAACGGCTTCCTCGTGAGTGGCATCTTTCAAATCTTCTCCATTAACTGAAAGTATAGCATCACCAACATACAGTTGTTCTGTAAGGTCCGCTGCCATACCCTTAAATATCTTCGATATAAGTATGGGCATGTTATTTTCTATTCCTCCTTTAATTGATATCCCCAAGCCATTATTATCAGATTTAACAACTTGTACCATCCGTTTCTGATTAGCGATAGCTTCAGGTACTTCAGTGAAATCACTGTTCGGTGTCTCGACATTGTTATTGTTTAAGGTACCATTTAGAGTCGTGGTAGCATCGTAGCCATCGTCTAAGCATACACTAAGATAATCATCCTCCAAGGAACAATGCACCCGATACCAAACTCCACGGACTAATGTTTCTAATAAACCGGATCTTCCAGTGGTTGCATTTGGACTTTCGCTACCGCCACTAGATGCACCGTTCTCCACCATAATTTCCACTAAAATAGTATGATAACTTGATGTTTCAACGCACTAATATGTAAATATGTAGCCTTAAATTATTGAAAAAAGGTGAAACCAGATGTTAAAAGTAATGTTCAATGCAAAATTGTTCTCATTACATTTTAGTATTATTTAATTATACTTTCATTTAATGTGAAGTATCTAAGTATTAACCATTGACACGAGATAATCGAATGAATACAACTGATATTTTACAATCAATAATACTATCAAATTAAAATTACTACAGAAAATACAGATGAAATATCATCAAATTTCAAACCACAGATTATAAAATTCAATGGAATGGCGTAACTACTTTTATTTGCATTTTCGGCTATGTATACACAATATAGAGCGCGCGATGATGTTTTTTTTTTTTATTAAAATATTTTATCTTATTTTTCATCATTACCAGTAATTCATCCAATTAAAAAACATTTTTTTATTAAATAAGTAATTTATAAATGGTTAATGTTGTATAATGATGTATATATTTCTCTCCTTTTTTATGAAATAATATATTTTTCTCTTGTTTATTATTAATCATAAGAAAACAACAATATTATAAATTCATTGTTAATTTATGAATTTTATAACATCAAATTCAATATTACAAAATTATATATAAATGATAAGTTATAAATACCTTCATTAATTAAGAAAGCGTTTACCTGTTGAAGGTCTGTTTAGTTACATTATTCTTCTTCACGCATATGCAATAATTAAAATTTTCAATAGTAGCATTTTCAAGGTTCATAAGATAGGTTGCGGCGTTGTTCACAAAAGTGGTCAAGTACGAAGTATATTTTACTGTATTTGTAAATAAACAATATTATCGAAACAATTTTCATTTGTTGTAATGGCAATGATAGAACTATTATGAATGATACCATAGACCCAATTATATGCAGATAAAAAAACTAATGTCATAATATGATTATATTGATTTAATTCAATGAAACGTTATTTTTTATAATCTGTTTAGGTAAGATTTTTTTTTTATATAGAAACAGACGTCAGACTGACAGATTTCTAAATGCAACAAAGTGGAGGATATTATTATAAGTTTTTAATATTTTGTGCTGATATTCGCAATCCTAATAGAAAAAAAGTAATTAATAAATCTTATTTATAGTTAGCTCAAACTTTGATAAATTGGCATTAAGATTACAAAGTAACAGTTATAAAAATTATTATTAACTATATATTATTATTAACTATACATACCTCTTAATTAAACACTTCCAAACAGTTATGAAATGCTAAATTAAAAGGGTATTTATAATTGAAGCTTATAAAACTCGATATAACCATGCAACGTGAAGAAAAACAATTAGAAGCTACATTGCATGCCATTTTAAATAGAGTGAATGATCTTAAATCTGCTATACAGGGATTAATAGCAAAATTAGAAACTGAATATGAAACAATAAATTGGCCTACGTTTCTTGATAATTATGCTATATTGTCTGGGCATGTAAGTATATTACTTGACTATATATAATGAAAATTAGAAATATCCATCTCTACAACATATAGATCAGATTTTTTGTGTTATACCTAAATTAGCCTTGATTCTTCAGCTTTATTGCGTACTGAATAGAAGCTGATATAATTTTAATTATATAGAATAATACTGTTACTCATTAGATACCAGGTTAAAAATATATTTCATCATATTAGTGCAATTACTATATTTTTGTTCACTGTATTTTCCATTGATGCTGTTTAAACTTATGTTGATTGTGAGATGGAAGTCTGAGTAATTAATTAATAATTATATTATTCTGATTTTAATCTATATCCCTTCACAATTTTTTTACAGCATATTTTGTGCCTCAACCAAAAGTTTAATATTCAGTATTATTTGGAAAAATTAATTATAATTATTTGTGACATCTCATGAACATTTTATTATAATTGTTAAGTGTTTTGATCAAAAACTCAAGTTCACATTTTCAGTTGACTGGCTTAAGCAAAATTCTTCAAAATGAATTAGCTCCATCATTAAGATCAGTTGTAGTGTTGCCTTTACAACTGGGATGTGAGCGTGATGAGGAACTAGCAAGACTGTCAGAAGGAAGAGTGCCAGCTTGCACTCATGACTTAGTCCCAGATCTGCTACGTACAAAACCTGAGCCACAAGCAGAGCAAAGGTTACAGCAGTTAAACCACAAAGCTAGCACATTAAGCTATGATACTGCTCAGGTATTGTGACTGTTTATACTGCAAACTTAACGTGCAACTTTTTTTTATTTTTATCAAAATATTATATTAATATGTATGAATATGTTTACTAAATTTTAGTCTAGATGTTGGATTATTAAAACTAAATATCAATTTCTTTTTACAGAAACAAGTAGCCCAGTTCACAAAAGTTGTAAGCCATGTATGGGAAATTATATCTAAAGGTCGCGAAGACTGGGAAGGAGAATCAATGAGATCTGCAGGTAGATATTATATATATAAATAGTTAAGAAATTAATTTAACATTAAAATAATGCTGTGATTAAACATATTAGTTTTAGCACTCTAAACAAAGAAAAAATATATCTCGAGTAGCTTAGATAAGCAGTATTTTCTGTTTAAAAGAATGGAAAATACTGTTAAACAATATTAATACTTTAAGAACCTCATTAAATATTGTATTGATAATTCCCTTTTCTTGATTTAAAATGTGACAGTAAAATTAAAAGAACCTGTTTTATTTTTATATATATTTCTTTGGAATTAAATTTTGTATAAAATTTTATTTAATTGAAATATTATATTTATTTTATTTCAGGTATACAACCAACACATAGCATAGCTGACACCCATGCTTTAGTAACAGCAGTAGGAACTGGTAAAGGTCTCCGACCAGGAATGCAACCTATTGGACCACCTGGTGTTGGAACACCAGGGATGGGTCAAGCTCGAGGCCCAACTCCTCAGATGGGTCCCGCGACTCCTACCATGCCAAAAGCACCTTCGGCAATTAAGACCAATATCAAGGCTGCAAACCAAATTCATCCATATCAACGATAACTTATGGAAATATGAAAATTATAATTATCATTAAATAAAATTTGTAAAGCTTAGTAATTTTTATTTAAATTAGTTTTATAAGAACTAAAATTATTTCGTGTCTTAACTAAAGCAATACAAGCTCTAATGCAATTATTATAATGTAAACAAACAAATAAGCCATTCAATTTTGCACTTCATGAATAATTTTTTTTATTCATATTGGACATAACATATATGATAAAAATGATGCAGGTTTTTTTGTACACAATCTCTTAATTGTATGGGATTAAAAATACCGATATTTGTTTCTCATATGCATTCTTTTTAAAAATAAAGTAACTCTTTTTTTCTACAAATTATTATCTGAAAATTGTGTACAACAAAATCAACACCATTATTTCTGACACAATGTCAAGAAAACTTAATTATAAAATTTGCAACATATTTCACAAATACCATGAGAGGCTAGACAAAAACTAAATACATGAGTTGGTTGTTAATACTTTGTGATTTTATTTTTTAGTAGTTGTTAAATGCAGTACTCCTTAATTCAGCGTATTGACCTGTAAAAATAAATAAACAATACATTAATTCTATACCTTTTTAATATATATGATGATTAAAAATATAAAGGTTTTCACCATTATATAATGATATATCTTTACCTTTATCTTCATGTATTTTTTGGTATTATGAATCTAGTAATCAATTTTGTTATCATTGTCACTCAACAGATACTGATAACAGGATAAAAAACTTAAGATGATGAAACTGTAACCTGTACCAATTTGTTGTGTACATTTACTAGAAGATAAAATGAATTTTAAATTTAAATCTTTGCATCAAGCCTTGAAGTTTGATCCTATTATAGTGTCACACATATTACTTACGATATCATCAATTTTGAGAATAGCGCGCACGGTCTCTGTGGCCAGTGCGAGAGCGGACGCGGTGACGTGCAGGGGCTGCAGCACGTTCTCGTGACGCATGTCGGTAACACGTCCGCGACGAACGTTCACGCCGGCGCCACTTTGGGTGCCACTAGCGTGCGCTGCACGCAGCTCTGTTACCGTCTCGATAGGGTTTAGACCTGAGAGTAACATTCACCATTTAATACAAGAATTTCCCACGCTAATAGATACCACAACATCTGTATACGGTGATAAACGAACCTGCATTCTCGGCAAGTGTGGATGGAATGACTTCGAGCGCGTCGGCGTAAGCTCTGAGGCAGTAGTGGTCGGCACCGGGTGCCGCGATAGCAGCGCGACCGAGCTCGGCAGCGGCGGCAGCCTCGGGGGCGCCCCCGCCAGGTACGAGTGCGGGGCGGCGCGCCACGCAGCGCACGGCGCACAGCGCGTCATGCAGAGAACGCGCCGCCTCCGCCACCACGGCACCGCTCGTGCCGCGCACCAGCACAGACACAGTGTGGCCGCCGCCGGAGCAACCGGTCATCTGTTGTATTGCAACAATAATATTATCAATTTTAAATTCCCATTAAACAATGTTCTCTTCTTTATTTAGAAATGTATATTTTTTTACCTTAATGTACTTTCCAGAAGGTTCGTTTACTTCTTCTACAAGGTCTACATTGACCAAATTTTCAGCTGTAAAATGATCCAAAGAAGCAATGGGACGGCATCCAAGGGTCTTGCAAACAAACTCAATATCTTCACGCTCAATATCTTTAATAACCATTGTCTTGATTTTATCCAAGAAATGAATAGCTAGATCACTCAGTGCATCCCTGCAAAATAAGCATATCTTTTACACTTGCTAACACACATCTATTACACTCAATACAATGGTCATTGATTGAACTCATGGATTATTATATTAATGTGGATTTCTAACCTTAAAATAGATTTCTGTACCAGCAGTAGATTGCAGCCAGCTTTTTTTATTTGCTTTACAATATTTAAAATATATTGACGCTCTTCCTTCAAAACACGGTCCATAGCAGCATAGTCTGATACAATCACATTATGGTCCATCTGTTTTTATCCATAAATAAAAAAACAATGTAAAAATATATTTTAATGACTTTATATAAGTTTTAATATCAACTTATAAAAATTTATATTAAAACTTTAGGTTTTCTCATAATTCAAAAAGAGACAGAGCATTGTTTAACTCACTATCCCCAGAATAACATTTATAAGTAAAAACATAAATGTTAATTGATTAAATTAAATTTTTCATTTTAATATTATGTACTTTGAATATAACTCACGTCAGTTTTAGGTGGAGAGATACAAAATTGGATGAGTCCAACTTTAGCCTTTTCAATGCGATGAGGTCCATTGACATTAGAAGCACGGTGAGGGATCACAAGCCCCTGAATTAGCTCAGTGTCTTCAACAGTACCACCAATACGTTCAATTACTTTAACGTCACGCAGGTCAACACGTGCACCCACTCCTCCTTGGATTGGCTCCATTACTAGAATAGTTGGTAAATAATAAATATTTAATACATAACAACAATGACACTTGTTTGATAAACAATCATTAAAATAATAGAAATTTAGCCCTATATATCCCTATTCAAATTTATTTATAAGATAGTGATAATTATTAATCATACCTGCACGGATTGCTTGAACTGCAATTGGTGCCAAAATTGTAGAGTGCTGGGATACCACTTTCGAATTAAGAGATGTGGCTGCCGCTTTCAAGAGTGCATCTTCATTTGACAAATCTACAGATGTAGATAATCCTTCTACTACCTATTTATTTAAAATAAATGTAAAATTTAACAACAATCAAACTTTTAACCTAAAGAATTTGACATAGTCTTAAATGCTATAAAAGAATTAAATGAATATTAAACATGATTCTTATTATTATATAGTATAACTATCATTACTGTTACAAATATAACTAAAACATAAATATCAGCTATGTTATGAAACCATAGACTTAGATTTTAAAATTATATATGTTAAATCAAGATTGTTCTTGGTTCTCATTTTTTACTATTAAACTATTTATACTATTATACTACAAACATGCATATCATGTTGATTGATATTACCTGCAAGGCCATTTGCAAAGCCTTCTGGAAGCCATCGGATATAACTGTGGGGTGGATGCCTTTTTGAAGAAGTTTTTCAGCTGCATCAAGTAATGCCCCTGCTATTACTACTACTGATGTTGTGCCATCACCAGCCTCAATATCTTGGGCCCTTGATAGCTCAACTAACTACAATCAAAACATTAAAAAAATCAATTTTTAATAGCACATAAATATTGCTAAAAAAATGTTTATTTAATTTATACAAAATATTTTGATGATTACTCATTTTTTAAATTGCTAGTTATTCGAGGTAAGTCACTATAATTTTAGTACTGCAATGTAATTTAAGAAGATAGAATCAATAATAAAATAATTTCTCAGAACATAAAAATCATGGTAAACTAGTAGTTATTATTGTATGATTATTAGTCATAGTAACTACTTCTCACACAAAATATATCTATTACTAATAAAAAATACTTTAAAAAAATTACCATTTTAGCTGCGGGATGTAGGACACTCATCTGTTTTAAGATAGTTGCTCCATCATTAGTGATGGTAACTTCACCATTAGCGGCTTGAATCTACGATAACAATAAATTATTAAAGAGATTGTTTTAAATTTGGAATTAAGAAACAATGGATGGGTTAAAGATTCTTTTTCGTGTAAAAAACTAAGAAACTACTTAAATTAAGGCAAATTTATTATTATAAGCATTTTTTTTATTACCATCTTATCCATTCCACGGGGACCAAGGCTGGTTCTAATAGCATCTGACACAGCTGAAAAGTAACAAAATAAGTTTAAGGAAAATTATGAAACTTTTAAAGCCGCATTCCATTTATTTGACATTTGATGTAACTTTTAACAAATATTTTATTTAAATTAAACAAAGGTTTTATGTAAAAATACACAAAATTACACCAGGTGCAGGAAATTGCTATGAATGACATATCATTATTATTATAAACATTTCGGGTGAAGATCTGCATATAAATACATGTAACTTAAATATTTACTATTATATTTTATTTTAGAATTTAAAGCGGCACAGAAAATAGTTCAGGATAATGTAAGTTATTTAAGTTATATATTATATTAACCTTTAGCGGCATTTATATTGCTCAAACGAATATCAGCTGGCTTGCTTTTGTCTTTGTATATGGCTGAATTAACCTTCCCAGCATCACCACCAGCTTTAGGACCCATTATAGTATTGTATATAGTCTTGTTAATTGATTAAATATTGAGATTATTTTGGATTCAAAACCGCCTATGATTCTCAATCTCAAGTCAATGGGCACAAAAATTCGTAAAATTAAATGACAGTTGACATTGTCACTCTGACAAATTGATTTGACATGACTTTTTTTTTAGTTACTACTACGCTAGTTTGGCCTCACGCGTAGAATATTCAACAAAGATAACTTATCGTAATATCGTGTATACTTTAGTTATCGTGTATACTATATTATCAAGTAAGTTTATAAGTCATCACTTTATTAAATAATTATAATATTAAATTTATCATTAAAAATTTTTCATTCTTTTTTACTGCTCGACTTCATCAAACTATTGTTCGGTGTCAGGATAATACTATAATTTTATATTGCTATATTATTACCTGAAGAAATACGCAATTTTGGATACCGCTTAAAAATAAAAACGTCTTCAGTTAATTTAATTAAGTAAAAACATATATATTTACATTATATTTAAATAATGAAAATCGTTACTGATTCTTAAATACTCTTAAAAATCACTCGCAACTTTATGTAAAATGTCACTAGTGAGTAGTGAGTTCCTGACAAAACGTAACATTCGGCAAGTGGCAACATTAGCTTACTAACTTCACTGTTCACATTTTATGATTCTACTTTTATATTTATATTTTATTATCTCTTCCACAAATTTGAAAAAATGTTTTTATGATAATTGATAATCACATCGTTAGGGAGTAGAAGCTCCAGATTGCCTTTGTCAAAACCGGCTAAATATTACCAGAATATCAAGTTATATTACCCTACAATTATTTATTGATGAAATTAAATAATAGTGAATTATGATTTAAATTAGCACCAAGTCTATTTAACATTTTACATAAATTATTTAATCTTTATCTACGCTATGGATCTCATTGAAAATACTAATGATATATCAAAATCAAATACTACAGAAAATGTACCAGATCAAGAGGTATAAGATACAATTTTTTTGTTTTTGTTAATATAAAACTATGGTCTATCCTATTAAAAATTACATTTTTTTAGAATATGATGGAGTTGGACAAAGACATTACTGACAAAATTATAACACCACAACCACCCGTTAAACATGAAGCATCTACTAGTAGCCAAACATTGATAAAGAATAGAACAGGACATGTGCAAATAGACGATTCATTGTCTTGTACTCCAGTTCAACAGAATGTTTCAGAAAATATAACATCGACCCCACAAAGCATGTTACAGCATCAATTGTCTGGGGAGGTCACACTTACTCCTACACACCGGTCATTTACACCTCAAGTTCAGTCTTCAAACCCTCATAGTTCCATGGCTGCTATTACGCCAATGGCAAGCGCAGTTAGTCAAGCAAAAAGCAGTGTTAAATTTCAGTATGTCATAATTGTATTTTTCTAGCAAGTGCATGATTAATAAATGTAATTGATATTGCCTGTAAAATATTACAACTAATCAATTTATAACAATTTGCAGAAACTGTGTTTCAACTGTAAGCTTAGGTTGTGAATTGAAGTTATTAGATATATATTGTCGGACAAGATTTTCGGAATACAACCCTGCAAGATTTCATGGAGTCGTAATGAAAATTTTAGAACCACGAGCCACAGCCTTAGTTTTCAGGTACTATTTGATTTTATGAACTTTTTATTACATATTTTATATCATGAGCTTTATAATAAAGCTATTCAAAAGAATGTGTTGTTCATATTTATGTAAAAATTGAATAAAAATTTTATAGTTTTAAACTTAAATGACATGGAATAATTCATGATGTTTTAATTTCATCTGGTGAAATTTATTTTGCATAAATAAAAATGTAAAACTAATTGCATAAATGGGTGAGTCAAAAATCATATATCAATTTTTAATGTATTATCTAAATATTGATAACAAATAGATCAGTACTGCTATTATGGTTAGAGCATGGCAAGAGTTGCTACTACACAGGATGCTGCAACCACATTTAAGCATAATTTTCTTGAAAAATAACGTTAGTATTAATTTCAATACCTTAAATAAATTCTAATGATTTTCAAATAATTTTAAATAAACAAATACTAAGAAATTTGTGGTAGGCAGTACTTACTACAGTACTCAGACTTTGATAAACATGGAATCAAACCTTACATTATAACTTAGCAACACACATAACATATTTGATATTATATGTTGTTGATACTTGACTACTATGAAAGTTTTTTTAAATAAAATGAAATAAATTCCGTTTGACTAAAATCTAAACGTATTTAACATAAAGCCATAAGATACTTACAATCCCGGAAGCCACGTGCAGAAAAAGAATAAATAAATGAAATAAATATTGGACAACATCACATACATTACTCTGATCCCAATGTAAGTTGCAAAAGCACTTTTGTTATGGAAAATCAGAAGTAACGGTACCACAAACATCCAGACCCAAAACAATATAGAAAACCAATGAACTTTTTCTACATCGAGTTCTAATCGAACCCGAGACCTTGGAGTGGCGTACCCATGAAAACCGGTGTACACACTACTCGACCACGAGTTGTATCTGCAATATTTACAAAAAAATAACGGACTATTCCTTAAATTGTGAGCCATCTCATTATAAAAGTAAAGAAGATACGTAAAAATTACTAATAAATGTAATGCAGTCATCAATTTTAAATTTGTGCGTCAAACGTTGTTAGATTTAAAACTATTGACTAAAAAAAGCGAGACAGTTTCAAATAAGAATATATTAATTAGTGTTTTGTTGGCTAAAGATTTCTACATTCTAGTAAGCGCCGAAATTGAACGAACCGTTAATTTTTATATAAGTTGTTAATTGTTATACACATATATATATTTTAGTAAATGAAAACAAGTTCGTACCCGCATTTTATGAGTATAACCATTCTGTAAAGAACTCCACTTAATATTATCTAATGAAAAGTTGTTGTTGATAAGCACTGATTATTTATAATTACATTATGAATAATAAATAAATAATACTTTTAGCAAAATACTCAATTTTTCAAAATTATGTACATAGGTAATTGAACAATTAAAAAAAGTATTTTTAAGTAAATAACTATTATAATAGGCATTACATTGAGTTATCATTATTTTTGATAAGTTGCAAGATGACTTCAATTGATTCTTCTCGAGTCTGAGTCAATTCAATAATCGGTGATAGATACATGTTTTTACGATCAGATATACAGTATTTAAATTCGAAAATAAAGTATGGTAATAAAACTTACAGATCGGGAAAAATAGTTTGCACAGGAGCTAAGAACGAACATGATTCGTATTTAGCCGCTAGAAAATTTGCCCGAATTATTCAAAAACTTGGTTTTCAGGTAAAATATTGATTAAAGTCAAATAAGACAAGTTTATTTTAAATTTTGCATATTTTTTATATTAATTTATACTTATTTTTGTGTTTCTAGGCTAAATTTCTTAATTTCAAAGTGCAAAATTTTATCGCAACTGCAGATTTAAGATTTCCAGTAAGATTAGAGGCTCTTCAACAAGCACATGGACAATTTACATCGTACGAACCAGAATTGTTTCCTGGATTAGTATATAGAATGATACGCCCAAGGGTGGTTCTTCTGATATTTGTCAATGGAAAATTAGTTATTACGGGTAAGTGTTAAGAAAAAAAAACAAAGCCCAGCTAATTATTTAAATAAGTATATCTTTTTTAATTCCCTTTTCATTTCAGGCGGAAAAACAAGAAATGAAATTTATGAAGCATTGGATATTATACACCCAATACTAAGAAGTTTTAAAAAGAATTAATATATATGTATCGCCTTTATTTATTCCCTGTATTATAAATGATAAAATAATAAACGTTGAAATTCCAAAATAATATTAATTAATTGAATAATAATTACTTGATGTTTCATAACTTATTATTATTTAATAAAATTAATAAGAATATTCTTTGGGTTTTTGTGTTGAAATATAAAACTATTCTAATACGTGGTCTAAATATTTTCGCAGTGTTGTTATAAGTATGTTAAGTAGCTAGATTATTTTTTTTGCATAAACCAAATCTTGAAATCAAGACAATCCTTTCATTGTAAAATAATGTATTATTCGTTCGAATGTGAAACGTTAAAATAATCAAAGGTTCAATCAATATCAGAACTCCAATAGGTAATGCATTAATTTCAACATAAGATGTCGCGGCGAAGCTAACAAATCTTTTTCATTATTACATTGAGCTAACGTTAGCTTTATTCTCGAATTAGACACGATCATATTTTCGGTAGATGTAATGAAAACCTGTCTCTAAAGCAATAAAGACCAGTTTTTATTACATCTACCGAAGATTGTCCATGACGGAGTAAAAAATCCCTTAGAAATGAGACACCTTTGTACTGATACAACATTCGACCTACATTTTTTTCTTTTTTATCTTGCTGACAAAACAATACGTGTTTCCCACACGTGAAACTGGGTGGGTATATTGGACTCGCTGGTGCACAGGACGAGTGCACTAGAATACCTTCTAAAAAACCAGCGGTCCCTTTCCGTCTCTTCGGCGGGCGCCACGGGATCGCTTTCGCATGCTACCTTGACGCCTTGACTCATATTCGACTTATAACCTAGTCATTGCAAAAATAATATATATGGTTTGGCGGATACACATGGTGAGGGTCGTTAATTAATTTAAAAAAAAACTTATAAAGGGAAGTTGTAAATGAATAAACCATGATATTTAAAAAATAATATTGTTTATTCGAGGGTATTTCTTAATGATTTATTAGGTAAGTACTTGATAAAAAAAACTTATTTAATAGTTAAGAGCCACAGCTCAAACATTCATCTTTGTTTGCCAAAGAACAAGCAATCATAGACAAATTAGCTTCATCCTTCTCCGACTTGCCATTTGTAACTTGAACTTTAGACTTATCCACAGTAAATTGAATAGCATTAGCGGCTGGTTTGGTACGTAGATAGTACATTCCAGTTTTCAAACCCATCTTCCATGCATAAAAATGTATAGATGTCAACTTCCCATAGTTAGGTTCAGCTACATGAATATTAAACGATTGACTTTGATCAATAAATGCTCCTCTATCTGCAGCCATCTGTATAGTTGTTTTTACTGAAATCTCCCAAACTGTCTTGTACAAATCTCTTATTTCCTTTGGAATTCTTTCTATATTTTGTATTGATCCATTATTGTGAATTATCAAATTCTTCATTTCCTCGTCCCATAAATCAGCTTGAGTTAAATCTGTTAAGAGATGATGATTAACAACTTGAAATTCACCAGATAGAACCCTTCTTTGGTATATGTTGGAAGTAAATGGTTCAAAAGATTCATTGTTTCCAAGTATTTGTGCTGTAGAAGCTGTTGGCATTGGAGCCAATAGAAGAGAATTACGAAGACCATTCTTGGCAATCTTTTCTTTAAGTGCTGTCCAATCCCACAAGTCCGTAGGAGTCTTGTTCCACATATCATATTGTAAAATACCTTGGCTAGCCGGACTACCTTCATAAGTACTATAAACACCTTCCTTCTCAGCTAATTCACAACTAGCTTCCAATGCACCATAATAAATAGTTTCAAATATTTGTTGATTGAGTAATATTGCTTTTTCACTCTCATATGGTATTCTCATCAATACAAATGCATCAGCTAATCCCTGTACACCAATGCCAATTGGTCTGTGCCTCATGTTAGAATTTTTCGCTTCTGGCACTGGGTAAAAGTTAACATCAATAATCTTATTTAAATTCTGGGTTATAATTTTTGTTACTTCTTTTAATTTTTGAAAGTTAAAAGTTTTATTTTCAACAAACATATTTACAGCTATAGAAGCTAGATTGCATACAGCCACTTCATCTGAAGACGTGTATTCTACAATTTCTGTACAGAGGTTGCTGCATTTAATAGTGCCAAGGTTTTTTTGGTTACTTTTTCTGTTGCATGAATCTTTATAAAGCATAAATGGGGTTCCTGTTTCAACTTGAGCCTCTATAATTGCTTTCCATAAAATCTGAGCCTTTACTTGTTTAACAAAGCGATTTTCCTGTTCATATTTTTCATACAATGCTTCAAATTCGTCACCCCAACAATCAGCTAATCCAGGACAGTTATTAGGACACATGAGGCTCCAATTTTCATTTTTTTCTACCCTTTTCATAAATAAATCTGGTATCCATAAAGCATAAAATAACTCCCTTGCTCTAACTTCTTCTTTGCCAGTATTTTTTTTTAGATCTAAAAACTCAAATATGTCTGCATGCCAAGGTTCCAAATAAACAGCAAATGCTCCTGGTCGTTTGTTACCACCTTGGTCCACATACCTAGCTGTGTTATTATACACTCTTAACATTGGGACAAGACCATTTGAGATTCCATTTGTGCCAGCTATGTAAGTTCCCTTAGCTCTTATGCAATGCACATGAAGGCCAATACCTCCAGCTGATTTAGATATTAAAGCACATTGTTTAAGTGTATCATATATACCTTCTATACTGTCATCTTTCATTGCTATAAGAAAGCAAGAGGACAGCTGAGGTCTTGGAGTAGCGGCCGAAAATAATGTGGGACTTGCATGTGTAAAATATTTTTCTGACAGCAAATTATAAGTATTAATTGCAGAATCAATATCTTCTCCATGTATTCCAATAGAAACTCGCATAAGCATGTGTTGAGGCCTTTCTGCAACCTATAACATAGTTATTAGAAGTAACGATGGGTTAAAACAAAGTAAATAAAAGGATAATAATATGAATGCATATAAAAAAATTACAATTACCTTGTTGTTAATTTTTAACAAATATGATCTCTCCAAAGTCTTAAATCCGAAATAATTGTATTTAAAATCTCGATCATAAACAATAGCAGAATCTAGTCTATCCTTATTATTCATTGTTATATTATAATGAAACTCTGATATCATTGCTTCTCTTTTGTTAGTATGTGGATTTACTATATTATATAAATCAGTCATGACCTCTGGAATAACAAAAAATTGTTATAAAAGGGTTAATTATAAGGCTAAGCCGTACAATTTATTGTTAAAACAAATATTAAGTATAGATAATATAGCTTTTAACATTGTTTTAATGATTTTGTATGTCATAAGTAACAGAAACGACCGAAATCTTTCAACTGCACACAGAGAAAAGAAAGTATTACAAAACTATTAAATAATTTAGTAACATTTAACAAGAGTTTAGCATTGCATAAGTTTACACTTGTAAAATATTAATAATTAATATTTTGTTTGGTAAAATTAGCAAATGGTAATTTATATAAACAGATATTTTACCTGAAAAATGCTTTTTAGTTTCTTTGTGCAAATTTGATATGGCTAAGCGAGCAGCTAGAATTGCATAATCTGGATGATCAGTTGTCATTGTAGCTGCCGTTTCAGCAGCCAGATTATCAAGTTCAACTGTTGTTACTCCAGAGTAAATACCACTTATGACTTTCAATGTTATGCTGACCTGTTGCAAGACACAATGTAAATCATATATATTCATGTAAAAATGAAAATTTATTTTGTTTAAGATTATTAAATATTGTGTACAACCCAATCCAAAAGTTTTGTTTTAACTTTTGAAAACCTCTTGGACTGGTGCAATAATAGATTGTTAACTAGAACTTCCAATATAATATCATATACTGCCCCAGATTATTATTAAATTATTAATTAATATTAACTAAAACTTACCAGTTACCAATTACTTTGTATTATTTTAAAAGTTATCAATTATTTAATTGTGAAATTATTCTAAATGTTTAATACTCACCGGATCAACAAAGTCCATATTTAAACCATAACATAATTTTTTGATTCTTGATGTAATTTTATCAATATGAACTTCCTCCATTCTTCCACCTGATAAAAAAACAACACATTAGTAATACGAATTTATTGCTGGTTAATTGCGTTCATTGCGAAATAGAAGTTTTAAGGACAATTAACTTACCTCTCTTAAGTACATACAGCTTGCTACTTTTTCCGACCATTTTAGAAATATGATAAGCCCGATAAATATAAGCACAACTCTCGTAACAAAACGATTCAAAACAGACGTTATATATATATATTTTTTAACAATGATATGAACTGGTTATTTGAATATTGTTCTGAATAATTATTATTATAAAGCTGAATGTACGCAAACGCAACTATTTGTATTAAAATTGAGTAGTTTATTCTTTAATTCCAGTAGCCTGAAGTTCTTGTCCAGAGTTGAATGCAAGTAGTAAGTACTAAATTCAATGACAATTGGATCTAGCAAAAATTTGGCCGTTTCCGTTATGGCGGGAAAACAGAGAGTGTTACCATATATGTTCTAATTATTATTTAGATAACTTATGAACATAATAATAACTGTCATCAGTCGTTAACAATAATCTATTCCTTATTGGACTATATTCTATACATGGTAAAAAATTAAATTTTACTATAAATAATTATATATTAGGTATATTAAATGTTTGTGCCTTTTAACACTAAGTTACAATACACAGTAAGGAATTTGGCTATACAAAGGGTTTTTGAAAACCGACGCTGGCGTTGAGCTCACCTAAAATGTAAAAATATTATGGCATTAGAGAAACTGCACTCAATCTTCTTATGCCGCATCTGAATATCGGAGTCAGAGGATCGGCTAGGATGGCTGTGGGAATCCCTCAAGGATCTATTCTTGGTACATTTTTCTTCTTCATTTATATAGATGACTTGCCACTTCTTTAAGTAATAAACACGAGGTATTGTTTGCTGATGACACTTTTTTAATTTTAAAAATAAAACACAGCTTTCAATGTGTATCGATGTCAAACATGCTTTCTCTGAAATAGTACATTGGTTTAGTGTTAATCACATACAATTAAATAGTTATAACTTATAAGACAAAATGCATTAAATTCACTTTTCCTAATATAAGTTGTACAAAAACGAATGTATTTTTAAATGAAGAAGTATGTTCTAAAAACAACAGAATTCCTTAACATCAATAGATTCCAAGCTCCAAAGGGGCTGGCTTACAGGCTTCGTAGTAAAAAAAATAGACTATTGACTGATGTTGACACGGATCATCTAGTTTATTTTAGTTATTTCCAGAGTATAATGTGTTATTGCAGTCTACTCGAGGGTAATGTAGCCGCTATTAATAAAAGCTTTGTATTGTAGAAAAGACCTATTCGTGCAATCTATAACCTGGGTCCAAAAGATTCGTTAAGATTTAAATTTAAAGAAATAAAAATATTGACTGTCGCTTTTTAATTTTGTTTTAATAATGTTATGTATGAATATACGCATATAACATAAACATGTTACTTCAATTGTGTTCAAATGATCGCCTCCATGCTCCACCTGTTTCAAAACACGAAGATATATATTTTGTTATAATAAAAAAACAATCATTATAAAGTCAGTTTCTTTCACCGGTTCTTCTCCTTATATGTGATACTTCTACCTTATTTGTCAATGTCAGTATTGACAATGTCAATTGACATTGCAATTTGCAAAATATATCACACATAATTAAAAAATATCGTCGTTATTTTTATAATGAGGCTTAGAAATGATTGCATATTTAGCCAAGATTATAAATCTTTTTGTTTCGTTAATTCAAAACATTATACTTTTCGCATCTTCAATTGGACAAGTGATAGTGGTTTTATTAACAATAGTTATCTCATTTTTATGCAATATAGTGAGAAACATATTAATATTTTTTCAAATCGTTTATGAAGACAATATTATTATATTCACTGATGACCTGCCCAACTTGGCCAGTAACTTAAACGAGGCGATATATTACCAATGGTCTAATTTACAGAATATATTGTCAACATTCAGCAGTGAAACAACATTTAAAGTCAATATGATAATAAGCAATATTAAAATGACTCTTTCCAGTACGATATTCATCATTGGCGAAGTGCTCCACATTCTAAAGTGTAGTGTGGTTTTCTGTGGTGATACCTTATGGCTTGTGCTTACATTTGTGCCTGTGCAATTGCCTTATTTGATAAAAATATTTTTTAAATATTTAAAAGATATAATCGTGAACAATGTTATTGATGGGTATTTGGCTTTGTTGAAAATTACAAACTTTTTGTCAGATGTACCTCTGCAATCATTTATGGGAATAGTTACTGCCATGATAATTGTACGATTGTGCATACATTTTAGAGAAGTCATACATTCACAGATTTTAAGTTTTTATTGGACTCTAATAAGAAAAGTTACATATATATATTATGTCCTTTATAATTATTGTACAAACTCAGAAGTGAGAATAATAACTCAAATGGTTGATGGTGGGCAGCCAGTTGTTTCAAGAAATTCAGATGTACATTTATTGAATGATAATGACGAGGATCCGGCAAATTCTACAGATGCTTTGTGTGTTATCTGTCAGGAGAGACAGAAATGTGTGTTGACTTTGCCATGCCGTCATGTTTGTCTTTGTACTGAATGTTGCATGCGCCTTTATGGATACCAGCGTACATGTCCTATTTGCAGAACTTTTATTTACCACTCAGTCACTGTGTACTTGTGATATATGTCATATAAACGCATTCCTTGATAATTTAATTATAATGCTAGTTTATCTGGCAGTTGGTATTGGCTATAAGAATATGTTATATTTTTAAATAATTAAACTATTACGAAATAATATCTTAATTTATTAATTAATAAATATTTTTTTGTATTAAATTAGTAGCTCTATTCTAGAAGAGTAAAATAATAGTAAAATATTTTCACTCATACTTTATCTCATCCTTCTTGCTAATTTAGTATTATTTGAGGCTTCTAAATCTTGCTTTGAAATATTCTGTCTAGAATTTAAATTTAAGTCTTCAAATGAAATGTCAATATCTTTAAATGCATTAAGAGTGAATACTGCTGTCATTAATATGAGAAAACCACAGAAGGAACCTAGAATGTCTTCAGTTTTCATGTGCTCCCATTCTCTAAAGAGGATACCTGATGCAATTATGACTAATATTGTAAACATTACATAATACACTGGTGTTACAATACTTGTATTAAATATATCTAGTGCTTTGTTTAAATAATTCATTTGTACCATTATACAAAATATTGACAGCAATAGAAGCAACCAAAACATGTAATTAGTTAGATTATTTATATCACTATTCAATGTTTCCTTAATACCTAAAGCTACACCCTTACAAAACACTACAGTTAAACTACCTACAGCCGAACAAATTAACAGATACACAACTATATTGGTATTACCAAATTTTGGAACAAAAACTATTTTTAGTATCAAACTCATAATTATAATACTTGAGACATACGTTAAGAAAATATAATCAGTCAATTTATTAGAAAGGTCCGAAAAATTACTTATCTCCTCATTTTTAGGTGAATGTATGACAAAAATAATTGAACCAATGACACATAGAAAACATCCGATCTGAAACAATTAAATCATTTAGTGTTATGTAATGTGTATTATGACGACACATACAAATAGTAAATGTTATACCTTTCCAATGAAATTAAGTCTTTCTTGGAGTAATCTTGAAGAAAGTATTGCGGCAACAAGCACACTTAGTGCACCTAAAGGTGTAACTAATGCCGCTGGAGCAAATGCATATGCTAACAGGTTTGCAGCTTCCCCTATACCCACTGTTGATAAAAATTTTATATATTAATATAACTTTAATTTCTATTATGTTCTAAAATTTCATTGAATAATATACATTACTTGTCAAAAGGCCAAACCACCACATCCATTGCTTCAAGTATGCATATCCTCCAGCCGAAGCTCTTGTAATTCCCAAAGTATTAACTTTCTTCAATGCAATCTTTTTTATAATAAAACTACATCCAATAAACACACTAGATAAAATTGCAAGAGAAAGACCTAATGTAAAAGATGCATTTTCATAATTTTCCCTAATGGTTGGACTTTTCATTTTGTCTATTACAGTAAACCTCACTTGACAAAGTCATTAAATTATGTCATTGTTATTCGTCCCACAGAAACTTATGTATGAAAATCATGCCATTATGTTTAATAACCCATTTTTCCGCTAGAAATAAATGATTCACTTTTTACCAAATCATTATTATTATTATCCTTTTCACGTCTTAATACATTTTAAAGATTTATTGCTTAAGTATATTCAAACAACAATAATTATATTCCTATCAGATATTCAAGTATTAACATTCCACTAATAATGATAATGTAATCAGTTAGTCATTTATTCACTTCTAATGTTCCGTTCCTAAACAAGTAAACATAGGTTTGTCATTACATTAGTTATTACAATAACTCAAGTATGAAAGATCAATCAGCACATCAAGACAACGGGCTATCAAAGAGACAACATAAAACCAGTGTGACTATCATGAAAAAAGTTTGACAATGACAGATTATTTTTTTGCATTTATGCCTAGTGCCTACACTCATTCACCAATCACAGAAATAAATAATATTGATGTTTCATTGTAGAATAAGTGTATAGTGATGGTCTCATAGCCTCTAGTAATTTATTGTATATTCGATCAGCTTTTTCTGCTATTTTCCTATAAATAAAAAAATATAATATTGATAATGGAGAATTACTGTGGGCTGAAATTACAATACCAACAATCCCAATAAACAATTAAAAAAAACCTGCAGTCATTTATATTATGACATATTGTACAGATATCAACGACCAACGTCATCAACGACAGCAACTCTAAATTTTTCATTCAAGGCGAAATGACGGAGTCTAATAATTCTAGATAATTATATTAATTCTTTCAAGAAGTTACATTATAAAGTGACAGTGAAAATTTTCATATTATCTTGCTCATACTTAGTAAATATATTTTTGTATAATGTGAGCTCATGAAATTTGTATAAGATCATATTTTAAAGTAATAGAAACAAAAATATTACTATACTATTACTTTCTTGTTGCTAGTTTAGAATGCAATGCTCCCTCGCCGTCGAAACGTTGGTGTGTCTGACAGGACGAATTTGTTACAAGAAGAGGTAATACCGTACAACAAATTAAATAAAAACGGATCTGTTATCCAGCAGACGCATCCACCCAATTTGGAACAAAATTTACAAAGAGGTTTTACCGAAACTGAAATTGCATTTGATTTCTTGGAAGAATTTGTATTTGAACCTGTAATGGCAGCCAGAGATAGGACTCAGGAGTTTGCATCAACAGTCCGAAGCCTTCAAGGAAGAACTTTGGCTAGACCGATAGTTAAAGATGAACGCAAAGCAGCTGTTCTCGCCACATATTCACAATTCATGAGTATGGCAAAAGTAATAAGTAAAAACATAACTAGTACTTATGCTAAACTCGAAAAACTTGCAATGTGTAAGTAAAGTTGCATTTATTCACATTCTTAGTACACTTTACTTTTAATACACCATGATTTGTTTTTTTTTTAAGTAAGTTTGATGTACACTGTCATTAGGTATATAAATGATAATAATTCTGTTTATTATAATATCAATTTAAAAGGCACTATTGTCATATCCACTTTTGCTTATGTGTACAGAATATTGATATGCAAGTTGCATATGTTTAATTTTATAATTATTCTAGTGGCAAAAAAGAAGTCTTTGTTTGATGATCGACCAATGGAAATATATGAGCTAACATATATTATTAAAGGTGATTTAAGTTCACTCAATCAGCAGATTGCTAGGTTGGATGAAATGCCGAGAGGTCGAAAAAGTATGTATAATCATTCATCCAGTGTTGTGATAGCTCTACAGTCCAGGCTTGCCTCTATGAGCAATCAGTTTAAACAGGTAAATACAAGAAATATATTTAATTTTAGAAAGTATTAAGATTTAATATAAGACATTTCAAAGGACAAAACTATAAGATTGTAAAAGTTATATATTTTTGACATATTGACAATTCATTTTAGGTCTTGGAAGTTAGATCAGAAAATCTAAAGCATCAAAATAATAGACGTGAACAATTTTCAAGCTCAGCACCACTTGTCAAAGAAACACCATCTTTATTGCAACCTGATGAAGTCAGCATAGACTTAGGAGAAACATCGAGCTTACAAACACAACAATTAGCATTAAGAGATGATACTGACTCGTATGTGCAGCAGAGGGCAGAAACTATGCACAATATTGAGAGCACAATTGTAGAATTAGGAGGTATCTTTCAACAATTGGCTCACATGGTCAAAGAACAGGATGAAGCTATTGGGAGAATTGATGCAAACATTCATGAAGCTGAAATGAATGTAGAGGCAGGTCACAGAGAAATAATGAAGTACTTCCAAAATATAACTGGCAATCGAGCACTCATGTTTAAGATCTTCGGAGTGTTAATATTTTTCTTTATATTTTTTGTTGTATTTATGGCATAGAATCCACTTAAACACATTCAGTTATCTGTTGAATGAGAATATATTTATCTAATAAACTTTAGAAAAGTGTTTGGTATAAAATAGATATAAATAAATGAAAACATTCAATTAAAAGCAAACATTATTTATGAATTAAAAAAAGGGAGTTCTTATTGGTTACTTTATCCTTCTTTTTGATATTATCATGTTCAATTTCAGTTGAATTACTAAATATGAGTATTCATAGTTGAATAAAAGTGTATGTTATAAATATTTACTTTTTATAGTTTTAAAAACAATAGATTAGACTTTAAATTGTTATGAAGAATGTTTTGAAATAATTAATTTTCAACAGAACAATATATATAGTTGTTTTGTTATTTAAAAATATTATATACAGTACTTTGTTCTCAGAGAAAGACAAATAGGACATTTACTTTTTGCACTTGAGTGACTATGATTAGTGTAATGTAATGCATGTTACCATATCTAAAAAATTGTTAAGATGCAATTGTACTGTAGACTACATTCTATTTTTCATTCATCATTATAATTGCCTTTTTTTAGTATTTACAATAATGGTTTTTGTTCATCCAAATATTTAATTCTATTTCCTGTTTGATATAACATGTAATTAAATTATTTATTATTTCATCAGACTCAATAGAGCACCTTTAGAAATTCAAAAAGGAGTTGTGGAACATTGTGTCTATAACCCATGACCTGCAGTCCATAATAAATTTAATTCCATCTTTCTCTATAAACAAACTATGGTAAAACAAATCATGACTTACAATTTTCTGTGTATGGTTGTATCTTCACTCTAAATATAATTTTTATTTTCATGAATAAATTATATATTTATACAAATATAGAAACTTTTATTTCATGAAATATTATTGTTACTTTCTAAATTTTATTATGAAATAAAACATTTGTTTCATGTAAACTGATATATTTAAATGTTTGTTAAAATTTGTAGTTTTAACTGACCCATAGATTTTAATGCAGCTATGCCTTTTGTGCTGTCATGAATGCTTGTGTGAAATGCAATTTCATTTAAGGTATTCATCATTATCAAGGAATGCTTGACACAGTTTAGGAATAATATTGTTTCCATCATCAGGGCAATGTTGTTCAGATTCATTCACTCCAATCAGATTATATTAATATTATTTTATGAACTGTAAATTCATATAATAGTAAAATCTTTCATATCAATATATGAATTATTTAATAAGGAACATCTGTGATGGAAACACACTTAAAAGATAATAAATGCATTACTTTATGAGAAAGTATCACTATTTGCATTTCTCATGATGGACAAGAAAACACAATTCTTTCCATATATTTTTTTTTATATATAAGAAGTGTTTTATCTAAGGTGTACTTAATATTGAAATAATATGATTATTAATAGTTGACATGCAGCATGATACAAAACAGGCATGACATACAGCATGACTATCTAGGATCCACATTATTCTTAAAAATCATTACAAAAATTATTTACATTTTGTCCTTAGTCAATAACAATACGATAATAATATTTTATAATTATATGTTATAAAATAATGTTAAGGCTGCTTATTATATATGTAATCAATTGTTTACAAAAATTCATCACACCAGTCCTTTAGACACTGGTAGCAATCTGCTGATTGTTTAGAATTGGCGCTGCATGTTTCTTTCATCCACTCTTGAAAAAGTTCTTTATCTTTTTTTAGCACTAAAAACTGTCCCAATACAACGTACGCCTGAAAAAAAAAAAAAAAAGTAAATTTAAAGTACTCAGGAAGATAATGTAGGCTTAATTGTTTGTATATAATAATAATAAATAATTTTCTAATTATTTGTTTAAATGAGATATTTATTTGTTAATTTGATAACCTCTTATCGGAAAAGAGGTAAAATATTAATTATATAAACTTAACATGTATTAATCAAAGAAGTAAAAATTTACAAACATATCAAGTTTATAAAAATAACTTTAATCAACATTGGGTTAAGATAAAAACTGTTACTATTTTATTGACAAAGCTTTTAAGTACCTTGTCAAAACCTGCCGTTTCCAAACGCTTCCCAAGAACTTCACCGACTCCAGCTAAGTCAGTGACAGATTTTTCCCCCATGGGTTCAGCAACAAAGTTACGATGTTTTTGTGATGTGCTAGACATTTTTTTTATTTTAAAATGATATATTCGATATTAAAAATAAGGCAAACAAACGCCGCGTTTTAAAATAAACTTAGGTCATAGACAATTATAGAATTGAATGTTATAGATTAAATTATTACACGTACACTCCATAGACTATATTCATTTTAAAATTAAACCCGTGTTAAGTACTAAGTAGTAATACTACTTACTAGTTTACTATAAGAGCTATCAAAAGTATTTTAATTTATATCTTATTATATAATTTATTAAATAATTTAATTATTAGGTTATGTCTGAATTCTTATTTACATGTATAACTTATTGCATGTTCGTAACTTGATTTTAAAATGACTGACTCATATGTTACTCAGATACCACGCATATGAATGTATAGTCTAATCCGGTGGGTCTAATAGGAAAAATATTTGAAAATTACAGGAATTTATTTTGGAATATATTTAAACTAAGAGCACTGAGAAAATATTCTTCTAAGGGGGTTAATGAGAAATGAAATTTTGTATGGCAAGCGTATATAGAAAAGTTGTAGATAGTTGATGAAATAAATTGTATGTTAGAAATATGGAAATCGGTTCCGAGGATTTATATAATCCAATGAATTATATATCGTTTCATGAATTAAAAATATTTTTTTCAATATTATCTGTTTTTTCTTTCATCGAGTATAAAGTTAATGAAATAAAATCATTAACTTTAATAAATGTATTACTATATTGAGTATTTACACAAACCATAAAAAATTTAATGCTTAAGAACAATGTATTACAACAATTCAAAACCTCTATAATTAAAGAAACTAGAACTTAAGATTAATGAGAATCGTTTTAATTAATCACGATTTTCATTTTAAGATGATAAAATGTTATAAGTTACCATGTTGCCTAAATTTGTTCTAGGCGATCAAAATAGTGTTTTACATGTTAACAAAACTTTTGTTGCTTGAAGGAATTAAACGAATTCACTATATTATTAATTAGTCTTTACACATATTAGCTTCATTGTATGTACATCACACTTTTATTTTTTTTGTTTTTTAGTATGATGAAAATTAGAAGATCTCTAAATGTCTACAACAAAGTTGGCAAGTAGTGCCAACATATCTAATATCTATGTATAAATAAACCACAGTAAGCTTTTTAAACCTAACCTAATATCAAATAACTAAATAGCATATATATTGTTATAGTTTTTTGTACATAAATATTATTACATTTTGCTATTATAACCGTTGTTATAAAAACAATAATACGTGCAGCAGTGCCTTACGCAGTCCATATTTATTATATTATTATTATTTATTATTACTGTGCATTGCGCTGTGTGGCTGCAGCGTTATGTACGCGATCCGCTAGGGCTGTCTCTATTTATTACTCTATTTCTATTTTATAGTCTATGATCTGCTCTGTTCAACATTAAGATGCATTGACAATTTGACAGTCATTAAAAAATAAATTATAGATCTTTAATATTATTTGTATTGAATATTAATTTGAGCTGGTCATTTAATATTATTAATTGAAGTCTCACCATTTTCCCAAAATAAATGCTATCCGAGTTCTAAAAAATTAGAATACGTTAAAATTCAGTATTCACCATGGTAATTTTATATACAATTATCTTCATATAGGTATAACTTTAATAACACCGACTGTATTGTTAATTCTGTATTTTATAGGATACGCCCAATTCCGGGACAAGTTCACCGGGCTTGATAGGCTCTACAGCGCCACTGTTACCACCGCCAATGCTCGGTGGTATGCCGCCGCCAATGCCGCCAGCCGTAGCCATGCCACCGGTGCCGGGAATGCCACCGGTACCTGGAATTCCTCCTGTACCAGGAATGCCACCAAATATGGGACCTCTGCCGCCACCTATGGGTTTTCCTCCAATGATGGCTCCTTTTTCTCTACCACCACCTGGCTTTCCATCATTTAAACCAGTAAATAAATAATTTTATTTTGTCGATATGATACATTTCAGTCTTTTTGTTTATAAAATATTCTAGTGCAGAATAATACAAGTTAATTTATGTTATCTATAAAACTCATGTTTGTTATAAAATATGCATTGCTGACTAAAACAAGTTATAAAAATTGTATTTGTTTTTCATATTGTTATAATCCTAGACTAGTGATACAAATATATTTCTTACTTAACATTTGTTTTAGGAATTGACTGCTCCAGCTCCAGAAATATCACCAATGGCTAATCAAAGCAGCCCCTGGTCAGAGCATAAAGCTCCAGATGGACGAATTTATTATTACAATTCAATCACTAAGCAAAGTCTTTGGGAGAAACCTGACGATTTGAAGACTCCAGCAGAGGTAAATACTAAACTAATAATAAAATCAGTTTAAAATATACTTTAGTCAATTAGGCTTTTACAAGCACCTTTAAACTGAGCATAAATATCTGTTATTATTATTTAAATACAAATATTGATTTTTTAAACTTTTGTTCAGAAAATGCTGTCTGCATGTGTTTGGAAAGAATACACAACTGATGCGGGGCGAGTGTATTATCACAATATTGAAACAAAGGAATCAAGCTGGGTTATCCCCAAAGAACTTCAGGAAATAAAAGACAAAATAGCAGCTGAAGAAGCAGCACAGTAATTAAATTTTGTATTATATTGTGACATTTAAAAATTGGTTACTCAATTTCATATAATTTTAATCTTATGGTGTTCATATGGTTGTAAATCTGTGCTAAGTGTCCTTTTATTTTATCACATGCACTAAGGGGGGGGGGGCAAACATTGTGAGCATATGTATGTTAAATAATATTCTTTTATTTTTGTATATACCGTCACATATAAGAACAGTGCAGTGACACTCCGACACTATTCCTTCAGAGGAGAGAAAGCTATTCTTGAGCAATAAGACATACATTACTCTTCATTCAAATTTATATTAAATTTTATAATTTGAAATTCAGGGCTGCACTAAATGCTGATGTACCTCCAGGCGAAGTGCCACTACCAACTTCTCCAGCATTGTTAGCCTCAGGCAGCTCAGCTCTAGACGAAGCTATGGCTAAAACTCTTGCTTCTATTGACCCCTCCTTGGCAAACGCTATACCAATTCCAGAAGAAAGTAAGTGTATACTTTGTTCTTTAATATTATAACACACTAAAAATAGTGAGATTTCAGTTTTATTGTTCATATATAGAATGTAAATAAAAAAGGTAATCCATTTTTTAAACACTTTTATTAAGATATGTAATCAATTATAGTAAGGATGCTGTACCACTCATGCTAGATGACAAATTCCAGCTTTATTCACAAACTACTACACTATTTTTTAATTTGATTTTGCCATTTTCTTAAATACATCAGCTATTTATTGTATGTATTGAGATTAATACATTTAATATTGTTTATTTAATAAATATTTAAAAAAGGATATAATTAATATTTCGTAAATTATTTATGTAATTGTATTACCTATTATAGTAAAACCAGAGGAAATAGCAGCCCCGCCACAACCCAATGGTACAGATTCTAATGAGCCAGAACTTCAGTACAAAGACAAAAAAGAAGCAATAGAAGCATTTAAAGAATTGCTTAGGGATAGGGTAAGTTTTTTGTCCACATATACCTGTCATTTACTAGAGCTATTTATGATTGCAGGAGCAATGTCGATAAATCTTAGATGTATACATACTGCATGCAACTAATAGCTGTGATATTATGTACATTCATAAGGACTAGTTACATTGATGCACATATAAGCAAGCTTAATTATACTCTCAAATAACTTCATAAATCATTAATTTAATTTATTTTGTAAACAATATAACAATAAATGTGAAATTTTATTGTATTTTGTAGAATGTTCCTTCAAATTCTACATGGGAGCAATGTGTGAAAATTATATCAAAAGATCCTCGTTATATAACATTCAAGAAACTCAATGAAAAGAAACAAGCTTTCAATGCATACAAAACTCAAAAGTTAAAAGATGAAAGAGAGGAACAGAGGTATCTTATTCAATAATAATTAAATCAACAATAAGGGTTTTCACTGTTGAAAAATAATCTACATAAAATTAAATCAACAAAAAAGGTTTTAATTTAAAAAAATAATTTACATTACATATACCAATCATTTAACAAATTAAAAAAAAATTAACACATAAAATTGCAAACCAATATTCACCATTCAATGCCTAGTAGCTCTTTGTTTTGCTCATCAGTGAGCAATACAATTGTACCGGAGAATGAAAATATAAGCCACTTAGTATTATTTGTGATATGTAATTCAATTTAAATACTTGTTTTTATATAATTAATAAAGTAAATATTACAAATAATGTGTTAGTACAACAGCTTTCTTTTTGTTATAAATTACAAATGATATTGTTGATATTTTCAGACTGAAAACAAAGAAGAACAGAGAAAATCTAGAAGAGTTTTTATTGGGCTGTGAAAGAGTAACATCATTGACTAAGTATTATAAATGTGAGGAAATGTTCAATAATCTTGAGGTTAGTTTTTATATTTTTTATAAATTAATTTGTTTATGTTAAATATTTATATCTATTATAAATATAATTGTACAATGTTACAGATATGGCGATGTGTTCCCGATTCTGATAGAAGAGACATATATGAGGATTGTATATTTTCTATAGCAAAGCGAGAGAAGGAAGAAGCAAAGGTCCTTAAAAAACGAAATATGAAGATTTTAGCACAAGTAAGATATTTGTATTCTTCTTGTGATTTTGAAAGATTGTATATTTCCAATTTAAAAAAATAAATAAAAAAAACTTTCTTAAATACCTATTTAGTGGCAAAGGTTATAGAATCATCTGCCTAAAAAAGTACTAATATTAAAAAGTCTTCATTAATAATAAAATTGAATGTTACTGGTTATCTACACATTATAAACATCACTAGCTTACAGTTATTATAATCCAAATATTTTTGGTTTATTGCAGGTTTTAGAGAATATGAATGAAATCACATACAGTAGCACATGGAGCGAGGCTCAAGTTCTATTGTTGGAAAATGCAGCATTCAAAAATGATGTCAGTTTACTTGGAATGGACAAAGAAGATGCTCTTATAGGTAAATTGTTTCATTCTGTAATCCTGAGGAAAGGAAAAGAACACAAAATGATCAAACAAACCTTTCAACATATTTAATGTTATATTAATGTATGTGACAAAATATATATTAAATTAAATTAAGCTTCCTCACTGAATGTAAATAAGCATTTAGAAGCTTTTGTATCATATCTATTCATCATCATTTACTAATTTTCATGTTTGATAAAGCATGTATTGTTTATGGGTTTGAATTGTTTAATTTATAAATTAAAAATACGATTTCATCTTTTTTAGTTTTTGAACAGCACATAAGAAATCTAGAAGCTGAATACCTTCAGGAAAGGGAACAGGTCAAAAAGAGGAATAAACGTCAACAAAGAAAAAATCGAGACAATTTTTTGGTAAAATATAATTCCCAAAATATAATATTATATAATATATTTACTTGACACTTAAGGTTTATTAGGGGGTAGCTCTATTCTAATCTGATGGTATACCATCACAATGACACTTTTCTTTGTCTTTCAAGGGCCATAAAAGATGCCACTTCTGGTAACAATGCCAAGCATAGCCTAGCTTAGTTTAATATTCTTGTTTCAGTTACGCATATGACTTTGAAACTCAGATATGAAATAGAATTTGAATTTGCAATGTGTACTGAGCATGAGAGAAATTGAAGTAACTTTCGTATATTTTATTTATTGAGTGAATATATTCTCACACAGGCACTGCTGGACGGGCTGCACGAGGAGGGCAAGCTGACATCCATGTCGCTGTGGGTGGAGCTCTACCCCGTCATCTCGGCGGACACGCGCTTCTCCGCCATGCTCGGTCAGTCTCACTCGCACTAACATTTGATTTAATTGTAGTCTGCACTCTGCACTCTGCTCGACGTCTTTTATACTCACTAGATATTTACTAAACTGCGATCTTTGCTTCGGTTTCGTTATTCAGGACAGAATGGTTCTACGCCTTTGGATCTGTTTAAGTTCTATGTTGAAAATCTGAAGGCTCGATTCCACGACGAAAAGAAGGTTATAAAGGAAATATTGAAGGAAAAAGAGTTCGAAGTTAAACCGGACACTACCTTCGAAGAGTTCGCGACTGTCGTGTGCGAAGACAGCAAGTCCGCCTCGTTGGATGCCGGCAACGTCAAGTTAACGTACAACTCCTTGCTCGAAAAGGTAAACTGCAAATACAATCTCAATATAAGATATATTGTCGAGTATGTTTAAATAAATAAAGTAAAAATAAAGTAATAAAAGAAAAAATATTTCTCTTTTATAATACTATAAGTATTTCACTCAACAATTGTAGTAGAGCCTATGTTTCATCAGATTTTATCAAATATCCCGGTACGTATACGTATTATTAAAACGCAAAATGAATTCCGACAGGCCGAAACCAGGAGCAAGGAGAAGCTAAAGGAGGAAACCAAAGCCCAGAAGAAAATCGAGGCCGCCTTCAAGTGGTTCGTGGGCGCCGCCAACGTGGACCTGTCGCAGCCCTGGAGCGCCGTGCGCGAGTCGCTGGACGCCGGCGCGCCCGAGCTGGCGGCCGTGGGCGGCGACGACGAGCGCGCGCGCCTGTACCGCGAGCTGCAGCACGAGCACGAGGACAGCTGCCTGCACTACCACCACCCCAAGCCGCGCAAGGCCAAGCGCTCCAAGAAGAAGAAGCAGCGCTCGCACTCGCTGTCGCACTCGCGCTCGCCCTCGCCGCAGGAGCCGCGCGCCTCGTCCGCCAGCGCCACGCCCTCCGACGACGACGAGCGCAAGCACAAGAAGCCCAAGAAGAAGCACCGCAAGCAGCCCGAGCCGCCGCGCTGCCCCACGGTACGCGACCTAGTTGTTGTTGTTGTAGTGTCTAGTTGGACGAATCCTTGTAGGCTATTAAATCGTTTCGCCTCGGAGCGGTCGTTGTTTATTTTCATTTTTTTTATAATTTCTAGAAATCTCCGAGTATAGAGGAAGGCGGTATAACTGACGAGGAGCCCGTGAAGGAGGCCCCAAAACACAAGAGCAAGAAGACAAAACGAAGCGCTCCGAGCTCGCCCGACCAACCACCGGAACTGGCGCACAAACCTAAGAAGAAGAAGGAGAAGAAAGAAAAAAAAGACAAGTATGTAATATTTTAAAAATACTAATTTTTTTGTGTTAATTTTTTGTTTGCCAATAATAAACTAATAGGGAATATGCACTTTTTTTATTTTTATTAATATCAATAAAACAATTTGATACCATCCTATAACTACTTTATTTAGAAAAAAATATATATTCATTTGTAATTTACTACATTTATTTAAACGGGTAGTTTATCATCATTGAACTCTCAACTATCCTATTACCTGAATCCCATCAAGATTAAATGTTTCTATCCCATTTCATAATTCTCAGATTAACTGGAGTATAAATTGATTTAATCTGTTGTATCAATTTATACATAGTTTATTATATAAAGTTCATATAATTAAAATTAAAAATTTAAGGATGATCTTATTCTTCTTTATTAAAAACTATATAAAATATACAAACTGTTTATTACAAAGAAAATCGACTAAAACACGTACCGACACGTAACATTTAATAGTATTTTCTGTACCTATTAGTGTCTGAAATATGAGTAACTTTAAAAAAAAAACATTAAATGTCTAAGTTATTTAGCTCCTAGCTTTCTCAATATTATTAACAGAAGAATGAAAATCCATGGATATTTATTTATGATGTTACATGCATATTCCCTATCGTTGATATAACATATCATAACGTGGATCGTAAAACAGTAAGTAACTGAAAATATTATCCCATTAAAATTTCGAGCATTATATAATTTAGAAAGTATAATGTACGGTCATGGTAATGACCATTACGGTCGTACTGATGTACACTATTCTCAACCATAATAAGTAATGAAACTAATACTCTTTCGTAGGGGTCGGTACGTAACACTCGAGTAACCGCTGCACGTTTCAGAGCGAGCGGCTCGGTGGTGTGGAGCGACGCGGAGCTGGAGTCGCGGCGCGCGGCGCTGCTGGCGCAGCTGCACGAGCACGAGGCCGACTGACGTCGCGTCACGCACGTGCACGTCTTCAACCGCTACCCGCCCGCGCGCCGCCTGCGCAGCCCGCACAGCCCGCTGCCTCCCGCCGACTACTTCCTGCGCGTCTCGCCCGCCACGCCCGCCTCGCCCGCCTCGCCCTCCGCTTCGCCGCCCGTCTCGCCCGCCACGCCCGCCTCGCCCTCCGCTTCGCCGCCCGTCTCGCCGCCATCTCCGGCCACGCCGGCCACTCCAGCCACGCCCACCTCGCCGAGATCACCTGAAAACGAACGTGAAAGAGTCTCCGGGTCTACTCTCGAGTGTTGCTCTAGACGACGAGTATACTCTCCTGTCCGAGTTTTTCGTCCGTTGCAAACAAAATGTTGTAGCGATGACAGACACGCGGAAAATCGACCGCCAAGTCCACCGGACACCGATGAACCTTTCGTAGTGCACTATGAGCGATCACCTACCGCGCCGACGGAGGCGAGTCCGTCGGGAAGTAATTTCATGAAAAATGACAATATTCCCATAATTCTACAGCCTCATAGTCCGTCATCAACTTCGGACGATTGCATTAAACAGCCACTTATATCGCCGATGACTGATACTATGTCCTCCGAAAATTCTGACGAAAGTAAAATTTGAATTGAGACCGATTGTAATATTTTATAATTTTAGTAATATTATAAATTTAGTAACAGTGATGTTATAAAATACGACTTCGTTCACATCTAATTTGAAATAAATAATATTTTCTACTTGGATGATAATTTATCATTCTATTACATAAAATGTAGTTAACTATTCAAACTTCATTAAAATTTAGTGCGATAAAATTAATAGCGAGATGGCGTTTATAATTATTCAAATCTGTGTGTAAAGTTAATAAACTTGCTTAACAAATGCTGTCGGTACGCTATGATTGTCTATTATTAATAATGTACTAAATAAAAGTATTATGTGCATATATTTAATAATTGTCTTTAAATATATCAATACATGTAAATATGATTTCCAATGTGTAGATGTTTATCTTATTGCTATATGTTAATCAGAGAATTGTAAAACAATTTTTTATTTGACAGTAATAAATAGAATATAATAGTCGAATATTAATAATTAGGATATAAAGTGTAGTTCAACCTTCAGATAAACTGTTTCTTTTGAAGTCAACCCAAGCTTAAACATAATTTAAAAAAAAATGGAATACCACAAAATTATACATAAGGTAGATTTTTGTATAAAGAAAAAATAAAAATGTATAAATAAAAACCGAATATGTTTATTTATTTCTTCATAACATAATATTCTAAATAAATTCTTTAACTTTTTTATATTTATAGCTAGTTTAAAATTGATGGAATACATTGCCTGTTGTAACACGATTTTGCAACAATTACAAATAAATACTTTATAAACAGATTTATAAATATTTATTCCGAAGTAATCATATAAGTGGAATGGAAGAATATAATTCAAAAATTTCGATATTATTACACTATATACATTGTTGCTTTATACATTGCTTATCTAAAGAAAATCCTGGCACTTGTTAGACTGTAATACAAAAGCTTGTATTCCTCTTCGAGTGTTTTGATCTTTTTTTCTGTGAGTGCCAATGCCTGTTGTAATTGCACAGACCCTTTTGTTTTTTGCTCATGAATGATTTCTTTTTCACTTTTAATATGATTCCACACCGAGTCAAACCAATGAAGAGCTTCAAAGTTTGAATCCTAAAAAAAATAACAACTGTAATACTGCTCCCCTCAAACTATATTTTTCTTGGAACATCTATGGTAATGCCAGATTTCAGAGTCTGACAACCTGAGATAAAACTATTTTATTGTATGTACAAGTTAGCTCAAATGTTGGTGTAGGTTGTTTTATTATAAATTGGACACCAACGGCAAAAATATTTTACAAAACTGTGAAAATCAATAATTTAAATAACGGCTATCGTTTATATTGCCTTACCTGATCCAACAATTTAAGAATATAAGCTATACCCATAGCAAAACCATCATCGGTAAAAGAAGCTCCAATCTTGTTCTTCTTCGACATTTTATCTTTTGATAATATCATGTGTTCCACAAAATTTAATGTCAAAGGAGGAACAATGATAAAGAAATTTTTGAGGTGCACATTCTTAGGATTCCTAAAAACAGGAGCAAAAACTTCGACGAGTAATTTGAAATATTCAGTTCCCTGAATAAAGTTTGTTATTAAGCCGTCTATGTTATCGTCCAGATTTCCCGCGGCTTCTATCGATTTATCACTGAGTGCATTTTCTTGACACAAGTCTTTATATTTTTTTACCTCCAGATCAGGGAGAAAGGCCGTTGCATCACAGCAACAATGTCTTCCGCCGGAACGAATCATACGCACGTATCCCATTGCATTTCCAATTTGAGTGATGAGATCTCTAAACAGATCTAAATAACTTTGTCCGTCCTCTGCAACTCCCAGAACTTTAATACCTTTATTAAATTTCTCTGCGTTTTTGTAGAAATACACATTTTCGTTAGTTCCTTTAAAATTCCGTAAATCTTTAATGAGGCGTGATTTTATTTGCTCGTCATACATAAACTGAGAGAACGTAAAGAATTTATTTTTGAGAAATTGGTATGTAAAATTAACAGTGGTGTTCATAACGCCAGTGCCGTGAGTTCTTATTGAGTTGGCAATGTGCCTTATGTTTATTGAATTTAAATGTTTGTTGTTGCTACTCTTTTCAATAAAAATTTGATTATTAAGGTTATATTGGTATTTAGCGACAAATATATGAATGTTGCGCATTATTTCTAAGACATCCAAGCCCTGTTCCAAGGTTTGCGTTGGAAGATTGTCATGTATAGTTGATATGTTGAATTTTAGTTTTGCCATTTGACGCATTTCACCGTACGTCTTCCAATCTGATAATACAACTGTTGTTAAATTGTAAAAGGTTTTCGAGAGATATTGTTCTACAGAATGTACCACGGACATATTCGTATTGTGGAAACGGAGAATATCTAAAAGTAAGAGATTCTTCTTAATCATGTCTAACATCAATGGATTTACTGCATCCAGTTGTAAATGAGAATGGATATGGAGACGCAGATTCGTTTCTATAGACTGGCTTATATTTCTAAGAATAGATTCTTCAAGTATGTCCTTTATTCTGTTTTTAAAATCTAAAGCCTTGGTTTCTTCAAATTGTTTGTCTGTTTCTTCTAGGAAAACGACACAATCTTCAAGAGCCATTAAAAAGTATTTTATCTTAATAGCATCTAATTGCATACTGAAATTCTGTTCCAAGTATATAGGAATGATATTTTGATGCCAGAACATCCAAGAGCAGTTACAATATTTATTTATACTTTTGGTAAAATTTGATAATGCTTGTATTTTTTCAAGTAACAATCCGAGTTTGACGTAACTATCATCTACAAAAGTAGTTTCTGGCACAAAACTAAGAGCAATATTAGTAGCCATGTTACGATCTAAAGTAGCTGCTCCTTTTATAGCCTGCTCTGCAATTACAATGCAAGTGAGCTCATCCAATCTTTTAACAGCATATTTTTTATCACTCATCAATGTCTTTTTCAATTCGAGTATTGAAGAAACTGCTTGAAATATCAGATGCTGGATTATCATACTTATAGAATTTATTATTTGATTATAATTTCTGCTGATAGCATTATACATACTTTTCAGAATGTCCATAATCTCAAATAATGACATTAATATGTTTTTCGATAATGCCATGCCAAGAGATAGATGCAGATTGATAAAAGATAAGATTGAGTAGTTTATGTTGGAAGCAATGTCAAGGCCATCTAAAATAGTTTTAGCATGAAGACTCATTTCAGCAGCACTCAGTTTATTGTTACTAGAAAATAATTCTTCAACTCTCAATATCCACTGTGTGCTTACATTTTGAAGAACCATAATATCTTTAGTTAGAGATATTTTTTTAGCGCTCATATAAGATTGTCGTGTTTTAAGCATAATTTGTGATAATTTATTGTAATTACCACAAAGTGAAGGGACATACCGTTGAAGAAACTGTTCTGGAAACCAAACAGCTGTTCCAACCACAAAAATACTGTGTCCCTATAAATAAAAATAAATAATTTATCATAATTAAATAATTATTTAGAATATCTTTTCTTTATAATAGTCATATTGTCACATACCTTTGTATTTAATTCCATCAAACTTTTAAATGTTTTCTTATCATTAATTCCAAACAAATGTGAATTAAAGGCAAATAGCACATTTATTTTGATGTATTTATACATATTGTCACCATTTGGCTTTTCCTGTGCAAGTTTATCCAGGTTAAGCATAGCTTGTTTTATGTACTTCGTAAATTCAGCTGATACGAGTGAACAGTTCTTTGTAATCAATTCTTTTTTCCTCAAAAGTAATATATTATTAAGAGATGACTGCACAATATCATCATTCATTAATTTGGATGTGATACTGTTAACAGCTCCTGTCAAAGCTTTAAGTTGATCTTCATCTGAGTCAATATTGTCACTGGCATTTTTCAAACTTTTGCAGAATTTATTCCAATTTGATGCTAACATACATCTTGATATTAGCAGTTCAATAATCACCAGAATTGTCAAAATCTCTCCAACTTTATTTATCAGAAAATGCCATTGAATTCCACCTAAAAGGTGTGGTTAAGATTAATATGTATATATTAATACAAGCATTTTTAGCTAATCACCCCTACATGCATTTATAGCATTTATATGTTATGGATTTACATCTTGATATGTTTTTTTATAGTGTATTAGAATTATAAATGTAATTTCCATATAATCTTAAAATAATTATTTGAATGTTAATATTAGGTAATAAAAACGTAAAAACTTACTAAGATTTATCACATTTCCATTAAAAATAGCAAACATTTGACTGCATAGATTAGTAAGGATTTCATTGCAGCGATTAACAAATAAGTTTAACAAGCATATTGAATCCATTTGTGAGGAAATATCATTTGGGCAGTATTCATCATATATTGATAAAAACTGAAAATGTCTGTGAAAGAGAGTAAATACATAGAATATATTTATAATAAACCTAATAATGATATGGCTCATATTATCAAGATATGTTATATTACACACCTTTCATAGGCTTCACTTTTTAATTCATTTACTTCAACACAAAGTGATGATAAAACGCTTAAGATTTTAGTTATAACTGTATTGTCAGAGGCAACTAGATCTATAGTTGTAATAAGCTCATTTGATTCCATAACAACTTGTATTGGAGAAAATGTTTTATTTTCTTCTTTATTTTGGACATTGAGTATGGATGTGTAGTCCTGATGATGTTTTTTGAAGAATTCTCCATAACTTTTTAAAATATATGCTCCAGCTTCTTTTTCCATATCACTTTTCATGACAACAATTTCTTAAACATTTAAAACTATTACTGTACTAAATCAAATTAGAAGTAGTTTTCTCAAAGCCACTTTTTCCCCATAAGATGCACCGATACTTTGAATCGTGCTTTATTATATATATATTAATAATAAGAATTTATTATTTAGCTGCAGTCGACTTGTTATTGTTAATAATCGACTTTGACGTAAGTATTTATACTATAGAGTATATATATAAATTATAGTAATACAGATCTAATGTATTTTACGAGAAGAAAGTTGAACGTCAAGTAACAAATTTATTTAAATTCTGAGAGTAAGACTAAGAACTACATAAAGTTTGTTGCAGCGCTAATCTTCATTATGTCAACTATTAAAACTTAAAACAATAAAAATGTTTATATTATTACTTACAAAATGGTTTCATTATTAAGAACCTCCAATTAAATAAATTACTCGATTGTATTTTATCTAAAAATTAAATTATTTAAAGTATATAATAGTGTAATTAAACTTCCTACAATTATTTAAAGTCTAAAGCATTCAACTGGAGATTATTCAATTTAAATTTATCTGTGGCAAAGACTGACATTTGTCAGTTATATATTTGACATATTTGACGAGTTGACGGTAATTTCTAAATCAGAATAAACCTTAAATGGAGCCAAATCTTAAGTTGAACATAGAAGAATTAAACATAGAGAGTCTATCATTACAGATCAATCTCTACCGTGCTTTACTTACTAGACAGATTTTAGTGCATTGATACTTCGATACCGAAAGCAATAATTTATAAGAAGAAGTCAACAACTTATTTAAATATTGTTTTCTTAAAAGTGAATTAACGAACGTTTCCATATATTGGATTTTTTAAATCAGATATTATAAAATTTTGTAAAAATGGATCAAATGCTACCAAGTCCTTACAACATACCGGGTATTGGTACCCCATTACACCAACCTGAAGAAGATCAACAAATTTTACCAAATGCTATGCAGCAACAACATCAACAACAACAACAGCAACAGCAGCAACAACAACAGCATTCATTGGTATCCTTAGGCTCCTCACCTTTAGTTGGATTTGGTTCCTCCATAATGGGTACTCCACAAAGGACCATGCACACTTATGCTCCAACGGCAAGCTATGCAACACCTCAACAGATGATGCAGCCTCAAACACCGGTATTTTTTTAATAACATAGACTTATGGTCTTATTCTTTTATTTCCAAAGTTATTGTTAATTTTATATTTTCTATGTTTCAGCAAAATTTAATGTCACCAATGATCACTGGAGGTAGTATAGCAGGGCAGCCTATATTAAGTCAGGCAAGCCCAGCACCCATGACCCCTATGACTCCACACTCGGCGGACCCTGGAATATTACCCCAATTACAGTAAGCAAATAACTAATGATTTAAAATATTAATTAATAACTCACCCATATATAAGTTAGCGTTAAGTAGTTTGAAAAACTGAGTGAAAAATATGACAGATTTTTTTTTCCATTATTTAAAATTGTAGTGCAATATTAATCTTGTCATAAAACAAAATATACACATGAAAGCTTAATTACTATAGAGAAATATTTATTATGTTAAATTAAAGAAATTTCACTCAAACATATTTCAATATATCTTGCTTTAAAAGGTATACTACATACTACAAAGCTGTTTGAGCCTAATGTCTATAGCTAATAAGCTAAAATAATATAATTATAATAATATTTTACCCTCTTGTGCTTTGCTATATTTATATGCCTGTTGAAAGGTAAAATTCAAACAGGATCATTATTATTTTTTTACAGAAATATTGTTTCCACCGTGAATCTAAACTGTAAATTAGATTTGAAAAAAATTGCTCTTCATGCACGTAATGCTGAATACAATCCAAAACGGTTTGCTGCTGTTATTATGAGAATTCGTGAACCGAGAACTACAGCACTTATATTCTCTTCTGGAAAAATGGTCTGTACTGGAGCTAAAAGTGAAGAAGATTCCCGTTTGGCTGCTAGGAAATATGCCAGAATTATTCAAAAACTTGGTTTTACAGTAAGTTAATTATTGTGTTTATTTTAATAGGTATATTATACTAACATGATGTTAACTTAGCCAACTCATAAGTCTCTCCTAAGGTTTGTTTATTATATCTGCTAAGATATGTTTATTTATACAGAACTGTCACTTCAAAATAAACAGATTTCAATAGCTGGAGGAGAACAGATAAATAAATTGAGATCTATCTAATTATAAATTACAGAGAAGAGAGGGTGTAGTTGTACTTAATAACTATGCTAGCAATATTTTGTATTTATATTCCTATTTAATTTCATTTGGTATAAATCTGAAGACTATTAAAAAAAAAACTAGAGAATTGCCGATTATAAATTTGGTCGACTAGCAGACTAATTGATTAGTCAGTTGTAGAGGCCAACTAGTCAGCTGACTTATCAATCAATTTTATTTTGTGTAAAAAATTAAAATGATTGTTCATTAAAATGAAAAGAAAGTCTCGCGTATAAAATTTTGGTACCTAGGGCATTTACGTATTAACGGCACTGCGGAAAAAATAATAATCTGCGAATGCACCAATATAGGTATACAAATGATAATTTATCTAAAATTCATTTAATGTAATACCTTCCGTATACATTTTATCAAGAAATACATATAATAAAAGAAGCCAGTTAGTCGGCCGAATATTCACTTACTACGAATGCGGCCAAATAGTCGGTTTTTTCCGACTAGTCGGAACATTTTTAAAAATAACATATACCTATATATTATAGTGGTCTTTTTAATTGCAGGCAAAATTCTTGGACTTCAAAATACAAAATATGGTGGGGAGTTGTGATGTTAAGTTCCCTATTCGTCTTGAAGGTTTAGTACTGACTCATGGACAATTCAGTTCCTATGAACCTGAACTTTTTCCTGGACTTATATACCGAATGGTTAAACCTAGAATAGTATTACTTATTTTTGTCTCTGGCAAAGTAGTGTTAACAGGAGCAAAAGTGCGTCAAGAAATATATGAAGCATTTGATAATATTTACCCAATATTAAAAAGTTTTAAAAAACAATAGTTAATATAATATTTAGGTTATTTTTGTAAGCTGTTCTTATTTATAAAAAAATCACTTAATACTTGTTTCATTTCCTTTATTTTATATATATATAAAATCTTTTTCCTTATAATAATGCAAACCTATTGAAGAGCAAATTATTGTTTATACATAAAGTAATTTTAGTTGAAATAAAACTAGTTTTTTTTTTTTTTTTAACGGATTTAATCGCGTATATTAATTATTTTATTTTAACATCCCGACGTTTCGAGCACTTTGCAGTGTTCGTGGCTCGAAACGTCGGGATGTTAAAATAAAATAATTAATATACGCGATTAAATCCGTTAAAAAACTAGTTTTATTTCAATGTGTAATAATCGCGAAAATCTAAGACAACATTAATTTTAGTTGGATAACTTTTATCTAAGTGTTGAAGTGAGCATAAGTGATTTTGTTCTTTATGCAATTGTGATGGTCCGAGGTTGGCCGAGGTCAATCGCCATTTTTTTTTTATATCTTATAGAGACACGTATCAATTCATAATATTAGTATAATGGAACAAAATTGTAAATATCAAATACAACTAATCTTTCATTGCTAAATTCGATTGACTACTCAAAATTTTATTAAATAATGAATACGAATTTATTCGATATCTGGAAATTGATATATTCAGACAATAGATTGATGTTTTTTTGCTATTTCGATAAATTATTAAAAAGTTGCATAATTAAGCATAAAATTCAGAGTACCTCTATCATGCAACTATTAAAATGTGAACGCATTTATTTTAGTAGCCTCTTTATTTATTTACTGCATTACTGACAGCTGTTTATTGTCATACGTCAACCGTCATATTATGTCAAAAAAAATTGTAACACAGTTGCGTTATTTTTTTCTCAACATTAAAAATCAACAAAGCAGCAAAATTACGTGCCCATGGTATAATATAAGATTTATCTTAGTTGCTCTTATTTTATTAAATATGGCTTGGAGGAGTCACGGAATAAACAATGCAGATATGGTTCGGAACCTTAGAGGTAAGTCAATAATATTATTACTCTGAAATACTAATTGGTTCGGTATAATTAAGGGTATTGTTTTAACCAAAATATGCATAGTATGTGTAGTTGCCTAACAAAATTGTGTAGTTTATTTTAAAAACAATATTTTTTTAAATATAATATTTTAGATTAAATTTAATACTTTTTATTTTGCAGCAAACGGAATTATAAAATCTGATATAGTTGCGAATGCTATGGTTGCTGTAGACCGGAAGAACTATTGTCCGCATGCTCCTTACCATGATTCACCACAGTCCATTGGATACTCGGCTACCATCAGTGCACCACATATGGTGCTGTGTCTATATGTTTTAGTATTTTTTGTTAATTTAAAAACTACACTCACTATCAATATTTTACTTTTTTATCAAAGATAATATGAAACAATCCCAGGTATTGCTTTATCACAACGTTCAAGTAATGTAGAAGAACCAAGAATTAAACGATTGTGTCACTAATCTCAATTTTATCTGAGCATGTAGTGTTTTTATGAAGTGAGGTACTAAAATTATGGTGGCATTTATTTATTATTGTGATAAAAATCAAGCTCTAAAAATAATTTTAAACGCCAAAAAGATTATCCACTCAAATTCAAGAAATTAATTGTAGAAGATGATTGCAATTTATTCCCTTTCCATATTGTTATAAAAATAATTGTGTTTATGTGTCATTTTAGATAATTATTGCTTCGTATGATTGTCTTATGCTTTGTCAGTTTGTTTTATTTATATTTTTGCAGTGTTATATCAATCTATATAATTTTAAAATAATTAAATATTCAATTTATTTAATAATATAATAAAAAAATAAACAAATTTTTACAAAATAAAAAAAACACTTAAAATACACTAGTAGCTTACAATTAATATTAGTCCTTCATAACATATATTTGTAATTGTTTAATATGTAGTTTGAGTAGATCTGGTAATACCATTGGAAGTTATAATGCTCTAAGTATAGAAGTCGTCAACTCTTTATTTGATTTATATATCAATTAATTCTTATTGAATAATGTTAAAATTTTAAATTATTTCTGTTCATAGCACGCACATGCATTGGAAAGATTAAGAAAACAACTTATACCTGGTGAAAAAGCATTGGATGTCGGTTCAGGATCTGGTTATCTGACTGCTTGCATGGCCTTCATGGTCGGAGAAGCAGGAAAAGTTATTGGCATTGAACATATTCCTGAATTAGTTACGATGGCAACTAAAAATATTGAACGTGATAGCCCTCAGTTACTCTCATCAGAAAGGGTGAAACTTATTGGTATGATCAAATCATATAATAAAACAATATTTAAATGGTTAACATTTATTTGAGTTTTCTGTCAAAAAAATCCCATTTGCAACCCAAAATTTTATAGTTAGTAATGTTTAATATCAAGTGCCTCAGATAGAATGTAAAGCTGTTGGTCTCATACCTTTACTCTTTCCATCTTATTGGGTTGTTGTCTCATTGATAATGTGTCCTGCATATTTGGTTAGATTCCATTAACTAGTGGCTGTGACCGAAATCAGTCAGAAAGATTTCGTAATAAATTGATAAAAATATATTGAAGACATAGTCAGCTTAATAACTAAAATTTTTGTTTTTTATTTTTCTTATACAAAATTACTCAAGTACTTTATAATAATGTGTATTTTACAATTGCACGTTTTGGATATTATAGTTGGTGATGGTCGTTTGGGCTATCCTGATGAAGCCCCCTATAACGCTATACATGTTGGAGCTGCTGCTCCTACTCTTCCACAAGCAGTAAGTTAATGCAGTCATAATAATAATTATTATAATAGTAATTGTTAATGTAGAAATATATATTTATACATTAATATACATTAAGGCCTTAATTATATAGAAATAAAAATTAGTTGTGCAAATCATGATTGTGTGGAATGGTGGCAAAAATGCTAATCCTCTGGGCAAAAACGAAACAGCCCTTCTGTCACCAGTAGTGGCAATAAGGTTAGGTGTTATACTTTTAATGAAGGTTATTGCACTATTACTCCAAGGTCCGAGTGGTTCAACTGCAAATGAGATAAAGACATATAACAGACGAATATCTTGATAGTAAGTTCGCTTCAGCTTTTTCCACGGCGGCTCCGGCTTGCAACGCTGTTTTCATCATATAATATGGAGCCAGCGTGTCAACGCCTGTAGTGTCCCATATTAGGGCCCGTACTCGTTCCCGGGACACCGGTGTCATTACATCAGACCTCCTGCTATCATCATGACGATAATGGCTTAATTAGTTTATACATACAATAATAAACTAAATTTTTATATATGTTCCTGATTTTGTTCTATAATGCTTAATGTTGTGTACAGTTAGTTGAGCAATTGAAACCCGGTGGTCGCCTGGTGGTGCCTGTTGGTCCTGAAGGAGGTGAACAGCATCTTACTCAAGTAATTATATTTCACTTAATTTAAATATATTTATTTGAATTAAATTTTAAATTGAGTAATTTAAATAGTGTTAATTTGTTGATTTTCTAACTAACTACCAACTGGTATTACTAGTTTGTTAATGCCTTACAAAGAAATCCAGTTGCATTATTTATCAGACGACCTCCGTGGTCGAGTAGTGTGTACACCGGTTTTCATGGGTACACCACTCCGAAGTCCCGGGTTCGATTCCCGGCCGAGTCGATGTAGAAAAAAATCATTAGTTTTCTATGTTGTCTTGGGTCTGGGTGTAAGTGGTACCGTCGTTACTTCTGATTTTCCATAACACAAGTGCTTCAGCTACTTACATTGGGATCAGAGTAATGTATGTGATGTTGTTCAATATATATTATTATATATTTTTGTGAAATATGTATGTGATACAAAATTGATGGTACTTTGCCAGAAACTCTTAAACTTAATATATAAGATATAAAATTTCATATTTTCTTTTTGTGTGGAATAAATATTATATCCATATTATGGCTAAGTACGGGCTTAATTATTTAGCATGTCGTGTACCGTTAATCAGAATCTTGTTAAATGTATTTCAGGTGGACAAAGCTCTCGATGGCACCACAACTGTAAAAAAGCTCATGAGCGTCATTTACGTGCCCCTTATCGATAAGAATCATCAACTCCGTGAGTGACCCTACCTTACATTAGTGTTGATCATGTCGACAATATCAGTGGTTATTGTAATCACTTACTTTGCTTCCTAAATGATCCCTGTGATGATACTCTTCTTTGAGACAAATTTTGTGCTTGTATATATTTGAATTATATAATATATCTCACAATCGTTCAGTATTGTTCTTATATACATAAGCACTTGCGTCTTGTCTTGCACAAAATTAGAGCAATGAATAGAATTATTATATATATTGTTATAATTGAGAGAATTAGCAATGTTAAGGATACATTGTCTGTGTTCTAGGTCCTTGGCGCTAGGTTGCCTTGCATGTTATAAATAAGACTCCAAATAAAGTTGATGGATTTTTTATTTTATATTATAAATAATTAAATTAAATTGACATAATTATATTTATTAATTGCGATAACACTTATTTCATTCTAAAATTATTACGGTATGTACAAAAGCAATAAATAATTATTAAAAAAAAATATGATTTTTATTTCAAGTTTTTGAACTTCTCAAACTTTTTCTTTCCAAAAGGTTTCGCTTTGTCTGTGTCTGTCGTTTTTGGTTTGACGTGTAAAATGGAATATAACGTTGCGGCTTCATTTTTGTTTTCCATAATTTCTGCTAGTTGTTCCTAGAACATAATTTAATTGGCTTGTTAATCTCCCAAAAAGCTAACCCACTGCGTCAACTACAAATAAATGGGTTAAGGATAATTAAATAATGAACAAACAAACTTAGTTTTGAAAAATCAAGAAAATCTTTATTTTTTATTTTATGTATTAGGCAGGCGGACCGGCAAATGGGCTTCATGTTAAGTGGTTATCACCGCCCATAGACATTGGCGCTGTTAGAAATATTAACCAACCCTTACTGCGCCAATGCGTAACCAACCTTGGGAACTAAGAAGTTCCTTGTGACTGTAGTTACACTGACTCAATCACCCTTCAAACCGGAACACAACAATACCAAATATTGCTGCTTGAATACAGAATATCTGATGAGTGAGTGGTATCTACCCAGAGACCACAACTAATGTCAGTAATTTAGAAAATTTACCTGTGTTAAGGTTATCAGGTGATCCAAAGAAACTCCTCTATTCATAACTCTTGTGATGTTCTTCGATGTGATACCGGGCAGCTTTTGTACGAAGTCGTGCACGCGTATATTACATCTTTCGTAATTCATATCGTCTGCTGTATTGTCTCCGCTCAGAGCCAGTGCCTCTTCTACGTTCGGATTTTTTCTACCTTGCTGGATTTTTTTTACAATTTAATTAATGGATACATATACATATATGCCATAGAAATAATGTAGGTGTAAGTCTGTCAGTAAGTAAATCTGTTTGAATTCTTCTGAACGAAACTACCATCTATGAAACACCATGAAAACATTTTCGGCTTAAATTTTTGGTAAATGCTCATCAAAAATGGGGTGATTAGTTAAAAATTAGTGTTCCCTTCTTTCGTTTGTCAAATCAATGTTGAAACAAAGAGAGTACTTGGGTTATCGAAACACTAGCTTGACAACGTTTGTTAAAGGTTGTTCGAGACCAAGTTAATTATTCAAATAATATTATGTGACTATGGAGCATTTTTTTATGTATTTGCTAGGCCCACCGGCCCACGGTTTATGGGCCACCTGATGGAAAGTGGTCACCACTGCCCTCACATTGGTATGGTAAGAAATTACAATAACCATAGATTACAATGCCAATACGCGCCACTAATCTTGGCAATAAAATATGTTGGTCATAGTCCTACTATATATTTAATAAACGTAAACGCCAGTGTAGCACTGTATTCTATCGTTTAGTCTATTAAGGGTGTAGGAACTTACTTTGAGCTCATAAAACAATTCTGCTGTAGCGTAAGGACTCGGTGACCAAACGAGTTTCAACCTCGGGAAGTGTATTGTGAGCAGCTGAAGCTTCTGCTGGATATCGGCACCGGATAAATCGGTTGACACGACAAAATTCCCCTGAAAATGAAGAAGATGTTTATTATGTCTACAAGTTGACCATGATGACAATCTCTTGACAAATGCACAATTAGAGAGGTGATTTTATGTAGGTATAGCATAGTCCAATGTTGGCATAGAATTCGGATTCGGTATTTTTCTGCTGACCGAGTTTAGGTCAGTCAAGTAGGAGGCGTTGTATATATATTTTTTGAACACAAAGACAGATGCACTCTCTATTCCTTTAAACTCAACACGATCAGAAATAATTCAGGCGCAGGACCAACGTCTTTACGTGCCTTCCGGGGCACGGGCTTGCTTTCCTTGGGGTCTATTGTTATATATCTGGGCACTAGACAAACAGAAGGCAGAAGACACTGACCTGTGAATGAAACGGCTTGTTCTGGTCGAACTCAATGAGCAGGATGGGTCGGCTGTAGTTGCGACACATTTGCGTGCACTGCGCGTACAGCCGGCCGGAGTTCAGCGAGCCGATGAGGTCCGATATCGACTTCCGCTCCACGCAGATGTCTGGCGTTAGGATGTAGTCTCCTATCTGCAACATGAGACTATTTTAATTTTTCCCACGTGCCTATCTATTCAACAACGTCAACTTTCATTAAGATCGGTTAAGTATTTCAATCGTAATGTGGTATTGAGTAGATACCACATTTACTGCGTTTTACAGTCGATATCGGTAATATATTTATAAGTTTCTTACCGTTATGGTCACTGGTTCAATATTGATTCCGTTTTTATGTAGTAAGGCTGGAAGGTCGGAACGGAATTCTCTCATATCGACGATAACGATTGGTTTCTCTTTCGTGACTTGAGTTTGTCCGCCTGGAAATAAATGTTACATTTATTTTGTTTATCCGAGACACACCTGGTACTTCTCTGACTAGCAGAGAAAACTAGGCAAGCACCCCCAGGGGCATCAATTTCTATTGGGGAGTAAGCGGGGCTGGCCGGAGTTCCATTTGGCCGGAGTTTGGCAAGAAAAAGTAGGCTAGGCTAGAGGTTTACGGTAGCAGGATGCCTTCCCGCTGTCGTTTGTACCGACTGTTATGTGACATAGATATAGATATCTCTTTCACTCCACAGACGAGCTCCAACGAATGTGATAGTTGCATTGTCCAGGTCAGGACCGGGACTAGTTTATTCCTTCCTTTCCCCTGAGAGCCCGACCTGAAGTAGCCCGAAGGCCGGGTACGGAGAGGTGCAAGTCACCGACCGATTCTCTTAAAATAATCCCGCCGACACCTAGCTGTCGGCCTGTGTCGGTGTAGCCTGTGTCGGTGTGCCTCAGTAGCAGTCCCGTTAAGACTGATCTATCTCCACTAGTTTTAGATCTCGTAGTACGAGAATGAAGCATTGTGCGATACGAACCTGCCTTTCTCGTATCCTTGTGAATGACTTCTTCTTCTACATTCATATTAAAATATTCATCAGTTTTTCCGTCTTGATATGATGGTATAACCATAACCTAAAACCGATCAAATTTTATGTATATATTATATATTATCTGTAAACGACAAGTATATTACACGAATATCAGTTTAAAGACAGAGTATGTACTGACACTTTTGGCCTGTATGAGCAGCTCGAAGGCCTGCTTCTCCCGGCGCAGAGCCGTGAGGTAGGCCTGCTCCTCGACGGTGTGGTCGTGCACCAGGAAGTAGACGGTGAGGCGCGGCTCGCGCGGCGGCTTGCGGCACTCGTAGCGCTCGAGCTGGCGGACGGCGGCCACGTCGCTGTGGAACAGCACCACGTACTCGGGCCGCAGGCGCTCTAGGGTGTGGTCGAGCGACATGTAGTTCCCGTTTTGCTTAAACGTCTGAATGCAGATTATTGGCTTATCTGTTTCTAGTTGCGTTAAATCCAAGTTCTCTACCTGGAAGACATGTTTCATAATTTTAAATTAATTTTAATCATTATATGAGTGATAAGGAAATTTTTTATAAAATTTTATTTTATGCTAGTGAGAAAATTTCAAATATAATTCTATCATATGGTATAATTTCTTATATAGTACTCATGTCAAAGACATAGATTTTTTGGAGACAATAATTAATTACAATAATTACAATTATCAAAAATACCACATTAACGCAGATAACAAACACAAAAAATATGATGTATCTTTGGTTAGCATTGAATATTAATAATAGTTACCTGGGACAGAGGTTCAAATATACTCTCATTAGCTGCTTTTGAGTCCGAATTGTTTTTTGTTGCCGTTTGGGTGAGAGTCAGGACATAGTTGGACTTGTTCATTTCATCTGCATTAGCTTCTTCTTCGTCTAACTCATTTTTTATTTCCTTATCTTTATTTTCAGTATTCATATGTGATTTGTTATTTATTTTCTTATATTTAGCAGCCATCGAAGTTATTGTTAAATCTCTCCGGAATGCGGTATAGAAGAGGTATTTACTTTCGCCCATGGTAAGGAAGTTATTTAGCTGATAACAGGACTTATTGTCTTGGCAGAGTATGAGTATTTTTGTTTTAGATAACGACTCATTGTTCTTTTTTTTAACTTCTCTGGGTATCTCATCTGTTAATAATTCACTCAGGCATTTCCACTTTGGTGATGATTCAGGGTTGAATTCTAAAATGTTACATTTAATATTAAAAATAAAAATAAAACTTCCCTGCTCAACTATATCACCGGCTGATTAAATTCAAACATCTTTATCCAACTTATAAATATTACACTTTATTATTAATTGTCCAAATTCTACCACCGGTTCGGATAGAAACACTTCAGACCTGAGAAGAAACTCAGCAGGATATTTTTTTTGTCAGAAATTCGTATTTACATTATTATAAATTATTTATTTTGGCTTATATTGCCTATAAATTTTTTGAACCAATCGATGACATACCTTTTCTTGTTTCGAAATTTAGAAAAAGAGTAACATTTTTTGAATAAACAAATCCTAAAGAAAATTTTGCTGTATGCATTTATGATGAGCAGGACTGGGTTACATTTACTGTATTATGTAACTTGTATATCAAAGGCATATTTACCATTATTGTTGTTGTACACCCTTGCTTTGGCCAGCCTAAACAGCTGTTCTGCTGAGTCAAGAAGTATCCATCCAGAATTGACTTTAGCATATTCGGGTGTCCTATATTTGCTTACCAATGCATAAAACGACACTGAATCGTCGTGTATTAAGTTTCTGTATTAAAGAAAATATTAATTTACTTTGATAGCAAAGCCAAAATTATTAATCATAAATTATAAGACAATACAAAAATTACAATGATGGTGATGATTTTGATAGTAACGATGATGATGGCAGTGATGTTAGTGATCATTATTATGATGGTCTTAATGATGATAGTAATGTTGATGGTGATTATAGTGATAGTGATTATGACGATGCTGATGGCGGTGACGTTAGTGATAATGATTATGTTCATCTTAATTGTGGTGATGATGACAGTAATGGTAATGGTGATTATAGTGATAGTGATTATGACGATGCTGATGGCGGTGACGTTAGTGATAATGATTATGTTCATCTTAATTGTGGTGATGATGACAGTAATGGTAATGGTGATTATAGTGATAGTGATTATGACGATGCTGATGGCGGTGACGTTAGTGATAATGATTATGTTCATCTTAATTGTGGTGATGATGACAGTAATGGTAATGGTGATTATAGTGATAGTGATTATGACGATGCTGATGGCGGTGACGTTAGTGATAATGATTATGTTCATCTTAATTGTGGTGATGATGACAGTAATGGTAATGGTGATTATAGTGATAGTGATTATGACGATGCTGATGGCGGTGACGTTAGTGATAATGATTATGTTCATCTTAATTGTGGTGATGATGACAGTAATGGTAATGGTGATTATAGTGATAGTGATTATGACGATGCTGATGGCGGTGACGTTAGTGATAATGATTATGTTCATCTTAATTGTGGTGATGATGACAGTAATGGTAATGGTGATTATAGTGATAGTGATTATGACGATGCTGATGGCGGTGACGTTAGTGATAATGATTATGATTACACCTTTGATGATAGTGATGTTGATGGTGATGATGTTCACGGTAATGTTGATGATGATGGTTGTGATTTTGAGGATTATGATGAGACTAGCCATTTGCGCAGGAGATATAGAATAAGCGTGTATGCGCAAATAAGTGCACTCTACTCAGAGCCTAAGGATCGAGCCGGTCGGACAGAGCTACATACAAAAACTTTCATAGGTATACAATACCTACAAGATATATCATTTAAAATAACAATGTATATTGTTGACTGTGTGTCTACTGTGTTTCTTCTTCTTGGTAGAATGTACTTTCCGAATCAGTGGTAACTTTACATTCAATCAAATTTTTGTATTGTCAGAATACTAAAATATTTAATCTTTTAAATAAATTATATTAGGATATTTAATGCTAATTACATGATCATTGTCCTTAAAACCTTCAAATCTTGTATGTATTCCTTTGTCCTTGTGCTGAGTTGATGCCACACGCAATCTAATTGTGATTGAAGAATTTTATGGAATTTCTTTGTGATACAATTTTCGGTTGTTATTTCCTAAAAGTATAAAGGCTTTATTTGAAAACATAATAGTAAAGTACTATTATGCAGATGATATTATTACACAGTAGGTATGATAGTAGAGTTTGGTGTGTATCAACTATTGAGCGTAGATTCGATAAATGATTTTATGTGAGTGAACGAGTGATTCTTTTTGAAAAAATCATTATAAAAATTTAAATAATTATAACTAAGATGAATTTTCCTTTAGTTTGCCACATATAAATTACTTTCAGGTTAGTAACAACATTGCGCAAAAACTTATTTAAAGCCTTGGGACAACTGGCCCAAAATAAAACTACCCACTAAAGATCAGTCCCCTCATCCCTTATGGTGTTTTACAGGAACACTTGCGCATACTAGTTTTTATTCTGATGGTGGACCAGCCACTGCTTTTTTTGTCTTTCCCGTGGTATTTGTGTACAGTTCCCTGCCCCATAAGTGATTAAAAACAACAACTAACATTACAATTTTTTTTGTCACTAGTATATACCACAGTACCCAAAGTAGTATTCGATTTAGCTATCTATACCTTAAAAATCACATTTATGATTGATTCTTTATAGTATACTGAAGTTAATAATTATTAAAGTTGTAATACTCACTTGCATGTCTAGTGTTCGGTTAATACTTTTCAATTGCTTAACTGTGTAGTTCATGATATCTAGCAAACAAGTTTGGATGAGACCCATGTTTGTGGTCAGTGAAACATGTAATTCTATAACTTCTGCCTGCCTACTCTTAAGACTTTTTATCACGGTACTGTGGAATCTGAAAAAAGGATATGATATTTTTTCTGTACTATATATTCAAGAAAATTAATAATGCTTTTATAAGTATTAGGAATTCAATAAAAAAATCAAATGTCAGAATTGGCTACCAACTGGCTCGAAACAAAAGCTCTGTTTACTATTGTGTTAAGGAAAATGTATGAAGGTGACATTAAAACTTATATGCAGATTTAAACATGGTAATTTTCTTCACCAGCAAAACACTTGGGTGGTGCTTGTCGGATTTGAACACAGACTTCAACAAGGATCCAAATTTTCTATCCACAAAGACGTCATGCCTTAGATTTTCTACTTATACTTTACCTTTTACTTATTGCAATAGTAGATAATCTATCTTATATTTTTTTTTGTAAAAATTACATTTGTATTATGTATTTTAAAGTGGTATAGTTATTTCTGACCTGGTGCTAAAAGAACCAATGTAAATTTGATTAAAATGTAAACCACATTTGGCATTGGTCAAATCATATATTACACAAAATGTTTTAATGTATACCATTACACAAAGTGGTCAAATTGGAACCCAACATCTGTATTCACCAAAAGTAATGGTTATTGGAATTGGCTCTTTTAGCACCAGGCTGGAGTTAACTTAGATTTTTACCTTGGCCACAAATACAGTTCCGTTACAAAGAGAGCTCTCATAACTTTCTCAACCTGATGATATCCAAAAGTAAATGAAATTGGTGAATTTGAAAAGGCCTTAACAAATCCAGTCTGAAATTTATATAAAGATTAAAAATAAATATTTAATTACAATATATTGCCCATGTGACAATTATAATTTTCCTTTATTATTTGTAATTAATTTTACTTATGATAACCAAAGTAAAATTGGCAACTTTTGTGTTAACAAAACAGTGTGTGAAATTGACAACTATTTAAGTGGAAAACTGTGATTATAATAAATGGTTTAGTAACTCAGTCACTTGCGCATAATGACATGTTTTGAGCCTTCTTACTTATTGTCTTATCTGACATCAAGTGAAATGTTGTTCAAGTTATGTTTGACAAAATAGATGGCAATAAAAATCTTCGAACAGCAGTATAGAAACCAAACTTGTAATTTAAGTAATAGAATTAAGGCTATAAGTGTATATTTATAATGTACATTTGTTAATTTATTAAACTAAAATGTATACCTTATTTTTTTGCCGATAAAGTCTTAAAACAAAAGCCTCTTGACATGATTCAAGTACAGTGTGAGCTCTTAATACAACTATACCAGTAATATTCGATACTGGAACACGATTTTTCAACAAGTCAACTACAAGAATTCTTGTTGACACGAAATATATACCACCTTCCAAGTATGCTTTTTCTCTGAAATATATTTAGAATTATAAAAAAAAATAATGTTACATAAAATATTTTATAATCAAATCAACATTTAAAAAATACTTCTATTTACCTCTCATTCCCATTTGTAGGTAAAACTGTTAAATTAAATTTTTCAGAAAAGTATTTTTCCTCATACTCGCTACTATTTATAACTAAAACTAAATTTGCTGGATCATTATGTATCCATAATAAGTTTGCGACAATGTCATTATAAGTGAGTCCTCTGAAAGTATAGGGTAACTTAATAATGAAAACTTTAACTCAATGCACATTATTACCCAAGTAATTATTACTCACTTTGCAATTATTAAAAGTGCATCCTTTTCAAACATATCAATAAGGATTTGTTTTTCATAGGGAAGCAGAGGGTATTTCGTTTCTATATTTTGATCTACTTCACTTTGTTCATTGCTCTCCATTTTTATATTACAGTTCAATCTCTAATAAAAAATGGCACTGCCTGTGTTTAATTATTATTTTGTTTAATATTAGATATTATCTAATTATGTATATTGCGTAAAAATTAAAAGTTAATGTGACCGACGCCCGGTGTTATTCTGCCCAATATTGTCTGTTCTATAACCTTAATCCATTTCAAAATCCAATCACAAAAGGTGTAGACATAAATAAACAGCGTTTGACAATTAATATTTAATTGACATTTGACATTTGACGTCTGACAGAGAAGTATGGAAGAAGAAGACATGCTGCGCCGACCCCAAGTAAAATTGGGATAAGGGCAGGAGGATGATGATGATTATGACATTTGACGCGAGATCATTCGTCGAGGTCGAGTCGAAGAGCAAAGAGTATTCGAAGAGCTTGAATAGTATATGATATTCTTCTATGCTAGTTTTATATAAAGAAGTTTACATTGTTTGTTTGTGAGCAGTTCATAGTACATTAATAAAAATACTGCATAATATTATAAGCATTTTTTTAATTTATGTGATAGCTCTGGTAACAAACTAAGTCACTAAGTAAACTGGTTACTAAGGAATACTATCGATACTACTATTGATATCCTTAATTGTTTTCGAGATCAACTATCGATAGTTCGCAACACTGGTGTGAACGGCAAAAATCATTGTCATATTGTTTTAAACATATATGGACTCTCCCTAAAACTAGGGACATAAATTTAAGTATAGACTATCGTTTTCTTTCTTCTCGGCTACACTAATATTAAGGCTAAACCACTGAACCGAATTTGATGAAATTTTGGTATGACGCAAGCTCACGATTCCTGAACGAAAAAAAATAGCCTTGTTATAACTAAAACCTGACCAATCTCTAAAACATGAGCAAAGCCTAGGATAGCTAGTAATCAGTGACAGACTAAGCCCGTCAGAGGCCTGCGTTCAGCGAAGTTAAAATAATATTAGTACCGCGTAAAAAGTCTAGTTCGCTGTAGAGTATAGTGTATATCTTGATGAATTTACATAGGTACAAGGCACATTTTTAAAGTTTGGTTTAGGATTTAATCAATGGAACGCGGCTGCATTTGGGGGTTCCCAAGACTGGAGGCCCGGGGCGAGTTGCCCCTTCTACCCCCCTAGTATACCGCCGCTGATAGTAATATATATTCTCATTATGGAAAACATTTTTCATTAACTATTCTATAGCTTTAGGGGAAAGTCTTAGTAGGTGGCAACATTGCATTTTCAGTTGTTATCGATTTAAAGAATTTGTTGAAGGTTATCAAAATTGGTCTTTAATACAATCGAATAATGCTTAAAACTAAATAGCTGCATCCAGTTTCCATGAATCTACTGATTCCTTTTATTATTAAAAGTAATTGATTTCTGTCGATCTACGAATTGCTTTTTGAACGAAACTTCAACTGTTGCGCCTTTGCATTTGTTGCGATTGAATTACCTATATTTTTTGTCGCTTATATATAAAAGAAAATAAGTTTACTTTCGTGTTTGGTGAACATTTAAGTACTTATAGTGCGAATATGGTCTTAATTTTTGATAGTGGAGATGCTAAATTGAATGCCGCTGTTAGGGGATGGCTTGAACGTGATAAGGTATGTTTAGTAATTCTTAATATCTTAGTAACTAAATTCTATTCCACTATATTTGGTATTTGATTTATTTTATTTTTATTGATAAAAACCTAATTAAAATGACCATTAATTATGCTATATTTTTACATAATAAACTTGCTACATATTTCTAATAAGAATTTTAATTTATTTTTATATTTTATGGACTAGGTTGGTGCGCAAGCATACGGGCCACCTGATGGTATGTGGTCACCACCGCTCATAGACAATGGCGCTGTAAGAAATATTAACAATTCCTTACATCCCCAATATGCCACCAACCTTCCATAATTCCTAAAATTAAGATGTTATGTCCCTTGTGTCCCTCGTTATAGTTACACTGGATTACTCACCCTTCAAACTGGAACATAACAATACTGAGTACTGTCGATTGGTTGTATAAAATCCGAAAGTGGGTGATGCCTACCCAGATGGGCTTGCACAAAGCCCTACCACCAAGTGATCATTTAATTTGTTGACATAAACATGTAAATCATTCTAAAAGATCTTAAAATTACATTACTGAAAATGGTTATTCAAATATAAACAATAAGTTTTATAATAATGTAAACTCCTGTAACTCTTGTTTTTCAATCTAAAAATAAACCACTTATTTCTTAATTATAAGTGTTGATAATTTTTACTGTGGCTGTAGCCCACAATAATTGTGCCAATGTATTTATATAAGATTTTTTTTTGTGGCTGTTTTTTTATGCTGAGAGGGCACAGATAATTTCACTAAAGATATTAATTAATGCTAAGTGAAACAATGAAGTATGACAATGCACCATGCCTTTGAGTAAATAAGTGAAGGTTGTATTAATGATTGTAATTGTGCAAATTTAAACGGCCAACATAATCTCCAATAAAGTGTTATTAATAGTTTCCATCTCCAAGTTTATACATGTTGAGATTTTTAATATTCAATATCTGCTAAGAATATTTATGTTTTTGAGCTTGAATTTACTTAAGTAATTTTTTTTCAAGACATTATACAAAATTGCACTTTATAATCAAATTTTTAGCATATTTAAGGAAAATAATAAGTTCATAGTGCAAATATAAGGTTCTTTTATAATTTATACTTATATTATTTACTGTTCAAGAATATTTTAAAATAATTTTTATTGTTATAGAAGTAATAAAAAAAAGTTTAGGGCAAAAACTGGTTTGAATAAAAAAAAAAACTCTCAAATTGAACCTTGACTTAATAAACTGGAAATTAAAAGTAAATACGCCGAGTAGATGAAACAGTGAATACTGCCTCAAAACTATAACTTGATAAAATTATAAAAATTTGTATTTTACCAAAATTATTTTATTTATTTGCAGAAAGTTTATTAATACCACATTATAACTTATTAGGAACTATTTACAATGATAACTTTTTGTTCCATACAGCCATAACTGTTTATAATAAATAATTTTATCAGAATCCAGTAACATATAAAGAAGTGGAAGATGCCATTAACAATTCGAGATGGACTACACTCAGGAAGACAATGTTACAGCGGCAGAAGTTTGGTACAGCGGGCCTGCGAGGTCCCATGGGAGCTGGTTACATGTGTATGAATGATGTTGTGGTATTACAAACAGCACAGGTGACGTTATGTTTTAGTATGTATTAGTATCATATAGATATTCTTGTTGTGTAACAACTATTAGATACTGATTAACAATATGTTGTGAATTATGATACGACACAAGCTTACTTATACATCACTATTGAAATACAGTCATACAAAACATGTGTACTTTCAGCTAATGAATAAGTGATAAATGGTAATATTTCAAACAAGCTGGTGTTAATTCATAAAACATGAGGAATTAGTTATTCATAATTTCAATGAAGTTATATACATACTAATGATTTATTTTATTCTATTTAATTAGGCTCAAGGCATCAATTATTCTAAAAAGTTTTTACTAATTTTTATTACAATGAATTGTATGTTTTTTTGTTTGATAAAAATAAGTGTTTTTTTTTAATAACTAATTTTCTTTTTCAGGGCCTTTGCTCATATGTTCAAAAAGTATGTAATCAAAAACAACTACAAAATGGAGTTGTTGTGGGCTTCGATGGGCGATATAATAGTCGCAGGTAAATCGTTTGAACTATAGCAACACTGAGGGTTATTATATTTTATATTACAATATTTCAAGAATATAATTATACCAGAATCAAAATGGTGTCTCAATATCATGTTTCTTATGTGTCTTAGAAATATGCTGTAAAATTACTATCATAGTTGATAGTGCTGTTATCTAAGTAACGTCATTGTAAATATTAATGTCAATACATTATGATGAAATATTTTCCTAGGGTCAATAATGTTCGTGATAAAGTTTTAGCAAAAAATATTACCCAAATTCGTAGGTATCTAACGATAACAAATAGGCGTGTTTAAATATATTTAGTTTTAGATTTTAGGGAGATGAGGGCCTTCAAATGAGACCAGAAAGGCACTTAATAATTAAATATTTTGATAAAATGTCGACATATAGGTCCGTACCTATATGTGGACATTTAAGACCGTTTAAGACCGTTCGTATCTGCAAATAAAGACCGTTCTTTACATCCGCTTTCTAAATGCTAAGATAATGTTTATTACTCATAGATAAAGCCAATTATGTTCTTTACCTTATAGGTAATTAAGTAATAAACATGGATCATAAAGTAGGCGAACGCATATCTTTTACAGAATGTTTGGCACAGTTGTTATTACTGTCTATTCCGCAAAAAATAATATTGTTCTTGATCGCTATGAACGTGGTCCTTCGGAGCCTGATAACAGACCTGATCGAAAACATAGTCTGTAAATCAGCCTCCTTTCGATTTATAATATAATTATAAAAATGTATACAATTATATTATTTATTTGATGAACAGAAAAATTGCCTACACTTTTCCGACCAAAGAATATTGATGATAGCACATTTAGTTTTTGTTGATTTCAGTAACTGTTTAGTTTAGTTAAGTCAGGATATCGATCGTTATAATTAGTACTCCAAGTCACTGCATATATCGAGTAGAAGTTAGAAGTGTTTTCTGTGCGCGTGTGCTTCGGAGAACACCTAGAGGTGTTGACTTTGAGTCTGAACTCTCACCGATTGTGTGGGATTGCCATCCTATCAGATTGATCGAAAACTAGAGGATAGAGGTGCACCTGTGCTTGCGCTATGAGCAATAAAATATCTCTAACAAATTTTGTTAGTGTTTACAAAGATTAAATATATTTAATACAAAATACTCATCTATTCTAAATTGCATAATCATTACCGATACCAATTATCGATTTGTAAGGACATCACAATTATCATCATCATCTGGTGATGATTTGTAATATTAATTCAAACAAAGCCTCTCCTATTTTATTTATCAGGCAGTGATAAAATGTAAGCAAATATTGTGTGTGTGAATAAAAAACAATAGGTAACAAAGCATCGACTACCACACATCGTGTGACCTTGAGATGTGTCGTTGAAATCGTATTTGTCATCTGACATCTGTAGATTGTTAAAAACAATAAATATATGGGTTACTTATATATATTTGTGAAAATATATCAATAAACAGACTAATTTTTTATATTATTGGTGTTAAATTTTATTTATAATTGACTAACAATAAACAATTCAGTAACTGAGCAAATTGATGATGTTTTGTCTTCAATAAGATCTATCATAAATGTTATTTAACGCCGTGAGTCAGCCTATTAAAGTGAAAATGGGTCTACAAATATGTAAATTTAGATTAGGTTGTAAAACTTTAATTAGAGTGGAGATAATAAGTGGATAATTAACAAACGATTGTAGGTTCAAATCAGGGCTAGCACCACCGGTTTAATGTTTTTAATTCATAGAGCTTATCGGTGATGGAAAATGTCACGTGTCAGATAAAATTCTATCTAATGTAATGTCATCAACCAACTTTGGACTATGGCAGTAGAATAAACTTCAAATCTTCTTGAGAGGGTCCCACTTGTGGGATATTAACGGGTTGTTTTTTAATGTAAAAAGTTAAAATACAGCTGACATTTCATAGGTTTGCTGAACTGACGGCGAAAGTGTTCGTATCTGCAAATATACCTGTCCACCTCTTCTCGGAAGTATGCCCGACGCCACTGGTCTCGTACGCTACAATAATGTACGGGGCTGCTGCTGGTGTCATGGTAACAGCGTCCCATAACCCTAAGGCGGACAACGGGTATAAGGTGTATTGGAGTAACGGGTCTCAAATCACCACTCCCCATGACGATAATATCATTGAAGAAATATGGACTTGTTTAGAGTAAGTATGGTCAGGTCAGTCTGATACTAAGATACTTAACTTGGTGTATGTGCCACTGCAGACAGCAATACCTAGTAGTGTTGTGTGTCGGGTTTGAAGAGTTAATCAACCAGTCTTAACTAACCTGAACAAGTACAAGGGACAAAAAAATAGTTTCCAAGGTAGGTGGCGCATTGAAGATGTAAGGGATGGTTTATAATTCTTGCAGTGCCCATGGCTATGTACGGTGGTGACCGCTTACTTATCAGGTGGGTCATTTGCCAGTCTGCCTTTCGGTTTTCAATATAAAATTATTTATGTAGGTGATATAATTTTTTATTTAGTTTCAACTGTCTATTCATAAATTTAAATATGTTAAAAATATATAGGTGACTAGTTTTCGCCCGCAGCTTCATCTGCGTGTAAGGGAGGGGAGGGATAAAAAATTAGCCTATGTCTTTCCTTGGGGTTCCAAACTTCACCAGGATCGGAAGAACGGTCCAATGGTTTAGTCGTGAAAGCGTAACACACAGACAGACAGATTAACTTTAGCACTTTCAGTTACTATTTTTAGTATAGTTAAAATATCGCCGTGTTTGCATGTCGTTAAAAATAATATTGTTTTTTTTTTTCGTTATTAACAGTATACCTGACGAACATTGGAAGATAGACGGTATAAGGAGTCACGAACTCGTTAAGGATTGCTTAGAGGAAGTGACGACAAAATACATGGAGTACATAAGGTCTAGCTTAAGCGAAGAACTCCTCGAACAAAACAGAAAGGCGGAGGTTCGAACCGTGTACAGCGCGATGCACGGCGTCGGCTACGATTTCATCGTAAAGGCATTCGAAGCTGCCAATTTAAAGGTAATTTTCATATATTTCATTCGCTGTTAATGGATGTGATTTTGAAATGTCAATGCCAATGTCCTGTGTGTTTGTGTGTGTGTGTGTGTGTGTGTATATTCCAAACACATGAGAAGTAAAAACGAATAAACAACTTTTATATCGCATTGCAACCTATGTTATTCGCTAAAATATAGTGTTTTGAATGTAAAATATTTTAGTAAAAAATACACAAATTTAAGTAATATTGTTATATTACTAAATTGTAGATTAAAAATATAGTAACAATTAAAGCGTAGTAGAAGAATTATAATATTTAGCGTTAATCAAAACTGTTTCTGTTATCATTCTTTTAGGCACCATTGAGCGTAATCGAACAGCAAGACCCGAATCCGAATTTCCCGACGGTGAAGTTTCCGAATCCTGAAGAGAAAGAGTGTTTGGATCTAAGCCTTAAGCTAGCTCTCGCTAACGGCGTTAAGCTGGTCCTCGTCAACGACCCGGACGCCGACCGGCTGGCGGTCGCGGAATACGACGACGAGTGAGTTTACTTAGCGTCTTCTTAAGCGCCTTTAAGTTCATTATCATTAATGTTTATCTTCATTTGGTAACTATACATATAATTATAAAATTCTATGCCCGTCTTGATTTCGCAACAAAGAATTATTTGTTTGCTAAAATATATCTTGGAACCCAATCGCAGCGACATCTATTGGATCCAAGCTAAACCCCACCACTTTAAAACATGCAAAATATTTCATAAAATAATAAATATAGTTCTAGAACTATAATTCTAATTTCGAAATGCCCTCAGATTTAAATCCTGGAAAGTGTTCACGGGCAATGAAATGGGATCGCTTCTGGGATGGTGGCTCCTGCAGCAACACTGCGCCAACGGCTCCGCGGTGGGGGAGGACGAGGTGTTCATGATAGCTAGCTACGTCAGTTCCAAGATGCTTCGCGCCATCGCTAAAGGGAAGGCACAGTTGGTGGAGACGCTCACTGGATTTAAATGGATGGGTGAGTAAAGAACATTATAATGATATATTAAATATCATATATACATTAAATGATATATTTTGAGTATATACTTAAAAAGCCTTATTTCGATAGGTTTGAAGCATATGACAATTTTTGTTTTGAGAATTTATTAATTTTATTAAAAGCGCGCATGAATTCATGAACACGTAGAAAAGCTTATTTTAAGCTTAAGCTTGTACAACTTAGTTGTATGTGAATCAAAAGTCAAAAGTATCTTTTAAATTTAGACTAGACTACACTTATTTGTTCACTGGCTCGGAAAAAAAAATCAGAGAAGATCCGATTTCTCTTTTTTTAACAAATATTTTTACAATGCAATTATTTATTTTATATATTTATATCTGAAACGGCTTGGAGGCGATTCCCAAGATGTTTTATCATGAAATAAGTTATTAGTTAAAAAGGTAAAGTGGGCATAAAAATAAAAATGTAATCGCTCCAACTGAATGTAATAAAATATTTGTTAGAGTTCTTATAGAATGTTATGCAATCCAATTTTAGGCAACGTAACCCTTCTCCTGCTGCAACAAGGTAAAATCCCTCTATTCGCTTTCGAAGAAGCGATCGGTTACATGTGCAGTCACAAAGTCCCCGACAAGGATGGAATTTCAGCAGCCGTGCATGTAAGTAATACAAAACCTTCGTATACCCGATTCCAATCAAATAGTGTGAGTGAGCCGGTACTTTTTCTCAGTAAAACCCAACAGTTATCTATTATTTTCTTCTACAGGTAGCGACTCTGGCGTCGAGCCTATATTCCAAGGGATCTTCTCTACTAAATCAGCTGCAGGCTCTGTACGCTGAATATGGTTACCACATTTGCTACAATTCTTACTTCGCTTTTGACGACTCGTCTGCTATTCAGAAGATATTTAGTAGAATCAGAAACTACAACGGTCCAGGACAGGTAATCACCGAATATTAATTGGAAGGATGAGACGGGGTGGAAATAAACTGCCAGTTGTTATTCAGTTAATTAACAATTTCGATTTATTTGTTTTTTTTTTCTATCGATTTTTGTATTTTATATGAATCAGAATACTACAATTTTTATCTGTAGTATCCAACGAAAGTGGGACCAGTCGAGATACTGTCCATTAAAGATTTCGCTGCGGGCGTCACTGTACCCGACGACGGCAATAATAGCAGCGGACATTTGGGTAAGTTTGTCGAAATATTACTCCTATATAAATATATAATAATATATAAACGTCAATTTTAGTTCAGGTAATGACCAGAAAACACTCTCACTCGATCCGATGAAACTATATTCACGAACAAGAGGAACGAGACAGGTTCAAGGCCGGTTCCCCGAGAGACACCCACACACGAACACACTCACGCACACAATCAGCCTAACGCGTGTCGTCGGTCGGCAGGCTCGGTGGGCACGGGGCTGGACGGCGACTACACGTGCGGCGAGATGGTGGCGCTGCAGTGCGCGGGCGGGCTGCGCGCCGTCGTGCGCACGAGCGGCACCGAGCTCAAGGTCAAGTACTACACCGAGCTCGTGCGCCGCGCGCCGCGCCGCAGGTCGGCCCCGCACGCATACTATTAGTTTTGTGTTTGAGCTCTCAGCATTTCTTAAGTAGTATTGTTTATCTTCTATATTTAAACTACTCAAAAAGATCGCTACTTTTTTTTGAGCGCGCACGCACGTACCGCAGAATATTTTGACATGAAATTTCTTACCAGGTATGTTGTTGGCTAAACATTCAGTATAATTCAATGTATACGCACCCCCAGCAAAGCGTTCTCGGGTGTGCTTGTATAAAATATAACAATGGTAGAGTCACATTTTATACTCGACTCGATTGTAGGCGAATGATAAAAATCTAATCTTATATTACATTACGGGCAAGTGCCGCCGGTGGGAGCCGAGGGGGCGCATTAATATTTTAGTTTTACATTCGATCTAAACCTGAACTTTATTAAATACCCACGTTTTTAAATTTTTAAAAGGTATTGCTGACCGTCAATATATAATAGTAATCATAATTTTTATTGCCTTATAAAATCCATATATTTTCTTATAACATTTTCGCGCCTAACTTCAAATGTCTGTGAGTATTATTTATTATTTAAATAAAAATGAATCTGTTTTCAGTGAACAAGAAGCAATAAAAGTCGAATTTGAGAAGATTGTCAAAGATTTTATCCAAGAGTTAATTCAACCCGCGGCAGTAGGACTGCTATGGATATAATAGCCGAGATTACCCGAAATACACCGAATAACATATTGGTTCCGCACAATGTCTGTCATAAATATATTTATATTATTAAAAAAAAATCAAATTTATTTTTTTATATATATACATATATTTTTGTTTTACCAAAGGATTACTTAAGTTCTGTGATAAATATATTCTCACATAATTTGTTAAACAAAATGTGATAATTTAATTATTAACAAAATGTTATTTTAAATGGCATATTAATTTATTAATGTACAATTTTAAGATATTGACAGACTTTAAATGTGACTTAACTTTACTGTGGTAAACCACTAATAAAACGTAATATTAAAAAATATAATTTTTATTTAAAAAAATACCTAATACACAAAACCAACAGACTAATTTGCGTCATCAGTCGCTACTTAAAGTGAAACTATTTAAATATGTCCAAAGCATTAGAATTTTCTAAAACAAATCACTTCATCGAATGATTTTTCATATAAAAACACTAATAAATAATTCTGTTTTATATTTTTTTCTCTTTGAAGCCAAGCATTTGTTACATACGAAACAGTAAGAAATGAGATTATTCATCATTTTCTTGTCCCTCGGCTTCAAGAGCACGTCGTTCCTTTTCTTTTAAGTTTTGTTCAATTAGATTATCTAGTTCAGGGCTAAGGAGCACAGACAGACCGGCTGTTGTCGGAACCTACAAAAATTGTTCTCTGTTCATTTGTAGCCATATTAAAGCAGGTTTATTTCAATGGAAGGAGGAGTACCGACAAATATACATATACCATATTATTATTGCTACACATTCGATGGGATTTGATAATAACTCAATTATATTATGCATTTCTCAAAATTTCCCATAACAACGTCACCGACATTCAAAACGTTACTTATCTTAGTAATCCTTATAACCATAGATAAAATTAGATTTTCGTCCAATTATCACCGCAATCGAAGGTCTAAGTTGTTTATTTATTTAATTCTGCCATTCTAATCAATACTTAATTGTAAATTTAATATTAATTTCATTAAATTAACGAACCTCTGCAAAAACTGGCTTGGCCGCTTCCCACCTCTCCATGTGGTTTTCTATTATCCTTAGACAGGGTTGAGACTTCGGTAATATTCTTCCCAACATGCTGTACAATTACATAATACATTACGAACCGAAGTTTCCTAATTATTTACTGGATAATTCTTAGGGTATCAGTAATCAGACAAAAAGTGTCTAGAGCTTACTTGATTACATTGCTCTATTGTCGATTACTTAATATAATCTCAGAATACTGCAGACACCTGTATACAACACAATATTGCCAACAACCGCTGAGCAAAAATTTTTGTAAAAACGTATTTAGTAAAGAAAATATCGGTGAAATACAATATACTTGGCTGATATATTTTTTTTTATTATGGCTGTTTGCCTTAACATTGTTAGCTACAAATGTTCCTTATCATAATATTTTATACAGTTAATGCTTATTCGTGTATGATAACACAAGTCCAAAACTAACTCAAAAAGCGGCACACAGGTCGTGTTGAGGAACTCTATCTCTAGTTCAGGTATGAAGCACTTCTCCCGGTCCATGATGCTAACTGGAAGTTCACCTCGACTCTTCTCTACGTCGCCTTGCTTGAAGAATTCGGTTAAAACTGCCGCCTAGGAGGTAGTTATTGAAACATGAAAATTAAATTGTGTCCCGTCTCAGAATATTGGAGTTTTCGGTAAATTCTGAGAATTTTTGGAAATTATTAAAATCAACAGTGGTTTACGAGGAGATGGAATATAACTGAATTTGTCCTGAATCGGTCCCTCTTGGAAACTGCAGCCCGCACCGTCATCTTGTTGATCTAACTGTTATTTAAATTACACGTAATTATTACGACAGTGCTTATTATGCATAGTCCCCCCACTAATTTATTTACATAGACAATTTTCCTACTTTTTAGTATTAAAACAGTCAATGTATATTGGATACATAGCTGCCGGCGATCACTAACGGCAGTCTTCTTGACGCTGCCCCAGTCCTTGAGCTGGTCGCTGAGGTCGGCTGCGTTCATGAGCAGGCTCTGCAGGGCGCCCGAGTGCACCCGGTTGCCCTTTTGGAAGTCGTACGACACAGCTCTGTACTCGTTCTGATTCCTGCTCGAATAACATTGTTCGCGACATTCATTTTTAAATGAACATTCGTGTGTTAGTTATTTATGAAAAATATTATATTTACAACAAGTTGCCAGAACGGGATTAAAAGGTATCTATCTAAAAACGTTAGGAAATTCAATATTCGTCCTAATTATTTTTAGAAAAAATAATATTCAAGGGCACTTTTTTTCAATTCTTACAATGACTTTGAAAAATGAACATTATAAAAATGAAAATTGACTTGAAATAAGTAGCTAGATCCGTGGCCAGGATGTAGTCCCTCAGAATCATGATGGCCCTGTCGTAGTCCCTCCTCGGCAGCGGCTCGAGCAAGTCGCAGCCCTCCGTGTTGAGGACGCACATCGCCTGCGCGAGGTGGTGGCGCTCCATCACGCTGCCCTCGCTGGAGTACAGCGCCGCCAGCGTCGTTTCTGGCACACAGGCTCGGCTCGTAGTCCACATTAATGTCAAACGTAATGCATGGATGATCCTTGACAATTATATCTCGGTAGATAGGCAGACTGGAAAACGGCCACCTGACGATAAGTGGTCCTCACCGCCCATAGATAATGGCATTGTAAAAAAAATCAAGCATCGCTAATAACTTCAATGCACCACTTACCTTGTGAACTAAGATGTTATATCCCTTTAGCCCGATGTGAAGTGGCTTACTCGCCTTTCAATCCGAAACACAACGCAAAACAATACTACGTATTGCGGTTTGAAGGTAGAATGTGTGACAAGTGGTCGCTACCTGCCCAGAAGTGCTTGCACAAAGCTCTTTATATAAAATATATATATTTATTTAATTTGTTTTTATACTTTCGCAACAACATATATATAATCGTAATAACAATTTTAAGATTGTTGCGAGTATGTAAGGATCTGATATCATACAAATATTAGTAACTCACTGCCTTGAATTTGAAAACTGTTCGTCGTACCTCGATGATCCATATCATGGACTAGCCCAGCTATCAGAAACATTAGTGCTTGGAGATCGCTAAAATAAAATAAAAAACATTTCAAATATACCTCAGAATTTAGAAAATATGGTATTACCTACTAGTTGTCGCCAGCGGCTTCGCTCGCGTTTTATCACCATAAGGTGTTAGGCATAAAAAAGTAGCCTAAGTCGTTCCTTGGAGTTAAAGATTGCTCCATATAAAAATTGGGTTCAGTGGTTATTTTCGCGTTTATAATATTCTATAGTAATATTATAATAGGAACAAATAGAAGTAAGTATTGCGCATGGGGCTCACGTGAAGTATCCCTTGGCCACGAGCTGGTAGTTGGCGAGCGCGGCGAAGGCCCACTGCGCCACGTTGAAGGCGTGCAGCCAGCTGTGGTACGGCACGTCGCGGTAGCCCTTCTTCACGTGCAGGATGAATCGCGCCAGCGTCTGCCGCTTTATGTTGAACCTGCCCACGGGAGGCCTCATCAGTAAAAAGCTTTTAAATTGTCTATGTATAAATCTCATTGTCTTTTATTACTTTATTCTACGTTATACCAAAACTTGACATAAGTATTTTACTTTAACTTTAAGCATAACATTTTAGAGGATAAAAATTCATAAGCGTAGCCAGAAAGAGACAGTCGACACGGACCACACGGACAGTCAATAAAACCCGGTGCCTAAAACGTTTAATTTCTTTATATCATATACATCTCTATTGGTCGGCATTTTTTTCCGACAACTTCAAGTATCAAAAAACAAAATCAAAATCAATTTATTCAAGTAAACTTCACAATGAAGCGTTTTTGAATCTTCGATATTTAAATACTACCACCGTTTCGGAATGCAGCTTCCAGCGAAAAGAAACGGCAAGAATAATATATATAGCATAGTTGATCTTTTCAAATAAACAGATTTGCAATGCTGTTTTTTACAATCGTCCATTCCTCCAAACCGAATAAAAATTCGTTCCGTAGTTTTTTAATTTATTTTATAATAAATAATGATTTATTCCAAACTATTAGGAAAGAGTTTCAGAACCTCCTCAGAAAAAAAAGTCTGGCTAGGCCAATTTATACATTATTTAAATTTAATTAAAGAAACATTGTATAATATAATTCCGAATCGTAATTTACTTTTTAACAAATCCCAAATCCGAGAACATCTTGTAGGCATAACAGGGGAGTTCCCGCATGGGCAGCGCTCGCGGGTTGAAATGTAGGCTCGATATGTGCGGGTGGTTGTGGAAACCTGTGCACTCCAACAGTCGGGCTACCTCCGAATCGCCGACCTTAAAGTTATGTAGGTTTCACATTTAACTACCTATGTCGACGTAGAGTTATATTGTTTGGGGATAGGCTTGTTATGTCTATTTTTATTTTTCCATATTTATTATTAACTCTCAAGTATTGGCATGTGTCCGTAACCACAGTTTGAGAGAAGCACTAAAATATGAACTAAATTTTTTTAAATATTGGTGCTTTTAATTCTATCCTTAGTAACCCTACGAGTATTTTTACATCAATACCTATTCGTAGGTATCAAAGTTGGAAGAATACCAAAAATAGACCCAGAAACGTACCTTCATATGATACATGACCAGCTCATTGGCGAGCGCGTTGCGTATGTGAGCCTCCTCTATCTTCTGGTAGACGACGGAGTGCATGATGCAGACCCCGCAGTATATGCTAAACGCCAACGCCATTTCCTCGTCCATGGCGTCGAAGTATGGGTCACCAATTTTATTAATTAATTGACCCACACCTATTATCCCGGTTTGTTCTCGTATAGGAAAACAGAGAATAGATCTAAAAATTACACTTTCATAATTATAGCAACATGTAGATCTAGCCTAGGAAAAGAAGTCAATAGTAACTCCTGGGTCAAATAGAATATTTAAACAAACATTTTCGATACTAGAATAATAATATTTTCTACCAAGGTAAATAATTTAACAAATATTTTAAATGTCTCGCTGTATAAAATTTCCACGATTCAAGCTCACTCACTCACAAGTTTGTGATGAATCTTAATCGTCGAAACGGTATTTGAGATCGACTTCTCGATCCCAAATACCGTTTCGACATATATGTTTTAATACTAATTAGTAAAAAATGTTTTATCTTGTGCTAAATGACACTTTGAAGGGGTTATTAAGACTTATTGGAAAATAACAGGGCAGCGCTATTAAATATACCTATATTAACTCTCTGTTTGTCCTGACTTCGTATGAAAAGTTGAAATTTCCAAAAAAAAATATCTTTGTATGCGTCTACGATGCGAACAGAGTACTATCAAGATTCTTTTGTTTTTCTTCCGAAGCTTTATAATTAAAACTATTTTCTATAATAACAATTCGAAAGTGTTTATAAGAAAGTTTTCGAAGAGCCTATTTTTAATTTATTGCACTAAATTGATCATAAAATTATACTATGGATGAAATCAAAGTTAACAAATAAAGGGAGCATACTTGCAATCAACACCCGGATAACAATCAATTTCCGGATCGTAAACGGGGTGTTGTTTGGCGTTCTTACAGTTCATCAGGGTACCCGTTTTGATCACTTGGCCCGTTATACCCTTGCTTATTGGAAATCGATGTTCTATTGTTTCAGTGTCATCCTTGAAAGTTACGCGTGGAATTAATATGGATGCATGAATTAATATTGTATCCTTCTGATTATTTCTTACTAGCTAGTCCGTGGGGGAGGGGAGTTCTGTTGGATAGTTTTAGGGATGAAAAATAAGCCAATGTACCATTCCAGACTATAATAATTCTATGTGCCAAATTTAATGCAGATCCCTTCAGTCGTTTTGGCGTGATTAAGTAGCTAACACCTAAACACCCAAACTTTCGAATTTATAATATTAGTAAGATAATTAAGGCACTTATTAAATATGCACATAAATATACACTGGACCTGAAGGTGTTTAAGGACCATCGTCTTGACTTGCTTTCGGAGGTGCGGAAATTTAAATACTGTCAATTCTCAGTAGTAGACTGTTAACTTTTTTTTGGTCTGAGTCGGGTTTTCAACTGTTAACTAATATGCATATTTAGAAACTTTTTACCCCATGCTGTATGCTTCCCGGGTGGTACTTCTGCACCAATTCCATGCGGTCTACATCCACTAGCATGACGGAACAGTACTCCGCTTTCGTCAATTGTTTTGCTTGTTCCATCGCTATCTGGAGTAACGTTTCCAACGAGGCTACCTGAGGAGTTGTTATATCTTCAGCGGAGACAAATTAAATTAATATTTATAGATGCAAACACCGATACCAAGTGGAATCTCGACTATTTTTTGTTAAAGTTCCTTACTTGAGTGAACAATCTTCTCGCAACACGGAGCAGTTGTTGACATTTTTGTTTAAGAGTACATTCATATTCCAATGAAATAGTTTTCTTCAGAACTGGCCAGCAGAACCTTCGTCAGAAAGTCGTTCGTTGTTTCGTATTTTAGGATGTTATAATTACGTTACGCAAATCGTAAGTATTATAAAGATATGTAGTCGTGCGATGAATTACAAAGATGTTTAATTTCTAATTTTTTCTAGTTAATTATGTTAGGGGAATTCCTCATTTTTGTAAAGACCATTACTAATTACTATTTTTTGTAATATTGTAATTACACGTGCCATTGTCTATGGCCAAAAGTTTTTATTTATTAAGAGGTTGCTCGTCTATTTTTTAACAATAAATGAAATAATGTAAACGCGTTCAACCAATGGCCATCGTCTTGTCTGCCATAAAGTATCAAAATAATTTCAACGTACTATGTAACGAGTTATGATTGAATATTTGAAAAAGAACGATGGTATGATAAGATTTTTTGTAATCTATATATGGCCTTTTTTATTTATTTTGGTGTGAGATAGACACACGTATTCTTCTTAGCGACTTTCAGTAAAGGAAAGGGTAACATATTTTGCTTATTTGAGCTAAGCTGACTTAATCAACTGAACAATTGGATCTCGGTCGAATTTTGCTTGTACATTTCCGCGCAATAACTATGTAGGTACTTGTCGTGATCAGTGTTAAACACAATGGAAACCATCGTGACGAAATCTGTCTACTTCAGACGAAATTCTGTCACATGTATATCAAAACTATCTTCTTAACTGTGGTAAGTTGTAACTTCGATATTACTATTTTCGGGTGTTCTATGCATTGGCGGTTGGGAACCCTATCAATATTATTTTGAAGGTACGCACAAAAAACATTCATGTATTATAAGAGCGACTTGCTCTTCTAGAACTTTCGGTGCTACAACACACACGATTATTGAAAACTGTTTATCCGTTATCGGGCACATTATCACTCGCTTCTTGGCTTCTTTGCTGAGAAACTGAAATTATTAAATAAATTAATGTTGATCAAATCCTTGACGTCATAGATAATTGGAAATATACCCATTAACTTAATAAACCTAGTAATTGTCCTAAAACCTTAAGTAATATCTATGACCCGCAGGGTGTAGCCGGCGTTAGTTAAAAATATTAAAGATATAATAGACTAGAGGCTTAGTATGATAACAATACAACAATAAATCGATTCACCAATATAATTTTTAAGAATTCAGAATTCCTTATTTTACAAAACACAAATTTCCAGTCGCTTGTGAGGGAGAAAGGGGTACAGGTATTAAGTACATATTCCAGGATAAAATGTAACCTATGCTATTCTAGATTATAATCTATATCTGTGCTAAACTCCACTCAAGTCTGTTCAGCCGTTCTGGTGTGAAAGAGATCCATACATACTTTCTAATTTTAGTAAGATACAATAGAGAAGAATCAAGAATCAAAATATGCTTTATGGTATAAAGTGTAATAACAAACACAGTTGTCATAAAACGAAGGTTCGGGAGATAACCGCTCTGTGAAATCTTAACTAATATAAGTAAGTTTCTTTATATATGTGAGCAATAAGAAATTAAATCAGACAACTTAAACAATTACACTTACAGGTGCCACGATAGCTTGAAAATCGGGGTCGAAATTGGACAACAGATCAGTTTGTTCAACAGTCGATTTTAAAACATCAGTTAATTTTTGAGTCATCTAAGGAGATGTCTTTTTTAAATAGAATTACTTTCTAAGAATATTAGTTTCTAATTGATTTAGTGTGGTGTGTAAAGTATGTCAAAACTATGTATGTCCATATTGTCAAGGCCAATCATGTGACATATTCTTTATTAGCCTTGTGCACGTTATTAGCTCAATTCATGCTGATCTTAGGATGGAGTATAGCCAAGAACGGTTTTTTGCAGTTTGGTATTAAATAAAATAATTATTGTATAGAGTAAATAGATCTAATCGTTTAGAAGCTGGGAAATTCCGAGTATACACAACTTCTCAAAGACAACATTAGGTACTTGGTAGATGTATGTTTTCGTTTTTATATATTCATGACAAACATCTGCAGAGTATAATATGATGATGACGTCGTAACCAATTTTGGTCTCGGTGTTCATGTTACCTGTGCTGGTGTACACACAGGTGCATTATCTATTCCTTTAGTTTCATCGGATGGAACGGCAAATCCGCAACGAACGGAAACAGTTCAGGCGCAGCACCACCTGTATTATGTGTTTTGCGAGGCAAGGGAACGAAGCATACATTATAGGATACTCCCAATCATTCATTCCATTCCAGACCCCGAAAAAACCGATAACACCTTATCGGTCTGACATGATGTTTGAACCTCAGGGTCTATGGTGTTAAATCTAGGCAATAGATTAACGAGAAAATGATACTTACGCATATCTTGAGTTTTCGCGATAGTGGTTTCGATCCAATAACTTCAATGGAAGCTTCAGAACCAACGCCGTGTACAACGACTAAAAATACTGTTTCTGCATCACATTCTTCTCGTAACTACAAAACTTGGAACCATATACATTTTGTGATCAACACCGCCCGTAGCGCATGGCCGTTGTAAAAAATATTAACCATTCCTTACTTTGCCAAAGCGCCACCGACCTTTTCAGTAATATGTTATGCATCTTATGCCTGTATATAAGCTGACTCACTCACTTTTAATTTATTTAAAATTATTAAGCACTTATATTGCTTCTATTAGGGAATGAGCTTAGACGAAGTTATAGAGTACAAATAATGGTCATCATCAGGACGGTTTAAAACTATCTCGAGTTGGCTGGTCTACTGATAGGAAGCCTACATATAATCATACCGATTATGGTGCGTCGTACAACTTTAATTTTTATTTTTTATTTAAAATCACACGTGTTTGGGCGGTTATTATGTATATGGCAGTCTATTTATGAATCTCCGGAACTAATGATTCAATTTTAAAAATATCACTAGTAGAAAGCTGTTTTAGCATGTAGAGCCTACATAATTCCTGAGTGCTATAGGAAAGACTATGATTAAATTTTTAAACGGTAAAACATTTTGATAAAATCCAGTTCTGTTGTAATATTTGTGCGTGTTCATTAATGTTGTAAGTTACCGTTGTAACCTAGTTTTAACTTACGTAAACATTTATTTTTATTTGTAGCTGTGAAGAAGTGTCATCATTTAAATTCATAACAAGATCCAATATTTTCCCAGGATCGCTATTTTGAATACTTTTTCTTTTTGGAACCTTTTTTTGCGTTGCCATTGATTAATATCTGTATATCTGTTTTAAATTAAAATAACGTATAACAACAATTTTTTTATTACAATTATATGACAATTAAAATAGAAATTACTTATCAGTACATATACTGTATGTATTTGAAATTGGCGGCTGTCGTTTTCCGTCATCAATTATACTGGTTAAATATCGAATAATATTTATTTACATAATAATTCCTTTTGTAATTAGTTTTTTTTTAAATGAAGAGTATTTGTGTGTGTGTGTGTGTTTTTAAGTGTTATTCCCCATTTAATATTCCTCCGTTAAATTTTGTTAATTATAAATCAGACTACTTTTTAAATTACAAACATAACAAATTAAAATTTATAGTATTTTTTAAATATTATTTTGTCATTGTAATTACTAATACAATATTTACATGTATTTAACATAATTTATATGGCGGTATCTTTTATATCTATGATTTTTTCATTTATCTGTAATGTGAGATCTTTATTATAGGTTATCTATACATTTTGGTTTAAAAAATAGCATTAAAAAACTGTATCTACAAAACAGCTGATGAGTGATGAAAAGCGATTAATCATAGTTTTTTTGAATATTGTTACTAATAAGCAAATTTCATAATGGCGGAGATACAAACATTAATCGAAATGGGATTCCCTAAAGAGCGAGCGTACGTATTTGTTTATCAAAATATTTTCTATTGCATTACCCAGGTTGTTTCACTTTCTTGTTTCATTTTCAGTGAAAAAGCTCTTGCAGTGACGAATTACAAGGGCGTAGAGCCAGCAATGGAATGGCTCTTAGCTCATGCGGACGATCCTGAACCCAGTGCGGGACAAGCTCTTGTAGATAGCTCAAATGTACGAAGCAGTGAAGTCGCTGAGACACCTACCCCGGCTTCAGAACCTAGTAGCGAACAAGAAGCCAAGTCTTTCAAATGTGACGAATGCGGCAAATTGTTCAAAAATCAAGACGAAATGGAGTTCCATGCCGCTAAAACGAATCATAGCAGTTTTTCGGAGTCAACAGAAGAGAAAAAACCTCTGTCAGAAGAAGAGAGGAAAGCGCAGTTAGCGTTACTAGAAGATAGAATGAAACAAAAACGTAAAGAAAGAGAGGAGAGGGACAAGGTAAATGGTTTTATTATTTCGTATCAGTGCTGTGAATCCATAATTATATAAAAATGTTGTGTAATACGCATTAGAATTCCTAAAACTTATAGGCTGAAGCACTTGAACGTGAAAGACTGCGAATTAAATCTGGTAAGGATCTACAGGAAGCTCGACAGAGGCTCCAAGAGCAGGAGATGCAAAAATTGGTGGAACAAAGACGCAAGGAAAAGCTGGAAGATCAAAGAGCAAGAGAACGGGTACGAGCACAAATAGAGGCTGACAAACAGGCTAGAAAGTGAGACATTTTTTATAAAAAAAATGATATTCATGAATAAAATGATGTATTCTTATACAATTAACATTTAAAATTTATATTTATTTTATTTACATTTAAAATTTATACATTGGTTTTGGAAAATTATTTCTAAAATATAAAATAAAGTTTAATATAATTCAATTATATCACATTAAATAAGGCTAATAAAATCCAAAGATAAGTTTTAAATAGCTAACAAATTACTAATAACTATGCAAACTTTGATGCTAACAATAGAGGAATTATTATTACTGCATTTTAAAAAACATCTGTAAGTGTAAAGTGGTTAAAAGGATTTTTATACATTCACAGGCTAGCAGCATCAGGTCAGCCGGCCCCTGAACCAACACCAGCCCCAATCCCAATTACAAACCCCACACCGGCACCGAAGGTTGCATATGATCAAGCTCGTATTCAATTGAGGTTTCCTGATGGTCAATCTCTTTCGCATACATTTTCTGCTAAGGAACAGCTGGCAGCTGTTAGGTATTGTTGATAAATTAATTTTAATCTATTATACAACTAGTTTATTTTATGTCAAACTTTGTTTATTAGCTTTACAAAAGATTTTAATATAAATCAGATTTTTAATGTAGAAATAAAATAAATGATTAATTTTTGATAATTCTTATACATATGACTATTCATATGACCAGCATTTAAATGCTTCAAATTACTTTTGAAATTGAAGCACTTAAATGCTGGTCATCTTATGTATAGTCAAATCTATAAGAATCCAATCCAAAGAGTTAAATAATATATAATACAATTTAGTTTTAAAATGAGTTTCTTCCTCATTAATTTTAATAAAAGACCCAAATTGGTCAAACAGGTGACATAATTTTGTTTTCTTTTATAGGTTATACCTTCAAGTCAACAAACCTGAATATGCTGAAAACACTAACTACAAATTAATGACGACATTCCCTAAGAAGATATTCACTACAGAAGACTATGAAACACCATTAGAGTTGCTAGGTATTGTATTGCATTGATTTATAAAAACACTAGCTGAACCTACAGCTTTACCTGTGTGACATTTATAAAATTACCTATAACACACAAACCGTCACCCCCTTTTACCCTCTCAAAGGGTTAATCAAAAAAAACCTATGTACTAGGACCTAGGACTCAAACTATCTCCATACCAAATTTTATCTAAATTGGTGTAGCAGTTGAAGTATGAAGAGGTAGCAGAAAGAGTTACATTCATATTTATAATAGTAGTACTACATGTTCACTGGCATTCATCATCATCAGCCCATATTCGTCCACTGCTGGACATAGGCCTCTCCAAATGCACGCCACTGTGGTCTTTCTTCGGTATATGCTGAACACACTACCATTACATTGTATCTAAAGAATTAGTTTATCGAATTTTATTTATATTCAAAATAAACATATTTATTAAAATACAGAGTAAATGAGAAATAATTGCATTATGAGAAAATTATAAATAAAACAAGAATAATAAAGCAATCAAATATTTTTTATGAAATGAAATGCGTAATATGTATCATCTGAAATCTCATGGACAGCGTCACATTTATGGTTACCTATATTTCTATCATATATTTTGTGATCCATTTTCATGACTGTCTTCCATATAAACATACTATACAAAAAAATATATTAAGAAAGGTAGTTGAACTACAAATAAGTCCAATCAAACAACCATTTAAATTGACAACCTTAACTCACAGATGCTCTCATTTTAGTTTTAGGAGTATGCATTTGTATATTTAACAGTTCTTATTTTCATATTTTTATAGCTCTTACCCTTTGGAATTGCATTAATCTTTTTTTTTTCAGCTGGATTAAATTTTTCTGTTAGTTATCAAGTCTAAGAAAGCGGTTTTGTTTCTTGAAACTAGTGTCATTTCAACATCAACATTAAATACTAGTCTATATATAGCGGTATTAATGCATAATTTTGCCTGATGAGATATAACTTTAAATTTTTATTATTTATAGGTCTGGTGCCATCAGCGGTTATTATCGTTTCCAGGGGTGGTCAGTAATATGTTTTTTCTATATCTGGGCTATGGTAGTTTGGTGTAATGTGGAAAATGTGACATTTGTAAAATAAATACAGATTAAATAAACTAAATATTTATGATTTATGCTAACTTATGTTGTGCTAAAATTGTGGTCACAAATACAATAAAGTTTTGAAATGAGTAATCATATTTTTATTGTTTTATTTAAATGTAATTCATATTTTATTTTATATTACTCTTCTTGTCATATTTAGTATTGTTCTGAAATGTCATTGTCTAGTTATACTGACAAAATAAATATATTTTTAATAATACTTCAGCTAAATTCCATTTCTATGTTAGGGCATGTTATAATAAATATATGAAGTAAAATGCCCAAGAGTCTCCATTAAAATTGATTAAAGTATTTAAAATAAGAAAAAATTTACTTATGGCCTTGACCTTAAATATATTGTATTAATTTCCTGTTATTTTACAAATATTATTAACTTTGTTATTTTTACATACTTTATAACCTTTCAATTATTTACTTATAACCTGGCATTTTTATTTCACCTATAGCTTAATAAACTTTATTATTGTAAAACTTATATATTAAAGTGTGCCTTTAGAGTGATTTCTTTGCAATTGTATTAGGTATATATCTCTTAATTTTGACATATTCAATAAAAATGGTAACATATATAAATCTCCTTAAATGTCAAAACAAAATAAGTAATAGTAATGGAATGATATGATAACAAATGTGTTGATAAACATATACAATACACTTATCAAATACCAAATGTTTTATTGTTAAAAATACATTTCATTATTACTGACTAATAATAAATTGATGAACAACAACTAATAGAAAATTATACATATTAGAAAAGATTAATTATATTATATGATTCTGCATATAGCAATTACCTTACATTTTCTATACTCAGGATAAGGGTTACAAATATACTTAGAAAACTTTATTAGCTGTTATTTCCTGAGCCTCTGTGACTGCAATGATCAAAAATTGACTGACTAACTACATTACACTACATAATTACCAGTCTTGATAATACAGCAGAATTATTTGTTTAAAACACAATAGCATAATTAATAGTATGATATCTAGTATGAAATATTAAATTTGGTATATTGGCAGTTACAATATTTACAAATAATCAAATTAAATACAAGAATAGCCTCCAAAAACAGTAAAAAACTAATTTGATTTATATAAAGTAATGTATTGTTCGTTTTTATTTAATCTTTGTATTAAAACAAAATAAATTAATATATTTGTATTGTCACTAGTGTAAATGTGTTAACAATTTCTGCTCAATAGTTTGAAACTGGTTTAAAAATATGTAAGTTACATAATGCATTTCTACTTCTTTAAAATTTAAGAATACTCAAATAAATTGCTATTATTTAATATTTGATTAATTTTTTTTATACATATTATCTAGTTTTACCCTGTGATAGTAAAATTTTATAAAAAAGTGTAAGTACAATATTCAAAAAGACTCCTATTTCAAAATCACATTAATTTAGTTACTATTTTTTTTTACAAATATTTAAAGATTGTACTCTTTTAACATTTTGTATAAAATTATAAAAACCCTTTTAATATTTACAAAATTGAAATAATCAATAGGCAATGAATTATCATTTGTATTTAAAATCAATTAAATAATGAATTTATAAAGTAAACCATTGCAACCATGAAACTAATTTGTACACTTGGACATAAAAGCTCTTTTTGTTATAATGAGGATAGACAATATTCTTAGATGTTTTACAATTTGTTAGAATGGACTGATCACCAATCAGTTTGCGGGACACAACTCCATCACAGTTAGCAATTTTAAAATCTTTTGTGAAACAAATACGAATTTCTGATATGTAGCTCTCACCATCTTCTTTTTTACATTCAATAACAGGGTCTACATTGATTTTATCTTTGATAGCTTTATTTATATCTGCGATAGAATATTCCTTTGTATTTGATGGAACAATATTTTCTGCTTTTAGTATATTGGACATAGAATACTTCTGCAACCAATTTATACCAGTAGAGAAATATTTCAATTCAGAATTTAGTGGTTCTAAAACGGCAGCACAAGTTCCATGTTTACTCCATTCGTGAGCCCATAGAGAGTAGAGTGAAGTTCCTGTAAAATGCAAGGTATTTCAATTTACATCATTTTAATTATTAGTTGTTAGGATTATTATTATTAATTTTTTATAATAAAGAAAATTTAACTAATTTTTTTTTAAATTAAATTTTAATGTCTTGGTATCACAATTTTTATATACTGGATTACTTGAAGATAAACAACATAAGGATTAAGTAAGAAGGAATATTGACATGGTTTCATACAACTAATGTTTAATAGTGTTAACTGAGTTGTATCATGTTTTTTATAGACCAGTAATTAATAATGTAACAGGTTTGTATTAAAATTTAAAACAATACTTTCACATAGTGAGTCATGTTAATAATTATAAAGAATTTTGACTTCACATACTTATATTAAGTAGAGCAAATACAATCTTACCTCCAAAAATATTGACCCAGACCTGTTCAAGTTTGTCCTCAATAGGCTTTATCTTTTCAGGATCAAATAACCAAGTTCTGTTGCAAAATGCTGGCCCTATAGTGCCGAACTTGGTAGGCCATATACCATGAATCGTCCAAGTATCTACATTACTTGGCATGACACATGTGTGAGAAGAATCGTGTTTTTTCCAATCTTTACAAGCAGTTGCTGGCCATTGTTGGGTAAATATAAGCAAATCAAACTCAGGTTCCGCTTGTATGTACGTCATGCTCGCATAACGTAAGCTGGAATAAGGATAAATAATTATATCAAGATGTTTTTTTAAAAACTTACTAGGTACTTGAAGCGAAAATATGACTTACCACGATAAGCTGAAAATAATGTAAATACATTTCATCTTCTCCATCTTTATATATTTATATTATGAAAAACTCATCAGAAACATACAATTTAAAATACGTGACAAATATAACTGTATATACTTAATTGATCACTGGGCACTGGGCAAAACATTCATTTTACATTGACATTTGACATTTGAAATTTATTTTTTTGTCTTCGTTTTTAGAATAGGCAAAGATATTGAATTATACAGCCACAACACAATTTATTCTAGATGAATGTTGTATTATTTTACACAATAATTTTCAGATTGAAATTGCCAACTTTTTATTAATATATATCAATATAGTACAATATATTCTTCTTATATATTTTCAATATAACTTCTCCGTGCTGTTTAACACGCGTTATGATATACCGCCCCGCCTCGATAGTTATAATAAAAATTTTGGTAGTTTTCAATAAATTAATTAATCTAAGGCGCGAAAATTGTGTCTGAATATGAATTGATTATAAAATCAACTTTTTCAATTGACATATTTCAATATTGTTAAGTTACAACCAAGATTTCTCATAAACTTTTTTGGCTTTCCGTTATGATACAAAATTGCGATTATATACTTATTTTTAATGTAAAATACAATTTTTACCTAAAGTTAATCGTTGGTGAGATGGTCGAACATGAAAGTAAAAAATAGTAGGCGGGCTTAGATTTCCATTTATTTTTTAAATCAAATTTGTAGTGTAAATCAACGAGTTGAATCTCTTTGTTTTAAAGCATGTTAATACAAACAATACCTGCTTCGTATTTATTGATAATAAAAATTGTGATTTGTATTATAGTGCTTAAGTGCGTGCGCAGACACAGGTGCACTCTCTATTCCCTCACTTGTAATATTTACAAGTCACATGACACATCTCGTCAATAGATTGGTTCGAACGAAGATAACTCAGACAGGACCAATGGCCTTACCCTCTAGTCTAACTATGAAGTAGGAAGCCAAATTATATTGTTCAACATCATACGGTCAACATAAAACCTTTGTGTCGTTTATTATATAGAACTTAATATGTTAATATTTAAATATAATTTTTAGGATATTATAATATTTACCTCTACATCACACACACACACACTCACACACACACAAACACACACACACACACACTTGTAAAATAACTATGGAATATAATATTGTATAATTTTTGTAAATCTTAATAACGTGTTCACATGTTGTACACAATGATTAGAAACACTTAAAGAAGGGAACGGGACTGTTACTCCTTATTACAGATTATTTTATAATCTAGCGAGGAGTACAGTAAATAAGAATTGAATTAAGATTGAAATAAGATTAATTTGTACAAACCAATATTATATGTATTATATATATGTAACTTTGTCTGAACTGAATAAACAGTAAAAAAACATGCAGAATAATTATGACCTATTTTATTACAAAATGTGTTATATGTTACTTAATATATTTTTATGGTTAATTTTATGAACCTTCGATCAACAAGGAACAAAGAACTGAACTTATATAATATTAATGCGTGATCTATTTTTTATTATATAAACACCTAATGTTTGTATTTTTTTTTTATTATGACCGAACGTAATGAATGGATATATTGAACATAAAAAATTGTCTTACTAGCTGAAGAGAAAGAATTTAAATATATCAGTCTTTCATCTACGTATATTCTAGAAAAGAAAGATGCGCTATTTTCTTGCAATAGGTCACGAATCACTCTGAACTTGCGCATTGAGGGCTTGGATGTCGTCAATATTATTGCAGCGCAGTGAAACTACGCCGAAAATTTCTTAGAGTAGGTCAGGTAGGAAATATATAAACACGCGAATTGTTTTCAGTAATTACTTTAAGTAAGATTTAAATTGATTTCTTGTACAGGCTTTCGTTTTTAATTAAAACGACAAGAATATCGGAATAATAAAACATATAAACATATTTGGCTTCATTATGTTTATTGAGATTTAGTACTGATACATGTCCTATATTTTACCCAATCAAGCTATTATTTAATTTAACGATGAGAAACAGAATTTACCAAATAAAAACCAATGTTCGTGGTTAATTTTTTACAATTATCAGATTTAATGAATTGATTTTGAAAATCAGTTCCAAACTATAAAATGGCCACAGAGTCTGGTAATTTTAAACTTAACGTAATTATGACACATGTGCCGTCTGTGCTTTGGTTTCATGATGGTGCTCGTATTCAAAAATTATGTATAAATTCGATTTTTCTGTCTTACAGAAACAGCGATGTCGTAAGAAGATAAGATATATACAACGTTTTATAGTTAAATTTTGATGACGAAAATGAAACTCTAGTTTTCGCACATGCACAGACGGACAGACAGACTTACTTGCACATTTACATTATCAGTATAGATTGTTAAATTGCCTTTCTAAATAAAAGTTATCATATTCATACAAAATTATGTTAGACTGAAGCACGACTTCAGTCTAACATAATTTCCTACTCTACTCCAATTAGGAAAATGTGCAGTACATCTGTATTGCTGGTGTATGATATTTTGTCTCGTAACCTTCTTGGTAATCTTCTTCTTTCTGTAACTTTAGTCCGAATTCGTTCATGTTCGAATACAAATTTCCACCACCGTCTTTTGTGGTCATTTTATTTCGGTTGTTTTGAAATAAGATCTTAGTTGTTATACATTTTTGGAGAGCTGATAAAACGGTTATGTTTTTAAAATAATCTGCAGGACAAGCTTCATAACGATTTTTTTTTGTTTTAAGGCATTTTTGTGAAAAAAATAAAAAAATTGAAATAAAATCTTTTTCTGTGTCCGTTTTTAAATTTGGACCATTTATTATTGTTTTAATATTGACAAATAACCAGGGTTTATTCGTTTTTATAAATAAGAAGTAAAAAAAATATATTTCAATTGATACTTTTTTTTAAATAAATTTTTGAAGTTGCATTTTTGACTTATTTTGAAAAAAACTTAAAAACGTGATAACTCAAAAACGGTTCACTTTTGCATCATGCATATGGGGCTTAAAATTATCGCAAATAATCACCCCTATCACCTCCTAACGGGAATACGTCGAATTACCAATAACCCTGTATATACATATCATAATAAATGTTATATCATTACATTACATTAGCAGCCTGTAAATTTCCCACTGCTGGGCTAGAGCTTCCTCTTCCTTCCTTTGGGGAGAAGGTTTGGAGCATATTCCACCACGCTGCTCCAATGCAGATTGGTGGAATACACATGTGGCAGAATATCGTTGAAATTTGACACATGCAGGTTACCTCATGATGTTTTCCTTCACCGCCGAGCACGAGATGAATTATAAACACAAATTAAGTACATGAAAAGTCAGTGGTGCCTGCATGGGTTTGAACCCGAAATCATCGGTTAAGATGCACGCGTTCTAACAGTGGGCCATCTCATGTTATGTATATAATGTTAATGACAAAATATTTTAACGAAATGTATCTGCTATATTATAATCCTGAACGCAACTTATTTATTCTCTTTCTTTTCGCCGTGGTACCCTATTGGACGGTTCATGGAATTAGTTAGGAGGACTCCTGTTACTCTTGTTGTGCCCGAAATATACACTTATGTACATATAAATCTAAAGAGTTTGAAGAGATAGAAAATATCCTAGTGATAGTAGAAGTGTACAAAGCCTTACAACTACCTCGTAGTAGGGCTTTGTACTTTGTGTAGGTATTGGTACTTTATATAGGCTAGTGTTGGCCCGTATCAGCTACTCATACACTATTCTGATACGGTCTATCATCAATAGTTGCTGTGTTCTGGTTTGAAGGATGAGCAAGATGGTATAATTACAGACAGAAGGAATAATCCATCTTACATCACCATTGTGTGAGGGGCTTACATCAAAAGCGCCGATGAACTGAAGAAGGTGACGGGACTCGACTGGATACGGATGGTGGTGAACCATGAGCTTTGGACGCCTTCGTTCATCAGTGGGTTCTAATTGGCTCATTGTTGAATTATGATTAAATCAATGAGGTATGTCAATAATATTAAACTGTATATGGTATAAAGCAAACTTCAAACTGAAATTTTAATTTTGTATATTATGTACTTATTGAGGTATTCTGATCTTTCTCTGTCCTATTTTTGTATAAAAACAACATTACATTTACAACCTCTAAATTTCCCAATGCTGGTCTAAGGCCTCCTCTCCCATTGGGCAAAAGGTTTTGCAGCATATTCCACCACGCTGCTCCAATGTGGGTTGATGGAAATTGTATAAAAAACGTTTATTCAAATTAACGGTTTGTCTGATGAGTTTTAAAAACGAGGCTACCTACACATTTATTTTTAGGTAGGTACGATAAATCTATACCGCAAGTGTGATGATGAAATTTTGCAACATGTGTAACCTCAACCGCAAATGGAATAAAGTCCTAATTACGAGTCCAAGAAAACAACCAATTTTAGGATAAATTTGATTATTTGAAATATAATAAATAACAAACTTGTATAAGAATATATGCGAAATTACCGCTTATTAGTTAATTGTAAGAGATAATAAAGCTTTTATTAAAAATCCATATTTACCGTCACATGCAATGGATGCATATGCTATTAAAATGTATAGCAACCCCTATAGAAGTCACTCCGACTTTTTGCTGTTTACCGTTATATTCATACCCTCGTTTCTAGTTTTTCCTTCAGCAGTCTCTCGCTTCGATTAGCTAATGAAAAACCATCGCGTGTGTCGCGATAGACTGGTCAAGTATCGCTATATATTAGATGAGTTATAGTCCTAAGTGCTTATAATGTAACTAGGATATATAATGATTTCTATATAAATTTCTTCTTTAAGTTATTGTTCAATTTTTATATTAATTTGTTATTCTCTAATCGTCATAAAATAGATTCAATGAGACCAAACGGACATTGTATATTCTTTTTTTTTAAATACTACCCGATGATTGGACGTCATCACAGACCATAGACAACGGCGCTGTAAGAAATATCAAACATTCCTTACATCGCCAATGCGTCACTAATATTGGGAAATAAGATGTGCCTGTGGATACAAAGTCAAATCCCTGATCCAAACAGCCAAAGTTATTTACAAATAAAAGGAAGATATTATAGAATACAATATAAAAAAAATTGTATGAAATTTACTACATTATACCTTATTATTACTTATAGTTTTTTGGCTCTTATTATTAGACAAGCCTGGCGTAAGCTAATCTGTTACTGATGTTATATTCAGTACAAAATTAGCACTTAGTTCTCGACCGTCATTTATCCTTTTTGAACACTAGTATACAATTCTGTTAATGCATTACGGGATTTTCGTAATTAATCAGTAACTATTTCGTGACTTTTAAAGGACCTTATTAAAAGTTATTTATCAAATTATTTCTACACCTGATTTCGAGTTCATTTCGATTTTCGGAAGGCCTGTTGTTTGCATTTCCTTTGTTTTGATTACGATTATTTTTATTAATTTATCTATGGCTTCCTATACTTGCTGCATTTAATTAGCACTTAACTCTTTTCTAATAATGTTTATTATCGCCACTGCGTTAGCTAGCAATGCATTTTGCCAAAATTAACAGTTCGGATCGGTGTAAATTATAGAGCAACTTATTTATAAACTTGGCAACTAATTAGTGGCTAAAAAGCCTCTAATGTCGGCTGTTGAATACAAATTCTCGACTTTACACTGCTAGCGAGACTGCGCTTATTTGCGGGGTTAGTCCATTTGTTTACAAAATTGTCAAAATTGATTTGTCAATCAATGCAATAATCTATAGTAGAGACATATGAACATACGATAGTATTGATGTTTAGTGTTAGAATAATTAACAAGTAGACCCACCCAAAAATAATGTTACACGAATACATCCGAATAATCTCAAAATTCTTTTAGATTATGTAAAATCTTATTTTCTTCATCCTACGTGATATTGGCAAAAGGAACGGTCCAATTGGCAAAGGCAAATACCATAAAAAAGATGTAAGATGCTGACATAAAGTAATAAAATTTCAACAAGCTCAAACATTAATGTCAAATTGAATACAATCGTTTTAAAGCCTTGTTTAGAAATTGTTACTCATACTCATTACCTCTCGTAAAGAAAGATATTGTTCTAATGAAAAGTCATTTCGCTTTGTTAGTTTATTTTTAATTAAAATTGCTTTATTAACTGCGTTGAACAATTCCGTTACTTTAATGGATACCTACTAGTTGTACTAGTAGCTCGCGGCCTCTCTCGTCTGGATTGATTAATTATTTTTAGGTTATGTTACAGATAAAGAAAACCAGTCGGAGTCTCGCTTCAGCCATTTTGTTTCCATATAATATCAATATTATTTAATCTACTTATGTATCTAAACTTGGTATTATTACTATTTTTTATTTTTATAAAAAAAAGTTATAGTACGTTAGATTAAAATTAGAGCTGTAACAAAATTAAAAGTGTGAGTAAAATTTGACTTAAAATTTTATCCATATTATATACCAAGATAAAGAATTTAGGGTAGCTGGTTGTAGTTATGGATTATACTTTGTATGTTTGAATGTATTTTGTAAATTAGGTTTAGTCTGCAGAAGTTTCGCTAATAGCATAAAATTTGTAACGTTATTACGAATGACATAACAAAACTAAACTAATTCTTATATTTCATATACATTTATTATATAACAACACTTATCAACTGTTTGGTATCACTAGCTTACAGCTACATCAGTTTAAAGTTTTGCCTAGTATACTGAATCTAGAAATATATTTTATAATATTTTTACTAAAAATAAAATGTATGCACTGATAATACTTTATCGTTATGTCTAGTAGAAGTAGCTAGATTTAATTACAATATAGGGCGGGACACCTTGGCAGTTTGGGGCCGTCGACTCTCCTTGTGGGTGACCCGAGATAAGTGAATTATGCCAACGGCTGCCTGACCTTCAGTTAAAGGTCCTTAGCCTGCTTAGTTCGTTGGCGTAGGGACACGACCTAGGGTAAGGTCTCATCTTTTTATGTTTTGTTCAATTTAAATGAAATCCATTGTTAAAAATTATGCTTTTTCGTTATTGTGTTTAACTTTTTATTTTTTTTTTTGCCCATTTGTCTAATAATAAAAAAAATAAAATTGAAAAAAAACTTTTTCTTGCGAATAACTTCATAATCGTTTATATTTTTACCCCATTAAATGAAATTAAATAGAAAACTCACATTGTTCACAGATTATAAACACGGGGCGTTGATCTCAATTGCATTAAAAATTAATGCATTGCTTTAAAAAAAAAGTAGTGCTCGCGCGTGCGTTTCCGGACGGGCGCGCGGGCAAAAAACGCGCGGCTCGCAGCCGTGACGCGTTTTTTCAGTTAATTAGACGAACGGCCGCTGTGCGAACATGCGATACGTGAAAAGGATTTATTGGATCGTTACGGTGCGTGGTGTGTGATCTTCCGGCACGGGGCATTTTATTGTTGGACTAAGGCCTTTCATCTACAAGAAACTTGTCGGTTGAATGTTATTGAATTACGCGGTATCGTCTTTATAACCGTACTTTATAATATGCTCTGTATAAATATTTTATTTACAATTTATTGTCTCTCAAACGCGATAAAATTTTAAAATTAAAACAATTTAGTCGAATTCATGTTTTATAAAATTTCAACTGTGATATGTACTTTTTTCTCTGTGGCAATAGAACAACAGAGGGCTAATACTTTACACGAACATACTATAATATACAAATAAATGAGAAACGTCTTTTTAGTAATGCTTAACTGAAAAAAAATCTCAAACTCAAATTCCTTTAATTAATATATTGGATTTGGTCTTTTTTTTGTCAATCTAATTAAGTACATATATTGAATATGAATAGAAATAGCCAGAATCTGTTAAACATTATAAACTTTTGTATATAATATTGTTATGTGAGTAGTTGCGCTCCGTAGTTTCACCTGATTTAAAAGACTATTGATGTTTGCATGCATTATTTTTACCTAGAAGATCACTGTCTAATTAATGATCGTCAGTACGGGTTTCGACCAAAACGGTCCACAGGTGATCTTCTAGCGTACGTAACACACCTCTGGGGTGAAGCTATCGATAAGCGTGGAGAGTCGTTGGCCGTCAGCCTCGATATCTCCAAGGCTTTCGACTGAGTCTGGCACAGAAGTCTTCTCTCCAAGCTGCCGGCATACGGTCTGCCGGTTCAGCTCTGCACCTGGATTGCTAGCTTCCTACACAAGCGCAGCCTTCGCGTTCTAGTTGATGGTTGCGCTTCAAAATCCCATGTAGTGAATGCTGGAGTCCCCCAGGGGTCTGTGATATCCCCCACGCTCTTTCTTCTGCATATCAATGATATGCTCTCTCTCGGGAACATACATTGCTATGCAGATGACAGTACAGTGCACGGGGGATACCACGGACGCGCAGCGGCTGGACGGGCGGAAACTGAGGAGAGACGGAGGGATCTTGTTGTTGAACTCGATAGGACGTTAGGACTCATCGCCAAATGGGGCTCTGACAATCTTGTTGAGTTTAACGCCAAGAAAACACAGGTGTGCGCTCTCACAGCGAAAAAGTCACCATTTTCCCCTCCTCCTTCCCTCTTTGGCACTACGCTGGAGATACATAGCAAAGTCGCCATACTGGGAATCGACGTTCGGTGCGACCTCAATCCAAAGGTTCACATCGAGGCTGTTATAAAAACAGCCTCACGTAAACTCGGAGTCCTGAACAAGGTGCGGCGTTTTTTCACGCCTGCTCAACTGCTCCTGCTGTATAAAACACAGGTACGGTCCTGCGTTGAATATTGCTCGCACCTCTGGGATGGCTCCGCTAAGTACCTACTGGAGGCCTTAGATCGGTTGCAGCGACGTGCGGTTCGCATTATTGGCGATGTAAAGGTCACCAACACCCTCGAGCCTTTACAATTGCGTCGAGAGATAGCGGCACTCAGCGCTTTCTATCGAATGTGTCACGGCGAGTGCTCAGAGGAACTATTCTCCCTTATTCCTGCTTCCCCTTTCCTTCACAAGTCCACGCGTGCTGGTTCTCGATGTTACCGCCTAACTGTGACATCAATTCCATCGCGTACAAAGAAATTTGGCAACTCTTTTCTTTGTCGCACTTCCAAAACATGGAATTCTTTACCAGCGCACGTATTCCCCTCCTCTTATGACCTGGGTTCCTTCAAACGAGGCGTGAAGAGGCATCTTGCGGGCCGGCAAGGCGGGGGCGGCTAGAGCAGATCACCTTTCCCAACTGCACTAGCCGTCGTCGCGTTTGGACTCTACTACCACTTACCATCAGGTGGAGCAGAGTCATTTGCCCTCCCGGACTATAAAAAAAAAAAACATTTCTTTTTTTTAATCAATTTTGACAAAGGAGTTTTTAATGGACAATTAAAGACAAACGAGTTTGCCATTTATTAAAGTGCACTGCGTAAATACAGGTAGTTTAAAAGTGAAAGTGCAAGAATGACACATTGCGGTTTTCATACGTTCTTAAAACATGTAATTAGTGACTCAACATTGCCTATGAAGAAAGATCGGGAATTCCAATGGCTTTCCTACATTTCTAGGTATAATTTTTAAATTCGAGTATTCCATCGACTCCATAATTATGATTTTTGTATATTGTTATTAAAAAAAAAACGATAGGTGTCGAGGGACACCAAATAAAATAAATGAACAACGTTTGAAATAAATTAAATGACAATGAAAACAATATGATGTGATGTGATAAAAAATCCCGTGGGAATAAAATAATAACATATTTTTTTTAAATAATATAATTATATCGGTTGCCAACGGAGAGCTGAAAGATTTATGGTTACGTGAAGATTTCTAGTAGTTCACTGTACTGTTATCCGCGTAAAAGAACTTCGTTCCAAAAAATCTGTTCTGTCAAAAATATTGTAAACTGATTTACAGAATATAACATTCATTAAATGAAAGTAAAGTAAAATAACAGCTTATAAATGTATCACTGCTGGCCGGAGACCCGTTCCTGGTTAAGAACTTATTTATCAAGCTGCTCCTTGATATGCTCCTTGATTATTCATGGAAAAATACAGATATGTGCAAATATTTATGGTGATCGATCAGACTGTGTCGAAGTCTATTAGTCTCAAACAGATATACCGTCATCCATTTTTATATGATCGATCATTAAACTTTGGTTGAATTGTTAAAAGCTATATGTTGTTACAAACTCAGCTTCACATATTCCACGAAGTCAAACGCAGTCAGTGAGATGTATTTCGTAATAAACGTGAACAAAGACTTTTCTGAAAAGTATCAATTTCTGAAGAAATATAACGTTACATATAATTCACGTTTTTCACGTCAATAGTCTAAATTTATAGCAGGTGAACTTACGAAACACAACTACTTCCATAATAAAATTTGTGCACCTACTCTATATTCGCCCTAAAACTATCTCTAAAGCGCGCTGCTTCTACTGGTATATAGGTTTTATGTAAGTATATTTGTTTAGTAGTTTTTTTACAGTTAGGCACTACAATAAAAAATATTTTCTCATTTAATTAGTACAATTTTTTTAAGTATGTGGGACGTTTTTTTAATTTTATTAACCTAGTACTTATGACACACGCCCATATCGAAATTTGAAGATGCTGATTATAATTAACTTAGATATCTATGCAATTTACTAATACCATAAAGTTAAAGAGTAAAAGAAATTAAACACATATTATAATGATTATTAAGCCGATTATAACGATTCTTATTTATTATTGATGATCAACGATTATAATTATGAATCTTATTTAAATAGACACAAATAATTTAGAATTAAACATTAACACGGCATTTATGTATATTGACAATACTTGTAACAATTAGCATAATTCCTCGTTTATCGCAAACCGAGAAATTTCATATAAAATAATATAAACCTTATTATTAGTGAAATATTTTACTGTACTTGTTATACTTTGTTGATTTATTACAAATTTTAAACGCGTAAAAGAACGAGCGTCAACTGGTTTAAAAAAAATGACAAAGATATTTTTAGCTACATGATAGGATATAACAGAAGTCATGGAATGGATTAGCATTCATTAACATGACGTAACAAATGACATTTGATAAAGCATTGATTTTAATTAATTTCTTGTCAAGTATGTGTTCTGTTATGCGCACATCGCATTGGATATTTAAATATTAAAAAATAGCTGTAAATATTTTATCCTAAATTATTATAGTAATATATACTATATAACTAACTACCAACTAAGTAACTTGTGTGTTACTCTGTTTGTGTTTTACTTCGTTTCATCTGGAGATCATGGCTTTTTGTCAGACAGCTGCGGTTACAAAAAAAAGTTATATTAGTTATGGTTCTAATGTTTCAATTGTATTCAAAGATACCTGCCGTAGAACGGCAAGGTATGCTATTAAAGAATTTTAGGGGCCAGTATCATCTCATACAGTGATTCCATTATACATATATATATATATATATATTACGTTTAGTTTCTTGTATGTCCTCTTTTTATTTTTCTTTAAGGCTTATGGAAGAGTTTTTGCAATTAATATGAAAATGCAATTATTGAATATTTATTTAACATTATTTTTTAACGTAATAGATAGGCGGACAAGTACAAAGGCCATCCGATGTTATGTCACTCGTGCCCGCATTTCCTCTGGCTCACTCACCCTTCAAATCGCAACACATAATACTGAGCATTGATGTTTGATGGTAAAATTTCCGGTGGTACCTATGCAGACGGTCTTGCTTAAAGTTCTGCCACCCAGTTTAATTATATTTAAATGCTGGTAACTCTGCCTCGTACTTTGGGTGTACCTTTATCCAGGCACCAGATAAAGTTAAACGCCAATATATGTAATCGGCAAACAGTCTCATTTATACTTTTCTTTATTTAAGTTTAAAAATGTAAGTAATGAGGAGTAAGAAAATTTTAACATGTAAACATCTCAACATTATTACAAAAATTTGTTTAACATTTACGAGAAATCGTTAGTCAATCCATTCAGTCTCCAGATAACAAGTTAAGAGCATCTATTTCATTTGCTTCTATAAATAATAGAAAAAAAATTCTCACTTCACTGGTCAGGTTAATAAGCCTTGATGTTTATGAAAGTGCAGAATGAAAATTACACTTTTTTATATATTTTTTTTCTATACATTTTCCACGTCTGCTGATCTCGTTGCCAATTACAATGAAATATTTATAGGGTCGGCTAGCATAAAGACCTACGTACGTACTCTGCGGACTTACAAGTTTTTCTAACTTAACCATGACGTCAGTAATTATCGAGCGCAGATATATAAACGTACTATAAAGCATATATTTTTGAAATTGCAGACTCCATTTTGATTTATTTTCATAATTGTAAAGATAGATAGCAGGTATTTATAAGCGGGGCGGAGGCTTTTACAGGAGTGCGTTATGTTTTTTTTTTAACTCTATGTCTAAGTTATTTGCATAATAAAATCCTAATTCTCTAAATCTGGTTTTATTAGGGATTTGCTCTGAAAAAGTTATATACATAATATTTAAATTAAAAGTAATAGCTAGTAAATGTTACACTGCTGATCACCATTGGTCTTGAGGAGAAGGCTTGGATTTCTCATTATTCAGCATTGGGGGATACACATGTGGCAGGATTAAAACACACTTTTTATTCCTAGCACTTCCAATTAATAAATGAAAGTGGATCTACTTATTATCAAAAGGTATTTAGCATAAATAAAACACATACAATAATATTTAACTTATGTTTATTATTATTAATGAAATCTGCATCCATTAAATTGAAAACTTGCATTCTTTCTCACTTTATAAACAGGCTAAGTGCGCATTCAGTCTAAAATAGTGCGCAGGCGCACACCCCGTGACGTCACAAAAATCCGCATCGGAAATGACTCACGACTGAGTCAAAGCGAGTCACATTCTCAAGGAATGTGTTTAATACAAGTTTATGCTTCATACTTTATGTTTTATTTAGTTTTAAGAAACAACGATTAAGTTGTTATTTTAATAGCTACAAGAATATACGTCAGAATAACACTGTTAACGTAAATAATACCAGCGCCGGCGGTAGGACTTCTATGTGGGTACCACCCACTTACTGTTTGTCAGACGTCAATACGTCGTATTGATTTGATTCAGTTTGTTGTGTGAGTGGGCCGGTGTAATTACAGGCACAGGCACATACGGATAGTTCTTAGTTCTCATGTTTGGCGTACTGAGTCGTCTGCCTTCCTAAAATAAATAAAATCTATTATATGTACATTAAAAACACACCCCACACACAATCAATCTATTAGCATAAGTGAAAATATTTCTCAAGAACGTAGTATTTTGGATTATCACGTTGAAAGTCGACCTTGAAGTAATACTCTCGCCCAAAGAAAAATCTCAATTTCTCTGTTAGGCTAAACTTTTGTTTAGGTAATTACCGAACTATATATTAATACAACTACATATTAATTATCTTTTTATAATAAAGTATAGATGGTTTTCTAATAAGTGCGATATACGATTTTATCTGGAAAGTTCGTTTCGATTGAATATTTAAGTCTACTACTGTATGATCTATAGAGTTATTATGTAAAAATAAACTCGATACCGATCCTAGAACAAGACTGCAAGCCCCCGGTGTTGCAGATGTCCATGGGCGGTGGTAATCACTTTCCATCAGGTGAGCCTCCTGCTCGTTTGCCCCTATAACATTAAAAAAAAAACATACTAAGCATAATAACAACATAAACATAAAAAGTGTTTTATTTTGTCAAAACCAGGGTGCCAGTTCTGCGATTGCGATAAAGTGACAATTTAACATATTGAATCAAAATATATCTTGCCCTTTATTAAGACAATGATTCAGTTACGATTCGGGCGAAGTTGAATCGAAATCGTATCGTTTATAAAGTAATAGAATTGACCTTCAGATACGATTAATCTGAGCTTAGCAAAAATCTTTGATCCGCCACATCGGCTTGTTAAATTTACTGAACTGGTTAAAAAAACACTATTGTACATTTTTCAATCCGTTCATACAATAATCTAGATATATTTATATAAAAGATAAATACTGTATTAATGAGAAATTATATATAATGTCAAAATATATAGCAATATTTCTCGCTGCCATAGAACTATCAACGTACAATAGGTGGCGCGCGTTGTCGTGTCGAATATAATTGCTTACAAAAAAAAAATGAGGCATTGCAATGCAAGAATAAGCTGGTAATTATATAAAAATAATGTCGCCTTTCAACTTTCACAGAGAAACAACGCATAGCTAAAACCACAAACATAGATATTTAAAACTTGGAGTGGAGGTGCACTCACAATGGATTGATATTGATGGGACCCATTAAATGTGTCATTCAGGACCAATAAAGATATAGATTAAGACAAATAAAGATTATATAGAGATAATCGGTTTAATATGATCACATTGGTTCCCGTGAAGGACAAATGTGTTTATTTAATATTTCCTTCTTGTAGCGCCCACCTGTTTAACTATACAATAACTTCAACATTGTATGCATTTTTGGACAACTTTGGTTTGGTTATATTTTAAATACCAGTAAAGCTCGGAATTAAATCTTTGATTAAGTGACAAAAATTCTAAATAAATTAATCGTCAGTAAAAAAAATGCTGTTGATGCTGATTAGTCTGTTGAAGCGTTTCTTCGCCTGAAGCCAATAATAATGGGAACAAAATCAGGTTAATCTTGCTTTAAAAAATTGTTACCGGATCATGACATAAAATTTCAACATTGAAGGAAGTGGCACTTTTTTTGCGTTTTCATTTGATTTTTTTTTACATTAGCAGCCTGTAAATTTCCCACTGTTGGAATAAGGCCTTCTCTCCCTGAAAAGAAGGCTTAGAGCATATTCCACCACGCTGCTCCAATGGGGGTTGGTGGAATATACATGTGGCAGAATTTCGTTGAAATCAGATACATACAGGTTGTTTCCTCACGATGTTTTCCTTCACCACTGAGCACGAGATGAATTATAAACACAAATTAAGCACATGACAACTAGTGGTGCTTGCCTGGGTTTGAACCCGAAATCATCGGTTAAGATGCACGTGTTGTAAACACTGGGTCATCTCGGCTCTGATTTCATAAAATATATTACAAGTAACATAGTGTCTTAATTAAAGTAATTAGGTCCGACTTCTTGTCCCACACACTCAAGTATTATAAGCATTTAAATTTAGAATAGCAAAAAATATACAAAACAATAATAATAATTAGAAAGGCTGGCGTTAAGTTAATTGATTCACTATTTCCTAATCAGGATCGAACCGGATGGTCGTCCGGTCACGTTGTCTATTAAATCGGTTCACCATCGAGATGCTACGGTAGCATTTGTTCCCGTTATCGCTTTATCTTTACTATCTCTTATTAGTATAATAAAAAGTATGATAATGTAATGACTAAATCTTTTATTACATTATATTTTTAGTTTTTATTATTATAAATGTAAACGCAGATACGACGAAACTTATATTCAAAATAATAAGTAATTTCGATTTTATCATGATCTCAGAATCGGCAATGATCGGTTGTGAAACAAACGAATAATTGATAATGATTTGTCGATCGAAGGTCTCTCTTAAGCCGAAGCCGAGGTGGACGCGCTTTGCCTAACTCATTGCGTGATCGCACATTCATAAGAGTTCGTTCAAATTCGGTGCACAGGTTTGGCCGATGATAGTCGAATCCAGAGCCTAAGTCACAGAGGTGTCAATTTTATCCGACTAATACATGTTTCCTCGCGATTTTTTACTTCACCACTGAGCACGAACGAATTATAAATTAATTGAGTACATAAAAAATTAAGTGGTGCTTGCCTGGTTCGAACCCGCTATCATCGGTTGTGAGTTACGTGTTCTCTATTGAACCATCATAATGGCTTAATACACATATAACCGCAATTGTATAGATGACGTTAGAACATAGACATCGTAATTTATTTAAAAACGAGATGTGCCCAGGGCCGGATTAACCAAGTCGGTGCCCTTAGGCAATGTCCTTTTACCCTTTACCCTTTTCTAACTTCCTTTATTATATATTTTTTTACTACAACGCATTTTTATTCATAATTATGATATATATTTTTAATATATTTTGCCATCACCATAATTAAATATTTGGATCCAAAAATTTCATTATCTTCTACATCTGCACAGGAGTCCCTAGCCGATGCGAGGCCCCTAGTCAGTTGCCTACTCCGCCTTATCCGGCCCTGGCTGTGCCTCGCTGTTTCATCAGCGTTATATTTATTTTATATGTACACGTTTCATATATATGATGTACATAAACAATTGTGTTGATTTACTAAAATAAGTACAGTTATTTATTTTATTAAAGGATTTATGGTTTAGGTATCATTTCTATAATCTTCCTTTAGTATAAAACAGTAGGTCTGAACATATGCGCGCACAAATATACAAACTCCAGCGTTATAATGGTTTTGTATATTATGTAATTGTTAATAGAACAGCTATTATATATTTTTGATATATTAAGTATATAATTTTTGTGATTACATCTTTCATCATCATTCATCTAAATACATAACAGGAAAAATACCAAAATATGTTTTGAATCGGCCGTTAAGAGTTTAGTGTTATTTTAGGCGTTCCAGGTTATCAGCCTAGGATGAGTTTAACTAGGTTACACGCGCCGCCGTGACGTCACAAAGTGACAGCGCTTTACGATGGACGGTTACCACGAATTCTTAGCAATGTAGGACTGACGTTAGACTAACGTCAGAGAAAAATATGGACGTTCGAAATTAAAAAAAAATCGAACTGAAGTATGTACTCCTATGACGTATGTATTGTTATTATTCTTGCTTTGACTAGTACTACAACCAATATGGTGTCCACCCACAATAATGACGATAATTTTAATTTTAATAAATAATAACTTATGAATGTAAACTTATGGGCCGTGCTGAAGTATAACTTTTCGAAGTTGTTAATGAATGTATTTGTGGAGGGTCAAACATCTGGATAAGAAGAAGTTTGAAAAATAATCCAATCGAACAATTCTTTCGGGAAGAGTAATATTTGATAATCCTCTGTAAGCTCTCTCTTTAAGTATAAGTGAATTTGTATATGCATAGTCTGATAGTAGTAGTAGAATAAAGTTGCTTGGGCTAGTGGAGACGAGTTCTAGATTAGAGGTCATGGATTGGCAAACACAACGTAGGGCAATTTTTAGCCAAGTAGACTAATGATCTGAAGCGGGCGGGATCAGACTGGAACTTGGACAAATCCGGGAGTGGCCTGTGTCCAGCATTGTGCATCAACTGACTGAGTGATGATCATGATATAGTCGTAGTATACAATAAAATACATTTTCATATATCCCGAAATTTTACATATAAATATGGCGACATGATGTTATAGTTGGCTCGATCGCGCCAATTTCATACACAATAGACATTGTGTAGACCATTCGAATATTTGCGCACATATATAACGATATAAGAATATGCATATTGTATAAATATATCTAATAACTATCTCGTTGGACTAGTTGGGCAGCTTATAAGGCAGCGAATCTCAAGGTCGTCAGTTTAAGTCTCCGATGTCAAGTTTAGGTTTTCCTGTTAGGAAGATAGTTGGTTAGGCAAGAACAGTAACACCGGGACTAAAATCTTCTGAACACTTTCCGGCCGTGTTAGGTCGCCGTCCAATCAAATCATAAAAGTGCACTTGTATTTGGACACAATCTTGTGCACCATACCATAATATTTGGAAAAAAAAGTTTAGTTCCAATTGTGAAACAATTTCTGAGTTTCTTGTTTCCATATTTTATTAAGTTTTGTTAACAGATATTTTATTTCTTAGCATTGAATCGGGTCCAAACCAATTCCTACTTATTACACATATGCGTCATCGTAATGAACGAATGATTTTAATTTACACCCAATGTTCTTCATACAGTGCTAAGTAATATTTATTTTTTAATTTAGTCCCTGTAAAATCATATTAATATCTCAAATATAATTAACTTAGATAGGATTTGTTACTTATTCCGCACAGCTCCAATGACATTGTATCAGAGACATCCTGGTATCACGATGGATTCCTTTTCTTTCTTAGGGCGTATTAGCTTATTATTGTCTTAGGGACATTTCGATTCGAATTGTTTGATAGAAGTAAGAGATTGAGACCCAGTGGAGATAACTCAACATTAAAGATAGCGTTCAGCTTTTTAAAAACCGTTCACAGGTTTTAAGTGGTTCGAAATGCAGTTTTAGAAGAATTTCTGTGTCATATACAAAACAAATGCTCGTTATTGTACACCACATTATAAAAATGTTCTCTGTGACACAAAAATATGTGCTGTATATAAATATTCTATGGCAAATAATTTTGTATCATGAACAATTTTTTAATACATAATAAACGAGCGACTGAAGCTTATCGCTTAACATACAAAATTAAGATGTTTGATTATTGTACAAATTCACAAATTTTCTTTTTTATATATAAGGTGTGTACTTCATTTCCAAATTTTATTTAAATATTAGAGGACTAATAGCAATGGTACAATTAATTGTTTCAACGATTAATTTCTATGTATAAACAAGCCTACAACATACTTACGAGTATGTATATAATTACGAAATATTTTAAATATATTTAAGCGGGCGAGAAAATGAGCCACCTGCTGGTAAGTGATCACCACCGCCACATATAAATGGCGATAAGAAATATTATTCCTCTATACAGCTAATGCGCCACCGACATTCGGAGCTAAGATGTTATGTCCTTCCCGCCCATAGTTATGCTGGCTCACTCAAATACTGACTGACTGATTAAATATCCGGTGAGAGGGTTGTGTCTACCAAGAACATTAATTTTATTATAGTTTTGATATACGCATCAATCTTTTTTTTTGCTATGCCCCAATTTAATTAACGAATTACTAATATTCCTATTCACACCCTCATTTAAGTTTTAAGCTTGTGTTAGGAGTATTAGCGACAATAGCACGAGAAGTCAGGATCGATCTTGCGACTTTTTAGATCGCTCGATGGCCCTTAAACCATCGAGCCATTGACGCTTACATCTTTTATCATCTGATAGATAAGATATATAAGCTATGATCATATTATGATAAATATATTTCTAAGTTATGTTATTGACCTCACTATCAGTTTTCGCAAACTTTTTATTTTTCATAGTCTAATTATATCTGTATGTATAAATAATTTTCTAAAATAATATATTAACATTATGACTATAAAGACTCCTAGTTTATTATGTATTTAGGATGTGTTAATTAATTATGCTAATATAATTGTTCGTTTTATGTTTAGAAAAAATATAATCTATTAAGATAAGGTGCCAAGGTTTAATTCCAAAGAGGTGAACTTATAGAAAGGTTACCTAATGTCGAAGCAAACGTCAGCTAAATTGGGTACAAAAGATAGTTTTTGTTAGCTAACAACACTTTTCAATTTAGAATGTATCAAGTATTGACGATTAATTTGTTTTTTGTCTGCGGGCAACGGGTTCTAATACTTCAAGTGACGCTACAAGATTAAATATAGAGAATTCGGGCAATGAACTTGCTTCAGTGACGTTTTTCGACGTCGCGATGTTGCCAGTATAAATAATCTGCGTGTATTTCGTGAAATTCGCGGAAGACCTTCAAATGTTGTTCAACCGTGTTCGCGTCGGCTGATAGTTTTATCGGGGCATGTTTTAAAGTAGCTCTATTTAATGTACCATACTTAATATATTTGCTAAATTTTCGGTCAATGTTATATTATATAAAGACGTGCTTGATTGATATTTATTTAATTAACAAATGGCGCTGTAATGATTGTACAATATAAATATATTATACCTATACGTATTATAATAATAGTGTGCTATCAAATAAATAAATAATTATAATAAAACCTTCTTACAAATGAGCTGAGAGTGCCCTGTGGCCGAAATACTTGAATCTTAACCAAAGAATAAGACTAAAAAAAGGAGGCATGCCAGCACCAGTGAGTTTTCATGTGCTTATAATTCATATTAGTGTTCATAATTCATCTCGGGCTTGGCAGTATGTCGGTTGATTTTGCTACATGTGTATCGACTAATCTATATTGGAGTACTGTGGTGGTATTAGGTCCAAATCTTCTCATGAGAACAGAGGAGGAAATTATTTTCTTGCCTGGATAAGTACCACCATATCGTAATGAAATAAATAATAATTAGAAGTGATTTTATTATTTTTATTATTTTGTGTATTTTATATATTATGGTAGCTTGGTGGTAGCTTTATTTAATATTGTGGTTGTTAAATGACTATTAAAAAGTGCTTGTAAAAGTCTACTTGAATAAAGTACGTTTTGATTTACGTTTGATATAACTATTATAGTTTGTTGGACGTTTTGAATACATTACTTGGAGGTAGAGCTTTGTGCAAGCCTGTCTGGGTAGGTACCACCCACTCATCAGATATTCTTCCGCCAAATAACAGTACACTGTATTGTTGTGTTCCGGTTAGAAGGGTGAGTGAGCCAGTGTAATCACAGGCACAAGGGACATAACATCTTAGTTCCCAAGGTTGGTGGCGCATAGGTGATGTATGGAATGGTTAATATTTCTTACAACGCCTTTGTCTTTGGGCGGTGGTGACCACTTACCATCAGGTGGCCCATATGCTTGTCCGCCAACCAATGCCATAAAAAAAACATAAATTAATTATCATTTAATCTACCACCAAATACTTATATTTGTTTATTCCGGCGTGAAAGTTGAGCGAGTCAGTTTTATTGTTATGACACAAGGGATTAGATAGATCAATGGGGATTGGCGTCGCTTTGAGCATATATGGATTGGTTATATCTACTATTAGATGAACAATTCTCCTTCCAAATGCGCTATTAAAATTAGAGCAATTAATAATAAAAAAAAGTTATACAATCAAATTGTATAATCTAATCCACGTTTGTCTTAAAAAAACTTATTCATGTAAATCTTTGGTTACTTATCATTGCATCAATAAAAAAAATGAATCTGTCACAGTACCAACGGCAGTTTTAAAACATAAAAAATAATGGTCAATAAAAAAAGAGCAGTCCATTTATAATCTTGGAGACTCCCTTTGGGATGTTTCTAATAAAGTGGTCATAGTTACAATCGCTTCATAGTATATTTACAACCATGTATTTCTTTGATTTTTGAAAGAAACTGTGACAATCATTGTATAGACACGAGGAGGAAAGGTAAAGTCGTTCTAAACTACATCTAGTTGCCGACTTCGCAAAGTTAATACATCCTTCCTGGGCCATGATATTCGTTTCTATAATAAAATTCCGCAGTTAGTATTAATTTGGACTATTAAAAAACTTTAAACCACTTATCAAAAAACATTGATAAATAAGGTATATTACTTGTATTTACAAGATTATGCATGACGGTAAGAGGGTGCCATGCCGGTAGCCGTGACGGTATACGAGTCGATCTTATCCCTGAGGCTCGCCGATGTTGTTTCATGCCTCGATATATATGTACTACGCACTAGAAATAGCATTCCGAACATTCACTTTGTTCGACTGAACTGAACTGCAGCCTGTTCATCGTTAGTGTGGTTTTGCCATTAATTCTGTATGGTTGGAAAATCCGAATTAAAGTATTAACCTGAACTTAAATAACAATTCATTAATGAAATAAGTAATATAATTTGTTGTTCAAGTGATTAAATATCTAATAATCGTAATATCACTGTAGAAAAATATTTATTTATTTAGATTTTAAAGTCAAATATGAAGAGACGCCATATTTTTGCACTTAGTTGAACCCAAAGGCTTAGCGCCATGAAATTCCAGGCGGTTAGACGAATAGTTTTCTCTTGGCGAGAAAACTATTATCTATAAGCGTTGTATGTTTTAATAGTTTGATGAGATGACATAATGAGATTTATCGCAACTTTCGAATTTGAACAAGTTTTTGTACATGAATATTCTTGTCCTGTCGTAGAATATATGTTAAGGTCCATAATAAAATAGACGGTCAAATTCAAACCTCAAGAAGTAGTAGCGAAAATGTTGCATCGTCGAATTATGATTGTAATTCTTTATATTATAATTATAAGTAAAAGTATACGAAATACCCTTTTCACGTACCCACGTGTATTTAAGTTTGCGTGTTTTGAAAAAGTATTTTGAATTGCTTGCAAATAATTCATGAATATAAAACAATAATGATCTACTTATTAATATTAAAATGTTTTTTTTTTTTTTTTATCATGAATGTAATTTCGTCTTTTTTACTACTAAAAGGTTTGTAGAAATAAAATGTCGTGATAAATTTCATAAATTAGGACAAGTAATTACTTAATTTAATTAATTATCACTTTACTTCATTCATATTGATTTATTTTCTTTTCTGTATTATGATTGTGCATTTATATGGTAATCATCGAATGATCGTCTATTTCCGAAATAGATAACCGACAGAAAAAAAGCACGATAGATTCGCTATTTAAAAAAGTTTTTATATTCGATTCGAAATCTAAAAGAGGTTCTTAATTCGATTCGATTAAATATTTCAAAGTTTTTTTTTTATTTTAATTATATTTTAGAGATTATCAAAGGTTTATTGCTAGAGAGGTAAATATTTGCTACGGCTTCAGATCATTTTACAGTTCTACGCTCCGCTACGCAGTGAAACCTTGTTAATGTCTCAAAAGAGATCCTTTTAGACATTATCGACACCTTTGTTCACTTGCCTGTACTTATCATCTTTACTTTTAGTATTTTATTGACGATATATAATATACTATCAACAAAATATATTTATGTGCATTTTTTTAAAATAGTGCATTCATTATTATAACGAATACTAATGATTATGTTAATAAATAAATCGTATTTTTATTGCTACTTCTTATTTTTATTTTATATAATCCTTGTGAAAAATTAAAAATAAATAAAAGGAAAAATAACCTATATATACAAAACAAAACAAAAAACTTTTTATTACATTTTAAAGCCTTTTTTTACTTAATATTATTTGGTTTTAATTCGGGCAATTCAGTTTTCATGTGTCTAAGATTCTTCTAGTGTTCAGCAGTGAAGGAAAACATCGTCAGGCAAATATGCACATTTTTTAATATGAAATGTTGGGTGGATTGCAAAATGGGCCACCTAATGGTAAGTGGTAAGTGATCGTCCAAATATATTAGCACTGTAACTGTAACTGTTAACCATTCCACATATCCACATATATTGGGAATTATGATGTGATGTCCATTGTGTCTATAGTAACATTACATATACATCTTTCAATCCGGAACACAACAATTGATGTTTAGCGGACACCTATATGATAAGTGGGTGGTACCTATCCAAACGAGCCTACCACCAAGTAAGCGTATCTCCACCGACCGCTTTGGAGCAGCGTAAGGGTGTAAGTCTCCTCTCCTCTAAGAATACTTTCTTAGAGGAGAGGAGTCCTTGTAAAACTGTGGACATTTATGATATGTCTGTTAATTTTTTTATGATATTACACAAATGTTGAAGATTCGCACATATTGTTATTATTCGCAGTATTCGATTTCGTTATGAGAATATATTTTACTTGAATTAGGGTTTGGTTTTACAAATTATGTTATTAGTGGATTTTAATATTTATAAAGAACATATAAGCAAATGAAAACATGAGGAATATGACGTTAAATCCCCTCACCAAATACTAAATCTCCCTTATGACCCACAAAGCACAGACTCTACGTGAGGCTACGCTGGTACTCGTCTCAGATTGTATTTTTTATTTCAAGATCGTACAAAGTATTTCAGCTGAGTTTTCGTCTGTGAATATTTTATTTATTGACATAATAATATAATATAAATGATCAATTATATTAATAATATAATAGAAATGTAAATATTTAAGCATGTGCAATATTTAAGTACACTGACGGACTTATAAACTGCATCAAAGTTCAGGATTATTTTCGAATTAATATTTTTGATAAGTATGCAAACTTTCTTGATTAAATTAAATTAAAATATCAAGACTATCCATTAGTCATAAAACAACACATTTACAAATAGAACTGCAGTAAAACATAAAGTTATAACCGGGAAAATAACATTTATGCATAGTCTTAAGTTCTTATTAGAATTGAGTTTGAAAATAATTGTTGTTTGTTTTTTCATTTACGATTTAAATTACTATTACCATTCGTATCGTATTAACTTTTTAAACTCAACTAAAGCTTCTAAACTATAAATATGGATACCTTCTTCTTTCGAACATACCGCTCAAATTGTGGCATTGGTGCCGGAAGGATCAACGAACAATTGCTTGAAATCTAAATTTAATTTGTGTTCATCGACGGTTCCTCAAAACGGAAGCTCACATGGTAAAATTAGGCGAAAATTTTACTATAATCCAAGATAATGCCCTACCCCACATCGCTGCTTAAGTTCGACAATATTGAGAAGAGGTTGGTATACGTCCATGAATTGGACAGCACGGATCTTAGTGTCATTGAGCATGTTTGGGACAGCTTAAAAAACCTGTATATGCGAGATATCTTGCCCATAACAGAGGCAGTACTAAGTACAGCTATTTTTCAACAATGGAACAATATTCAGCAAGATCGTTTAATAACTCTAATCAGATCTATGCGGATGCGGTTGCTACCCTTATTACTATAGCTTAATATAGAAAAAAATAATATATAATAATAGCTTATTAAAAGAAAAAAAACCTGAGCTTCAACTTTTTTTTTATGGTAAAAACCAATTTTTCGATAATTTAATAGGATTTTGAATTAGTAATTAGTAGATTATTAATTTTTGAATAGTAATTATAAGTAATAAAATTATATGTTAGCTTCATTGCTATATTTGAAATCTTTTATAAATCGATTAGTTGAGAATAGCTCTTCTATTGCTTTATTTCTTATCAACCTAAAATGTCCCATTACTGGGCAAAGTTCTCGTCCTCTTTTCTATAACTATTTCGGTTCATACATTCAATTTTAGTAAATGTCATCGGGCCACTGCTCTTAGACTGACCTCGATGTTTTCGAACATCTCTAGGAACCCAATTTGTTATATAGGCTGCTTATATCATCGTTCCAAGCAAAAAAACAAAGTCTTCGATTTTTAAAATATTTAGTTTTAGATTCAAGTTTCCGTTTTTTTTTTTTATTGAAAATGAAAGAATGTATGTATGTACAAGGCGATTTATATACAGACCCAAATTCTAGACTTTACCATTAATTACTTAGTGTTAAAACATTTAGCTTTTATTTACTTTACGTTGTATAAATTTATTAAAAAACGGGATGAGGAAACGGGTATAACATAAATACAACTCCGTCTGATTTAGCACATGCTTGGACGGTTATAAAAATAGGTTTAAATTTTTTTTTTCATTTATATTAGACGTTATATTTGTCTCCATCTAATATTGCCTTATATACAATACATTATGGAGCGTGTTATTTTCCAAATCAAATCAAATACGACGGGTCCTTTATAGTCCTTCATGCGCCGGGATTAGAATACGAATGGAAAAGATCAAAGACATCAGAAAATGAATAATGGCACTTAAATGGAATTGTTTGGGACATTTGATAAAATGTCATGACGATAAGTGGTTTTATAGATATTGAGTAGTGGTATCGACAAAAAAATATCGGATATCCCGCATCAAGTGGATGTAAAGTATAGTCATCGCCGTAAGTCGTACATCGATGAGGCATCAGATGTAAGTGAATGTTGCAACTTAAGAGAAAGAACTGAAAGGAAAAGGCTTGGATGATAATTATGAAACTGAATATTTCGTCATTTCATCATGAAATTATCGCAGCATATGGTAAGTATGTATGCGTATCGCTCCATAAATTTTGTTTTCCTTCGTAATAAATTTCTTTCGTATATTTGCGAGGCAGTTACCGGGACAAATGCCCGCTCTTAGTATTTTACTTATGTTAGTTTCTTATATCGTCCGCGACAAGTTCATCGTCCGTTGCTCTAGCTGCACGAAGTATTGCTTAAGAAGCAGAGGTGGAGACTCTCCTTAAGCAAATCGTCTTTTTACGTCAGACTGGGACGTCAACAGATTGGAATAGCTACACGGCTTATTTGAGTACTCTACCATTAAAGTAACACTAAGAGTATGGCCACTATCTTCGTCTTCTCTTCCTTAAAGGAACCAGAATGAGATTCAGTTGAAGCATGCTGGAACAGGCTAAAGCCCACTTGTGGATTTAAAGCTAATTATTCAAATCGTGATTAATGAGGTTTTGAAAAATATCAATCATAGTTTACTTTCGGTATTTTATACCTTTTATATTTTTAATATAATTTTTTTTTAAAAACATGGATGCATCAGCGAACCATCTGATACCACCTGGTCCGATTCCCATTTAGAAGTTTATTTTTTAAGTAATATTAACTTTCTTTCATGATGCTCGATCTCGACGCTACTGATATCACTTTACAACCGTGTCTCATTTCAAGTTGTTGTTTATGGGCTCTGTGTTTACCTAAGATCGTGAGTTTAAACCTCGACAACTCCAGCAAGTTTTCGTGTGCTATTGTTTTTTATTACGTGCTTGGCGACGAAGACAAATATCTAATCTAATGGAACTAGGTTTTTTTTTCTAATGGTACTCATATATATCGGATGAAATTCTAAACGTCCATCACCCCGCAGTGGAGTAGTGTGATTCGAGTACCTTCTCCATAGCAGGAGAGTACGTTTATGCTATCAGTGGGATATTCAATGACGTTACTAATTCGTAGATAAATACATTATGATGATAAATGCCAGATAATGTGTAATGTTACTCTCGTATTATTTTATCGATAGTAATAGATAATACAATATTTTGGTAATTTTATTAAGTATAAACTAACATGATGGATTTTTTTTCCGTGTGTATTATTTCTTGTTGATCTTTCTTTTTGTGGTGTTATTGAAGCAATTATAACTTTGGGTGACGATCGACTCAGTAATATTAAGATCGCTAGGCGGCCCAAAAATCGTTAAACTATTGAGGTTAAACTTATTATTAGCAAATCAGTGTTTCAGAAACAAATATTAATATCAACATCATCGTCAGAGCTTGGTAAATACATATATGATGTTTATCAGGCTCTCAGACTAACTTATTTGTTATTTAAAATATACTTAAACAGCTGAGGTTCCACTGTTTAATGAATCATTTACTTCTTATTGAGATAGAACTAGAGCAGATGTCGTTTCTATTTGGTTCTACATTTGTGTTTATGATAAAATAAAACAAAAAAAATAATTAATACCTTTTTATTTCACCAAAACTAACTTTTGATACAATTACAATACATTAGGGAATGATCTTTATTATATGCTAAATTATAAATTACATAAAATTTAACTCTGCTTGTACTAATTACTTTATTAGTGTGTTCGAAGATAAACATTTTGGCTTTATTAGTAATAGTCTTATCTTATCTATTAATATCTACCAACAGATATACGTATGTTTTGTTGTGGCTACACAAGACCACGGATGAATTTGGCATTTATTCTGTGGGTACATTGACAAAGAGACCCGTCTTGATCCAGGATGCAGAGGTGCAAAAAACAATTCAAATCTTGTACCACCGGGAAGCCGTCCACATAGATGTTTTATTTGTCAGGTACAAGGTGCTCATTGTGCTTAAGCCGGGGTTGATTACAATGTACCTTATCGTTGTCATGACCTTAGAGTATGAGAGTCCAAGAGTTCCTAATATCTACATACTAAGACACAAAAATATATAGCAGAGTGTCTTGTGATAATGTGTAAGAAACTCCAAAAAAAGGAGAATAGAAATATAATTTATGTTAAACGGCACAGCAGATATATGTATATATCTTCTTTACTTCAATGTTTTTTTTTTTTAATTTAATAATCAACCATGATATGCTTGAAAGAACACTCGTTCATGTATAATTACTGGAACCCAGCAATACTGAGTGGTTGGATGGCTCACCCTGAAAGAAAGTATGATAATTAAGACGGACCTCTTGTCGTTATTGTGTGTAATGTAATATTTTTTTGATTTAATATGCCCATGAATTTAATATAACCAACCATGACATCCTTTGTGACAGATATTCGGTACATTGGCTCTCAGCCTTGTCACACAAGAATACAGTGCAAGGAATTTTTGGCGATTCTTCTGAGAACGCATATAGTCTTAGGTTAGACCAAATTAAAGATAAATACAGTTAATGCTCCTGACATAGGCTAATATTAAAAATGCGAAAGTAACCGTTTATTTTTAACCACTTTTTGATGATTGATCGTATTGGAATTCGAGGAACAATTATCCTGGAACCTAGAAACAGCTAAAGGATTAACGGGATCAACGGGAAGAAAATATTTGACCTATATGGGGACATTGAAAAAAACTATAAAGCATACCTACTATACATACCTTTTTGACCAAGTACAGATCTGCATGTAGTAGTTCCTCGGAAGTCCATTTTAATTTGACAAACGGTCAAAAACGAAATCGTGAACATAAACTTGATCCATATACTAAAAGCTTTTTATCTGGTCCGTTTTAAAACAAATAAATATTCTGACGTCATTTAAAAAAAAACCCAAGATTGATCGAGTTGAAACTCTTGAGACCTTGATCTATATTCAACTTTATAACCGAAACATTATTGATATTGTATAGCAAGGAAAACTACCCAATGCCACCGAGTCAATGACCTCAGTAGCAATTAATTCTACCTTGATATAATGTATCTTGTAATGACGTGTTATTAGCATCTAATTTACTATTAATTACTGAGTGACATATCAGTGTTTTGTCTTTTTTCCGCAAATTATATAATCTTAAATGTGCGAAAGAGACAAGATAGGTGGTTCAGATAAAGATAATTGGTTATTAAATAGATATGTAAAACCTTATCAAGCCTACGGAACCAAATATTTGATTAAGTCTACGATACTTATTCGATTATAAAATTATACATGAAAGCTATATTTTTACAAATCTTAAAACTATATATATATATCTTTTTGTTCATTCGTGAAACTATGATATTCTATAAAAACTTCAAATTAAATCAATACGAATTCCTTTATTTTATATAAAAAGGATTACATATGCTTATTGATTGTCAAATTAAACACTACCACCGGTTCGAAAAAGAAAATACTCGACAGGAATTCAGCGGGTTATTTTTGTGTCAATTATTTTTGTGATTGTTTACATATTCGAATACTTCATTTTATTCATTCAATATCACAAAAAAATAGCCAGTCAGCGAGACTTCAGACTTCATTCGTGAAATATTAAACACCGATATACGGTGATACGCTTACTACGCAATTTTGATACTTGTATTCTTTGAATAGTATAATAATTAAAGTCGATATCTAAAATCACTTTTGGCCATTTCACGATTCTGTTTCGAGATTATTAATCATTTATTAATAAAGGTGAAGGTGACAAGAAAATAATGTCCATATCTTTTTTAAATCAGATTATAGGTACTTAGTTTAAGAACGTTTTAAGTGGGTTATTCAAATATTTTGAGTCATCACATCATGTCACGGCAGTAAAAAGATAAGCTCTTATAAAAAAAAAATTTTCGTCATTATGTGTACATTTTACATGTAATGTACCGATATGATATTGTTAGATTATTTTTAAATTTATTCTTTCATTACTATTAACTGGACAAACAATGTGCAGAATTTACTAAAGGTTAAATAATAACTATATTATATAACCAACGTCGGTGCTCAACGGGCGAACCAAGTTGCTCAAGGAGGCGCCACTGACGCGCACATTACGTGCTCTCAAAGTGATAGCCGACAGAGTGGATTTGTTTTGTTGCAGCCTGAGTGAGCTCACAAGGATTGCCACCTGGAATATATCCTATATAACGTAGATAACGTAAATATTATTATTAAACGTGCTGTAATATCGAATTGGGACAACTATGTCCTGTAATTATATGTATAGTGTTGTATTAAGTATAAATAAATATTAGAGCATACAAGTAATGGAAATTAGTAAGCAACAAAAACCGCTTAAAAGAAATTTTACTCGTTGGTTTGTGCAAGCCCGTCTGGTTAGGTACCCACTCACAAGATTTTCTTCCTGCAAAGAGTAGTCCTTAGTATTTTCGAGTTCTGGTTTGAAGGGTGAGTGATCCAGTCTAACTACAGGCACAAGGGACATATCATCTCAATTTTCAAGCGCATTGGCGATTTTAGGAATAGCTAAAATTTCTTAAAGCACAAATGTCAATAGGCGGTGCTGACCAGTTCCCTCTGTGGTGTGGATGTAGATGGGCAATTTGCCTGACCGCCTACTAATATAAAAAATACAATGCAACTAATACGGAGATGTCGGGGGAGAGGTCAATAGAGTTTCATTGATACCTCCCTCTGACCTATTTCGGTCATCTAAAAATAAATACAACAATAGTATAATAAAATAAAATATTTTAAGTATTTTATTTGTTTATTATGAAGTTTTTTTTCACTCTTTTGAACTCTTGGTGATTTAAACGTGTTGTAAATGCCTTAAAATTGAGTATTTCTATAAAGGATATATATATATATTGACAATTTCTGGATACGGTATATGACGTAGTAACAGTCTTTTCCAAGCTATTTATAATCTACCTGCATAGGTTATATTACATTTAAACGAAACGGTACAACGCTTACTGATTTACCACCAGCTCAGATACGATCTTTCCTTATGCTTCATGAACTAACAATGGATTTTACGGAAATTAACTTAACACGAGAAAATTACACCTTATATTAAGTAAAGTTCTTTCAAGCTACTTCTAATACTGCATCAACATCAATCATTGTGATTCCGTTTTATTAAACAAATATTTGAACTTTATTCATGAAGATTCAATTGAAAGGTTGCAAAATATGTTTGGATAATGTTATATGTCCCAGAGCTTGGGGTGGACAAGTTATGTTTGGTAGTGCTTATTGTATGTACATTGTGGAGTCCCATATATAAATATGTATATAAAAACCGTCATTGGTGTACCTACATCTGTTCTAGAAAAGTTAGATACATTATATTAGCAAATTTGTTTATTTTGTTTGTTGACAAAGTTTTAATTTAAACTTTAAAAAAATTGAAATTAAAACTAAAATGGAAGAACTTTTCTAAATATGTATGCATGTAGGTATATCTTACTTAGCAATAAGTCGAGTCTCAAGTTTAGCTTACTGTGCCAATGTGAGTTATCCATCCTTAAGAAAAACAAGAGTAAAAAAAAAAATCGCCATTTTTACTGCACGATAGGTACATTTCACTAATATATTTAACATGGTTATGATTATATATGTACTATATATAACTTTTTCGGTAAAAACTTTCTTTCTTTTACTGTTCTTATTCATATTGAATAAAAACAAATAATAGAATTGACAAAAAAAAAGACCCCCTAAGTTACTTTCGCCGGTTCTTCTCAGGTCAGGGTATTTTCTTTTCGGAACCGTTGGTAGTGTTTAATTTGACAATCAATAAATAAGTGTGATGCTTCTATATTGATTAAAGGAATTTGACTTTTAATTTCTTGTCAATTTTAATATTATTAGATTCTAAGAAGTTTTCACATACTTGCATATACTCTTTGAAGTATTCCAGGAGTCATAGATCATAGAGTGACGCCACTTGGATTCTAATATTATGAAAGACAGCTGTCTTTCGTACGAAGTTTATTCGTTTTAATAATTTTTAGTATGTTAAACGGATGAAACGTACCCACAATTTAAATACTTTATATTTAGTTTAAATGTATAAATAGCATGAATTACAGAGTTATTACTATAAGTATTACACAATTTATTCAATTAATTAGTTACCAATAAGTTTCTGTTCATTAAATAAAAGATGTCAACAGTTGGCGCAATGAGACCGAGGATTGTATGAACACAATTTAGCCGCTTGTATGTGGGTGTAGGAACGTTGATGTGAGAAAATATGTACGATGCGGTACGATTCGTTACAAATTAAACAATAATATTATACAAATATAAAGAGTAATTTTAATAAGTATTAGTTGAAATAAGATAGACCCTCGCCTGGTATCTATTAACGAATCGTTATTGTACATAAGTGATCGGTGTATCAGTTACGAGTAACTGACGTTTCTGAGAAATTCTGAGCAATGCAACCTAAATACTTAAGTGATCAAAGTCAGACCTCTAATAATTGGTTTGAAAATTACGTATGGATGAAAAGTCAAGCGTCCAAGCGCCATGTCTAGTGACGCTATTACAGAATACTCAATTCACCAATAACTACTAATAATTTTTAATGAATATTTGGCATTTTAATATTCCACGTCATAAAAAAATATTGATTGTAATTGTACAGCCATTATTACTATATTTAAGAATTAATTAAGTATTTTTATGAGGATTTACTCAATATTATCTCAACTGTAAATATTATCATAAAATATTTATATGTCAATCAATATGAGTTGAATTCATGAGAACAAAATATAAGTGTTGTTTTTTTTTTGTGATTAGTAAAAAATGCCATATCTCTATTCAAATGTCAAATTAATGATCAGATAATGAGCGAAATAGGGCAGTTAAAATACAGCAACACTTGCCCAGTTGTGTGATATTTACAGGCTTAGCTTTTTATTTGAATAGGTAGCTTTAAGTACATGTGAGGATATTTTTGTTCAATTGGAATATGTTTTCATACAAGTAATATCCGATCAATTATAGATGAGATAATATGAAACCTGACGACATGCAAAGTAATACATGGAATGAATAATAATTGCAGTTGCCTTTTCCTTTATAGCACAGCAAAAGCATCTTCAATGCAACTGAACACATCCTACTTTTGCAATTTATTACAAATTTATTATCTATTGTTCAAAGCAAGATGTTTAATTGTAAAACAAACTAAACTTTCTTTATTGTTATTTTATCTAAAATACTTGTAATTCATGAATAAAATATCTTTAAATTCTTCGTATCTTCACTATACTTTAAATATTAAGTAGCAAGATTTTTAAATTATTTTAATTTTTAAATTGATAAAAGTGACGTAAACATTCAAAGAGCCTTGCTCGCGTCTGCATGAAAGCAATATTTTTATTAGTCATCAAATCTTCATAGGAAATACATACCGCATCCATTAGCTTCGTACGTAAACGCGAAGAGTCGTTGAACTTATCAGTGTGCAAAATTGGCGAGCAGGCGGTCGCGCGCGGACCGACGCGTGCTACCGACAAATAGGCGCGACACTTGCACAATGTATACTACACATCGCCGCTCTAACATAACGAATTTAAAATATTACGAATCGAAAACAGTAATGGATGAGAAAAATTAAATTGAGTTTCAAGTGAAATCAATGTGTTCTATAGTTGAGCCGTCTCGGACACAAGGTCGCGCCGCCCGACGCCCACCTCTATAAATACACGCAGACATACAAAAATGTGATATAAAATGTCCATATCACCTTTGTCTGTGTGATATTTGTTAGTGATGACCATTTGTAACAAGTCACAAATACTAGTCAGTGCAACAAGTTATCAGCGACAAATATATTATAATAGTTTTGCACGTGTCTATGTCTATTTCGTGATTGGCTATTAAATGACTAGTGTGGGATGTTTTCAACATTGTTTATTATTGTTTACGACTTAATAATTACTTTTTACGAAACAATTGAACTGGTTAATCTAACATTAATTCTTATTTCATATTTGTAATTATTATATTAACGTTAACTTTAATAAGATACCTATATATAGTAACATGCACGCACATTGCACACCCACACTCCTAAAAGCACATTGATCCTCACTGGCGTCGGAGTTGAATAAAAAAGAACACAAAACCCTGTTGCTAACAGAACCAGGCCGCTTAGGACGTCCTCTAGCTCAAAAGAGGCTGATTCAGAACAAAACAGGATTAAGATTCCATATCAATGGAGTTGGTATAAGTATTGACAAATAAATATCTTATAACCTTACTTTTCGATATATGTACCTTAATAAAAAACTAAAATATACTTTGATTTATTATTGATTTATATATTAAATAACTCAATATTTTCTGCGTTGTAATCAAATAATACTAACTCAAGGGTCTTTTAACGAGTAATGTGATTTGGCTATTAATTTTTTTTTTTGTATACTTATTAGGTTTTAAAATAACGTATTGACATGAAAAAAATGCTTGATTTAATTTTAAATTCCTACTAAAATGTTATACACTTTTTTACAACTACATATTAAAATAATGTGTTAAATAATTTACATTTGTCCTAGTTAGGAGGTTTATTGTAGTTATAGGAAGAGAGGATATCTTACACTACCATTTTAAGCACTTGGCAACACTCCTTACATTTAGAATCAGATGGCATTCTCATCAGCATTCTCTTTTTAATTTTATCTTTCTAATTAGTTTAATTAAATGAAATCCATTTTTACTAAAATTTCCAAATAATAATTTTAAGAGAGTAATAAAAGATTTAGTGCTTTTTTTAATATGTAATGTGAATTAATGCCTTTGCCCTACCCGAAAATAAATCTAAATGACGTAAAAAAAAATCATCTTTTACATTATAGTGCATGTATGTACATATTTGAAAAATATATTCAAATCATATAATATTTTTTAATAATAAGTAGAAACTCTAAACTCATCGCCGAACACGAGTGTGGAATGTTCGAATGATACGCGATATTGACTATAATCATTATAAAATTTATAGGATATACGTATCAAAATGGCAAATCACTGTAAGTCGGTTGTCAACATTTCACGGATGAGACACACAGTGAATTCCTACAGAATCGCACAACTAAAATTATCATTTAGTTTGTCATTGTGAAAAACTTCAAGCAAGAATCACCCTTAGAAGAAGAAGCACCCTTAAGGTCAATATTTTTCGGTCTCATATACGTCTGGAGATATTTATTACAACACTAATCTCTCATACACCTTAACCGCGAGCTTCTGGAGTCTAGTAGTGGACTGCGGTAAGTTTGCGGTAAGGTTAGCGGAGAGCTACTCGAACCACAATGTAGTCGATGTACTCGTATAATTATTATACTATTGCATGATACGGTTACTTTTTCTTTGTTTATCAACATTGTCAATGTCAACGTAATCTCAAGCATTAATCGATGTTCTTTTTTTAACTTTTTTATTTCGTTCCAAAGTATTAGCAATATACAATTAAACAAAATTAATTATTTTGCACGTAATCTTTACTGACATTAGTAAAACATTTGCCATCCTTTTTACACCCACACATAAGAAAGAAATATCAATACTTTTTTTTACAGTTAATGTTTACAGTACAATATAAGTAGCGTATTTATGTATAGTAATTATGAATATTAATAATGTATCTAATTGTATAGGATGGTTTCAAACGCGCTAAGCGTTACTCCGTCCGCGTGGATCGTGGCGTCATGCAAGTTACCTATAAACCTTTTTCAATAATTGGACTACCTAACGCAGCAAGATTTTCTAATTTAGACTGGTAGGTCATATATTAAAATATATTAGTATAGATAAACTTCGATCATACTTATTCTTTGCTAGTTAGGTGGTAAGTACTTCGTACACCCGAACTTTGTCCGCCTGGGTAAGTACCACCAACTAATCAATTATTCTACCGAAATAATTTGCATTGCTACGTTACCGTTTGAAGAGTGAGCCAGTGTAATTAGATCCACTAGGTACATATCATCTTAGTTCCCATGGTTGGCGGTGCATTTGCGCAATGTCTATATGCGGTGGTGACCATTAGGTGGCCCACTTGACCGTCTGGCTTTCTATATTAAATAAAAGTAGTACTTATACTATTTTGTAGATAAAGAATATAAGAGAGATTGAATCTAGATAAGCGAAAATGTTATTTAGATGTTATACTACACTTTTAAATAGATGAGCCTTCACCAATGGTCCAGTGGCTAAAACATGTGAATCTTAAGCGCTAGATTATGAATTTTCATGTGCCTAATGTGAGATTTAATTTACCTCGGCGAAAAAAAAAAATTACGTGTAAGTGTATTCACCAAACCCCATTGAAATGAGCTCTAGAACCTTCCTCCTGACAAAGAAGAGGTCCAGCAATAGTGACACAGTGAACCACACAGGCTGTTAATTAAAATACTTTTAAATAAGCAGAAAGATTACAGTAGCTCTATTCGACGTCAAACAAATTCTTAGCTCAAGCAATATATGGTTTAATTATATGCAAAAATGAAAATACAATATGCATTAACGATGTTGTTTTGATACATTAGTGATCATGTTGATGATTTTATATAATATGCGTTACCTGTCTCGTCCGTATGCCCGTATAACTAACTACAAGTCTGTATTAGGGCAGGCGGTTCAGACGGGACGGACGTACAAGGTCGAAGTTGAATGCTCTGCCAACATCGCAGGTAAAACGCTTAGTCTAGATATCTGGAAACACACTTAAATTAGACAATTTATGTAAATAAGCACTAATTATATTACAGATATTAGTATTAGATTTCGTTGGAGGTTTCGCTTGGATTTCGTGAATTGTTCGAAGGAGTTGTTCAACTCGTACTTTTATATTTGTTTAATTACTTGTGACTTTGTGCAAGCTCGACTACAGTCTACTGCCAAGTAGCGATATTTAGTATTGTTGTGTTCGGCTTTGATGGGTGAATAAGCCAGTGTAAAAGCACAAGGGTCATAACATGTCAGTTTCCACGATTAATAGTATCTATGGGTAATGTCGACCACTTGTTCGCCAACAAATGTGATAAAAAAAATAACAACAAAAATGATAATGCGGTAATGAAAATTGTTGGTGTTGCAGATGTCCATGGGCCGTGGTAAATCACTTTCAATCAGGTGAGCCTCCTGCTCGTTTGCCACCTGGAACATTAAAAAAACTCGTTACAGCAAATACAGTTTTAGTCTCTACATGCGACTATCAACTTGCAACAAATCCTAATACTATTATAAATGCAAAAGTTTCTTTGTTTTGCTGTTTCTTACTTACTTTGCTCTGAATGAAACTGGACACGTTGGTATAGTATGACCTGGTGTATGACAAAGTACATAATAAAGAGAACCACACATTTTAAAAGTTGCATTTGCAATGGAAGTACTTAAATATCCAAATATTCGAACTTACGACGTAAAAATTAATTATTAAAATGTCACAAAGATTTATGTGTAATTGACCAGAATCATCAAAATTTTGTAGAACTGTAATACCGTCTTAAGTCTTTCACGAGTGATATACGAAGCTAGTTCTTATAGTATAGATTATCTTAAAGAAAAAGAAAGAGAATGTTACTTAGTGTCTTCTAAAATGTTTATGTTTTGAATGTTCTGTATGAATGAACTTATAAATAAGAACCATTGAGGGTAAAATGTCTTATGATATGTTCGGAATATAGAAACAATTTGTTATGCTAAGCTAAAAGGGAAACGCAGATTGAGTAAGTAAGTCCCGTAGGGTACAACATTCAAATCGCGTTTTGACTAATGACATAATAGTTTAAAACACGCGGAAGAATAGCATTGACCGACACTCGGAGTACGATACGACCTTTAATACTAGTCCGTTAATTATTTTGTTAGCGATCCCGTCCATGATAATACTACAAAATTTAGTGTCATCGATTATCTGTATGTGTGCAAATTTTAAGTTTATCAGACGTCTTGAAGGTGGAAATCACGTTGAATGATTCCGATACATATAAACGTACAAGTTAAGCTAGTAAAATCGTATTAAAAAGGCCCGTGGCGCTTTGTGTCATATATAAAGATATAGCGAAATTCTTATCTTGACTTTCATCTAATTCGACAACCAAGCTTTGTAGTAACAATTTTGCTGTATTAGTACTAAGTATAATATTATATTTTACATTGGAAAAACTTCATGAACATAAAATAAACATTTATAATCCTTAAATATACATACCTAAAGAGATGTGGAATGACGACATCAAAGAAGATGCTGGAACTTTATGGTTTATGTGGATTCAATAGAGCTGAAGATTTGGTGCATACTTTTACCGCAAACCGCGGTCCTAACAATTAACAAATTACAAATCCATACTAATGAAGACATTGATTTGCTTAACACATTTAATTATGTATATATAAATGCATGTTATATTCGTTATTTTCTATTTGTCAAATCAAATACTGAAACATTTCCATGTTTGGAAAATCAATTCGAATACGAATGGAAATGGCGCTTTTCAAAATTTGTAGAACATTTTATTTTTTATTTCATTTAAATAATAAAAAGTACCCTACCAAATATTTTGTTATTGCACAATCAATAAATGACGTGGTGAAACAGATATAAGCTAAATTATTCATCATCACATTTGTACATGACGAATTCGTGACGTTAGGATTCGTTGAAAGTTTCATATTAAAAAGTAGTAACTACGTAGAAGCCAAGTTCCTTGACATTCGTAATAGAATCCAACTTCTGATCTAGTTTCGTGTTTTATTATTTTAGTTATGACTTAAATTTTACGACTAAACTTGTAAGAAAACGAAACATTTACGAATTTTCTATTAAAAAAATTATGGGCTGTTAAGAACTCAGTAACAGTCAGAAGTGTGGAAGTGCGTAGTGTTTACTCTTCGTACCTCGGAAATCACACCAAGCCGATGATCTTTTACCTGCCCTCTCTTCGGACGCGTCGGATAACCTTCTATAGCAGAATCCTATAAATATTTCCTGGCTATTCTCTGTAAGAAATGATCACAGAAATTCAAATACCTCCATCATCATCCCGTCAACATGAAATTTAAATCTGCTATGTCAAATTCAATGAAAACAAAACGTCGGATGAATTTGGTGTATACCTATCAATTAAAATAAAATCCATTTAAAAAACGGCTCTTACAAACACTTTTGCTGCGTCAGCTGACAAGATTATATTTAAAGTAAAACCACCAGTTACTCTACTAAAGAGTCGAATATCATACCCAAGGAATGATGTATTGACTTTGCGGAGTCGTTGTTTCGCGCTACTAACTAATACACACACACATACACGCGCGCTCTTACACGCAATACCCATTCGATTACATTCTCAATACACATAATTCAATTCAAAAGAACATATTTAATAAAATGATAACAATGAATTATACCTATTAAAATAACATCTAATTGGAAAAAATTAATAAATAATTTTATTGTTATAGCTGGTCCGGCCTCTATGACCGGGGTCGGTCGATCATTTAGGTTGATTGGCCTTGAATGTTTCTACATTTGATATCAAATTAAGCTATTTTACCACATGCTTTATCACAGGCTGAAAATAAACATAACATCAAATATATTACATTAAACGAAACATCTTAGATTACTTAAAATGAAATCGGATTTCAAATGACTGTTTCGTGAAACACGTGTCTCGTTCGAGTCTGAGGCTTACATAAGAAATTCTATTATCATCTGCGTAGCAACACAACTATTAAAGGGTTTAAAGCAGGGGTTCTGCGAACGTAAGCGATTTATAATATCGAAGATTAATTCATTAATGAATATATTTTAAGAACTACTTAATATTTTGGTTTTCTAACGTTTGACAAAAGGTGAATATTTTCTAAATTATACTAGCCGATATAATATTTAAATCAATCGTTTGTTTAATGACGTTTTATGAAAAGAAAATTGGTCTGGTATTTACGTAATTAATAAATATTATATCAATTATTATATAAAAACGACTTGAATATATGGGATTTGTGTAATCATCAAACAGGGCTTTTATTTACACAAAAGTGAATCCAAGAAATTGGTCCACGGTTAATTGGCAATGTTTTTTTACAAGGAGGTTTATGGTCTGAAGAGTGATGTCCTTGTAATCTTAAATAAAATGTACGAAGAGTAGTTTAAATATATGATCTAAAGTAGTGATTATGATAATAAAATTTCAACCGGTTCTGGTTAAGGTGAATTCATTCAGTTTCGTTATTGTTAATGTCGGTCAAGAGCTCGTGTGACTTACTATGTAGCTATTCTTTTTGGAATATATTCTTGTATATTCAGAGTACCTTAGCATACCATTTGTATATATAACACTCGAATCTCTTAAGTGATCTTTCTACAGGCAGTGTTTGTATTTATTCAATACGTTTGGCGGAGATCAGTATCTCAAAATCACGGACTCTCAGCCCGGACTAGTTTCTACTTCCATCCGTTTGTTTCGATTATTATATTTATTATAAATTTTGGAGGAGACGATGGTTCATAGCTATACTAGGATCTAAAAGAAGAATCTGCGACAAGTTATTTAAAAAATATATATATTTGTGGATAATGAATGTTCACGATTTATGATGGCTAAGGGCCAAAAAGAAAATAACAAAATCTAGACCCGAAAGGAGGCGTTATAATTGAGTTATTAATAAAAAAATATTCTTGTATTTTAGGGTCATATTTAATAGTAATAGTACAGATAATTATAGAGAGTAGTCCTAGTTCTCATTTGAATTAAATTCTGAAAAGGTAAAAAATAGATAAGTCGATTATAATTTTTTTTTTTTAATTAATATTTTATAAAGCGAAAGTATAAGAACTTTGTTTTAAAATATACAAGATAGATGTATATAAAAGATAGATATACACCATGCAATACAATGTAATTGAAATAACCATCAACGTTTGACGCTATCCTTTTCCTTTTGATCACGCGTGAACAAGACAGCGACTAAATCGGATAGTCGGAGTGAATAATTGTTATTAAGGAGTAAGGACATTTCAACAGTTACAAGCTAAAAGCTTTTAGTCGATTACACGCAGGGAACTTCCAAGGTTGGAGTGGAGTCGTTTAATTTAAGAGGATTATCATAAAAACTGTAAAATTATAGACGTATTACGTATCTTGTTATTGATTTTAGGTCAATGATGATAAAAATTTTAGAAGTAATTATTATTGTTATGCATTAATTAAGAACATTAAGTGAATATATGAGGTTTTTTTTTTTTTAAATTAATAAATTTGTGATTATCTTGATAAGATGATACGTCTGCTTTTTTAAAAAATCATTTCTAGCTATTTTTGTTATTATTTAAATAAATACAAACAATGTAACTGAAGCAACTTAAATATTTAATATAACGTAACGACTATAAAGTAAGAAATATTCTTTATTTATAGGCATATAAGACAAATGAAAGTATTTTCTTAAATTTGCTTTTACACTTACATATTCATGAAAAGGCAAAATTGATATCAAACGATTTTGATTTTGAAAAAACATTTCTCGATTTTTAGCTTTTTATCTGTTACCATAAATAAAAATGTATTCGTATAAAAATAACAATCACCTTCGATTGTTGATATAAAATAAAGAAAACTTTAATGCCGGTATAATTATTTGCCCTAGCAACATTCGGCTAGATTTCGAAGTGATCTAGACAAATGTTCAGATAAACTTTAATGTCCCCCGTCTGAGACCTGACCTTTACGCACGCGAGGAAGGTCGCCAGCTTGAGGAAGGTCGAGCGAGACAGGGCGGGCTCCCTCTGTCTACAACGAGGGTGACGACAGGGAATTTTTATATTATAACCTCGAAACGCCCTTAAAAACAAGTTTACGTATCGCGATCCGCCATTTTGTGTCTACTTTTAAACAGAGGTCATTATACCATTTGACAGCCTAAACATTCTGGATTCGGCTAATTATAATTATTATTCTATAGCGATGTTAATGGGTATCATTTCTTGAAGTTGCCCTGATTTAAATATGAAAATTAGTTGAATCTTGTTATAATAGAAGTTAGTATAATTAAATGTCTGGCATATAAAATATTATTCAAATAAACTTCATTAAAATATTGTTTTGTAACTAAAGTTTGAATTTGAATGATTACATGTTGAAATTCATTCAACAAATGCAGGTTTTACGGTGTTTCAATTCATCGACGTGTTTCTTGTGAAACTCAGTGTTCCTTGACCGGATTGGAGATTGAACTATTCTGTGCACAGGGAATAGGCCTTGGCTCTTATATTTATAGCTAATGATTTTAAATAAATAAAACATTAAAAATAATCAACAGAAATTACCAGCTGCACAAGCAATAAAGCTATGTTCCAAATATCAGCTCTATAGTCTCAGTAGGTTTGGCTGTACGTTGTTAGTTTTATAAGTATAAATTATATAAAGCTATCTATGTGTGTTTAAATATATTACAATGAATATTGTAAATATTTACCGGTAGGCAAATCGTTTCCTTGTACAAGGCAACATGTATAACGGTAGTGAGGGCCTTCAATATTCCATTAATCTGGTTTTGAATTTATAAAAACGTTAATGAACTAAATTATAATAATTATTACACGTTAAGTGAATATTTTTTTTTAAAGTTAATTATAAAAGAATCTCAATTATATATTCAGAAAGATTGTTTCAAATATAAAATAATGATGAAGTCTCTCTTAAAATCGGAATAAATGTTAATTCTATTACATATTTTACTTTAAACTTCCATTTGTTAAAATAATTAACTTCAGTGACATTTCTCAAACATATTTAAAGTTCTTTCGTAACGTATTTTCATTTTGGAATAAATTTCTAGAACATTGATATAAGTTCTTTAAAAAATCTGATACAGCGTCAATATAAAGAATTTATAGCAAAAAAAAAAAACTAAAGATAAAAAATACGCAATCGTACGGCCAATAGCAATTCGTTATTTAGGACAATCGTGATTTAAATTTTGTTTGTGTGCGAGATGTTTTAAAGGATATGGATTTTAAATGGGATAGTGTGAAGCCTCGTTACGCATTATAATGGATATTGTATCGTGTGAATCGATCTTTAGAAAAGCACGCGTAAAGAATTTTATGGTATTTATATTTAGCAGAAACGATAGGAAAAACGTTATCACGATATATGTACATAATACAATGTTATTCTTAAATTTATCTTTTGCCGAGAAATCAACATCCCAATTTACTATATTCAATTTGGCTTTTAAAAACACTTTTGGATTTTTATAAGTTTCAATTAAACGAAAAATTAACACCAGTTGTGTGGTTGTACTTTATATCGAGAATAAATTTGATTTTTTTTTATTAAAAAAAAAAAATCTTGATTATTTCCTCTTTGACAAGCATGGATATTGTACTATTCAGCCTTGTGTTTCTAAGAATTGCTGGTAAACAAAAAGCATCAGATATATTTAGCATTTTTTATAAATTCAAAATTGAACTCCTGCTTTATTAAGAACAGGAATAAAAATATATTATATATACATTCATACACACAATACGTTTTAAGATGGTAATTAGGCACAAAATAAATATATGTAACAGTCAATAAATGTTGTATTGGGCAAAAGCGTCCTCGACTCTGAAAGATCCGGCTTGTAGCTTGTTTCTCCTCGGTGCTCTACTGCAAGTTGTTGGACACAGCTATAAATGGCAAAAAATCATCCCATACATGCAGTTAAGGATATTTTCTTTAAGATAGAAATTAAAAACACAAATTAGTCACGGTATAACTCAAAGAGCTTCCCCGGACTTGAACCTTCTTAAGACTCTTTAAATCTTCGATTAAGATTCAGATTTTTTAGCAATTGGGCTCGAAATATTAGGCTATACATTTAGGCATCGTTATTCTGGTTAAGTTTGAGTTGAGTTGTGCGGTTGTCATTTACTTACCCGTATCACATTTATAGGGGTCGCTATGGTATTTTTCCTCTTCTATGCATATTGTATCTAACATATCAGGTAAATCTAAAGGTAATACGTTAATATATAATACGTAATGTTTAAAAAAAAAACCTTTCACGAACTAATTCTGACGTAAAAATACGTTTGATACCAGTTTTCTAAATTTTTTCATTTAATTAGAAAACTACTTGGCGGTCGCTAACCCTTTCGATCTATCATCGATTCACCCACGCTGAACTATTTAAGAGTTACTGAATTATACGACGTTTTTAATACGTTTCCTGTAATAGATAAAACACAGCACATATCAAAATGATTTGTACACTTTTTATAAATATTTAATAGCTTTAATTTTACGCGTAAATTTTCTTATCGCTGTGATAATTTTTAATGATCGTAAACGTCAGAGCCCGGTTTTCCGAATATTGCCTCAAAAACTATTTGAACACAAAAATAATATCATCCCAAAAAAGACGTTGAATATCTTAAAAAAAAAGTTTTATGTTTTATGTTCTAATATTTTTATAATAGATAAAATAATTTAGCATAAATATTCTACGCTAACCCGAATTTTGTATTACCATTTTAGGCAAACAGGCAAAGTTTAATTAATTACACTGTGATAAGGCCACTAAAGTGCTAGCTAAGCTAATTAAGATTTTATGATTTTTAAATTCTTCAACGCCTGCATGGTTTATCTATACTGCTATAATATTTTATGATTATCTGTACTAATGAAAACGTTAACAAGGTTTTGTGTTATATTAAAATCACAGCGATATCATAGTCTCGACCAACTTGAAAACTGTAGAAAATCTTAACATAAATTAACTAATAATCTAGAAGTAATGTACGGATATAATAAGAAAGAAAATGTGAAAAGGTGAAATACTGGCTGAATGAATGCCAATCGCCGGCATCAAGAGGATTCAATTTAAAAAAAAAATAGTATTAGCATAGTTAATTTAACAAATTATTTGACATCATGGTATATTTTAAAAGATAACGACGAAGCAAAATTAATTTTAATATCCAGAACAGTTTCATAATTAAAGAGAAGCCTTGAAAGTTATTTTAATAATTTATTTAAAAATTTAAGCTCTATTTTTTTGCAATATGAGTACGTATGTCTTAGGTATATTTACGTTTATTTAATTTATAAATTAAAATTTTAGGTAGATAGAATATTATGTGAATACTAACTTCAATCATTTTATTTGAAATAAAATCTGTTTAAGGAATAAATATATGGGTAGCATATTTTCTACAAATCTACAAGTGTATGTAGTCTTGTAATTTGCAGTATATAGTATACTACAAATGAGGAACTATTTTAAATGCCTAACCGAACAAACTACTAAACCAATATACATAAAACTTATATGAAGATAAAACGCGTGCGGAGATTGTTTTAGTATATGTATATATTATTATAGACTTACATAAAGTAGCCGCGGGTCGCAGTTTTACTCGCTTCAAATTTAAACTTGACGTAACAAGCTTGAAATTTATGTTTTTGTAAATAATAAACCTTATAATAAAGTACATTAAAGTGTCTTTGGATAATATTTTTACAGTAATGAACTATATGCGTTGAATGATTCTTATAAAATATATAAATACTTAACATTAAAGTAATAATCACTAATATAGCATGACCTGTTATAAAATGTTTTTTTTTAATTGTATTATATTTTTATATTTTATAGTCAACCCAAATCGTAAGCATACATTTATTTTTCTACAGTAAAATAATGTTATCAATATGTTTAGTACTGTTGCAATATTTGAAAGTTATATGTTGCTGTATTTTTTATCATTAGTTAATACAAATTTTTACTAAGATAAAATTTAAGAAGTTAATTTATACAGTGCCTTTATAAAAAATATTTTCTCTTCCATTAGACACAAATAAACTTAGAATAATTTGAGATATGTATTCCGCCTCTGACATTTCATAAGGAAAAAAATTAAGGTATTATGACGTACTTTTATTGTGATAAAAAAAACCATACGAAGTTCGCACATATGAAGGTGCGCTAAAGATATAAATGCGAGATCACACGCAGCTTTTAAAGATAATTATGGTATTCTTAAATTAAAATTTTAGCCGAAGACTAGCACGTTATAAGTTCAGATGTTATTTTGAATGTAGCCATTTTAATAAAATCCAAAATTTACAGCTGTTAATTAACAAAAGAGTTTTCCTTAAAATAGTTCTTAATATACTCATATATAAGATAGAGTAAACAATTATACCCAATAGAATAATTTATATGTAAATGTTATCATAAGTATTAAATCTTGAACATATTTAAATAAAAATTGTCAGTTAAAAAATAACATTGGCCTAAAAAAACAGACAAGTAAATTATTATGCCTATTATATAAATAATTAACACATACGCATTATATTCAGTGTCACATATTTATCGAGACGAGTTAAAAACAAATAAATGTTTCAATTCGTTTTGATAAAAATGTTTTATTTACTATAGTTCATATGAATGACAGATTTAAACTACAAGTGTTGCTTACTCAATTAATATTTTGATGTGCAGAGAGGGCAAAGATTATTTCGCTAATTTCACGTAGAATTCATATTTTTAATCTGTAATCATTCTAGTAATTCGACAATGATAGATTTTGAGAACGCCCACTTCTTCAGAATTTATGCTTCAATAAAAACAAATGAGCTTTAACGTATTAAAATCAAACAAAGACCAATGAAACAATGGAAGCGCCATTTTGTTTTTTGTAGGTTAGGAGAACATCTCCACACTGATTATATTATTTAAAATTATGTACCAAAATGGATTCGTACACGAAAATAATAATCGTTGAAAATATTCTTATAAGACTTGCTATTATTTCTCTTGCACATTTGTATTATATTTAGTTGAAACCGAATTGAAATATTGTTTCCAAAATTTAACATTACTTAGATTTTTTGTAGAAACTTCCTCTTAGGTTTCCAACGAGTGATGCTTATCGAACGTCTAATTCTTGGAAGCATTTTGAAAACAGAAATTCTCAGTATTACGTCTATAGATTCGCAAGGTCGAAATCTAAGGCCGATATTAGAAATCGACAAAGCCATTCACTGGGTGACTCAACATGGTATAGCCAATGCACTGACAGAGGAATTCGTATACAAGAAAAATAAAAATGAATTTCCAAGTGACTTCATTGGTTAGGCTCGTAAAAGTAACAAAAAGTCAAGGCGACGGCAACCAAAAAAGCAAAAGATAAGGATTTGTTTTAAATAAAAAGATAAAGAGTTTGGTTTTAAATAGTAAAATAATTGCAGAAAGATAATGATGGGACACTATTTCGATGAAAGACAGATTATCATTGAAGCTATTCATAAAACACTTTCGAAATTTAAAGTTTTATGATCGGTTTTCACTCATAACTTAAAATCAAACACGAAGGATTCTTCGCGATCACTTCGACAATTAGACGAATTCCAGTGAATCATCCAGCCATAACTCGTACTTTTATTCGCTGTTTGCATTCAATATCACGACAAATTTATTTTTCAAGTCGCGGTAAATTTGTCTCTAACTACTGGGCATAAAGTCTCAATTGAGATTTTTTTCGCACATTATGAGCTATCGATGCAAAACGACTCTACACGCGAAAGTAAAGCGATGGCGATTCGAAACCAACAAGAGGTGATACAGCTAATGAAATTTTATCAACGCGACGGACGTGCGTCGCGTGTAAAACCTGATCGCGAATAAAAATACTACTTTATAGCAAAATCGTTTAACACTAGTTTTTAAAAATAGCTCTTAGACATAATCCTCACATCTCGGTGTGAGGTATCACATACATACATTTTCGTATTATCGATACTGTCTGGACATGCAAACTACCTCGAACACCTTCGATTTCACTTGTAAAGGGCCTTCACGCGGACACGGCTGAAAATCGTAATCACATTGCTCACACGTACATAGGCTCATAAGAATCGTACAGGAAAACGGCGCCGGCGGCCGCCAACGAAAAATACGAAAACCAGTTTGAGCCGCCTTTGTTCAGACTTTCGGCAGCAAGTTCGATGACCAATGAGATCGTTTGGATGCCTTAGTGCGAAATTTGAGTGCGAGGGTGCAAGAAGGGAGCGGGTGTCCTGCAGCGGGGGTCATCAACCGGGATGATTAACGCGTGACTCACCGCTCTTTGTCTCCTCGCCCACGGCTTACCTTCGACACCCTGGCCGATCCGCTGCCGCCACGCGCTCACTGAAACACGTGCTCGCTCGGCACTGCATGTCGAAAACCGCCGACACGGTAAGTGTACTCCAACAAGCGCCTGGAACCATTATCACCAGAGCACCTGATGAAGTACAATGGGCGTGCGGCGGCCACTTTGCTGCTTCTTTCAGCTGATGTGATGATTCGAGCAGAGACACCGCGCGCTACTTCAGGTACCTGACTCGTTGAACAGCCCCGGCGCCGGAGTAGCGCGCGGTGACGCCGCCCGTTCCTATTTATAGCGCGGCACGGAATGGAGAGGCGTGTGTCTCCGGCGGAGTGCGAGACTCGACTGCACATCGGAGCCGGCGACGCGTCCCCCGCGCGTCGCCAGACGTCAGCTGACCGCTGCACCGGCCCTGACATTGGCGCGCCCGCCGCCACCCGCGCCCGCGCCCCGCCCCCCGCCGGCTGCTAGGTCGCTGACCCCACCCGCGGAAGCCTCCTCGCGAATCTGGCGCCCCCTTTCCCTCCACTCCTCGCTTCACCGCGCCGCCCTCGCTCCGCCGCGACGCCCTCCGACGTCAATCCCCCTGCGGTGACATTCACCAACTTTGAACGTTGAATGATTGTAAACTCCTTCCGTGTGCCGCCTGAGGCCTCAATCATCTGATATCTTACGAGAACCACTCGTGGCGAAATATGACATCTTAAATGATCCCGAGACACTGTCACTTACTCTTCCAAAGTACAAACATAATTTCTACACTTCATTTAGTATAGATCGACGATTATTCAATCGAAATTAAACTGGCGTAAAAATTCCAAGTTTTCAGTAATATCACAATAATTAAGTTAACTTTAATATTGACTCACGGTTAAACTTTTAGACACAAAGTTGCTATTTGCATTTCGTTGCGAGTGACGCGGCTGCGAGGCAGACGAGCGGGGCGCTGATTGCGATAGATATGAAGCTGCTAACGAAGCACGCGTGATTCATCAGTTCATCCACACTCTACAAGTCAACGAACAAGTGATTTACGATTAAACCAATAAAATCTTAATTAACAAGTGTGAAGATATTATTTTCAATACGAAGTATAGAGACATCTTGAGCGATATTTACACGATACGAACATTTATTATATAACGATTATAAAATGATCTTAAAAGATAAATCATTATATCTACAAATGGTAACTGACGTAACTCGGAATTAAATAATGATAATCAGCTTTTATCTTATCTTTTACTTCACCGCCAATACTAGAATTATTTGATTAAATAAACAATAATGATTTACAACATAATTTTAAATGTAATGACGTCATTATATTTTAAAAATAATGCTTTGTATTAGTATTTTATGTTACATCAAGAAAGTAATTAACACACTCAAAATCTATTTACAAGAAAGTTTAAATACCAAAATTAATTTTTAAATAAGTGCAGAGATGTAGCGGACTTTCGTACTTCATATAGATATGGATATCAAAATTATTAATAATTAATTAAATGATCCAATAAAAATATAAAAACTACGTGACAGCAATAGAAATGTAACAATTTGCTAGCCATAGCTGAACAGCCTGCTAATAATAAATTAGGCTTAAGATTTAGAACTTATTCTTTTCTGTGTACCGATTTTTATCAATAAATTATTTGCCATATGGCTGTCCTTTTTTAACCCCACACGTTTGAATGAGTTAGCATTGTTTTTAATTTAACGATCGTGTGCACTGAATAATTATTATAGCAGTGTAGAGTATTTTGTTTACGATATTGTTCTTTATCAAAGTTAACATAATGTGACTAATGACTTCTTAGTTGATTGCACACCTTGGGAATGAGATGATCGCCTCCAGGCTGTTTCAAGTAACGGAAATATGTATGTATGAAAAGAACAATTTTTAAAATAACACCGCTGAGTTTCTTTCTTCTTTTCTTCTAAGGTCCGAGGTGTTTATTTCTGAACCGGTGGTTTTTTTTAGTAAAGATTTTCGACTTTAACTTAGACTGAGATACATTTCATAAAAACAGATTTCAAAATAAAAATGTTTTTTATAGCAGGCCCTCGTAAGGAATTCGGAATCGTTATTTTACAAGATTAATTAAAATTAAAGCTTCGTTTACGCCGTGTGGTTCCGGAATAGAAAAGAGCCACCCCATCTCAAGCTGTGAATGTCGAATGGGACGGCTACATTCAAAAAAGGTATAAATAAAATAATGATAGCTAACATTAATATAAATATATATAAATAAAGTGAAATATGATTAAGTTGGTATGTAGCCGTTCGAAACCAAAATAAAAAATAAATTAATTGCACAACTATATTCCACATCTGGACTGAGGCGTCATGTACGAGTATGTGGTAGATTTTCATCCGATATGTTATGCAGGTTTTGTCACGATGTTTTCCTTCATTACCGAGCATGAGAAGATTACTAAAACTTTCAGTGCTTACGATCGTCATGATCTTGCATTTTTTTTATTTCATTACCTTTACAAAATTTGCGGTATTTACGTCAATTCAGACTTCGCACGGTTACAATTAAGATGTTATCAAAAATACATTTTTAAATATACAACTATTATAATACAATCAGTAACCCCCCTAAGAAATTACTTCCTTTGCTTATGCGCTTTATAATTTTGCTAACGATTCCGTTCTTTTGTAAACTTTTAAATGTGCCACATTATCGAAAATTGAAAATGTAAACGTCATTTTTTGGAAAATAGGGAAAAATTTGTCATTACATGTTTTTTAAAGACCTCCTCTTCTTTCTCGACGGTTGTGAAAAATAGAAAATAGAAATGTTTAAGTAGTATATTTCTTTATAATGTATATGAATCAACAGCTTGTTACTTTCTGATGTATTTTTTTTGTTAAATAATCAAATATTAACAGTTGTTTTATCCATGCCTTTCAGGTATCGTTTCTATTAATTCGATTTACGTTATTAGTGACATGCCATTTTGCCATAGCATCACAATTTAATAAACTCGAATTATATAATATTTTGTCGGATGTACACTTATTACTGGTGTTATTTTTATTTTAGTTTTGATTTCATTGAATTGTTAGGCGTTAGTTTTTGAATTTTTAGATAAACGTTTAGTTAAATATGTTTATTTACATACACAAATAATCACTTACATTACCTATGAGAGTATATACAAAACAAAATTAAAAACGGCTACTGTACTAATCATGATCGCCTGTAATAACCGCTAGACCATTTCCCGGTCGAATCACAATTTTCCTAATTTTTTGGATAAAAAATGAATCACCCATTCAGTAAAAATACAAATTTTAACTTTCAAAAATGTTTAAACAGTATTGCACTGTAATAAATAAGCTTAGATATATCTATTGGGTGAAAGTAACGCTTACTAGATCACTACTAATTTGTTAGTTTTATCTGCTACATAATAATATTTAAATATCTGAAATTAAATTTCAATTTGACTCGAACATAAAATCATCATTGTGAGCTGTTCATATAAAGTAAATAAATATAATGTTATATGTAGCAATTATGATGTCTACATATTCCCATGCGAAATATCTGAACCTATTTAAGATAAGCTAATAACCGGAATTTTCGACTTCGTAAAGTCATAGTGTCTTTTGTGTGATCTCTAATCCCGTATATGCAAAGGCAATTTATAAGATTTTATAGACATATAATATACTTTTACTCAATTTTAAGACTCTACTTTATCTTTATTTAAATAATGTTAGTCATAAAAATAGAAGCTTTTGCACGAGAATGTTGCCGTCTTACTTCATACTTGGACTGTCTTATCGCTTGGAGGTGACTAGTTTCTTTCCGAATACTCTCCGAAAGGAGACTACTATTAAGTCGACCACACAGACCATTCTGCTACTGCGAGAAGTACCCACTCAGATCTTAAAGGTAGAGTTTAAATATTGACGATTCGAAAATGCTTTATTGTAAAGTCTACTTGAATAAAATACATTTGATTTGATTTCGATATGAACCACTGTTGCGTCAGTCGTTCGCCGTAGCTGGCAAGCACAAGAGGAGCTGTCGACTACACTCCAAGATGCACCAAGAGGTGATGAGTAACTAAGGAAGATTACAATCCCAAAGTACTTTCCATAATCAGAATTAAGTAAAATTGTTTAAAGTTGAAAGATCTCGTGACACGAGTTAAACAATGACACTGAAGTTAAACTAGATTTAAACAATTAAACATCTAATACGATTATTTAGAACTCATACAGGATTACGGACACATTTTCAACTCTATCTTACGGAAACATTGTTAAATTGATATCAGAAAACCCGTTCTGGTGAATTGAGTACGACGGCAACTAATCTGAAGGCCACATGTTCGAGTTCGAGTCTGATCAACATTTCGTTTAAACGATTATAGTGTAAAATTCTCCCTCGGGGAAATCTAACATGTTAGGCAAGTTAGCGGGTGATATTGAAATAATTGTTACGTTACCTAAAATCAAGGTAGTTTCGTTAAGCGTAAAAACATAGGTTATAATTTTAAACACGTAAGAATCAGTAAGAAGATTTACATGTAATTCTTGAGATCATCAATATGTAAGATAAACCACAATTTTTGAAAATATTGTCACGGAATATGCCAGTTAGAAAACTTTTAATGGAGATGCATGGTTTTTTTCCAATCACATTTAATAATTAAGTACTGGGGATTAAAAGCGTTAAGATACGATAATCAAAAACTACATATTTAAAAAGATCATTTATAAAATCAGAGCAGTTCTGCTCACAACAATTAGATAACTCATATAGAGTAGTAAAGGCTGTCGAACAGTAGTTTAAGTATGGCTTTTTAATAAATTGTATTACATGACATAATTTGACGCGATGCCAAATGTCTGTGTGTAACTGCGTAAACAAATTTCAAGTTTAAGATTGCAATACGCTTGAGCCGAGCCTCAGCCAACGTGAGTGGAGGAAAATTAATAAATGATTTTAATATGTACAGAATAAACAACATTGCTTCAAAGTGTGTCTGTCAAGCTAAGCCAAACGTACCGAATGTATGAAACACGTTGGCGCTCGACTGCATTCGACCAGCTCAGCCAGCGACGATGACCAATGGCGATGTTTGACAAATGGGCTACTACTGAGCTACAGCCAACATAAATAGATCAGCTTCATAATATTAATAAAATGATACCAGTCTTAAATAAGGCAATACATGTAATATTTATTCATCGCTTTGTAATGTAATAATTATTTTAGGAAAAAACATTATTTAAATAAAATTAAATTCATAGTATAGACTGCTTGAGAGGAAGATCTTATTGGTCTAAGTTGAAACGACTGAATATTTTAAAGATAGAAAAATGCATTAGGGATTGAGGATATTAGCATATAGAATATAATAGAGCCGTACAAAATCTATTAAAATAATAATAGTTTGACATTCAACTTAAAAATAATTTAAAAATTATCGATACTAAATTTAAAAATCGATTACTGGTATTATAACACCATTTAACCAAGTTTCTAACGGTAGGTATATAAACATTGCCTAAGCTGATAGTTTTCAATTACCAGGCTTCGATGGACTTTAACATCGGAATACAAATAAATTGACTATTATTAATCTAGGCGTAAACGGGGACGAGCTTATTCTCAGAAACGCGAATATAGATTTATTTGCATAATTGACTACCGCACTAACACTGACATAAATTTTATCAGTATATAAATTTAAAATGTTTGATTGTAATTAAAATATTATATTTAAACTATTAGTATTACATGAGCGTCAAGGTTACGATTTATTAATAATTTTATCCTCCTCTTCTTGGGCACGGCAGAAGATTTGATTTCATGGCGCAGGCCCAACAGCTTCACTTGCTTTATGAAGCTTATTACTACCCCCTTCGTAGCTCCGAGTCGCTGGTGAGTATTACTTGATAGAAAAACTTAATTAACCATCTGTATTGATGTTAACTAGGTACTACCGAGTTGATACTGAGTTGGTTTTACTCTTATACTACGGAGTATGGAGTACGGAGACGATATTATTACGATAGGAAACCTACTTGGCAAACATTTACTTTAACTGTTTTTTTTTTCTGTTTTTTTTTTTTATGTTAGAGGTGGCAAACGAGCAGGAGGCTCACCTGATGGTAAGTGACTACCACCGCCCATGGAAATCCGCAACACCAGGGGGTTTGCAGGTGCGTTGCCGGCCTTTCAGGAAGGAGTACGCTCTTTTCTTGAAGGTTCCCAAGTCGTATCGGTCCGGAAAAACCGCCGGCGAAAGCTGGTTCCACAGAGTGGTTGTGCGAGGCAGAAAATGTCTTAAAAATCGCGCTGTTGTGGATTTTCACAATCCAAGTGGTATGGATATTTTGAATTTTGACGAGATGTCCGAAGGTGAAATTCAGCAGCCGGGATCAATCCGAACAATTCCTCGGAACATTCCCCGTGATAAATTCTGTAGAAGATGCAGAGCGATCCAACATTTCTACGCAAAGCCAAAGGATCAAGCAGATCGGAAAGAGCTTGATCGTCGATAATTCGACCCGCTCTACGTTGGATACGTTCAAATGGAAGGAGCTGGTACTGGGGAGCACCCGCCCAGAGGTGAGAGCAGTATTCCATGTGAGGCCGAATTTGCGCCTTGTATAGTCTTAGAGGATGGGCCGATGTGAAATACTGTCTCGCCTTGCTGAGCACACCGAGCTTTTTTGATGCCAATTTGGCTTTGCCTTCCAATTGACCGCGGAACTGAACGAGGCTCGAAACATCGACGTCAAGTATTCCGATACTAGCTGTGGCGACTAACGGAATGTTCTCGAATCGTGGAGATACGACAAATGGTGTTTTCTTAGCAGTTAATGCGCAAACTTGCGTCTTTTTAGGGTTGAAATGGACTAGGTTTAGCCGACCCCAGTTCGAGACTTTGTTTAACGAAGACTCGATTTCAGACACAAGTTTGTAGTCCGGTTTTCTTCGACGTTTTCCCGAGAAATATTTGCACGGCCGGTGTATGAGGTGTCTACGGTGCTGTCGTCTGCATAGCAGTGAATGTTACTGATTTGCAACAAGTCATTGATATGCAGAAGAAACAGAGTGGGTGATAGAACGCACCCTTGTGGAACACCAGCATTGACGAATTTTAAGTCGGAGCATGCACCGTCGACAATGACCTTGATGCTCCGATCTGCCAAAAAACTGGTAATCCAATTGCTAATGTGTTTGTCTCACAGTTGATTTCTGAAAGCAACCATCCATATCCATCTATTAATCATCGATTACAAAATGCATGATAACGGAATTAGCTGCTAGTCTAATAATAACATAAAAAATGAGGTTATATTTCAGATAATATATATTTATAAAAAACGCCTGATACACGCTTTCACGTAGCTTTGTCACCACAGTGTGTTGGGTGATTTATATTGAAATATTTAGTCATGCGTAAAAAACTAAATCCGTTCAACTTAAACAACGCTTACATTATTACATAAAACACATACCTTTTCAATGATATTTAAGTTTTTATACCTAATATAGATACGACATAGGAGGTTTTATTATTTATACATATAGTATAAATGTACTACGTTGAACCCGATTACATGAAAAATATAAAAAAAAAATTAAAGTTATTTATTTACTTAGATCTGTAACATAGTGTGCTATTCTTTAATATCGTATCTTGAAATCTTTAACATTAATTCAATAATCGACTTACTTTGACGATAGTTGCTCGACCTCCGTCACATCTCGGGTCGTTGAGACTTCCGTGTTGGATTGGCAGATTTGTCAAGCAAAAAAACCCTGAGGTGGATCTATTTTATTCCGTGGGTGCCATATGGATTTAAGATTATTTATTAATGATTAAATATCAATACTGTTGTGTCCCTGCTTGAAATGAAATTGATATTTTGAAAACATCCATACTTTTGTATTCCTTTAATTCATATAAACTAGCACAAAGGCTCACCAGAAAAATTTACATTGATTACGGTGTGGATTGATTGTGGCAACGACACAGTCTAAGCCACTGCCGTAGATAAATTATAAAAAAGTATTGTTTCACGAAAACTACCCGGCAGTTATGTAATGAGGTGAGTAATCCGATGTAAACTAACATCTAGACCATTATAAATACAGACATTTATTTCGTTTCAGTTTCTAAATTTAAAAATACAGATTAAATTATTAGTATGACTTTCAAAACAAATCTCAAAATCTAGCAATCAGTCTTAGACTAAATTATTCTATAAAAACAAACAGAGGTTAAATATAATGGCTTGGCAGTACCGTGGGGTTGAAGATTTGAAAAATTAATGTCGACACGCAGACGATCGATCGATTGTCTGTTTTCTACGTCTTGGGAGGTTAAACTAAAATATTTACAACACTTTGTTTTATTTGAGTAATCATGTGATAAGCGTTATTCGCTTACAGAACTTTTAAAGGTATAGCTTTTCTATATCATGACAATGACATCTTGTAACAGAAAATAGTTAATAATTGATGTAAACACACTAGTAGAGACGAATAAACAACTTTGACAATTAATTGAAGCGATATCATTGGTCGAGATATTTGCAAAAAAAAAAAAAATAGGTTTTTTTAATATCGGTGAACTTGTTATTAAATCTTTGTAAGTAAAATTAAAGTGGATATCAATAGTTACGTGAAATAGTGTTGTATTATAATTAAAAATATTTTATCAAGAATATATTAGTCTTAGGCTTGTTGATCTTTACTCCTTCTATGAATAGACAATAGTAAAGTATTGCCAATTAAAATATTGCTTAAACAAAAACCTTATTTAAATAATTTTTTTTGTTAAGAAATTTTAAATAAAAGCGTAGTTTTGAATTTGACAGTGTTTACACTATCGCGCTCTGTTAAGTAAAGCTGTTGGTCCAGCACCTGAACTCTTTCTGATCATAAATTCGGTCAAAAGGTCATCGTCGTAAATAAACGTAATAAAAAAGGTAATTATAAACGTATGAGACGGGACGATAAACAATTTAGATCTCAGGAATATCAGCATATTGGCTCATATACTCGAATAGTTTTTATATTTGCAAATTACTAAATATTGTCTATCACGGTTACTATTTACTCATCTAGTTTAATTCTAATAATAAAAAACACTCGTTACTAAGTTAGGTTATTGTCGCAAGTACATTAACCGCCCTTGCCCTTTCAACCTTCTGAAAAAACACCTCGAGTCTCGGGGTCATCCCGCCCTTGAGCCATTGTCTTCTCTGAATGTCCTAACGCGACCCGCGCGTCTGTTAACCTCGCTTTGAGTTATTTGTTATGATTAGTATGTTTTATATGCGCACACGATTTGATTCGCGTGGGTTTTGCATTTCGATATTTCATATATTTGAATCCTACATTGTCTGGATTAGAATTAACTTCAGGAATCGAAAAAAAGAAGGAGAACAGATAAGTTACACGTATACAAGTTTCCTAACAATATGTAGATTGAGGCTTTTTGAGAAAGTGTTTTTTGAGCGTTTTCCATCACGCTGGTACAATGTGGGTTGGTGAATAAATCATCAAAATATGCACCATACAAAAATATTCATCATCAAGCAGCAGACACCGCGAGGCTCACTTAGTATTCATTACCTTATTTGTAGTTATGAACATTACTATATTTTTTTAAACCGAATTAATATAGGTAAATTGTAAACGTATTAATTATAAGACTTTTTTTATATATTTTTTTGCAAGCTACCTTCTGAGGGACTATCAGCTGATAGTAGCTAATTAATACTATAGATTCGATATCGCCCTTTACATTTTTATTTATATTGTTTAAAAAATAGTAAAATATTTATTACTTCTAATATTATCGCGTAATTTTTTTGGCGAACATTCTTGTATTGTAAGATAACGATGAGCATAATTAAGCGTGACGCGACTATGTCCAGGTTCAATGTTCGGTGTTGCCATTAAGCTAGTTACAGTACACTGCCGGACAAACGTACATGTAAACATTACGTGGCTTTTAATTGTGTGTTGCTAATTTTTTTCGTGTATTTATGAAATTTTATTTAAATAATAATTGCTAATTGAAAGTATTTTATATTATTTTAAATATTAAGTAGCCCATTTAATTAAGTCAATTATTTATGTTATGTTTATTTTTTTTAATTCATTTTTTAGAACTAATTTGCAAAGTGGTTTTTGAAAATAAATGTACCTATTGTCTGGATTACGTTGGGAATACCTGTTTAGTCTTTTTTTAAACAATTTTCTTATACAACTGACGCCCCACATATTGTACACTAAACTGTTATTCTGTAAAAGTAACTTCGTATCACACACGTGAAATGTTGAAACTGACAGACGGTGGACGGATATATGCTATATTTATGAGTGTATTCTGAATTTTGACGTGCGTGTTCTGCAATGACAGCTTATTCTAACATAATTAGCTCTAATGAAGAAAGTATGAAATCAATCCGACGAATAATATTGAAACGTACACACGACAAAGGAATAATAATACGAATATATGATTAATTTAACCAAAAGGCAAATAAAAACAAGTAAATAGTTTTTTTTATGATTCGGGCGTAATTGCTAACGTCATTGCCAAAATACAAGGCTAATAACAATACCATCATACGAAAAGGTCAGTGGTAATTATCAGTTTGAAATAGATTTGTTATATAAAAATATTGAAGATATATTTTTTAATATTATATTTATTGAATTCCATTAAAATATTATTATTTAAAATTAGTATACGACTTTTTTACGTTTGCATACAAATTAATTATAGTTTAACTATTTAACATTTAAATAAATACGTGTGGTCCTTATTAATATGTTTATAATATTTGTATGTACATACATAGTATGTTTAGTATTAGTAATATTTTGTTCCATTGTTCTAGTTTTCGATAAATCAATCTAACGGTTGTTTTTAAAGCAATTGACCGTAAAAGGCAGGTTATATTTCATGGCCTTGAACGAAATTTCGATTTCGTAAATTGCTTATGGCAGTTTGTATAAGCTTAAACACAAAAACCTATTAGATATGATTTAAAAAAATTAACTAGCTAACAACGTGCCTACAGTTATTTCGCAAGTGACACACTTAATGTCAGCGCTACCCGCCATCTTATAAAAACATTTTTTAGCAAATATGTTACAACCGGTGCGTCATGCGATAAAAAAGTAAGAATCTTTTTGTAGTATAAAAAGTATTTAGTATTTTTTTATTTTAATATTTTTGAAGTATTTCATATAAAACCTTTTTGAAAACAACAACTATTCTTTATAAATATTTAAAATTCAAAAAAGTTTTTTTTTTTAAATAAAATAGTTTACAGAATCCGGACGTATTTTTACTTTAAGTTAAATTTTGTACATATATATATATTCGTTTAATGTTATTAGACAGTATTAGTGGTGTATCAATGTGTATCACTTTAAATAACCGATAACATACATACTTATTAGGTATACCTACATTTGTATCTACGTACAATATCTGAACTTAAGGAATTCAACAGGATTGAAATTCCTTTTAATCATGCACAAAGAGAAAACAGTATTCTTATTCCTGTCACATTACCTAACAGTTATTTAAATGATAACGCCCTCTTATATTAGTCAACTGTGCAGGAGATATTTAAATGCACCCACGTGCACGTACACTTAAACACACATACTTACTATTCCTTCAAAAGTATAGTCCTATGGAACAACCAGAACGGAACAGAAGGAAAACCCCAATGACTGATGCCTCCGACCCTGGATTGCAATCTCGGATAAAATAAAATAATTCTGTAATTATTTAAAACAGTTGCGCGGGAGGAGCATATACGTTGGGCAAGAAATTGAAATTGTATTTATTATATAATATTGATATTTAAAATGCCCGTCGATAAATAATGTTTTCAACAAGAAGTTGATTAAGTCTTGTCCCATCAGGTTCCTTTTGGAACACGTTTTTAATGTTGTTTATCAAACATTAATTGTATACCAATTATAATATGTCAAAAGTTTTCGGTACCGTTAATAAGAAGCATTTTTTAATTTAATTTACACTTGCTCGTTAATTTATCATATCGAATAAATATTGACGTACAGATGGTTGCAAAAAAAGGTGGAGCCGTTTAAAAAATATTCACCATACGGACGAGTTCATGAGAAAGTTAAGTGTTAACATATTTTTTTATCTATTTTAATGTTTACTTTTTTATGTCTTTTTTTTGCCATAAAACATATGTTTAACACGTCATTTCATACAATAATGTGCCCAAAGCCTCATAATTGCCAAAATTTATGAGAAGAACCCGCGAAACAAACACACGGGACAACATATTCACATAATTTTGCCAACAATTAATAAAATTATATTTTTGATTTAAAATGGATTAGAAGGTGATTTTTTTATTTCCAAGCTTTATTTTCATTTTGAAATTCATTCCTTTTTCAGTTTTGCACATAGAAGATAAACATCACAAAAAATACAAAATATATATAATTATATTTTTGTAATACTTATTATGAAATAAGAATAATTTAAGTGTAATCTATACATAACGCTGGCTGGCTGTGTAGTCACCGTGATGCGGACATCCTAATTAAATTCGCGTCAGTGACTTATTAATTTGAAAATTTAATTTTATCATCAGTAATCGCGACCACGAAAAGCAGTAAAAATTACAATTATTCTCAGTCCATGAATGTGCCAGTGGGCAAAGACCTCCCCCTGTCAGGGGATTTGCGCTTGTCCCGCAACGTTACATTGCAAGCTGGTCGCTATATAGCTAATAAAAAAAAAACTAACTTCAAATAACCTAGAAAAGAAATTTTCAAATCGGTTCTCAAATGACCGAGATATGAGCATAAAAAATACAACCAAATTGAAAGCCTCTTTCTTTGCTTTGATGTCGTTTAATAAGGCCATAAGCGCGAGCTCCAGGGTACTAAATCTTAATCTAAATCTTTTAGAATCTGCCAGAGTTCTAGAAGATGGCAGTTATTACATTCCCGCGCCTTGAAAACATGTAGTCTTTCGTCTGATCTTTTTCCCATCAGATTATGAGAATTGTGTGCACTTGTGATTGCGCACACACTTGTGCACCATAACATGTCTATGTCTATATCTGTATAACTTAATTAATTTATAACACATTCAATATAAAAAAAGAAAACAGTTTAAAACTACCGCGATCCAATAGTGCGTTAAAGAGACTACTCGAATAAAGAAGATATTGATCAACATTTTTTTAATAAATATAATCTCTTCTAGCATTACTATATCAATGTCCTGTTATCTAGAGACTCAGGTCTCTACCTTTATTTTTTGTGAAACACGTAACGATTACTGTTCAGAAAAATACAAAGTTTATTTAAAAACAACATAAAAACTTTACCATTTGTATGCACATATTTATAAATATCACTGAAGCAAATATATATTTTTTACATTGTCTTACGTTGTACGGACTTTACCGCTACTTCATGACTGAATGAACAGGAATAGCATAATTATATGGAATAATCGTAATCATAATGGGGTAATTAAGAACGGGGTATTAAAAAACATACCTATTTGTTTTTTTAATTTGACATATTTACTGTGACGAATTCATTTTTTTCATCTTTTTTTACTCTAATTTACATTTTTTTATTGATCATATTAAAGTTCGCCAAAATTAAAAAAAAAACGATTGACAAATAGAGGAGAGAAAAAGTACTGAATTGTTTTTATCTTTGCCTATTTACTGTAAAAAAAAAATGAATTATAATTAGTAAATGTAATAAATTATAAAATAGCTGATTTAACGGTGTAATGTTTAAGAAATACTGCACAATGCTCCGCTTATGTTAGCAGTTAACACACAGTCACTGCTTTTAGTAGCCTCTATTAATTAGGGTAATAACTTAATAAACTGCCTTGGTCTAGTGGCTGGATAAGAGGACGCAGATCCCGAGTTCAAAGCCCAGGTCGGCAGATACAAGTTTATTGAGACTGTCGAAAAATTCTCAGTTGGATACGGATTCTGGATTTGCAGTCCTATCTGTGTTTGCGCACACATATACACTATTGTATGTCCTGCGCAGTTGGCAAGTTAACCTAGAGAATGACACTGAAATTGGTCAAAAGTACATCATCAACTTAAAAAACCATTAAAAATAATTATTATCAATTAAATTCAGCCTGTGCTGTCCTCGCTCCAGGAGACCTCTCCTGGATCTCAAAAACTTTTTAAGCAAGCCATTACACAAACGACGCAATCAATGAGTGAGGTCCAATCCTAGTAGGCATAGGACTAATAATGTCGTGTCTCAAGCCTAAATGCTAAATTAAAAAAATTGCGACTGCTGATATATGATTACAAAGTTATACATACTTACTTTTGTTTATAATTAATCTCGTAGTTACATATCGTACTAGCCGAAGAAATCTTATGCTTGTTATTTAATTTAATTAATGTTAATCTGTTAATTTTTTTTGTTTAGTTTAGATAAGATTATATGATTCATATAATATTTAAGTGATATTATAAGTACCAAAACTATTACAGTGCGTGTTATGTTCTCCACTAATTGGGGTTACATTTGAACATTCTTCTTTATAAGTTGTATTTTTGTCTACTTATATATTATGTGTAATTCGATTGGAGTTCCTTTGTAAAAAAATATATAACCCCAAAATTTGCCGCCATAATAACCATTTACTGTGACAAATGTTTATACGTATGGGGAACGGGGTAATGTATGTGTAAAGTTGGCTAATATATAATATTAATGATATCTACAAAATCTGTTGTCATCGTTGTAACGGCTCGAAGTTACTGAAGCGTATTGACGCGACGCTAGCGAGTGAGAAAAACTAGCGGGCCGTAATTAGGCGTTCCGTAAAATATTCTAAACGATTACTTTTGATTTATGATTTTCGTGCACAGTTTGTTGGTTTTTGAAAAATGCAGGAGAATTAGATCGTTTTTTTTTTATATTAAAAGATCGTGTTCTTGAAACAGTCTATCTTGCCAATAAAATCGGAAATAGGATTACAGCCATTATTAAAGCCTTTGGGGTACGCTATTAAAGAAAATACATAATTTTCGACATATCGTTTGATGACATTTTATACAACTTATATTAAGTATAACTATATCTTTTATAAGACGAGTTTAACGACCTTGGTACGCCTACATTAAGCTGATTACTAGATTGTCTATTCTGAATATAAAGTATAATTTCAACTATTATAAGAATAATACTTACTTTTGATAAATAATCTTAAGGCACTCAGGCAATAGTTATTTCTTAATACAGTACCTAACGTTCTTTACGACGAGCAGACGGACGAACCAATGTGATGTCTTACCACTCACGACCCTAATAATATTAGTAGACCAGTTAGAAAACGTGAATTTTGATCGAAAGTTGCGCGTTAACCCCGGGTAAGACGAATTATACAATAAATAAAACATTTAAAATTTTATTGTATAATTCATCTCGTTTACATATCGTACTAATCAAAGACAATGAGATTCAGACATAGACATTTTACTACTTTAACTTATTGTTATATTCATAACAGTAATCAAGAAAAATATCGTGAGGAAGTCAGCATGTGTAGGATGAAAATCTGCCATATGTATACCACGATCCTCAGTTGATTTATTTATTTATATGAGAATTGCTAACAAAAATAAAATCACATCAACAAATTCCATGCAATTACATGTATACTAATTCCATTTTCAATTAGGTATATACAATAACTTCGTAAACATCAAATATTTAACTTTACAGTAAATTATATAGTATAAAATTACAATCACTTATATAAGGATTTGAATAATCTAAACTATAGTGGGACATTGACGGACGGCTAAATTTTAATATTAATATATTATATGATATCGTGTAAAATTATATATAATGTTAAAATTTAAACATATCAGATAAAGTTTATAATAAACAAAATATCAACAGTAGGTATTTTATCGGATGATTTCTGGTTCGTTGATATAATTATTTATTAACAATCCAAAGACCGTGATCGTGCCTCGGGCTAGCCGGAAATTTCTCGTTACTGAATATATCTTATGTATCAATTACCTTTTAAAAAGAGATCGTATTTAAATTGTATGAGTATTCAGACATTTAGTAGAAGACAAAGTCGCTTGCTGTTGCTGTCTGAATTTCCGCTTACTTCTTCTACAAGTTCTTAACAAGTTTTGATACAGTTTTCACTAGTAGAAAGAGCGATAAACGAGAAAGATTTGTGGAAATATTTTGTACTAAATGACTGAAAAGTAATATTTTATTTAAAAAAATATGTTTTCGAACTATTATGTGGCTAACGCTAGCTGAATCTTACGAGACAGATTAAAACAATGCAGAACAACATTTAAGGTCTTAACAAAAAAGCACGTACCTATATTCTAAGGTACATTCATAATAGCATTTTTTATCTACATCAAATTATTAAGTATAATATTGTATATGTTTCTTAGCTTGGGAATTTAAAATAGATTTAAACTTTTACATTATGATATTTAAATGAGTACTTAAGAAGATATAATCGTACACAAAATATGTGCAAATAAAAGATCTTCCATTATGAAACGGCTGGTCAAATAACTAGCTGTAACAATAAAAAATTGGTTATAAAAAATATCTTAATTTTAATATATTTTTACCTACCAAAGTGGCTTCGGCGTCAGGATCCAGGATTTTTTGTAAAAAAAAAGTTATAAATAAATATATTTTTTAATTAACCCGTACAAACTCGGGATGGGTAGCTAGTACCGTATTAATAAGATTTTGAGATCTTATTAATACAGAACTAGCTACACATTGGTATGAGATAAAAGTAATATAATAATTGACATAGAATAAGTCTTACTTAATGTTTAAAACCAGTAATTAGATTGTAGGTTGAAATCGTTCGCTCGTATTAGGGTTTAGATAAACTATAAAAATGACCGATAAAGCCAATATCTTAGTGCATCAGAAACTTTGATCTTAATTCAAATTTAACTGGCCACAAGAGTACATTAAAAAAAGGTTTACGTAAGCAATGACGTGTGACATAACGCTTTCAGCCTAGTTGGAGTGATAAGATCGGATCTCAGTAGCGTCCCTGGCGTGTGGCGTACCATTTTACACTTCGCTACGTGTTGTCGCTACGATTTTTGAAGCGGGCAACATTAAAAAAAAAAAGAAAACATTGGCGGGAAATTTAAGCTCTCTTCTGGATACGCTGGAAGCGGGAACGTTGATATAACATTATTTTACATTACTGTATTGTTTTACTTTCATTCTTAACTTAACCAATAAAGAGAAAAACGTTATTAAATTATTTCAAGAGTGATACATACAACTTATATAAATATACCGTACAAATAACTTGCAGCAGTTAATTAACACATAACTTTCTTTTACATCAGAAGTGGGATAACGAATAATACGACCGACAGGATGCCGCGAAACCGAAAGCGAACACGTAGCAAAGTAAGGAGGAAACCATCATCGTCGAGTTCCACCTCATCAAGTTCATCATCATCGTCTAGTGAGAGGGATCGCTGCCGGCGTCGCCGCCATGTAAAGAAGTTAACCGTGAGTCAAAGTACCATCTTATCGACTGTGATACCAGAATTTGATCCTTTGAGTGATAATATCGATATGTGGATTAATGTGGTAGAAGCTAATGCCCGTGCGTTCGGTTGGTCAGATGCCATGACTAAATTTCAAGCATTACAAAAATTAAGAAAAACTGCCCAAGTTTGGTACGATTCGTTACAAAAGACTGAAACACGTTGGACTACGTGGAAATGGCGGCAGTGGCGTGATAGGTTATCCGATACTTTTCAGGTAAAAAGAAATACCTACATTTTGTTAAAAGAATTAATTGACACGAGGCCTTTCGAAGGGCAATCACTATATGAATTTTTTTTTCAACAAAAATGTCGAATCGATAAATTATCATTATCTTTTTCGGAACAAGACATCATTTCGATTATTGTAGGGACAATAGGTGATAAAAGTATATCGATTGCATCGGAATCAGGTAGTTTTAGATATTGTGACGAATTAGCGTCCTTCTTACATGCCAAAGTGTATGAATGCGAAAAAGAAAAGAAAAGTAACCAATTAAAAAACAATTATATATCAAAACAGGTTTTTCAATCTCGAAATGTACCTATAAATAATAATACAAGTAATAGTTTGAGTATGAATTATGCCGATTCAGGAACTAGAAGTAGCAATATCCGTTGCTTTCGTTGTGGAGAATCCGGACATAAAAGAAGTGATTGTGACGTAAAGGGTAATATAAATTGTGCGTTTTGTAAAAAAACAGGCCATTTAGAATTGGCTTGCATGAGTAGGTTAAAAATGAAACCGGAAAAAGATGCCGAAGTTAAATTTATTAGCGAGTCCGAATCGAAACAAAAATTTTTTAAAAACATTTTAATTAATAGTACTTTTGAATGTCGTGCATTTATTGATATGGGTAGCGATTGTTCCTTAATTGTTTCTGAATTTGCTGAAGAATATTCATTACAACCGTATAAGTTACAAACCCCAGTTTCTTTATTCGGGTTTACAAATGATCATAAGATGATTGTAGATTATGGGGTATCTTGTACAGTACGAATGGACGATGTAGAACTTCCCGTTAAAATGTATATTGTTAAAAAGTTATCTGGTTGCGGGGTACTCATAGGTAGAAATTTTACTGAAAATAAAAGCATAATGTATAGCCGTATCGGTAATTCGTTGAAATTTAGAACTATTAGTGAATTTAGTAATGAAAGCGAATTAAAAATATGTACCATAGATAACAAAACATCTAAAGAATGCCTTATTAAAAATATTTTGTCAGACTATCCTAAATGTTTTACGAATGATTTGAGTAGCCTGGGCAAAGTACCTGGTATCGAACTCGAAATTGAACTAGCGACCAATAAAGCGGTTGTACAGCGCCCTTATCGTATGTCAGATCGGGAGCGTATAATTACGCGAGAAATTATCGAAGATTTGCTAAAAAATCGCATCATACGTTGCAGTAACTCGCCATATGCTAGTCCCGCATTATTGGTTGATAAAGCTTCCGGAGAAAAAAGACTTTGTATAGATTACCGAAAATTAAATAAAATCACAATAAAAGACAAGTACCCTATGCCACTTATTGAAGATTTAATTGATAGGTTACGCGGATGCGAGTATTTTACGGTACTTGATTTAAAGTGCGGCTACCATCATGTTATGGTTAAAGAAAGTGACGTGTATAAGACAGCATTTATCACTCTGGACGGGCATTATGAATTTTTGAGAATGCCGTTTGGCCTGTGCAATGCTCCGGCCGTTTTTCAAAGATTGATGAATTCTGTATTAGGCAATTTAAGATTTAATAGGGTCATAAATTATATGGACGATATTTTAATAGCAACAGAGACATTAAAGGAAAATGTCACCTGCTTAAGAAATATCTTAGAACTCTTACTTGCAAACGGCTTAACCGTTAATTATGATAAATGTTTTTTTTTTAAGGATGTTATAAAATTTTTAGGTTACGATATTTCAAAAAATGGAGTAAGTCCGTGTCAAAAAAAAATTAAAGCTATTAATAACTACCCTAAACCGACAACAGTTCATGAAGTAAGGCAATTCCTTGGATTAATAAATTATTTCAGAAAGTTCATTAAAGATTGTGCTTTGACATGCCGTCCACTTAGTAACCTTTTAAAGAAAGACATTACATGGAAATGGGAAAAAGAACAAGAAATTGCCTTTGATAAATTAAAATCCATTTTAACAAGTGATACTATACTGTTAATATTTGATCCTAAGTTACCAATTTTTCTTTATACCGATGCCAGTCGTGAGGGCTTAGGGTGTATTCTTATGCAAATGACCGAATCAGGGGAGAGGCCAGTTTACTTTTATAGTCGACAAACAAGTAGTGAAGAAAAAAAATACCACTCGTTTGAACTCGAGTTGTTAGCGATAGTGGTAGGATTAAATAAATTTAGACACTATTTATTAGGATCAAACTTCAAAATCATAACAGACTGTAACGCGGTTCGTCATGCTTTAAATAAACAGGATATTATTCCACGTATTAGCAGGTGGGTACTGCAAACCCAAGAATTTACGTTTGAGACTATCCACCGACCAGGAATTCAAATGCAGCACGTGCCTTAAGCAGGAATCCTGTCGTCATTGCTAACCACAATACTTGTGCAGAGAGTAGTGTTTTGTTCATTTCAGAAGGCGATTGGTTGCTGTCGGTACAGCTACAAAATCCAAAAATTTGCAGCATTAGAGATATTTTACAATCAGGACAGGCCGAGTCTAATATGCAAATATTTAATAATTACGAATTACTGGGCAATAAAGTGTATAGGCGCACGGAATTCGGTAGACGCTGGCTAGTTCCAAAACAATGTATCTGGCAGGTAATCAGAGCAAACCACGATGAAGTTGGTCATTTCGCGGTTGATAAAACTGTAGAAAGAATTAGTTCAATGTATTGGTTCCCTCGCTTAAAGAAAACTGTTACTAAATATATCAAAAATTGTCTTCAGTGTATTTATTTTAAAAACTTGCACGGGAAAAAGCCTGGCAAGCTATTTCCCATTCCTAAATATGCGAGACCGTTTCATACACTTCACTTAGTTCACATAGGCCCATTCGTAAAAACCACTCAACTGAATACTTACCTATTGGTAATAGTAGACTCTTTTACTAAATTTGTTTTTATTTCACCTGTAAAGAGTACAAAAAGTAAATGTGTCATCAATGAGCTTAACAAGATATTTAAAGTATTTGGCAATCCAAAAAGACTCATATGTGATGCAGGTACTGCGTTCACGTCTAATTTATTTAGTTCATTCTGTAAAGATAGAGGGATACGACATCACATTATAGCCACGGCCGTTCCTCGTTCCAATGGGCAAGTTGAACGATACAACCAAACTATATTAGAGTCGTTACGCACAATGGGGGCCAATAGCGAAAACAATAAGTGGGACCAACATATTCCTACAATTCAACAAGGCATAAATAGCACTATTAACAAAACCACATCGGCGGTTCCCAGTGAAGTATTCTTTGGCTATCGCTTAAAGATGAGTCATGAAAACATGATGGACGAAGAAGTACCTATTGTGGACGTGACTAAATTAAGAGCAAAGGTCGATGCTAAAATTAAAGAAAATGCTTGTAAACAAAAACAAGCTTTTGACGCAAAGAGGAAAGAAGCCCCTATTTATAACGTAGGCGATTTGGTGGTAATCAAGATTCCTAGTTATAACAATGAGGGCCAGAGTAAAAAGTTACTGCCTCAGTTCAAAGGGCCTTTTCAAATAAAGCAATGCCTAGGAAAGGATAGATATCGCGTGGAAGATATGAGAGGAGCTGAGAGGTCTTCGAAGCGATACAACGGCGTCGCTTGTGTCGAGAACATGAAGGCGTGGATAAACATATCCAATGATGAGTAGATGCGGATGTTGTCAAAATGCATATAAAGAAAAGAAAAGACTTTAAGTTACTTAAATTTAATGCCTTCGAAGAATATCAATGTTTAAAAATATAGCAATTGTCTAATGTCTGGTGTACAAAGCTGTCAACAGAGTATTGAATCATGGTGTACGTTAAAAGCATGTGACAGGCATCTATGTGAACGCTGTCTCTTGCGAAAGATAACATGGTGATATGCAACCTCAGTGACCTAAGGTGCTGCTGGTTAAGCCATGAGGTTTGAATAAGTTAGCCGCTGATGGGATAACTTGAATAATACCTACGTTAATATCACAATTACCGTGATGAGATATCTGGTTGAAGCTTGATCGAGTAGTATTCATTATGGGATATCACGTGTACATCCTTATATGAATACTATATTTATATATATATATATATATATATAATTTTAATTTTAAATATTATTTAACTTTCGTTTACAGCTGTATACACCAGACTAAAACGTCATTCGAGGGCGAATGCGTCTGCAGGAGGGCCGGATGTTGTCGCTACGATTTTTGAAGCGGGCAACATTAAAAAAAAAAAGAAAACATTGGCGGGAAATTTAAGCTCTCTTCTGGATACGCTGGAAGCGGGAACGTTGATATAACATTATTTTACATTACTGTATTGTTTTACTTTCATTCTTAACTTAACCAATAAAGAGAAAAACGTTATTAAATTATTTCAAGAGTGATACATACAACTTATATAAATATACCGTACAAATAACTTGCAGCAGTTAATTAACACATAACTTTCTTTTACATACGTTTCAACAGACATCTGCTCTGGTCACGAACTGTGACTGTCAGCGCTTAATAAGTAATTCATAAATATGTTTTTGTTATTCAGTACATAGCTTCGTCAAAACCTATTTGTATTTATTAATTTTCTATCGTTTACACATTGATCGTACGTGAAACACGCACGTTGAATAATTTCTAATATTACGAAGAAAGCGTAGCCATCGATCGCAATTACAATAACTGATTTCATTTTATTATTTACAATATAGCATATTAAGTTGGCGAGTAACTTTCCTTAGATAGATAGATAGTATTTACATTTTTTACTAGATATTGATTGATGATGTGTTTTTTTTAACATCATATTGACATATGTCCCCTGTACGGTATCCATTTAAATACAGCAACGCGAGTTTCTCTTTAGAAGCACAATTTATATAAACTGATATATTATAGCTCCTTGATAGTGCAGTAAAATTTATCGAAAAATAATGCACCCATATTTGCTCAAACACCTCTGCTCTATAATAAGGCTATAATCTAGTTTTTAGTTTGGTTAAGACTTTTCTTTTATTAAGTCACCTGGATGCTACAAAGTTCAAGTTGTAAAGGTTTCAAATCCTTTACCGCCTTTTTAAAATATATTTATTCGTTAAAACATTTAAGTTAAAATTAACTTGACTTTACAGGAATTTTGTTTTAATGCCTTTTCAAAAGGTCCATAAAAATGTTGACATGGAATTAAAAATGTGCGACTGCATTATCGTTTTAAATAATTAAAATTGATAATAAAAATATATTAACGCTTCACACTTCACGGTCACCACAAACAAAACCTGTGCAAGGGTCCGGAAACACGCACATGAACAGCAATAATACTGCGAGCTATCTATAAAAAGATAAATATACTGTTGGTAACTTTTCTGTAGATATTTTGAAGATCCAGAAATTTCTAATATTGTTTTAAATACTTTACCTTTTTGGCAGAGTCCGGTTCACCTGGTGGTTAGGTCGGTACCACCCAGTCGTCATAATATTACAGCCAAACTTACTACTTATTTATATATAAATATATAATAAGTCATCGGATGATAAGTTGTCGCTACTGCTAATAGAAGTTACTACTTTAAAGAAATATTAATAATTCCATACCAACGCCCCATAAGCCTTAGGAACTAAGGTGTTATGTCCCTTGTGCCTGTAGATACACTGGCTTACTCATCCATCAAACCGGAACACGATAATACTAAGTATTGCTGTTTAGCGATAGAATATGATGAGGCGGTAACATGATTCCTTTGCCGAAGAATTTATTAAAAAACATAACTATACATTCTCGTGATACTCTCATTTCATTGTTATTTCGTTAAAATACAATTTAATAATAAGGAAGGTGTGAAAATAAATAAGAAGATCATTTATTAAATTTAAAATAAAAAATACATTATTTTCTCATAATTGAAATAAACAACAGTATTTCTAATATATAACAAATACTTTTTATATATTAAAGAGGCTCAATACATCTTAAATCTACATTTTGTACAATAAAATATTTTACATTTACTTTCAATTAGATTATAATTAAAAAAAAAAATACCGATTTTGTGAATAAAAATTAAAGCATGAATGTTTTTTTTTTATATTACCGGAAAATAAACAGTTCTCATATGCTTCTGGTATTTGACAAATGTATATTTTAATGTATCTGTGAATACATTTATTTCAAAGTAAAAGCTGGAAATTCAATACGATTCACGTTAGATGGACAATATTACAGTACGAACAAAACATTATTGAAAGATAATACGGTATTTAAGTCACCTTTGTCTTAGAATTTTCAATATAATATATACAAGGTACATAATAACGGTCAGTGGGATAAATGTATAACGATGAGTTAATCTTGTCATGTGTCAATAAGACATGAAAATTAAATTTAGACAACCGTACGGTTCCCAGGCTTAAGTTTTTTGCACGTATGAAAGTTCGTCAACGAATCAAACGCTTATATTATAACATACGCGTGAAAAGTCATACTCAAAGCTGACAGAGAGAGAGAGAGACTTAGAGAGAGAGAAAGAGATACTACTGTAATGTATACTTTCTATGCTCTCCTCCTTTAAACAAATATTCATTTCATTTAACAAATATTTCACGACAAACTTAGAAAAAGGTTTTACAATGTTTAAATACCAGAAGAATATCATTTTAATTATAAAAATATACTCATTGATAATTATTGAACAGAAATCAAATAATTAACTAGTTGTTGTTCCGAAACCTAATATTCCATGTTAAATATTTCGAATAGTTAAAGTACGTCCTTATTTTATATGAACCTTACTGTTCCACTTACATCCTAGTCTAAAATCAAATATTTAATATTAACATTCATAGAAATTAATACTAACCTATTTACAAATATTATATAAAATTCATTTGATTTCAAAACACTTTAGGGTAAGTTGGGTCTCTCTTTCGCGTGCAAGGAACCCGAATACATACATACACAAATATATACAAAGAGATATATATCTATATCTCTTTAACAACAATGCATTCATATTTCAGAAGATTCTTTCTCTTTTATATAACAAACATATCGTATAAATATAAGAAATTGACGTTGAAAACAGAAAATCTTAAATAGTTTCAAAAGATTCAACTTGTACAAGTATGAGAAGTGTGTAGTATTGCTATCCTTTTTTAACCACACACACGCAGACGAAATAGAAATATTTTTAGTCCTGTCAAAATGAGTTCGATTTACAAATTGTATTTAAATGGAGCCGAATCATTGTCGATCAAAAATTAATTATATATATATGACAAAAAAGTAATATAAAATAGATATAGAACTTTAGTTGTGGAATTTCAACTATATATATCAATAGTTGTCGCCCGTAAATTAGCTCGCATTTGAGGGTTGTTATTAGGCATAAGAAACCTTTGTCCTTCATTGGGCTTCAGGCTTGCTTCATACGAAATGTCATCAAATTCGAATCCTACTGATTCGCTGGCTTTTTGATTTCAAAATTTTGCGATTTGGCTGTCAAATAGCAGCAGACAGATTTGAATTCGTATTTATAATATTTGTATATGTAGGTTACAGTTACAGTAAGCGCCACAAAGTTGAACGGTCAGAAATTAGTCACGAGTGGCTGCACAAATACAGATCCGGGAAACAAGTGTGCGGACCATCTTGAGCTAGAGATGCGGATAAGCTTACTCCGCGGTTACAATTTTTATACTCTGTTCATTTGGCTATTCACTTTTTGATCTGCCTTAGAACGTGTTACGTAAAACTATAAATCCCTAGTTAATTTTAACAGAAGTATATAACGTTGTGACTAATTTATTATATGCACAAAATGACAACATGACAAACTGATTCATATTCAGACAAAAGTTACTAAAAACAAAAAAAAAATTGAACCGATTACGTAGTTTTCTCTGTTACGGGTAAGATTGGCAGAATTATTATTATATGTGTTATGAAATGCGTTCAACTAGCTAAAAAAAAAAAATTACGATTGACAAATCGCAAAACATAAAAATATAAACAAAATAAAAATTTAAAAATAGAATCAGCCTCTTCCTTTAGTGAAATTGAAAATCCATTAAATATAAAAATAGAAAACTTTCACAGATAATTAATTGATTCGACAGCAAAATATTATCGTTCAAGATAAGATTAAATGGATCGAATATTTTTACAATTAGATTATTATTCTCTAAGATTACTGCTACGATCATTTTAACAAATGTCATTGCAACTGACTTCTGCGCATAAAAAATCAATTTGTTCGGTTTTTGATTCGCATATTTTAATTATCTTGTTGTAAAAATATTAATTCATTTTTATTAAACTTAAAAATTTTCATACCTTTTAATAACTGGCTGAACGCAGTAGGAATTGTACACAATTGGATCAAAAATATTTTATATTTATTTCTCAGACCAAATACTAGGTATTGATAAAGATATGTATTATTTAACTAACTTCAGAAAGTTCTAGAAAATTCATCGGTCAAAAATGTTGATATTTAATTAACTCCCATTACATTGACGAAACTCATTTACTTATTTCACGTTTATAATAAAAGCATTTTGATTTGCAAATGAGAATATGAAAAATAATTTCAAATAACACGACGCCATGACACCACGCATGACGTCACAACACTGCTAATGAGATTACGTCATAATACCAATTAATACAAAATCGTATAATCGATTCCAACCACAAGACGAGTAAAACCAAATAAACAACTTTGACATTGAATTGACGCGATATCATTGGTCGAAATTTTGAATAATTTGTGATGTACATTATGGATTCACGAAAATATGACGGTTTGAACGTCTGCATATTTTTTTACGGAACTTTGGAACTAAACTCAATGTGGATAAAAGTAATTTAACAGCCAGTAAATGTCCCAATGCTGGGTCTAAGGTCTCTTTTGAGGAGAAGGTTTGGAGCTCCTTCCATCACTCAGATACACATGTGGCAGATTCTTTTTTTAAATTAAAAACATGCGTGGTTGGTCTCCTTTTGATGTTTATCTTCAACGCCAAGCACGAGATGAATTATAACCACAAAAAAACACATAAAAATTAATCGGGTCGGCCTGGGTCTGAACTGGGTCATCTAGGGTCTCCCATAAATAAGCAGTGAAGTGGAATAGTATTGTATTATATCTAAAGATATATTAATCAAGAACTGTCTGTAGTATATAAATGTCATAAGTTATAGCAAATGTCATGGAATATATACATGTAAGGTTTTTTTTTAACTTTACTCCTATGGTAATAGGGTTTACGTTCGCGTTGAGGGGTTTTTAATATCAGGACTACTCTTAATTACGTATTTGGTTTGTAGATAAAATTATTTATATAATAATTTTCTATCAATAGTATTTATATAACACTATCTCATTCATATTTGTGATACCTCTAATACCGAAAAATATATTAAATACACAAACTTCATTTCGAAATATTTATCAAATGTTTTGTAAATATGTATCCAGGAAAATTGTTTTATATATTTTAAACAATACACAAAAAAAACATATAACAGACAAAGAAATACAAAAATATATTCAGCAACAATAGTCTCTTAAAAAAATTAAAAAATTACAGTATATAATGAGAATGACGACTCTAGTTCATTTATTCTGATATTCTTAATATATAAGATATTACTAATGATATTTAAATATGTACAGCTTTTAAATAAATTATTTAACACGTGACATTATTTACAAAATCCTCGCCGTAGTTTTGGTTATAAAAAAAAAAAAAGTTCTAATATCAGAACTCGTAAAGTACTATAAAAACTCATTCATACAATTTCATAAATTTTATCTACATATTATAATTTATTATGATATACTTACAATTATTTCATAAACTACATTTACTTAAGTATTTTCCACTGCTATGAGATATCGATACAACTCGAGTTGTTATAATCGAATGACTCGAATATATGACAGCAATTTAAATCTTAAAAAACCGTTATTGTATTTTGACAATTTTAATTCGAGCTGTCATTGTAGTTACCGAGTATTACCGAGTCAAATCGATTTGGGTCACTCGGAACACATAGAATCGTACTCGAGTTGCTTTATTTATACAGACTAATATAACCAAATCCATTTACGTGTTACGAACTGCCTTCATACAATTAATAAAGGCAATATTTTCAAAACACAACACATTTATATAAAAGGATATATATGTATAACAAATAACATTCACAACATACCTTATTTTGACACGGTCTCTATCTATTCTATTCAAAGATATAAACGACAGCAACTCTCTTAGCTTTCTTATAGATAGATAATTTTAATATCAGAACACGAAGGGTTTTTATATTTAATTATTACTAATTATTACATTTAGGGTTGAATTAATAATACTTATCCTGTTAGCTCTAGTAATAAACGTCATTATTTATTGTTTGATCTGTCGAATTGATATACGTACGTCAAGCCAAACATCGAGCCTAATTTCTTGATCTATTTCATCCTCTCCAAACACCAGCTTTGAAATAAGCCCAAATTGAGCAAATGAAAGCTCAGTAGTGCTTGCGCGGGTTTGAGCACTCGACCTATGGTTTAGATCTACGTTTTAAGGTTTTCAAGGAGTTCATTAATAAAACTAACTCTAACTCATTATTGATGGAGAAAATAGGGTTCTTTTTCTTATTAGTCAATTTGGAAATGTCAATTTTACTATTTACACCTTAATAAGTCTATTATTATAAACTAAATTTCCTATTAAAATAAATTTAATGAATCTTAAATTAAGTGATTAATAATTAAAATAAATTATCTGTATTTACAAAAAAAAATCTAACTTCAATTATCAAAACTCTTTTCTATACTATAATTTAAATCCTATAATACACTTTACTATACTATACTAAATGATTTGATATCGTCTTCGCAAAACACATTGCTATGGTGTCATGGCCACTATCACCATATGGCCAATGTTGGCGCCCAATTATCATTTTCTATTACACTAAGACTGTTAAACAGTTTGATATGCCAACGCCCTAAATCCCCGATCGCTTTTTTAGCCCACACATGCACTTATCACTTCCAGACCCAATAGTTCAAGAGCTGAACTTTGCGCAGAATCTTCCAAATAAAATTCGACCACCGTCGGCCAATTTCATCGTCCTTTATTTACATACCATGCATCGATTTTCTCTTCTTCCAAACATTGGCTTATTTGCGATCTGCGCGAAATGTTTCGAATGCCATCAAAACATTTCAAGTACGGAAATAGTCGGTCCAGTACACGTCGCCAGTGTGAGTGAACGCCAACCAGACGGCCGGGGACCCGTCTGCGAGAGAGATCGTTTTTGGTATAAATGAGTTGGAAGTAGACACATTTGTTATTGGTAAAATCTTTCGTTAATTAATTAGACGCTGACGTATTACGATGGAAAATTCACTTTACGGTTTTCAAGTGAATGGACAAAAATGGCAAACAAGACGCTGAAGAGAACGCCAGCTCGAGGCTTTTTAATTTCTTAAGTTTGAGTCAACCGATTAGTTGGTGGTGAAAGGTCGAGTTTACCATGAGTTGGTCAATATATATGTTAGAAAATTACATCCGAAACGAGCAGTTTTACTCAAGATGGTAAACCTCACTGTCGATCAGAAAATGAATTAGATGTACATAGAAAGCAAGTTGTGCATGTCCGATTTTGGACCAGATATTAACTAAACATTTAACAAGAGAAGCTCTTCAGTAGGATAAGTGAGTTGCTATTATCACAGCATCTAGTTTGCAGCGACTATACATCAAACGGAACAGGTAATTTTCCAGCTGACTGTCCGGAGTCGAGGGAAGCCCAGCAGTTCTGTCGTATGGATAAGAGAGCGTCGGTCACCTCTCGGCTAGAGCGAGCGCGCCGAGGCGGCGGGCGGACGGGCGCGGCGGGCGCGGGCGCGGCGGGCGCGGGGCGCGCGCGGGGCGCGGCGTCAGCGGGCCGCGCCGCCCGGCCACCAGCGCAGGCACGCCGGGTCCACGCAGCGCGCGCGCCCCGCTCGCCGCGTCGCCTCCTCCAGCACCTCCTGCACGCGCACGACGTTGAGTACACGTTCGAAAATCGAAGATCGAAGATCATGTTCTCGATCTTAGATTTTCAGATTTCAAACACAGGCTAGGTTACATTAGTACAAATAAAGGTGAGTGAGTCAATTTACGTACGCTTATCTCAGAATTTCTCATGAGGTAGTATGGTTTATAATATGGAGATTTTTACACTGTTAAATTTTTTCTATACCCACAATTATATTTGCAAGATCTAGAAAATTGGAAAATTTGATATTCTTGTGTTTACGTCTGACTGAATCTGGTTATTATAATGGTGAGTGCATTATTTTACTCTTGTAACTATTGTGTCAGTTAAAGGTAACTTTCTCTATACAATATCTAAACAAATTCAATATTTTATGACAGAAAGTAACAATGTATATATAAAATGACATGACCCACAATATTAAAATCATCAAAACATTTACATAATGTAACAGCCTAACATACAAATTAAATTATCTAAATGGTTAAAACAAACGACACCAACCTGTTTCTTCAACACGATATGTTTTCCCTTCCAATATTTCATCAATCCTCTCTCTTGCAACGTCGAGACGATATCCGATGAAGCGATCGCCAAATCCTTGCTCAGATCTCGTATGCAGAGCGTGGAGCCCGGCGCCGAGCACAATCGCTTCAACAGTGCCTCCTTCCAGTACGATCGGTACGAAATAAGACCCAGATCCGACAGTGGCGTTTCTGGCGACCCAACCTTACCCTCGACTTTCGTGAGGAGATAACCTAGTTAACAAAAAAAGCATTGGTATAGGTCACGACGACACGCGCGTGAAGGTCTTTATCGAATATTACATTTTGATTTTGTACAAAATACGTTTTGGTGAACGAATTACTTTATGTAAATGATATTTACTTACATTTATAAGTGCAATAATGTATATATATTTGTTTATTAGTAAAGCAAAGTTAGCGACTAATAGGAATAATAATTATTGATTTACTTTAGGTAAAGCTGGATTGAATGTAACTGATTACAATATTTATAATAGTAGTTATATATCTACTTCACAGAGTAACAATTAATTAAGTTGAAATGTAACCTTAATAAGGTAATACATTTCAACTTAAGGTACAAAAATAGGTATAAAAATATATGAATAAAGACGACAGGAATATACATTAGGAAGAGTATTATAATCCTTGCCCAAAGTGTAAATTATATTTCGTAAAATATTATAAAATTAGTAATTTAAATTTAGAATATCGGAAATATATTACAGCATACAATTGATATGATACTTTATGCTGCTTTAATATGTTAATATGTATTTGTTTATTTGAAATTTATTAACAAAATAGAAGGTTATATTAAACATAAGGGGCGTTTTCTTATAATAAAACTAGCGCCTTGATAACAGTAAATGTTTAGTAAAACAGTTTCTTATCATCCCTATAAAACGAAACCATTTAATGTATTAATGGTTATTTTACAAAAATAGCAATGATACCAATTATTACATCGTCATTTTACGATACGATATTCTCTCATAAAAATCAGCATCGCAAACAGAAAAATATCGTTCAGTCTTTTAACCAATTACAGACGATAACTTAAAACTTGAACGTAACAAATTAACACGGCTATCAAAATTCCGCGCATCCAGAAACCTCCGTGGGATAGGCGTGGGGGTGTCTAGACTGCAGACCGATCCATACTGCAGTTCATCGATCCAGGTCGGGTCGACGCCCGCGTCGCGACGCCACCCCCGACAAAACAAACCCCACTACGATGTTGACCGCTCACCTGAGCTACGTACGATTCGTATAGATCACGCTCTAAGCATCACAATTATTGTTTACTATTATGAAGTGTTGCTATTGTTCCGTTCTATGTGAACTAACTATATTACGTAATTAGGCTATTTGATCTAACGAGGATAAGGAAGTGATTGTTTTTATATTAACGTTTGAATATCGTATCTCTATTTAAACAGAAAATTAAGTGAAATTTTGAGTTTAAGGTATCAAATAACTAGTATTTTATATTCGTTTTAAATATAGTTATTCCTAATTATTATTCTGTGTTACATCAATTTAATTAAAAATAAACTATTCGTGGGTTTAGTCATATCCTAGATTGTAATATAGAACTTTCATATAATCGATTGAAATTGATGAATGAAAACGTTCCGAAAGACAATGGAACTCCCACAGTTCAACTAGATTAAAGTTAAAACGCACATCGCAGACGAAACTAGTTCCATTGCCTTTACTGATATAATTAAAACTCATCACTAACTATTATTTAGCCGTTCCTTCATTCAATTGTAAGTTATTTGTTTAATTATAGTTAGTATGAATAATAATTAATTAGTTGTCACTTATTTTTATTAATCTTTTGTTATTTTAATTTGCTTTAGATACTTTATTTTTAGAAACTTATAGTCGAGTTTCTGTCAAATAGTTTGCCCGACTGAGATCGTTATTGCGATAAAGCAGCCTTTGCACGCTCAACTCATTGTATCTGAGCTATGATGGTGTATTGTATAAATTAAAATGTAAATAATTTGATGACTGAATTTAACATAAGCTATATAAATATTTTTTATTGTTGGATAAGAATACCATTACAATTTAGGGAGAATATAAACTACGCATGAAGTATCACTATGACGATAGTCCAGGCGGTCTGGACAAAACTGTCGACTCTTGCATTCCTGAACAATTCATACAGCATATTTTTATTAAACGAAGTATATAAAGTGTACTATATATTTTATTTGAGAGAAAGAATAATGCCTGAGTATATTGGTGTAGAATCGGTAATATTACATTCAATTGAAACCTTTAACGCGACGATTTAAAAGTATCCTTAGATGAAGAATACTTTTAATTTAGATGCTGTATGATGATATTAAATTGTACTGTAGTGTAAAACTGGACGGTAAAAAGTGTTATCTGATGTTAGTTGGAAAACCGCAATGGAACAGAGCATTGGAATAAGTTCAAATTATTCTTCTTATTGTGCGAAGGAAAACATTGTCAGGTAACCTGCACGAAATGGATGAAATTCTGCTGATATAACAGCATAGTTGATTAATCTCGAATATTTATACTAAGATGATAAGGTAGGATTTACTGGTAGTTACTTTTCTTTTTTATTTCCGTAATTAAGAGAAAATAATTAAACTTAATCTGAAAGGATTTATCGTACCTAGTTATGTTTATATAATATATAGTATGTTTGTATTAGTTATTTATATAATTTTTAGTTACAACACTTAACGTATTAATTTTAATATATCCATTATTTTTTATAATATTATATTAAGTCAAGAAGAAATAAAAGCTAACTACTACTTAATTGTCGTTATGACAATGTTTGTAATCTATTGTAGGTATTACGATGCGTTATACTTTACTTACTGAAGTCGATAAGCAGTCGCCCGTATCCCTGTCTCTGATACGGCGGAAGTGTGAGTATGCACGACACGTTGTAGTTAAGGAAGGAGTTCTTTTCCTGTTGACAAAAATAATGTGATTTTTCTTTGTATTGGAAGCAAGTGATGTTTTATAGTATCATCTGGGAACACATTCATTATTCTAGTACTTAGTATAAATAGGTAGTGAGCCAATTACACATGGGACATAATACCTAATCTAATATCTAGAACCGAGCTGGCCCAGTGGTCAGAACGCGTGCAACTTAACGATGATTGCTGGTTCAAGCACCTGTGATTTTTCATGTGATTAATTTGTGTTTATAATTCATCTCGGCGGTGAAGGAAAACGTCGTAAGGAAACGTGCATGTGTCTAATTTTAACCAAATTCTGCCACATGTGAATCCGCCAACCCGCATTGTAGCAGCGTGGTTGAATTAGCTCTAAACCTACTCAAAAGGTGAAGAGGCCCTAACCCAGCAGTGGGAAATTTACTTTTACATAATATCCTTAGTTTACGTGTTTTGTTTAGTGGTTGACGTCTAAAATGTACATAGAAAAATCAATTATAATCAGCAATTAAACATACAGTTTCAGGAGATCCATCTTGTAACATTTTAAGAATGAATACAAAATGAAACATTTTTTGGAAGCATAAAGTTAGAACGAAATATTTAAATAAATTTCAAAAAATACACAAAATATATATATAAAAAATAATGAAAATCCCAGTGGTTACTTCGGTCGGGTAACGCTTTCTTGGTGGTAGGGCTTTGTGCAAGCACGTCTGGGTAAGTACCCACTCATCAGATATTCTACCGCCAAATAACAATACTCAGTCTTGGTGTTCCAGGTTGAAGGGTGAGTGAGCCAGTGTAACTACAGGCACAATGGATATAACGTCTTACTTCCCAAGGTTGGTGTCGCATTTGCGATGTAAGGATTGGTTAATATTTCTTACAGCGCTATTGTCAATGGGCGGTGGTGACCACTTACCATCAGGTGGCCCATATGCTCGTCCGACAACCTATGCCATAAAAAGATAAAAAAAAACAATTGCAGGGATACCAGACTCCAAACCAAAGCCCATAAACTGATAGCTAAAATCAACAATTCTTTAAATGTGGATAACATTTTAACAATTATATTTGTCGCCTCCCTATTACTTATTATTAAACTTATGCAAAACATACATACTTAAATCGAAGAAAGAAGAATTATAGACAAATTTAATGCTTTAAACTATAATGCTTAAGTTTTGTAGTTCGCTGAACTCATTAGTATCGGTCATAAAATTATCGATATTACTTTCTTACGCGGAAAATCTTATAAATATACGGAAAAATATGTTCTTAATCGTAATATACTCTAAGAGGTTTTCAGCCTTGCATGTCTAAGAAGGCCGCTGGTCCTGCGACTAAGCTCTCTCCGATTGAGCCTAAATGGCGTCCAATCGGATTACGCGAGTGAGGGAATATGTGCACCTGTGTTGGCACATCCTTGTGTTCTATAATATGTCTGCGTATTTAAAATCAGTTTAGACATTCCAATCAAGTAATAAATTGAAATAAATAAAAAGACCCGCTGAGTTTCTTTCGCCGGTTCTTCTCAGGTCAAGGTATTTTCTTTTTCAAACCGGTAGTGATTAATTTGACAATAAATATGAACATGTAGTGTTTCTATATTGAATAGAATAATATGATTTGGACTTAAAAAAAAAACGGTTACAAAATATAAATGGTACAGAAAAAAATTCTAATTCATAGTACTGAATTATCCTAACAATTAAAATTAAGTTTATAAATAAAAACATGTCCTCAATGTAGTGTAATAAATAACTAACTGTTTGCAGAGCAAATCGTATCAGATAAAGACTTGTATAGACTATAATATATTAATACTTTGCATCAATGCTAGAAGAGCCCACGTCGAAGGAATCCAAAAACTCCAAAGAACTTTCCAATTTCGTATCGCCCCGCGGCCCTCGTGGGGTTTAATGAAGACTCGGAACAGACGTCTAGATTTATTACGTTACACCAGCGCCGTCTAGACGTCTGGGGAACATGTTTACATCCGTAAATTGTCACTGGGGTGAGCGAGGGTACGCTTATATTATATGTGGGACGTTTCAAATGTCTTTTTAAGGGGACTTCATGAGGACGTATGGGTATAAATAAGTCGTTAAAATGTATTCGTGAGGGTATTAAGTATTAATAAAATGTTCAAATTGTTTGCGATTTCATTTGACGAATGTTTTTTTTTTTTTTGTTTGGCTGTTTATGCCTGAACTATGAGTTGTCATTGGAGTAATGATTGGAATATTATAGAGATATAGTTTTCATTCAGACTCGTTCATGATCCGTCCATCGTTCCTTTTAATATAATATGTAATTTTTTAATTAGTAATTTTGATGATAATGAATGAATGATACTTATTTTATTTATTTATAGATTTTAGATACAACATCGGCATATTCTTAAATAATTGAGTAAATTCTTGTAAGATGTGATACACCACTACAGGAGTTTGCATTATACATTTTTAATTAAAAATAAAAAACTATACACTACATTAATATATCATTAAAATAAAATAAAATGAAACATATGAACAACAATACGAAAGTAAAAAAAATTATAACAGGTCTTATCATTACTTTTAATAAACCATCCAGGTATAATTAGTAATAATCTATGATAAAACTGTACGTAATCAATGTGCCCAAAAAACTTTTTAGTGTTTCTTTATGTTTTTCTTTTTTTTTTTTAAATTAGTTTTAATTTTATAAATAAGTAAGAAAATAACTGTTGTAATAGGTAAAATAGTTGTTAAATTTTTTTTAATGATCATTGCATTTATGTAGAAGTTGCAACCACTCAAAACGTTAGAGTTTAATAAAATGTGCAATTATCCAAAATACTATATTGCAAAACGGCTAATATGTAAAACCAAATTCGTTGGAATAGTGTTTTATAGTACATTCGTAAGTGTTAAGGTGAACAAAGCTGGGAAACGCGGCTTGTATGCAAATCAAATTCTCATATTTACGATGACGATTTTATTTAAATCGCATTCATATCTATAAAAACTAAAACTTCAAAATGAATTTTATTTGAAATACCTTTGTAAGGGCCAAAGTTCCGTCGGGTCAGAGGTTGTCAAAGATTCGGGAAGCGTTCCCCCCGGTTCGACGACCCGTCAGCCAGTCTGCCCGCCGTCTACATTTCGTACAACTTGTGCGAAATAATCGTTCGATGCGTCCGTCTGTGTTTACAGAGGTAGCGGGAACATTCGCCTTTGTTATATTAACAATTTATATTTTAAAATTTAATATTTTGACTTGTAATTTGTAAAAAATACAACTACAGAACTCTTTATATTATAAATTTTCGTTACTTGTTGTAACGACTTGTACGTTTGCAAGAAACGAACACTATAGGTACATACAATTTAGAATAAAATATCGTTAAAAATGTTAAATTTAATTTGAATTTTCGAGTTTAAAGTCAATATATATCCCTACCAGGGAATTCGTTTCTATAATAAAAACTCGAGGATCACATAACATTTAGAAATAAATAAATTTATAGATCACGATCGAATCATAATAATTAAAGTATATTATTTTATACAAGATTATATAGATGATGTAGTACGGAGTTTAGGAGTATTTATGGGTTTGATATAGGATACATACACTCTATTCCAAGCATAAGAGGAGAAAAGCCAAATAAACAACATTTGACAGCAAATTGACGCGGTATCATTGGTTTTGGAGAGCTTGATTAATCTGTGATATTCATTAAGTATTTTCGAAAAAATGGCGTTATGAAGAAGAAACTATTATAAGAACTTTGAAAGTAAAATTTAAGTGGATATAAGTAGTTAAGTGCATATTGTATTACAAATAAAGATATATTAATCATAAATTATTATTATTGCACAATTAAGCTGCGTTATTAGCAAATCGCATGAAATGCGTACATCTAAGGTTTGTTAATATTTATTCCTACTTCCATTGGAATACGCTATACATACTTACATTTAAATTTTTACATAAATTACGTGGATATGAATGATGAAACAGTACACCTAACTAATTTCTTATTTATTTATTTTTTTAGTACCAATAAGAATAAAATATATTTTGATTTCTTATATTATAAAATAGTAGAATAATTTTTAACGTATAATATAAATAAAGACCTTAAAATACATGTGTAATTATAGTTTGGTAACTTTAAGTATTAATGGTTGTTTTTTGGAAAAACAAATTCAAATTTAATCTATTTCCGGTTTTACAACAACCGTGTGTCCGGATGTGGGGGCGTCGACCTAGCTGTCTCGACGTCTCCAGTTTTATATATATGGATTTCATCCGAGACACTTATCATACTATGTTTCTGCTATTGATTTTGAACTGTCTGAGTGGCCAATGTACAATTATTACCGAAATCTTGTCTTATCTGAGGGAGATATAAGTGGATTTGTTCCTGGATGCTTAGGTCTGTATTAAGATGTCTAGTCATTAATTGTATTACTTTATTGTATACAACGGATAATCTCAGAAGTATGTGAAAAATGACAATAAATTCGTTCGTCAGCACAACGGGACATAACTATAAAGACAAGTCAAGAAACATTGGATTACTATAAATATAACAAAACATAATTAAAAAGAAACAAGATTCATAAATGTAATAAAAAATATGGTCCGTCATTTACTTGCAAGACAAAGTATACTACTACGGCGTAGCTCGTCTACGAGCTGTCACATTCAAGTTACGGTTGTGCTACGATGCTACGTCGTAGCTCGTAAAAGGGTATTAATGAGCGTAAAAATGCCAGCATTAATGTACTTATGTTTATATTTTCTTTTATTACATTAACGTTATAACAATTTAATTACTCGTAACAGTTATTATTGTAACGAATTCATTCGGCGTAAATAATTATAAAACGATAATATATATTTTTAGGAATTAAATAATAATATAATATTCCTTTTCATAAAATGAGGTGACCTTATTTAATGTGATATTCTTGTCACTTCAATTCTGTTCACATTTTAAATAAAAGGAAATCATTATTAAATAAAGTCCATATATAATATTTAATTTATCACTCCGTAAATAATAACCATACTCTTATAATGTTTTTAAAGTAATCAGCTGACTAATATATGCGGTTCAACAAACTGCACTGAAACAAATTTATTGTTGTCATATAATTTAATTATAACTTAGTTTTTATTGTAAGTATATTTTTAATTAAAAATAGTTGCAGAATTATTATCGATATAATTATTTTAGGAACACAAATCGCCATTATGAAAAACCATAGAAATAAAGACAAAACATATTTTAACCTCTATTTTGTGCATTTATAATATATGACAATTAACATTGAAGATAATCATTTATATATGTATGTATATAGCTCATTTAAAAGTTTCTATGAATAATATCATTTCTATCATTAATCAATCTTAATTTATCTATGGATTACAAACTACTCTTGTACTGATTCGACAATTAAGCACTAATCAACATTGAAGTCTACATAATAATAAATATAAATTAAACTAATAAATTAATCCCTTATTCCGTTCTTCTATTTAAAACTGGTTGTGTCTAATAAACGATTTTAGTGAAACCAAAATTTACGTTAATAAATGAACATTAGTCAAAACTAGTACGTACAAATGGGAACGGTTAAATATGTTTGTTAATTAAACGCCATCATTATTTATGCCCGAGAGACGTTGCTCATTATTCGATATGCATTGCGTAATCGCTAACGCAAACATGTAGTTTGTGTTTGAAACTCTTCTGCGCACACCCTAACGCGCGATCTAAGTTTGCCGGTCGGAAGTTAGTCACGAGTGGATTCGCATTTATAGTTTATATAAACAAACGCAAGGAGTGCGAGCTCTGATTCAGGATAGAGACACGTATAAACGTAATACAAGATTATTTATTGTTATACTGTATTATATGCACGAAAGTATCGGTCAGTCCATAGCGTGATGTGCGCATATTGTAATCCATTTCAATAATTTGCTTTAAGGTATGGATCTGTTACTGTTTAACAATCATTTGGATTATTTGGATTTGACTGATTTACAATTGTAAAAAAATATTTTATGCTATAAATTAAAACTGCGTCTCCTCAAAGCTGGCAACAAATTCCATAATAGTTCTTACTGCTCATACAAACTCAAGAACAAGAACAAAAAAAAGTTTGGTGGCGCATTGGTGATATAAGGGATGATTAATATTTCTTACGGTGCCAACATTAATGATTAGCCCTTCATATGTTTTATTGACCCGCATAACAAACACTCTATTATTTTATAACTTTTAATAGAAGTCATGGCGGGTAATTCTTTGCTCTAAGAACTAATCCTTCGCTCGCATTACTTCAAATATTAATTAATTATATGTAAAAGCGCAATTTATGCGCGTATATTTTCAATCAGTTTCTAAAATTGATCAAATCTTATTACAGATATATAATTGTCCAGTCAAATTAATTAAGACAGAAAGGTATAACAGGAAAACATAGAACATAGTGCGGTCTACTACGTTTTTATTTTAGTGTGTGGTCACCGCGCCAAAGCGCCTGGAGCGCTCGACGGGAGCGCGCCTGCTATTTCCCTGGTGCAATAATAGCATTGGATACAAAGCGCTTAAAAATACGCGTTTCTTTCCAAATTTTCGAATCATAAAATATTACATTATCTAAACCACATATTCACAGTAGGAACTATACACAAACTTAACGCGCTACTTACAAACGCTTACTTTAGTCTGTGTTCCTGTAATTGTGCCGTTATAAATTGTAAAAAAATATTCTAGGGTAGTAAATCAAGTCAATGGAGTTATTACTCACCTACCATCGGCAAGTAATTTAGTTACTCGAATAGCTGTAATTATTTTTTAAACCGTTTCATGTTGTTCAAGTATGGGTGGCGTGACGTCATCATAAGCATAAAAAAAGCTGACACGCTCGATGAACGAATGGACACGAACACTTAGGACAAAACAGTGTAACTTGTTCTAATTAATAAAAAATTAAGATAAACCAAAGTAGCGATTTTACAATTCTGTAAGTAAAGAGTCCAGGATTACGTATTGTACGTTTGCTTGCAATATGAAAATATTACAGAAATATGCCATTCCATGCACTGATAATCTATACACACACTCGACAAAAATTGTATTCCTATTACTAAATACCTAAAACCAACTTAGGCATTTATAAAAATAACATTGTTGAATTAACGGATAACAACATATAAGAACAGAGAATTTAAAAAAATAAATTTCGTCGGAGCGTTATCGATAAAACTGATCAATTGTTATCGACTCGCGACTCCCGTTTTCACCGGCAGACGCGATTAAGATCAGCTCAGAAATCCGTGTAATTGAAATTGCTACACAGATAACTGATAACACACAATACTCGGTTGGATTTAGAAAATTGTCTTGATCTATTTTTAATAATCGGTGATTCAATAGTGGGTTTTTTTTTGTCAATAACTGCTCCTAACTAACTGTTCTCTATTACCTGATTTCAATGGTTTCGTAAGTAATAATTTCGTATTTGACTTTGGAAAATGTCATATAAAATATTGACGCAATGAAACAAATACTCAAGTTACAATTTAGCTAAGGAAAAAAAAAACATTTAATTAGTCAAAACATTCGTACCGTCACGTTGAAAATTCACGTTTCCCGAATACAACGCATCGCGACCGCGCCGTTCCCTATCGATTGTGTTTATTTTCGGTAACCTAGGTCAGTTATATCTATGAGCTGTCTCGACTCCCGACCGAGCGCAGACAGCATCAATATTCTATTTAACTACCTATTCAGGGCCGGATCAAGGGGAGTACGTCAGAGACTGAAACTATAGAACCTCTTTACATGAACGAGTCCTTCGTAATAATATATTAGAATTATAATTAATATTTTCTGATGTAGAGAAAAAAACTGTTATAATATTTGCAGTTAGAAAGTTTGGAGACCATGAGGTGATTCATGATCTATCATAATCTTCATCTCCTTGGGTGTTTTGCATAAATTGGTAATGATTGGCAATAAGCAATGTTGTTACTTTGAAGTGTTTTCGTTGCAACATTTAAATACAACTCATTTGTTTACATAATGCTTTTATAATAGATTTTTAAAGATAGATTATTATTAAAGAGATTATAGTATTTCTTTATATGGACTCTTATTATATTGTTTTTAGTTTCAGTATTAATATTGATTAATAAATATATGAAATAGGCTTAATGTATTCAGTATCAACACGATGCAAACAGACGATGTGTAAATGTAAATAGTGTCAACGAAATATTTATGGATAATGGTTTTTCTTATATATTTAATATTCGAATATTTTTTTATGACAAAAAAATATTTTAAAAGTAAAAGTTTTTATTATGTTTTTAAGTTATTTTTAAGAAATAATAGAATTTATATATTTTTTTCAACAATATCGATTTCGAATGTAACCTCAAATTATTAACTTATAAAATAAATGTATGAAGTAACCACGTTTCATTAGATTTAAAAAAAAATGTTTCTTAAAAAATATAAATATGCATTTAACGTAAAACTATTAATAACTACGCATATAAACCAGACATCAAGCGTCCGACGCGTCTAGGCACACAATAAAACATCGAAAAATTTAGACCCACCCCCGTAGGGGGCGTGTCCGGTCATCGACCCCACAGCTGACGCGACTCAATGGTAGTACACTAAAACGTACGAATATGTTTATAAACGGGGTAAAAACTTTAATGAGAACGTATTTTCGATTACTATGTTGTAACTTTGTATCGTACCATTAATAAACACGATATATTGAATGAGTCATTTTTATTTCTTGTATAATTAAAACAGCCTTTATCATTTTGATGTATCATAGTTTCGTTTCTTATTTAAGCTTCTTGTGATTACAATTTTAAAAAATACTTTAAGAAAAGATTTGTGACAATATCTTAATAATAATAATAATTATATATTGATATACATTAAAGATTCAATGATTTGATAAGTCACAGACAAAAATATATAGACCATACGATATTTGAGATACTATAATTCTTAACCTATGTATTAATAATATCACACGTTTACAACGCAATTAACGGGCTTCCTGTATCTTTTGTCAGTCGGCTTGTTTCCAAAAAGTATGTCTTATCGCCGTATTTTTATTTGACGACAGTGGTTGAGTAGTGTGTACAACGGTTTTCATGGGTACGCCACTCCGAGGTCCCGGGTTCGATTCCCGGCCGAGTCGATAGTAGATAAAGTTTATTAGTTTTCTATATTGTCTTGGGTCTGGGTGTTTGTGGTACCGTCGTTACTTCTGATTATCCATAACACAAGTGCTTTAGCTACTTACATTGGGATCAGAGTAATGTATGTGATGTTGCCTAATATTTATATATATATTTGTATGTCGTCGATTAGCCACTTTACAAATAAATGGAATATACGTACCCTTTATTTATTTGAAATTAAATACCACTACTATTGTTTAGTTGTTATTTTACATTTCTTTAGGAGAGTGTGGGTACTATTAGATGGAGAAAAAAATTAAGAACTGTTAGTCCAGTTTTTTCTCTATCACTACTATTAGGCAACATAGAATAAACTTGGTTTTTCACAAGAACATAGTGGTTTTTCACAAGAATATAGTCTGTAAGACAGTGGAAGAACAGCTTTCAGGTAATAGCGCTGAGAACTTTAGACGGACGTCACACCAGACTTGGTGGTAGGGCTTTGTGCAAGCCCGTCTGGGCAAGTACGACCCACTCATCAGTGGGATATACTACCGCCAAACAGCAGTACACAGTATTGTTGTCTTCCAGTTTGAAGAGTGAGTGAGCCAGTTTACACTAGCTAAGATGTGAAGAGAGAACTAAGATGTTACGTCCCTGTGCCTGTAGTTACCTACAGGCACAAGGGACGTAACATCTTAGTTCCCAAAGTTGATGGCGCATTGGTGATGTAAGGAATGGTTAATATTTCTTACAACGCCATTGTCTATAGGCGGTGGTGATTACTTACCCATCAGATGATCAGGTGGCCCATTTGCTCGTCCGCCTACCAATATCATAAAAAACAAATATATATTTAAGGGCCAAGTTTTAAAGATTTGTTCCATGCGCTATAATAAAAACATTGGGTCACCAGGGTGAAACAATAATTATTTGGGTATAACTTACGAGGATGATTAGTGAAATATTAGTGAACGATACCAAGACGGTCCACGGCCCATCCAATGATTAAAAGACAATACCATATCATAATTTTTACCAATTATTTTAACTGAAAAATTAAGATTAAGCATGGTGTATTTAATTACCTAATATCTCGATGTGATTCATTTCTACAACATTCGTTAGAACGCAATAAAATTTCAATTAAGAAACAGTTTAATTTAAAGGAAATAAAATATAAAGCTCAATCTTTACCAGAGTTTTTGTCCATCGTCTAGTAGGATATTTTCGCGACAGTTAAAGAAAAAAAAATATGGCCTACCTATTACGCGTGTGTATACCGAACAAGAGTACCGATGCCCACCACCCGTATGGAAGTTAAAGATAACTGTCGTAGAGTAATGGCGTAATATTGGATGGATGATTCCAAACTTATTCAATGGTTCTACTGTAAATCTCATAGATGTAAATATAATCAAAATCAGTATGTTATATAATATCAGTATAGTTTTAAGTTTCAACAAGAGTGAGAGAATGCGAGCGGTACTGAGCTGAGCTAGTGATGCGAACATTAATGCGATTTCCATAATCAATTACCGTTATAATTGAATAGAAATCAAGTTTTTTCATAATTATTGTATCTACCTACTATAGTATCTCATAGTACCTATTTGTCCTTAACAATAAATAAAAATTACGTGAAAATATGGTCGTCACCGAGCACCATAAATTTTCTTATTATCAGAATAATTTTACATAGCAACGAAGTCTCGCCACACACACACCAGACAGTAGAGAGCAGCGGAAAGGAGGCATACCGACATCAGTTTCATGTCGTTTGCTAATTAAGTCACGAGTATTACTTACCTCACGAGGCGCACCAAATATATATTTTGATAGATGGATGATGATGGTAAATGGTCACCACGGCCAATAGACATTGTCACTGTAAATATTAACAATTCCTTACATCACCAGCTTCATTCCGCCGCTTATCCTCGGGAGCTAACCTGTTTCTGTAACTTGAAGATTGGCCAAAACACAACTATACTAAGTATTGCTGTTTGGTGGTAGAATATATGATGAGTAGGCGGCCCTGCTACCAAGATGTTTCAAATGAAATTAAGCTATTCAATTAAGTTTAAAAATAGTTGAAAAGTAGTCATCTTGATCTCACTTTCATGGACCTTGTAAACGTAAGACCAAAGTGACTATATTTCAGCAGCATGACTGCAGCGTTACAGACGCTACACTTAAGAAATATTGTGCCAAATTTCAATTTACAATTTGATACTAACTTCTGGACTTAACGAATTCTCTTTTAGAAACACGTGTTGTTATGTACTGAATTTCATCCGTTGGCAAATGACGTCAAATATTCGATCTATCTGTCAACCCATTCACTCGGCTTGAATGATTTTTTACGACTGAATTAGATTTCTTAAAAGAGGCGGTCACGTGTTAGTTACGTCATCAAACCCTGCCAATAATCAAATCACTAAGAGATATCTTGTCCTTACAGAGAAACAATAGTGTAGTAATGAGAAAATAAGTTGAAGTACTCAAACACTGATAATGGTCTCCTATCTAATGGGTATAAGTCTCCGGGACAGTGACGGGTCCATGATCAACGGACATCATAATATACTAAAACACTTTTCCACGATTATGAATTACACTTTTGCTGATCTATTATGTGGTGCTTAACAACTAAAGAAAATCAGAAAGGTAATATTATCTTTTTATAGGTAGATATAGGTAGACGGACGAGCGGAAGATGGGTGCTGCTGCAGACCCGATCCGCCGAAGAAGACCGGGGAGGAGGAAACAACGCTACGCGCACCTTCTCCCCCCGCCTCAATAGACGCCGCAGGGACTAGGAGGGTTTCACTACCCCGGGAATACCCCCTAGGAATTGAAGGCCCGCAGGCGTAAGCCCAGGAAGCGCAGTCCTGGGCACCGGCGAGTCCCACATACCCCCTCCACTTGACTGGGGGAAACGCGTAATGCGTTTTTCCAGCGAGAAAAAAAACAAAAACACAACAATACTGAGTACTGCTGTTTAGATTTTAAATTAGCTGCTGCGGTAGAATATCTGATGAGTGGTTGGTACCCAGACGGGCTTGCACAAAGCCCTACCGCCAAGAAAATTTCGCCGGGGTTTTTTGTTCAGAGCAAAGGGGCTTCTTCTTTAGGACGGCGTTTATTTCTGAATATATTTATTCTTTACTCGAAAACGGAACAACATTACTTATGTAAATTTTAACTTTAAATAATTAAAATATAATGTAATGGTCTTTATAAACCACTAACCTTGCTGAAGTATCCGACAATATGGCATCCTTCCTCATCGGCACACGTCATCACGTAGAAGAGGAAGGGTTCCACGTCGTAGTACAGGGTCTTGTGGTCGAGGAAGAACTTCGCGAGCAGGCAGAGCTGCTGGCAGTACTGCTTGTGCTTCCGACCGTCCACTTGCCACACGCTCAGGTTGTCCTTCCTGTACACCTGTGGGACATACATTTGTTACTTCATTTAAAGATTACATTAGAAAATCGCGAGATGATCCAGTGGATTGCGGTACGCGCTATTGAGTTAAAACACAATTAAAATAAAATTTGTTTTTTTTTTTTAATTCGTTATGGCTCGACGACGTATAAAAAGTTTGTGAGTGAAATTATGCAAGATAGAAATGATGGCTTCGTTTATTTTTTGGATATTTTTATGTTGTTGTTTTACTTTCTATGGCTTTGGTAGGCAGATGGAAATTTAAACTTTAGTTTTTTTTTTTATGTTACAGGTGGTAAACGAGCAGGAGCAACCTGATGGAAATTTATTACTACCGCCCATGGACATCTGCAACACCGGGGGCTTGCAGGTACGTTGCCGGCCTTTAAGAAATAATTACGTTCTTTCTTGAAGGTTCCCAAGTCGTATCGATTGTTCCACAGAGTTGTGTAAGGCAGAAAATGTCTTAAATATCGCGCTGTTGTGGATTTTCCGACATCTAGTTGGATTGAAAAGTGATTAAAAAATAATACGAATAAAATAGGAACCTTTACTCCCATCGAAACTGAAATGATGTATGTGAATACATGGAAGGAACATATATAGTATGAAGACAACCACGAAAGATACGCCTAATATAAAATTGTGAGAAAAGAAACAAATAATGACAAATAAAAAAGCCTGTATCGTACTATGGTCGCGGTTAAAAAAGGATTTCGAACGTTTGAGAGCCATAACCTTTTTCTGCTAGTCGTATATATATCTCCATCACATTCACACATTCGGAGATTCAAACCTTTTCCTCTACCAATAGGATTCATTATTATGTACACGTATTGGTGTATGTTCAACGTATATATAGTAAATTATAATTTTTTATAATTATTTTTTTTCTAACATTTCATCTCATTTAATATTAGGATGTACTCGTTATTGTTTGCTAAGCTGATTAACAAATTGATGACGGTTTCCCAAGGGAATCGTCACTTGCTATTGGTTCAATCAAGCTATGCAAAATAACCGACTATTACCTGTAACTGCGTTTTTGAATCTAGTCGCATCTAGTCTATTCAATATCTGTGATACCGATAAGTAGTTCCTCCATGTGCCACTAGATGGGTCTTGTCAAGAAGCGGAGTTCATAATTGATTTTATAATTTTAGTTAGTTTTATAAGTAATAATGTATTTTGCGATGGGCTCATCAATGGTATTTATTACTCACGACAGTTCAATAGTCTATTTCAACCACAAGAGGACAAAAGCCAAATAAACTATATTTGACAGCGAATTGAGGATATCATTGGTCGAGAGCTTGAACTATGAATTTGCGAAAAAAAAAGTATTTGAAACGTTGACGAAACTGTCATCGGAACTTTGGAAGCAAAATTAAAGCGGAAATACGAAGTTAATTGTAATAGTTTTGTCTTATAAGTAAAGATATATTCATCAAAATCTCTTAGTAAATCGTAGATTTGTTTTTGTAGGAAGCTGCTCATGCGTGTTAAAAACAAAAAGCAACCATTCAATAAAATTATCAATTCTTCCACGAGAAGACATTAGACCATAATTTTAATTTTAACTATGGTTTCAAAAGTCAAAGTGTGTAACAACCTAACCCAATATTTACAGAAACATCAATCTGTACTATTATCATAAATACGAAATCTACTGTCTATTACCTCTTTACGTAAAAACTGCTGAACTGATTTAATTGAAATTAGGAATGGCGTTAGTTTAAATAGGACATAGGGAAGGAAAAAGGGAGAGGTGATGGTTTGTGTGTTTTGTTTTTAGGTGAATTTTATAAATTGTTTTGCAGGTAAAGTCACAGGTTTACCCAGTACCGTATTATAAATTCTAAATTCGACACTCAAAAAGCATTTAGTCCAAAAGACCGATCAAAAAATTCTATAATCTATCCTGTTCGGGACAGTTTGACAATACACAATCGACCTTATTTTTAAGAGGTTCAAAGTTGAGTTTCTTTTGTGCTGTTTACAGTCACATATATTTCCATTCAATTTGCAATATGCGAGCTATAAAAAAATCCACAAAACAGTCGATCGTGAATATAGGTATAAGGTATAAGTGATACCTATGAGCTTTAGCTAAAATTATTATAGGCAGTATCAATATACTATTATTTTACATTTTATGTGCGTGTTATATTTTGTACAGAATAGCTGTTCTGTCTCCACGTTTTGGAAATTTTCTGGGTGCAATATTGTAGCTGTATATGTGGCTAGTAACGTGCGTAAACCGACTCTCGCAGCACTACGAGCTCCCCCCCCCCCCTCCCCCTCACCTCGTCCCCGGGCGGGTGTCGCCACACGCACTTGGCGCGGTGGCGGGCGGCGCCCACGGCGCACTTGTGGTGGTTCAGACAGAACTCGCACACGAACAGTCGCGGCACGCGCGCCGCGTCCCCCGGGTAGGGCGACTGGTACCACACCTCCATCATGTACTTGCCCATCACCACGTATCTGAAACCGCAAACGCGAGGTACTCGTTGCTGCTACTTAATATTACCTACTTTATCGAAATACTTTATACTGCATGGTGTCCGATGATACCTTGTCCCCTTATCCGTCGATATGTCCCCTAGTTCCTCTTCGATCTTGACCGCGGCTAGGGCCTGTGCATCCCTGAACAGTCGTAGGTCGTAGTCGGGCGCGAATCCTTCTAGCACGGGCTCCCTCTCTTCTCCTAGGTCTTCGTTGGTAGGCATCGATCGAAGCTCTTGACTGCCTTTCCATTTCGACCGCATATCCTGAAACACCAGAATCGCGTCACCACATCAGTTGTAAATAGTTAAGAATATTGCCAATAAAGGAAGATTATCCGTTAGGAATAAATAGCAGACTTAAATACGAGCTAAGGGCGCTACAGATGTTTTCACATGCTCAATTTCTCTTTTTAATTTAGCTTCTGATTCGTGATTATAGTGACGAATGATCTAACCGCCAAAAATCTCGAAATCTTCTCCTCTTATATCAGGGGATATAGGGGCTTGGATGCTGTTATGATCATCTTCAATAATCTTCCTCGTCATCTTTTCCGTCAAACATGTTCATCGAATCAAAATATCAGCGAGATTATATGACAGATATTTATTAATATAATAGTTCGTTATTTAACTTCCCAAGAGTTCGATATCTGCTGCAGAGCAATATCTTCCTGTCAGAGGTGCTTCATGAAGATTCCAATGAAGTTTCGTATATGACATGATATAAGACTCATTATTGTTTTATTAATGGCAAATCGTTTTGGTCATTTTAACTAGCTTTTTAAAAACTTTAAAATGCAATATTCTTAATCAACTGCAAACAAAACAATCTTACTCACCTTAAATATAAAAAACCCATTTACATATACCAAAAATTAGAAAGGAACTAAGAATAATCCTTGTAGAACACCGTTGACAAAATTTCTAATGGGTGACGCCCATTATATTTTTTATAACGATATTAAAAATCAATACATTCATACAGGACTATAATTTTATTCCTGTACAAACAAAATATTTGTCGTTGAATTCTTCGAATTACTAGTATCATTGATTTCTCCATTGCAACACATCAGTTTTCAAGCAAAACTAAGACAAAATGTAATAATTACACATTATGTATATAAATGTAAGGCAAGCACTAATGCCACCGGCACTCGGCACGGTAGGGACGGGGAGCGCTCACCTTGACCTTGAGCTGGTAGGCGCGCTGCTCGATGGTGGGCATGGCGCGCGGGCGCTGCTGCAGCGCGGCCAGCGCGCGGCGGCGCGTGGCGGCGGCGGCGGCGCGCTCCTCGGCCGCCGCCACGCACCACGCCGCCGTCACGTTGTGGTACACGGGGCACGCGTCCCACGTGAAGTGCTTGGCCGCCTTGCCGCCTGCGGGCCACGGCGCACTCGTTATGCGATACTTTTGGTACGTGATGTTATATTCTTTGGTGCGAGTACCACGTTTTTGAAAATGCTGTAGATAAAACTAAAAAGCGTAGGACACGTATTATGACCACACGTATTGTCTTGAGTATATAAGCATTTCGATGTAGTAAAGAATACAAAAGAATTTTCGTTCATTAATTTTAATATGTTTTTTTAAATAATGGATTTGAGCCATTATTTTTCAAATATCGAGTTTTACGTTACGTTTTACGTTAGTTTGTACGAGTCAGTTTCAGCCTGTCTCTCTGGCCTTTTACTGGTTCGATATATGAGGCACATGCTCACCGAGATGTCCGGATGAGTCGCAATCTCGTACGGGACATCTTCGTTCGGAAGGCGTGATGGGGTTGGGGGGCAGAGCCGGCGATCGAGTGATAGCCGCCCGTGCTTTGGCTAACCTTATGTCGTCTTTGCTGCGAATACAAAACATTTATATTAAAATCAAATTCCAAATTAATTAAGCGAAAGATTGCCAATACTCTTACAATCATTATTTATTAAAAAAATACTTCAACATGACTTCATATTCTTTTTCTATAATTAACTGTATTAATAAGTAATAATTCTAATTAGAATAAAACAAAATACTAATGTAAAACTTTTAACTGTCCTTATTTAACAATAATTTTATTTAACTTAACTTTAACACATGTAATAATAACATCTTACCTCTTTTCATTACTTTTGTCATCGGCTTCTGAGTCTGTATCGGTGTTTGTTGGTTTAGACGCATTAGCCATTCGCGATACACGCGCCGATAACGACCGCGTCAGCTTTCGAGGCATTGTCCCTGTTATTGAGTCACAGGAATCTCCACTTTTACCGGTCGGCTCTTGCTGAAATTTTTTTAGAAGAAATGCTATTTAATGAGGAATTTAATAAATATATATTTTTAACTTGGCACATTCATAAATTCGTATGTAAAAAAATATTGGTAAAGAAGACATATTATTCAATACAAGAGTATATAGATTTTTAACATCTCGTGGAGGTAATACTTGTTGACTTCCAGGCAGGATGTATTTTATATATAGGTATATAATTGTATTTAACTAACATGCCTTTATATTTTTAAATGTTAAATAAGATTAATTATTGAGTTTCTTGCTGGTTCTTCTCGGTTGAATCTGCATTCCGAACCAGTGGTAGCTTCACTTAATATAATTTGTTAAATGATGATTCAAATATGCTTGTAAAAACCTACATGAACAAAATATATTTTGATTCTGATATGATAAGGAAAGCAAATAAACTTACCTTAGTACTAGCATTGGAAGGTGATTTTACTTTCCCTGATTTCAAATTGCCTTTTTTATTTGATTCACTGTCACTCTCCGATGAAACTGATTCTACGGATGATTGACTTGAAGAACATGAGGATGCACTCTTTACCTCCACAGTTTTTTTTGGTGGGGGACCATTTGACCTACTAGCTCTTCGTTTTGTGTTGTCTTTGGAATTCGAATTTGAATTTGAATCCTCATTTTGCACTGGTGTCAAAGGTGATGATGGTGCATCTTTCTCTTCACTGGACTTCCTAGATGGTTTCTTATTACGAGGTGAAGTTTTGGGACTGGCTTTTGATGTTTTACTTTCCTTGCTCTCTGAATCTGATTCGGAACTATTGTCAGGTGAGAAAATACTCTTCTTTTTTAATGTGTTGGCATCAGGTTTAGGTGTTTTAGGTATTGTTTTACAAATTGCTTTAGATTTAGCCCCAGTGGCTACTCTTGGTTGCATCTGTTTTGCTTTTGCTAGAACAACAGCAGCATTTTTGGGTTTTGTTGATCGTCTTCTTGGAGGAACTGGTTTTGGTGTAGCTGGTTTTGGCGGTTCATCATCACTTGATGATGAAATTTTAGGTTTTGATGAGCGTCTTGGTTTTGCCTCTTCAATGACTTTCGGTTCCTCAACGGGTGCAGGTTTGGGAGACTTAGGAGCAGGAGCAGGTGTAGGTGCAGGAACGGGAGCAGGAGTGGAAGTAGGAGGAGCGGCGGTTGCAACTGCTGGAGTATCAGAAGTGGAAGATTCTGAGTCAGAACTACTGGATCCTGATCCTGAACTGGTAGATGAAGTGCCACTAGTACTAGAATCAGATGTTGAGCCAGAACTGCTATCAGTACTGCTATTGCTCACCTGCAATTAAGATGAAACTTCTTAACATATTATTCTATTAAAAAATCCTTTTGCAAGTATAATGATAATATCACTTATAAAAACTAATTACTCAATGAATATAATTTTAAACATTCAAATCATATTTACACTTGTGACAAAATATGTGATAATACAATAATAAAATAATAAAACATGATGAATATGTAAATGTAACAAAGCTGTTATTAATTGTATGTGACCCAAAACTAGACACTTCCAATTAAAATGTTGAGCTTACAGGTTTAAACAGAAATATACACAATTCTAGTATAACTTTGAGTATCAATCACTTTTTTGTTCTATTAAACATGTCATTTAATTTAACAAAGTGGAATATTATTTTGGATCCCATACAGTTAATTAGCAATAATTACACGCACAAGAATACTTATAAGATTGTTTCATGATTGTTGTCTAAGGTATAAAAAAATCAAACCACAACAATAATTTTGTTTCTCTAGTAAAGACGTTTCTTAGTTAAAAAAATAATTAAAAACACTTACATCAAGATTGGTCATCTTGGTTTTTTAATTAGACCAATACGGGATTATTTTTAATGCTTTATATTGAGCGTACAATTGTTTATGTTTTCAATAAACCATTAAATACAATTGTCAAAACCTAAAACTATAAAAAAAAGCGCCTTTCGCAAAGTAGTCAAACAAATCTGCGATGTATTTGACAATTAACGGAGACAAGTTGAGTTGACGTTTACGAAAGTATGGAATACAGATAATATAAAAATGAAGTGAACGTAATATTTTTGAATCTATTGAATTAAAAAAAATGAACTATAATACTAGTACTAAAATATATTGAAAATGATTTTAGTGGCAATATATCTATTTTTTTTACCAAAATTTGCCCATTTTGTTGAGTAGAGAGGTGAATCGCTAGCCTATAATACTAATATCATAAATTTTAGAAGATTATATAGTATGAGGTATTTAATATCAACAGTGCCTTTCAGAACTTTTCAGAACTATTCATTTAAATCAGCGGCCAAGTTTAGAATCTAAGATATATTATATTTGTCTTAACACGTTATCTGTCTATATTATTGTTTATTTTTCGCTTTACATTGATGGATGGTATATGATAACTTTACGCGCTACATTATATTAGGTTAGGTTGGTGGTTTTCGTTTTAACTCAAAATCAAAATATACTTATTCAAGTAGGCTTTTACAAGCACTTTTGAATCGTCATTTAACAAACTATTTAAAGTAAAGCTATCACCGGTTCGGAATGTAGTAATTCTACCGAGAAGAACCGGCAAGAACCTCAATAGTTATTCTTTTTCAACATAATAACATAACATAAACTTAACTGATTATAAAAGTTAATATAATTATATAAAATAAGTAAACGACGATACAACAAAGTGAATTTCAATTTTAAAGAGGGTGAAAATAATATTAATATCAATACAATAAATGTTATGAATTTTTTTATTATTATAGCGAATGTTTAAAATGTTATAATTTATGCGCTACATTGAATATAAAATTAATTAGCATTACTAAACGTTCAATATTTTTCGTCAATGTTTTATATTATAGTAAATAGTCAAGACCAACTGACAGAAGTCAGTTCAAACACTATCTCAAGAGTAACTTTGGAAGGACGTTAGAATGAATAAAGTATAATGTGATAAAAAAGTTGTAAAAGTGATTTTGTATTTTGAAATGTATGTATTTCAAAAATTATGAAAAACGAATACTTTTTTCGTTACAATAGGTATAATTGAAAATCCAATTTTAATATTAATGTCCTTTATAATAATGTATAAAATACAATACGCAAAAAAGTTCCATAAAAATAATGTATACTGGAACTGACAAATATAAATCATAGCTTTTTACATACGTAATAATAATGTACAAGATTATGACAATCTTGTACATTATCGAAAAAAACTGTTGTTTAAAATTGTCTCAAGTGTTTAATTACGTTTTGTAATTATGTGAAATATCAAAATTTATCATTACAACAATGAAAATTATACAATTTGAAGAACAGTTTACAACAAGTAATTAATTTATTACTTTTCCTCACTAATTAAACTCTAATGTCATGTCACGTCAATGTCATAGTTGTTTATTTACGTTTTCTCTTTTTTTTTACTATAATGCCGTGATATTGAATAATCTCGAACATTGGTACATGTACTATTTCACTATTTAAAATAGATGCCATTATTTATAGTTTATATTTCTTATTATAATTTTCTTGTCATAAAGATTGCAAAGTTACCACATAAATTACAAAAAATAATAATTCTCATTTCTTATTAATATATATATTGTTTGTAGTTGATTTCCTTAATTAAATATTTTTAGTTAAAATTTTAAAAATATCATATAAATATATAATATTTGTCATATGTTACGAATATGAGCACTTTAACAATAACATCTGATCTATGATCTATTATATTATTATTACAAATATATTTCCTTTATTAAAATGGATGGATGAAACCTTTGGTGAGCCTCGGCGTAGGACGGACATTGTTAGTGAACTAAAAATCAACTATAGTTGTATTTAACTCAATACCATGTTTTTAGAGTGACATAACACTGTCACAAGTTGTTTCGTAACATAAACTTTCTCAGTGTAAACAGCTTCTGAAGCTTTATAATATATACAGTGAAGCATAGAGGTAAGTCTGTTGTGGTATGTTTGTCTTGCTCTGACCTAGGCGGTTAGAGCGAGACAGTAATCGGAGAGCGTCTTAAGACCGCGGCTGCCCAAGACGCGCGTGTTGGATGCACTCACGGCGGGGTTGACGTGCGCGTTGTGCAGCTCCGACACTTGTGTGGAACATGCAGCCGCCGGGTCGCCCGATGTATGAAGCTTACCATACCTGATTGAGAAATAAATATATAATTTAAATTAAATATCTCTAGTTGTATGTATATTTGAAATAAAGAACTAAAAAAGTATAATTTAGTAAACGTACTGTGCACTAAAGTATGTTTTTCTATAATTTATTCGAATTGTAGAAGGAATAAAGATAAATTAGCTTAGATTTACGTTAACTATCATTCGGCTATGTTGTTGCGCTACCTATAGTTTTTGATGAAACATATTGTTTATAACCCAACACTATTCCATTAACGACTTATATCAACTTTAAATCTACTTCCAATGTTCCGATAACAGCTTCGTCTACCATCTAATGCAATATTTTGGAAAACCATAATGAATATCATAGACTACTCAAGCTCGCGGCCAATGACATCGCATCAATTTAAAGTCAAATGTTGTTTATTTGCCTATATGTAAAAATACGTATTAGCCCGTGTTCAGTGCGTGCACGTTTCCGCCTAGCTCGGGGCCGGCCAGTGAGATGTGGCTGCAGCATGGGCGTGACACAGAACATAATGACCAGAACTCGTTCCCCGGCTGCGCGTTGCTGTCCCACGGGTACGTGAGCACGAGCAGCTTGCCGGCGTGCGCGGGCGGCAGACGCGACGACGGCTCGCGGTTCTCCAGCTGCACGCTGATACCGCCTGCACGTTGAACAACTATGCTTGCATTAACATGATTGTGTCAATTTCTTAGTTTTAATAACAAATTTTGTGATGCCTGTTAGAAGGCATTTCTGAATATTGAACTTTCGTTTTATCGAAGAGTCATTTGTCTGCACAAATTTAATATATAAATTGAATGATTGGAATATATAAAAGTATCTTACCTTTTGGATGCGTTTTACTCTTAAGAAACAGTTTTTTTCACACCTTTCTCGCTTTTGTCTTTAAATAAAGCTGAAAAATAATTTGATGATTAAATTCATAAAATTATAATTGGTGATAATAATGTTTCTTATCTTTTAACATTTGTTTATAAAAATCATTACAGTAAGTTAATTTTATATATTTTATTTGTATTTTTTTAATTTGTTAAGATAAGTAGTAATTGTAGTGTACATAGATCATCATAGTAATTAGTATTAGATTTATATTTTATATGAGAATATATTATCTGTGTATTTATGCATCTATCATCTCGAGTGAGACATCGCGAAAGCGCGGGAAAATAAGAGATATATAAAAATGGCGCGCAATGAAGACGGTGTGTGCACAGCGAGCTGATATTTAAATATAATATATATTTAATCTAATTGGTAAATTGACCTTACATGTGAACATTACAGTAAATAAAAAAAATAACACTCATTATAATAATCATTAACTCAATCACCTTCAATATCACGACTGCATTTGATGTAACCAAAGTTTACATCCGTGACATGATTCAACATGTCTTTCTTAAGAAAGGTACTCATTCTCTCCAAGAATGTCAGAATGTAAGCATCATTTTGATGTTTTGATATCATCCATATACCGAGCCCTGGAAACATTTTTTTTATTATTATTATATAATTATTCTATATGATTTCTGTTTTGGATTATGAGTCTTGAGTTTAAAACCTGGATAATAGCTCGAGGCCATACCACCAAGTGAAAGTCTTTAAAATATATATTTACCACATCCAATGACATTCACAAACGCATTCTTCCCGCTCTCCCTAGCTCTGAACTCCGCCTCGATCAGAGTCACTTCGGCGAGCACACGGATCCTCTTGTAATACACTTCATTGTCGAATATACCATTGACTTTCTTTCCTTTCACAACGTGTTTGTATCTGTCTGTATCTTGATTGGTTTTATTTTTAATTTCGTTAAAGAAACTTTCGCTGTATACAGGTGTGGATGTCTGAGGATATAAATGTGTTTTATTATTATAAAAAAATAGTTTACACCCGCGATACGCCCGCGTGTGAGGTTGAAATAAACCTATGTGCTATTCCTGATTTCCTAAGCATGTGTTTGATGTTTCGAAACACATCCAAAATCGGATGTCGTCGGAATATCAGATGTCATCGATTTGACATTGACGAGTAACCGTTTTGACCGCATTTAAAAAACTATGATGTTCTGGTAGGTACGTCAAAGCATTCAAAGTACGATAACATTAAACTAATGAAATATTCGCTCAATCTCTGTTTAACTTCACAGTAACCCATCTGTGAGAAAGAGATGAAGCGAATGTTGAGCCGTTTTCTAATATTACATTCATTGTACAAATGTAAAGTTAAACAAAGACAGTCGACATCTGAAATCGGGTGTCAACATCGATATTTAGTCCAAAAATCCGTGTCCATCGGTATTTAGTCACAACCCATGTCACAAAAATCGGATATCCTTGCCTAGCTAATCAATCTATCCCTGTGCGAAATTTCATTCGGATCTGTTCAGCCGTTCTGGTGAGATTGAGTAAAAAACAAACATCCATTCAAACTTTCCTAATTATAATATTAGTAAGATCAATACATCGTTTATGCCTTACAATATATAATTAAAAACAATTAAGTACATATACGTACTCATATATTATGATATATGACTACGTTTATGTGTGTGTGTGTGTGTATGCCGTGTATGCACGGCAAAAGTTACATTTATGAGATCATATCAACTAAATATTGATTGTTATTTGTTAAACTATCCTGTCCTTTATTGTTCTGATTACAAGCAAACTTGATAATAAATTGAGTAGTTAAGATGTAAGAGCGTAACCAACAAACATACTTTTATTTATGTATTTAGTAAAAATAAATAAATAAATAAATAAATATTGGACAACATCACATACATTACTCTGATCCCAATGTAAGTAGCTAAAGCACTTGTGTTATGGAAATCAGAAGTAACGACGGTACCACAAACACCCAGACCCAAGACAACATAGAAATTAATGAACTTTTTCTACATTGACTCGGCCGGGAATCGAACCCGCGACCTCAGAGTGGCGTACCCATGAAAACCGGTGTACACACTACTCGACCACGGAGGTCGTCAAAAGATTACTTTTTTATTGGGTTTAGAAGTTTTAAAAAGTTTCCATTAAAATATGTATCATAAATGACACATACCTCATAGAATTCTGCCCACATCTCCCTTAAATTCTGCTTGGCAGTTTGGATTGATTGTGAAGTTGGGTCTGCTTTAAACCTTTTGAAATCATTTCCCGCTTTTTTTTCCCCGTACCCATTCTCTGGACAGTTCTGATCTTTAGTTATGAGGATATCCTCACAGTCCATCTTACCAGGGCGAACGAAGCGTGGACCAATTAAACCTACGACATCAAATATTTAATTTTATATGTCATAACAAATTACTAATATTCCTATTTACTTCTCCATTTTAGCTTAAAACTTGTGTCAGGAGTGGGATGACAATGACCCAAGGGTTGAGGATCGATCCTGTGAACCCCTTAAACCATTGCGCTAATGACGCTTCTAATTCCGTTACGTAACACTTTGCACAATGTAAGTAAGAAGAAATTATTCAATGAAAATATCAAATATATATTTCAAAGGGACTTTAGCCCACCTATTATTACAGCTTCTTCTTCAGCATCATTACTGAAAACACCTTTATTACGTCTGGTACCATTATTGATGCATTCGGTGTAACCACTCACATACACCATGGAGGAAATTTTCATTTCATCATAACTCAAACAATTCTCCAGCACGAGCGGCGGTTTTTCCTTTGATGTACCAATTTCTTCCCAGCCACCTCTTCTGATATGTAATAAACAATTTGATCGATATGATAAAATAATGTTAATTAATAGTATCACATAGAATAGACATAAATCAATACATTTATGGATATGTATTTGATAATGATACATCAAATCAAATAAGAATAAGTTAAAAATAATAAAATTACCTACTTATATATTTTTTTTAATTTAATTATAAAAAGTATAATTTTGAAGAGGTTTTATTTGTGAAAGTATATCATCATGTTTTTATCTTTATATGTTTATGTGAAGAACTATACGATAACTGATGACTAATCGAGTTTATCAATAAGATATTTATTTATTGCTATTAGTATTTTATATTTTATCCATCTGTTGATAACTCTATTCTATCAATAAATACACATTTAATTAGGGTATTTACCCCTTTTCACCATTAAGGAGTCCATATTTGTCATGTGGTCCAACAAAAAATAGAGCTCTCTTTTTCAATATCCTGTCTATGAGCTCAGGCACCGTCATGTCTTCGTAAAAAGCCTTCTCAATATCAGATCCAAATTCTCTGAAATATCATGACAAATATTTTGTAATTTTTATATACTTTTGTAACTTTTATATACTTCACTGGTAATAGAATAAAGAAGTAATATTGTAGAATTTTTTTTAAATATCACCTTTTGTGGTTCAAAAATTTAGCCATCAGAATCAGAATTCTTTCATGTATGAGTGGATAGGTTGATGTAATATTCCTTTGCAGCCTTTTTATTGGTCTAAGAGCTTTTAAATAGTCCAACCTGAATTTTTATTAAAAATATTAACATATGTAAGTAACATCTTTACTCTATTATTCCTTTTTTTTAAAAGTTTGAATTAATTTATTAACTCAATAGAATACAAAGGAAGTTAATTTCATATGGCATATAATATTCAGATTTTAATAATGAGTAACAAACCTAACAGTTTCTATCGGAAATCGAACTGGGAAGGCTTTACTATTTTCTATGACTTCTTCCACATCATCCGAGAGTTTGATTAGTGGTAGAGTTGTACAATGATGAAGTAATTTTTTATTTTGGTCAGTAATACTAGGAAGGCTCCAATCATGTTTGCACCTGTTTTATGTTAAATGAATTACAATATCATAATTTTTGAATAATACTTTTAACATATATTTTTTAATAAAATACCTAGAACTGAAATCATCACATAATAATTATATATTAATCATATGCTTATAATACCTATATTAATTTAATAAGTTTTGTTTTAATCAATGATATTATTAAAAAACCCTTTAAGTAATACTAAAGATTTTTTATATTCTTATTAGTATTGTATCATTTTAATAATACTTTTTTTTTATAAAAGTTAAAGCAACTATTGCAACATAATTATGAGTCATAACATTACAAGGACTTGTTTCAATTTTTACACAAATAATCTGGAATATTTGCTTATTATAATTTATAATTTTAATATTTTTTTTATTACTTCATACCCTATTAAAACTTACCAAGAAATATTTTGAAAAATTGGGAAGTCATCCATTGTTTAAGTTACTTAAAAACTTAAATGTAATTACATTAACTTTTCTCAGACCAATCAAAATACTTTTGTTTAATTGATTTGAAAAACTTTTGTATTGTTTTTTCATTTAACCATACAGCACGAAAGCTGACCGGTTAATGCCAATCGCGTCGTATAACATATACCAATATAACAATACACTTCTAAGATAAACAATATCATGTAGTGTCAATGGCACTTATTAAACAGGAAAAACCAAGAAGAAAATTGGGTTGCTAGGGAGATATGTATATCGTAAAGTTCTTAACAATCATTTATAAAGTTTTAATCAATTCACCTATTGTTCTAATACCGAGAAAAAATTAAAAAAAATAATAAGTAAAAATGTAAGTTATGTCATAGCCCTAGATTATTTGCCTTTAAATTAAGCCGATATATCCTACAGTCATTAATTAATAATCGAGCCGAATTATCTAATAATATAGCTTATGATTTCATTGCTAGTTGCTAACTTGCTAGTGAACTGTGAAAAAAGTATAGAGTAGGTACCTATTGGATTTTATTAACTTTTCTTTGACATTAGACATTTTTAGATGACTAAGGGTGACAGTTACGACTTAGTTATAGGTACCTACTACCTAGTGAGAACTACTGAGTAGTGAGTACTGTCTTTCTTACGTCAGTCTCGCACGTCATGACGACTACTTCTGTGACATTCATGTTGATAATAACATTTTGAAATTGGTTGGCGTAACTAAAAGCCATTAAATTAAAATTTAATTGAATTACCATTATTGAGTTTTGTATTATTTTTATGATATAAATGCTTAAATCTTAGATTTCACAAATAATTAATGATGATGAATAAATAAAATACAGTTGTTTTCTGAGAGGACTCTGCTGTACTAGAAAGACACATTGTTGTAAATTATATAATAATTTGATAGCATATTAACGAGCATAATATAATATATGAAGCTGTATCTACTACGCTCGTGGTTTTAAATTTTAAGGTTTAACTTAAATACCATATATTTAAACTACCACATACACATAGACATATGTATAGTTTTATGTTCCAATAAACTAATACATATATATAATATTGATGAGAAGATATTTTCTTTTTTGTACGAGTTTGCTTTGAATATTTGTACTAAGAAATTTTTAAATAATTTGGCACACTATATGCATACTTCCAATTTAAGTAACCCATTATAGATATACATGTAAGAAAATACTACATTATAAATTATTTATTTTAGTTTCATCGTAATTTTGTAATGTGTAAATTAAATATAAATAAATAAACATAATAAATTTCTAGCAACACTATATATTTCTATTTGTCAATTAGATCAACACATCCAACGATTTTGTTAGGTGTGATGGTTTTTGTTTAAATATTTGTTGTTATTCGTTATGAATACTCATAAAAATGACGACCAGAAATTACCCGATGGCTGGGTTTTATGTAAATCGAAATCAATTCCGGGAAGGAAATATTATTTTAATAAGAAAACCGGAAAATCTTCTTGGTCGGAACCACAGGTGAATTTCGTAATTTTTGTTTAGTATAAATTATTACGTTTTGAATATTCACTGTAAGATTTATATACTGATACAGTTAAATTTTTGAATTGCAATTATATTAAATATATTTGTAGTTGTAAGAAGTTTTATTATTACGGTAGGCCTCAATATGTTGTTTTTTAAGGACGATGATAAGTCTGACAAGAAGTCTTGTAAGAAAGAGAAATTAAAAAAACAGGAGAAGAGAAGAAAGGAGGAGTTAGCTAAGAAGGGTACAAAGAGGAAAAGTGATGGGCATGAAGAAAATGCTTCAAAGAAACGATCCAAACAAGGTCTGTAAATTACCTTTTATAACATTTTTTGGCATATAATATTTTCTTGGTTTTATACAAAAAAACATATTTTTAACTTAATTGTGAATTGCTGAGCATTACATAATACTCTGTAATAAATTATAGATTTAAAAAATATAATCTTTATTACCTCCAAAGTAAGCTTCTAAAATGTATCATTATCCATAATTTTGCTGTAAGCAATTATATTATACTTTTAATTAACTGCCAAGACAGTTATGTTTTTTATATTAAGTTATTAAATTTACTAGATACAACTGATGCAGCAAGTTATAAAGCTAATAAAAGTGACTCTTCTTTACAATGTCAACAAAAAAGACGAAAGGAGAGTTCACCAAAATCTACAAGTACCCCAAAAACAACACCTTCAAAAAGCACTTCTAACAGTAGAACAGAAACACCAATCAAAAATTCTCCTGTTAAAAATTTGGCTAATTCGAGATTGTCGCAGCTACGAGCTTTACTTAACTCCGAAGCAAAGGAAGAAGAAGATTTGGATGCTCAAAACAAAAAAGTCAAAATTAGCCCAAAAACTAGTTCAAATGAAACACCTAGCAAAACTTGCAGGGCTGACCGCAAAAGTCCAAATTTGAATGACCCAAAATCTGCTCATTCTCCCAGCAGTGATAGTTTACAGTCCATGCCATCTCCTTCACAATTTTTTGCCGCTAACAAAATCATATCATCAATGAAAGCTCAACTACCTGAAGAATATTGTTGTAAAGAGAAACAGAAAGACACATTTGCAGACATAGAGAAAGGAATCTGTAGCCAGACCCCAGAGTACCCATTTTCCAAACATCCAGCTACACCGCCACAGTTTTCTGAAGCAAGTAAATTAGTGTCAGCTATAAAGTCGAAACTAGCATACAAAGTTTCTACATCTAAAGATAGTGTAAAAACTTTTTCATCAGCTAAAGAAAGAATGGAAATGTTGAGAACTAATTTGAGTTTGGAAGCAGAACAGGAAATGAATAGCAGTTTTTTATGTAATAGTATTGAATCAGAACCAAAACCTAGTACAGAAGCTATGGAAATAGAGGAATCTAAAGAGGTTTGTATACATATTCAATATTCTAAAGAAGCTGATCTAAATATATTTTACATAAGTATATCATCACTGTAAATTGCAAGTACTGTTAGGTTTAAGATAGTGAATGTTGATTCAATGCATTTCAGTAAAACATATAAAATAAATCAATAGCTTATAATGTATTGTTACACTAAAATTTACTTAAACAGTAGATAAACTACCTAAAAAATAATGCATTCAACTATTAGCAGTATGTTAGTATTCACAATCTTTACACATCTAACATTATAGGTATTTACAAATTGAAGGTGATATATTTGAAATATTCAAATACTTTTACTCTTTTGTTATATTTGTATGTTGTTAATGTATGTTTTTTTTTTAAATTAAAGGTTAAACAAATCATTCCTACAAACCAGAGGGACAGTATTGGAGGTGGGGACAATTTAGTCCTGGTCGTAGACACAAATATATTTATACATGAACTTGACTTTATTAAGAATGTCCTAAATTCTCATATAAAAGGTAATGGTTTTTTAATATATGATTTTTATTCTATACAACTAATGCTAAAAGATATACAAAATTAACATTAAAAACAAAAGCATTTTTTTATCAAAAGTTGAAGGATTATTAGGGCTTTGGAGCCAATCTATGTACATTTTATAAAATTACTATTTAAAATTACAATCACATAAAGAATTATTGAATGGTAAAAATTATTAGATATTATATAGAATTTTTTTTTATATATTTATACATATTACAGGTTACAGTGAACAGCCCACCCTTTTAGTTCCATGGCGTGTTATAAATGAATTAGACAGGCTCAAAGACAATAACAATGGCAATGGAGCTCTCTGTAAACGGGCAAAGTCAGCCATGGATTATCTTTACAAATCATTACCAGAGAACAGCCGAATCAAAGGTATGCTTCATATATATAGCAAATTCTTTCACAACAAGTGATCTTTCAGTTTCATCAAGTTTGCAAGTCTTACAAAAATTGGATTTGATATCAACTATCCTAATATTGCAAATAGACGATCATTTATTTGGGATTAGGACATTGTGCTAGTTGTCAAACAGCAATAAATAGTATTGCTGTATTCCAGTTTGAAGATTACAAGAGACATTTTAATATTTCTTATGTCTATGGGTGTGGTGACCTCATACTATTAGATGATCCATTTGCCTGTTTACCTTTCTATATGACATATAAGCTGATAGTTCAAGACTGCTTGCTCCACTGACATCCCTAAATGTAAATACACCAAAATTATACTGGCACATAAGGCTTGTAGCTCTGGTGGTGCTAGAAGGAGGAGAAATATGCTTGTCTATATTACTCTGTCAAATTGAATTGGCTCAATATGTTCTAATAGGCTTTAGCAATTTTATATTGTAGATATTTCTATGGTTTCACTATTTATCAAAAAATTCATGCTAAAATGTTCCTTTTGTAGTTCTGTTAATTTGTTAGTAATAGTAATTTGGAATACAAGTTGATTTTTAGGTCAATCTTTACGCGATGCGAATTCCCACATCTACCCTTGTGAGGTACCGGATGACGAGATATTAAATTGTAGTCTACAGCAAATTGAGAGAGGCAGGAATGTGGTGAGTTATATTTTTAATTAATATATAATTTTATTAATCACTTTATTGTTTTAAAATGAAGAAATACATAAAAACGCTGATGAATAATAAATTTAAGGTAGTTGAAGTAGGTTCAATGCAGTATCTATTAATTGTTAACATTTATAGTATTATAAATGCGAAAGTAACTCTTCTATAAAGAAGCCGCATTTTAGTAGGGTTAGTAGAAAAAAAATTGTGAATTGTAATTTAATATTTATTTCCAGATTCTCGTGTCAAATGACAAAAATCTCTGCAACAAAGCAAGTATAAATGGAGTGAAGAGAATTAATGTGAATGAGTTAAAGGAGCTCGTTGAGAACAAGCCACAACCCAACAACGACCCTGACCTTCTGGAGAGCGTCAAACATTACCAACAAACTATTTACCACTTGCTCGCAAATATATTAGAAGTATGTGCTTGTTTTGTTAAAAATCTAGTGTAATTTTGTTAAAAGTCTAATGTGAAATAGTGAAATAGAGACAGACGATAATGCCTTATCCATCAGCCTGGTGACGAGATGCCTAATGTATTACCAAGAGGGTTGGGAGGCAGGCAGGTCAGGCAAGCTGACTAATAAGGCCATTCGTGAAATTGTAGACAGAGAACTTGGTGTTAGGGACTTGTTAGAGTCCATCTGTCATTATGTTGTCAGTGTTACTAAACTTTGCCTGAACACAATTTTCAGAACGAAATGCGAGCTAAGTACAACAATCTCTGGCAACACGTGTTATTCAAAGCGCCGCCCTGGACGTTGTCCGACGTGCTGCAATGTTTGCTCAAACATTGGTTTGCGGTGTTCAACGAGGTGTTTCCGCGGATAGAGCAGCTCATAACCGAGCTCAAGAACAGCTTGGCGTCGATAGAGAGGAAGGGTAATGTCCTGCAATGCATTAAAATATCGCTATGTTGGTAACAACAGTAAATTAGAGCAAGATAGATAAACTGAGTAAATATTTTATATTAATACAATCCAAATTCGATTCACGTTATCCACGCCCATCCACGTTAAATTAAATACCTTTAAAAAAAATTAACCTAACAAATATTTTTTTGGCTGTTATTGTTGCACGTAGGCATCTTGTAAGCAAGCACTCGAACTAATAAACGGTGAATAAAATACAGAGCGTTTTCGTAGACTCATTTTTGACGTACATTACGACAACCCATTATTTAACAGGACCGAATTATTTAACATTTTTACCCCGAGAAATACCCATTATAGAGATTATAAGTTCATTTTTATATCAATTTTTACCTTTGCCTGTTTATTGTCTTGAGCTTAATCTTTTAAAACTGTTTTCAACATTTATGTTCGAAAGGCATTAATTTTAGTAGTAATCATAATTTGACCTCTTTAAACGCGTCATTCATATCAGAAAGTAGAACCCGCATTATAGCGTCAAATAAACATATCAAATCTAGTAAAGCCATTCAAATGATTAAAACTGTTAAAATTTGATGGTTAAATATGAGACTATTGATTTATTCAGAGTTAATATATAGATCTATTCACTCACGATGGCGCGATAAATTATCGGCGATTATTAAAATTGAGAGTAAGATTTCTTAGTGTGCGTGTTATTATTAACATAAGAACGTTAATAGTCTCACGCAAATACTAATTTGTATTTATTTTTCTGTCTGTACTCTTGTACGTATTTATTATTTTTCATATTTATTTTTCTATCTGTACACTTGTACCTATTTATTATGTTTCATATTTATTTTCTGTCTGTATATTTGTGTTTACGTGTTGTTTAATGTGGATGGTTGCGCTTTCGTGGGCGAATAAAATTAAAGTAGGAAAGACAGGAAATTATTTGTAATTTCCTTTAGATTTTTAATTACCGTGCTTGAATTTAAGAGCATGTTTTTATTTTAAACTGTGATTTGTCGTTCAGTTTTATTTCAAATAAAGTTTCTTAGTGTGCGTGTTATTACATCATTTAACATATCTAATCGACCTACGTCATGAAATGAACCTTATTAAATCTTAAGACTCATTCTTAATGTAAATTCGGTTTCAGATCCGAACACCTTAACACAATCAGAAGTGGCAAACTTCAAGGAATTATGTTTAGACGTGGCGAAGCGATGTCAAATCATTCCAGAATATATGGAACTAGCTAAGGCTACTGTGGAGCGACTGCTGCGCAACTGTGCGAGCGAGACGGAGAATAGAGACAGGGATAGTGTCGTCGATGCGTTTGAGGGACTTTGGACTGTGTTGTCTAGTTATAGGTGAGACAGATATTTATATCGATGCGTACGATCTGTGTGCGTGGATCAAGCTCATGGAAATTGTTGTTTCAATAGTATGATATACATTTATGTTAAGATTCCATTTTCTTTCGACAAAGTCAACATTATTTTTAATTGTATTTTTTAAACTTGCTATGTATGGGATCCGTTAAACTCAAAAATCTATGTAAATAATCAATATTGTTATGAATAACATGAGGCAAATGAGTAACCAGTGAGATTGTTGATTTTAATCAGTAGAATCTATATTTGGAACCTAGAACCTTTAATAGCTTTAGATTCAATTTTATCCCGAGACATGACGATTCGAAATCCTTATAGGAGCTTATTTTGTAGTGTATATGTAATGTATTTTGTAGTGTTTTAAGATTAGAAATTGTAAGATTCTAAAATTCTTACTAATTTAAATCATTAGAGACTGAATTTTTGAATATAGCTCAAATAAAAATGTTTAAAAATAAGAAAAAGGTTATTTAAAATTATTTTGAACTATTAATTATATTTTTTACGTGTATAAAGAAAGAAAGGTAACTACTCTGGTCTACTCTTACTAAAAATGGTTCATTTGATAGTTTGATAAGTAATAAAGTATATTTTGATTTTAATTTTGGAGTCCGTCTTCTATTTTTTCAATAAAGTAATTGTAAATTAAGATGGACAGCTCTCCGGATAGTGAATAATAATATTTTTGTTCGCAGTGCTAAGTTGGCGAGTTCGTTAGGCATTCCACATAGTATAGAAGACAAACTCCCAGGAAACGATACCCTACCGGTTCTAACTAGCAAGTGGACATTCATCAATGGACATGTTAACGATCTCACACAAGCTATTAAATGGTAAGTGTCTAGTGTATTTAGATGCTAGGTGTCGCCCGCGACTTCGCTCGCGTTTTAGAGTTTGGTTGTATTAGGGAAAAAAGTAGCCTACGTTCTTCCTTGGAGTGCAAGCTTGCTATATGACATAATTTCATCAATTTCGGTTCAGTGGTTAGGTTCTGTGAAAGAACAACAGAGAGACAGGCAGATAGAGTTACTTTCGCCTTTATAATATTAGATAAATAATGTGTAGAAAACAAGAAATAGGAAGTGTAACAAAATGGACATTAGAACTTAGCTGTTTATTTTTATGATTTTTAAATTCTGAACCAAAATAATGCAAGTAATATTAAGAAAATTTGTAATCCAAGGCACGATCGAAAATCCGGCGGCATAATTAAAATAATACTGTGTATAGAAGATAAGCTTTTTGAAGGATTTTGAAAGTACATAAAGTAAGCATTGCATTGGTCATCAGATCCATTGATTTTCGTAAATTTTACCAGGAACTGTTAAATAAGCTATATAGCGAATATCTTTATATTTTTTTTATTAAAACTACAATTGATAATATTAAGTGCTTAAAGATGTACAAATATGAATTGAAAATAGTTCCTGTATAAATCATGACCGCGTGGAATATATTTTCTTATATTATTTATATTCGAGAGAAAAATGGCCCAGCGGGCACTCTTGTCTCCTTTCTTTCTCGAAAATGCATTTCCGAGAGGTCCCCGCCACCGACCGGCCGGGCCGGCGGTGCGCGGAGGTTGAGGCGTGCGTGTGTTGCAGCGTGCTGTCGGCGCGCGGCGCGGCGGGCGAGTGCGCGCTGCGCCTGCACGCGGCGCTGGCGCGCGCGCGCCGCGCGCTGGCCGCCGCCGCGCCCCCCCTCGCCGCGCCCCACGTCGCCGCCTTCTGCGCCGACTGCGGGTGAGCCCCCCCCCCTCCCCGCATTTATACTCTGTTCCAATCGAACGAGGAAAATCTGTATTTACTTATTCCCCACGAATTGTTCTTGATTAATATATCCTAATTTATAAAACAACACTGTCAATCTATCACTGTCAATATTGTCACTTTGTCTTCACTTTCAAAGTTCCGATAACAGTTTCGCCGACATTTAAACCGCCATTTTTTCGCAAATCCATAATGAATGTCAAATATTATTCAAGCAATGATATCGACCAATGATATCGCGCCAATTGGATGTCAATTGTTGGTTGACTTTTGTCCTCTTGTGGTTGGAATAGACTATAGAACGTAGCATGACTGAGGCTTTAAAACATCCAGAGGACGGGCTATCCGCTGACTCAGCTAGTTAATAATGAAATGTTATTTTATTTCAGAAACATGCTACAGGAAGCGTACAACAAGTTCTCCCAGCTGACGGACATATTGAATGTATGTAAGAGTAGATTTTCCAATGATATGAATTAATTGCGTTGTATCGTCGCAGTCAAATGTTAAGTTAAATAATTTATTTATAATATCTTAAATTGATGTCTCATGTATTTCGAAGTCATAACGCGATTTGTTGATATAGGACGTAGATTTTATCTAAATTCACTTTAATCTTTTTTAGCTTTTGGTGGTTATTTATAAAATGTGAGCGTTACTTAAAAAAAATCACACGTAATTATTACGCAACTTCATTTTTCATAATTCATAAACAAGTGAACGTGGTATACAAAGAGAATTAAAAGATAGAATATTTTATTACCCTTTAATATATGTATATATGAAAGACATAGCTTGGGGGTATTTTTTTTTCGTCATATAATAAAATATATGATTTCGGTTGATCTGAATACTCACTCATTTTACAAAAAAAAAAAACAAATCAAATAATCGGTATAAATGTCTCATCGTAACTGTCATTGCAAAAAGGTCGTATGTAAATTAATTTGTGTAGATGAGCATAAAACTGTTATTGATTTTTGTTCCTTCCGGTGTTTGCATATAAATGATATATGACTTTTTGAACTTGAAATTAAAACCTGTTTACTTATGACCTTTTACATTAATAGTAATACAATCTTTAACGACACTCCCAAAACAATAAATTTATCAATGAAAAAATACAAGTAACATATGACTTTTCGAAGTTGCAATAAAAATCCGATTGTTATTTATAACGTTTTGCATTAATTTCAAAATATCAAATTTATCAACAAAAAATACAGTAACATATAACTTTTTGAAGTTAAAATTGGTTGTCGAAATTGGATATTAATTGTTACTTACGACGTTTTGCATTAAAAGTAAATGCAGCTGTTTGAAATCTTTTCTTTCACTGTGCATATAGGTGAACCGGTCAGTTCCATAGGTCATGGACGACTTCTTATATATAATAACAGTTCTTAAACAATCGCCCTCTATCTATATAATATTTATTGGTAAATCTTTGCTCTTAGGATGACCAGTGTAACCATAGACATTGTGGGCATAAAAACAGATTTACCATAGAGGCCTTCCAATGTTGGCTTAGCTAATTAATGAGGAACATTATTCATTAGGAATCTAAATCCGTTGATTTTGTTTATTATGTGTAAATTGTTTTTTTTTCTATCATTATATTTTTGTGGGGCTTTTTTGTAAAGATATATGTAGGATGGAAGTGTCCCCGATTCACTGGATTTAAATTAGGACAGTATTTTTCCTTATTTCTTTCACACTGCGATGACTTGTGTTATCTACACAAAATCTTCTTAACAGAAGAACAAAGGTTTTACAGATTTTCCGAGATTTCCGGACTCGATTTTATTAATTTATTCTAGAATTTTCTTGAGAGCGTAACGGTCGTTTATCTCGTTTAGAGGATGTGCGTTGCCCATACCATATATACAAACCGCATAAAGAAATAATATCACAATAAACCATAAAGAGAAGCGAATGCATCGATAACGTTAGCTTTTTCATCACTCGTATGGAATCTGTGATAGAAAATGTTAACGTCTAACTAAATAAAAAATAATAGAAAATTAATATTGCAGATTTTTATACTGTAATTAAATAATAAATAAATATATTCTCCGAGGACACGGACAAAGTCGTAAGTTGCCGCTAGCTTATAGGTTAAATGTCGCATCGGTCTTTTGTATATGTTACCGTAGATAAATGTGTAGTTTGAGTAAATTCAATACTTTGTGATACGTTTACGTTTTTATATAGTATATACAGGATGGTAAGATGCGATATTTCGCTACAACATAAGAATAAACTCATTAAAAAAAAATCTCTACGACAATAATACATTTTACTAATAAATACATCAATTGATGAATTTTGCAATGGTTTTGTTCATCGTAAGCAAAATAATAAATATCAGACTTATTAATTTATCGCTAATCGATATCACTTGGTACAAGATTTTCAAAAATCGATTTTAAACTAAGCGTTATTTCAATTTTATTAGTGCGTTTTGCTTCCACGGCTACAAATTTTGATATTCCATTTCGAAAGTCACAAAAGGCGTTTCTGTTAACTTGTTACACCCCGAGGCTCGGATAGCATTTGAAATCATTAATAGCCTAATATTTTTAGTGTTGTCGAAATAACGTCTCATCTGACTTGACATTTGTGAGCGAACTGAGAGTATATTAGGGTTGTGCTCATACTTGTGAACTATAAAAAAATGTAGCTCTCCTTAGAATTTAGTGGCTGTTGTCGATAACGGACAGAATTCTTAAGTTTTCTTAAAATATACTTGATTGATTTTGTCATTATCATGTATAGAATTCCACAGATTATTATTATTCAATACAAATATAGATATTTACAATAATCAATGTTCTCAAACATTATTGGTTTAATATTTATAAAGTAGATTAGTGAGTAATATGTGGTACACTTCATTTGGATCAGTCGCATATTCTATGTATGTCTGTGTAAATAAAAGTTTATATACAGAGTGGCGCCGACGTCATCACATTAAATGGAACGACCATTAATACTCATTAATATAAGGCTTAAAATTATCTTAATAACTAAATAATTCGCACGGAAATTAAAACACCATTTGCAAAATTAATTCAAAAACCGTAAAAAAGGCAACGCCGCGCGACAGCTCGAGTGCTGGCCGTATCCGCTCACCCGCTCCCGCTCAGTCCCCTTTGACTTCAGCCGGCATTACTTTAGGTTAATAATTTTTTAAATAAATAGTTAGGAACGGCAACGTTTGACCCATATTGGCTGCAAGCTATTGACCCGTTAGTATTTATGTAACAATAACTTCTATAATGTTGTAAATTAATTAAATGAAAAAAAAGTCCTGTGGCAAAATTAATGAATTTATTTGATTTTTTTATTTTTTTTTGTGTTTGAACTATTAGAACATTATATATTATTAGGGGTATTATTTAATGCGTTGACGTCACAGGCATATTGTATAAAATAATGTCTGAAAACTTTTATCATTGGTAGTTTGGATATAATTCTATAGCTTTAATGGGCTTTCTATATTGATTTATGCATTGAATGTGATGTGCCTTGCCAGAACGTACAAAATTGAATTTTCAGCATTTCTACATTGCTGTGCATTTTGCGTCTATTCTCTCTGACGTTGTCGAATTTTCCTACCACTGAATTATAAGAGTCGGCTGATACATAGAAAATACATAACGTACACAGATTTATAAACAAAAATAAATTTTTTATGTGTTCCTAAACTATTAGTTAGGTTAGGTTAGTTTTCTCTATAAGTTCGAGCCTTGGTCGGAAAATCTAGTTTTTTCTAATCAAAATAAATATATAAACTTATATTGGCCCTTTTTCTTGTGGCATTGTTATTATCTCATATTTAGTGTGCAGCGCAATTGTTCTTGAAATTGTGCCGTATTCGAAATTCTGTCAAAAGGACCCGTACTTCAATATATACGTTTAAAACCATTCAAACGCATCTTACTATCCTGTATACTTTATTCATATTTTAAAAATATCTTTTTTCATACTGTAAAATAAATTAAAAAAAAAAAAAAAAAAAACAGTTGACTGTGACTGTACCGGTATCTAGTCGCAATTTGTACAAAAAGTATTTAACTATTTAGAACAATTTGTATAAAATGGATAATCAACAGGTTACTGTGTTGACATTATTAGATTTTAGTAATGCTTTCAACACTGTAGACTTTGATATTCTTCTTGCTATTTTGTGTTCTCTTAACATATCTCCTAAAGTAATCGGTTGGTTTCATTCTTACTTGTATGGGCGCCGGCAACGGATAAGAGTTCAAGATTCTTTCTCAGAATGGGCTCCTATAACTGCTGGCGTTCCACAAGGTGGCGTGTTGTCTCCCCTCTTGTTTTCGGTCTTTATAAGTACCATCACTTCTCATATATGTTCTCTCTATCACCTGTATGCAGATGATCTTCAGATCTATTCACAAAGTAAAATTGCGAACCTTCCTGAAACTATACATTTAGTAAATAATGATTTATTAAATATTTCAAAGTGGTCTACTGCATTTGGATTACGTGTAAACCCAAATAAAACACAGGTGCTGATTATTGGTAGTTCAAAATTAATTTCACGTATATCTTTTTCGGATCTCCCGGCTGTACACTTTAGCGGTGTTAACATACCGTTCAGTGTTACAGCTAGAAATTTGGGAATTACCTTTGACCAGCACCTATCTTGGGAACCACAGATAAGTGAGATTAGTAAAAAAATTTTTGCAGCCGTTGGCTCCCTTCGAAGATTACGCAACTTTCTACCCATCCCTACCAAAATTATGTTAGCACAGTCACTCCTACTACCAATTCTCGATTATGCCGACGCATGTTATCTTGATCTAAAAGAGGAGCAACTTAATAAACTTGAGCGTCTCCAAAATCTTTGCATCAGATTCATATTTGGTCTTCGTAAATTTGATCACGTTTCTGAATTTCGTAAAAAGCTCAAGTGGCTCCCAATCCGGCTTCGCAGGAATACTCACATCCTTCAACTTCTGTACTGTATTCTGTTCAATCCGTCCTCTCCTTCATATCTAAAAGAACGTTTTCAATTTCTCAGTTCTTCACATAGCCATAATCTTCGTTCTGAAGAGAATTTGGTGCTAAAAATACCTCCCCATACAACATCTTTTTATAGTGACTCATTTACAGTCCATTCAATTCGTCTTTGGAACTCTCTTCCACTAGAAGCAAGACGTGCACCAACTATTACTTCTTTTAAAAAAATTATAAAAGAGCACTATCTTGCTTCATGAAGAAATACTGCAATTCAATATTTTATTTATTATGTAAGTATCTATAGTATGTAAATGTATATATTTATAATGTATATGTATATTATATTGTTATATAATTATATATTTATGGAATATTTATTTATGTATCGTATATATACATATATATATATATATATATATATATATATATATATATATTGTATCTATTTTTATTTTTTTTTTATGTATTAAATAATTTGTACACCCCTACCATCCTATCTCTCTCCTCTACCAAAGGTTGCCTGGAAGAGATCGCTGTTTTAGCGATAAGGCCGCCTATTGTACATTTTTCTTTTCTTTGTTTTTGTTGTACTCCTATTATTTTTGTCTATATTGGTGTGCAATAAAGAGTATATAAATAAATAAAAAAAATAAAATATTTATCTTCGATTTATTTATGGAGTTCCTTTCATAATATTGTAAAGTAAATGTTTAATTTAAATAACAACTATGAAATAGCTTGTCAACTATCTGAAACAGATATTATATACAGATTTTGATTAAGTTCTTGTTATGATAAAATGTTAAATTATTTTGAAAAATTCCATGTAATATTATTATTATAAAAATGTATATATTATTTTGTAAAAACAGGTAAATTCCCGCAGTAAATTACAAATACAGCTATAGTTTAAAACATTGAAACTGATTGACAGCTTAACCCATTCATTGCCGTTTCGGAAAAAAAAAAACATTTGTCACATATTTCAAAGCAATCGCTAATTGGCGTCTTATGCCTATCGTCAATAATATAAATGAGAATTAAATTTCAGTGAAAAATTGATTATGAAATCAAGAGTAATGAATGGGTTAAAAATAAAACAATTATAATACCGCTATACTAATGTCGATCAAGTTAACTTTCGTTTAAAATTATCGTGGTTAAAATGTTTTGATTCGTCGTTTGATGAAAAGAAAATAAAATGTAACATTTGCCGTAAAAACAAGAAAGGAACTTCATTGTCTTCCAAGACTGACTAATCGTTATATTTTGGTGAATGTCGCCTTAAATAAGTTGTAGTGAATCTATCAGTAATACGAACATCCGTATGATAAAACCAGCTCAAATAACATCGGTTAAGCTTAGAGCGGATACTTGTTATGGGACCCTCTCTGAAAGCAATTTTTACTGCAAATATTTGATACGGCTTTTGTTTTTCTCTATTGTACTGTATGTTACAGAACTGTGTTAAATGTGATAACGATTATTTATATGTATATTTTGATACATTCAGGTATGTGTTGACAAAACAGTAATTTTATAAACAACAAACAAAACAAAGGGTTTATGAGTTTTCACCTCACTGTATTTACACTTGAAGTGTAGAATTATGAAATTTAGACTAGTACATTGAATCTCTCGGCTGGTGTATAGTGCGACTGATGTTATTTGAGCTAGAAGATGTTGGGTATGATAAAAATCATACGTTTTAAGTTTATTTTATTTTGTAAATTTGTTAAGTTTTGTATATAAAGTTATTTTATTCTGCACGTGTTAATTTCTAAGGTGTAAACGAGAAACTCCTTTCATCTTTGTACTGTATCCTATTATATTATATTTGTAAGGAGTTTTAATATATATATATATATAACTGTTTTGTATATATAAATAGGCTTTGTCTTAATGTAACTGATTCAATGATTGCGAGGAATTATTAGTTGTGCGTATCTGTAAGTAAAGTTAAAATCACTAACTTCCGAAAGATCGTTTGTTTTTCATTAATCAATTTTACCGTTTTCTGTTCAGAGTTTTCTTTATTTTAGATATTAATTTATCTATAACGGTTAACGATGCATAATTACATTTATTTGTGCGAGTCGTTTTGAGAATTTTCTTATTAACTGATTGAGTAATTAAAAATGAAACCTTTTTTTTTTCATAACAATATTTTAACCAAGATTGGGAGAGTTAGTTTGTATGAAATGGTGAAATTAATTGTTTAAAACATTCGATTTTTTTATATCGTTTCTGATTGTTAATATCATAAGTGTCAAGATCTAAAATAAAACTGAAAAGGAATCTCTTGAAAACATTTTTATTGCAAACCCCGCATTGTCACTAAAACTCTCCGATACCCTGAATAGTAAATCACTGTATATTCGTCATAATTTATTATCTATTTTAATCATATCAGACGCCTTTTCAGCAATCATTACCACTGAAGCATATGTGTTTCCACTCACAATTGAAGGCATAATACTTGCGTCAACTACTCTAAGACCTTTCACACCTCTGACCCTCAATCTCTCATCAACCACCCCCACTCCTTCAGGGCCCATAGCACAGGTTCCTGAGAAGTGAAACTGCGACGCTGCCAAGTTATAAACATAACACTCCCAGTATTTTTGACTACTGAAATCAATATTCTTACATTCTTTAACATTTAAATCGATTACTTCTGATTTCATTTGTTTTAAATAAGTTGAACTGGTGACCCGTGTGAAATCATCAACGCATTTCGCAAATTTTTCTAAGTCGTCCTCGTTAGAAAAGTAACCAGTGTTTATTATTGGTCCGTCTTCAGGTTTTTTACTTTTAAGTCTAACTTTTCCACTTGATTTCGGGTGAAGGAAAGATACCAACGTAAACAGAATATCTCTCTGTGTAGTGGAGTTGGCTATAGCAATACATATTTCATTATTCCAATCGAAAATTTCAGAACACATCATTGCCGGTAGCAATGAACCGCTGGATGTCGGAAACGCCGTAACTTGGTAATCTGGATACTTTTGGTTCTTGTCCAAAGCCACGAAACCCATGACGGTTGCGGCAGGAAATTTATCTGCATGTTTTAAAGCATTAAAGTTATCAATGAAAAATGTTGAATTGTTTCCACCGGATAAAATTATAGGCACTAACATATGATCTTGTAGGTTCACACCAACATTTGGCAAATTCACATTTGTTTCAATACCAATTTTTTCTAAATGTTCTTTTGCACCAATTCCTGATAACATTAATAATTTTGGACTGCTTAATGAACCTGCCGATATAATTATTTCTTTTTTTGCGTATATTTTTTTCATAACGCCATTACATTTTACTTCGACACCGATGGCTTTTTTATTTTTGTCGAGAATTATTTTAGTAGCCATGGTATTTTTAAGCAAATATAAATTTTTTCTTTTCATGATTGGTTTGATGAATGTAAATGCAGTGCTTTGACGACGGCGGTTGTAAATTGTGAAACTTGCCGTTGAAAATCCAAGCTGGTTGAAGTCTTCTAAAATATCATGACCATTTTCTTTGAATGCATTTAAGTATGCCTCTGTTTCTTGTTTCCATAATGGTCGTGATATACCGAGGCACCCTCTGGGTTCGTTAATAGAGTTTGTGTCGTTATTTGGAATGTGACAAATGCTTTTCTCTAAATATTCAGTAACAGTGCGCCAATCCCAGCCTAGATTTCCTCTTTCAGCCCAATTATCGTAGTCCTTTTCATTTCCTCTAATGTAATACATGTAATTGACGTTGCTTGACCCCCCGAGCATTTTCCCTTGGATAGCATGTAGTTTGTGCATTTTATGGGCACTGCCAGAAGAGCCATCGTTATCTGTGTAGTAATTCCAATCGGGAAAAGACGAACCCAATAACACAGATATTCCTGGTATCTGAAATTAATTTAAAATGATAAAGTTTCGTCGTTTAGTCGTATATTATTTCAAATGTATAAGATGATATGGTTAACATTATTAAATTAAACTGTATCATATGATCTTTTAAAATATTGAACCAAATCATGAGGTTCCCTACAATTTTATTTCGATAAAAATTATGAAAAATAATAATTAAATTTGAATATACCTACAATGCAATTCTTTAAGAACTCTATTTCTATATGAAATTTGAGTGCGGTGGTATGCTAATTTGATCCGACTTAAATTTCATAAGTATTAGCATCGCACATCGATCCCTGGCATTTAAAGATCATGTTTTGTGGAGAGTTTGGGATATCAAAATATCATGAATGAATGATAGAAGTTTCTCATTGTGGCGATGTTTGCTGTCCAGAAAAATACATTACATTAATGTTGTGCTAAAAATCAATTTCATTTTTAACATAACATTAATGTAAAAAAAGCTCTGATATTGGATACTTACTTCTGTAATATATGGAGGGTCATCTCCAGCCTCAATGAGGAGCACGTTCGTGTTAGCTTCAGTAAGTCGGTTGGCGATCACGCAGCCGGCTGATCCTCCACCCACGATCACGAAATCGAAACTTTGGCCGTCTAAAACATTTATGACGTTTTTTATTCGATCTTTATTAGGAGGATACTTATTTTGTTTGTTTTTTAATACAAAGTTACCAATAACATAAGGTTTTAGTAAAAGATGAATATGATTCAATTGGTAGCTTAGTAGCTTAATAAAGTTGAGTGCCTGTGCGTGTAAAACATAAAACTCGGATTTATGATCAGGCGAACATACATAGAATGGAATGTTTTGCTAACAAATTTGTATAAAAAGTCATTCTTGAACACCTCTGACTTACGGAACGATAATCTCGTATTTGATTTCTTTAAAAAAGTCTTTAAGTTTGGGTGACACGAAAAATATGCATGTCAAAGTTTTGTTAACGTTATTGATTACGGAACAAATACCAATGTAACAAAAAAAAAAGCAAAAAAGACCAACGTGTCTGTGAAGACAAATGAATAAATTAAAAACTATTGTCTCAAAATTCGTATGAATAACTCTAATTAATAGATTTTATTTCTAACAAAGCATGATTAATTTTTAACCAACTAACTAACTTAAAATAGGAGGAGGTTATCGAATCGTCTGTATTTTTTTATGTTTGTTACCTCAGACCTTTCGACTGGGTGAACCGATTTTGATGAGTTTTTTTTTATTTGAAAGCTGTTGCTTTCCGTGTGATCCCATTTCAATTTGGTCCAGTTCTGATGATGGCATATATAAGAAAAAAAAGTCTAAAATTTGTAATAAGTATGTGTGCAATAAATGGTCGAATAACTCAATATCACGTCAACCAATTTGGATGATTCTTTTTTATTGGAAAGGACATACTTCAAGGGTAGTTTGATGAGAGTTTGGTTACTTTCTGATTATGGAATCCATGACAAGTACTTTTCAATTCTGAAGAGCAAATTAACGATACTCGGTCGAATTTTTATAGGGTATCCGGATATTTGAGTCATCTACCATAATGTGGTTATGGTCAAGTAATTCATAGTCATTCATTCATAGTCGAATATGATAATCAATGGAACTCTTAACGGCTCACAGTAAGTGTGCGATATGTGGCAGAATTTATAACCGCCTGTAAATTTGCTTACGTTCGTTGCTGTATTACATCATGATGTGTGACCTTATGATGTATGTCGTTATGTGTGGCATTCATTGTCGGAAAACAAATTTCGTAGTCTCGTTATGTCCGTCAACGATCTATCGTCGTCTACTTAAAAAATTGTTGGCGTCCAAATCTGATAAATCTATGCCTTCCAAACTTTTGACACAACTTAGTGCATCATATATTTGCCCTTTTACAAAGTTTTTAAGTTAAGTTTTATCTGTAATTGTTTATAGACTATCGGCCCGCCCCGGCTTCGCACGGGTGCAATGCTGATACTAAACATACTACAGAATGTCTTACAACGTTCACAGCTTTTTTGTCATTAGAAAAAAAAAAACATTACAAACCGCTATCTCCCAGCATTTTAAATAATAGTAATAATAGTTTATTTATTTAAGCATCAAATTTCATTAAAAACAAGATTTGAACGATAACAACTGCGATATTGTAAAACTGTGGTGCAGTTCTTAACGCCCGCCAAAAAAACGACGTTGCTCTTTTTTAACACACTTAAATATTTGTTAAATATATAAATACAGAAAAAAAAACAATAGAATTAAGAATAACAGATTACAAAATTAAAATATGACAAAAAATTCAACAAATAGTAACGTCTGATTTAGACAAAAAAGAATGAATTTATATTACAATTAGTGTATGTACTTAAATTAATAAGTAACATAATTAATGAAACAAATAATGTAAAATTAAAATAATAATACTAAAAGAATAATAAGGCAAATTAAAATCAAATACAGGAACATATATATATATAATTATTGTATTGTAATATTTAATTATAGGATAAGGAAGGAAAGGTAGGGGATCATCAGATTATAGGTCTAATTAAATTTTCAGTCTCATCATAACTTAGATTGAGAAGCCAGTTAGTTACTTTTATTTTAAATTGAAAAAGGTTTAGGGAATAAATATTTATCATTAGCAGCCCGTAAATGTCCCACTGCTGGGATAAAGGCCTCCTCTCCCTTTGAGGAGAAGGTTTGGAGCATATTCCACCACGCTGCTCCAATGCGGGTTGGCGGAATACATATGTGGCAGAATTTCGTTGAAATTAGACATATGCAGGTTTCCTCACGATGTTTTCCTTCACCGCCGAGCACGAGATGAATTATAAACACAAATTAAGCACATGAAAATTCAGTGGTGCCTGCCTGGGTTTGAACCCGAAATCATCGGTTAAGATGCACGCGTTCTAACCACAGGGCCATCTCGGCCAACGAAATATTTATCTCTTTATTTATTTTATTATACATCACTGAACTAAGGTAGACATTGTTGGCCTATCAAGGAAGATACACGTGACATAGTCTTGCAAACTCGATCAGCTCGACGCTTATTCTGAGCAAGTTTAGGATCGAAGGTCATATGCGTATGCTTTCGCAGAATTGTCAAGAGTATGTAACTTTGACGCACAGTATTCACCTTGCATATCTTCGTTGCGCCTACAAAAGTCGCTATGTGTTTTTTCTTATTTTTAGATTGTAATGCCATTTTAAACGATTAAAACGTCATAACAATCTGAAAATAAGAAAAAAACACATAGAGACTTTTGCAGGCGCAACGATGTTATGCGGTACAGAGTCGAAGTAGGAAAACGCATAGGTTTTGCAAGCATAACCTTCAAAATTAATCTCCGCTCTTTGCAAGCGACGTAGATGGTATTGGCAGCACTACCTCATACTTTAATACAGTAGGAAATCAAAGATTGACCAAGGGCGAAGTAAATTGACTTCAGAGTGTGAAGGCCAGCAGATGCTCTGTCTTTTAAACACATTATTAAACTTTGTTAGACATGATATCGGAGACTGAATTCCAACTAAGACTTTCATTAATTGTCACCCCTAAATACTTAATACTTTTTAGTACGAGTAGTAATTAGATACATCTTCAAAACTACAAGGAACATTGTACTGGAACTCAGAACATTTGTGAGCAGCTAGTGAAAAATGAATTGTGGTAAGGCGTATTTGGAACCGAAAGCAATAAATGTGTTCTTTCTATATTAAGTGTCAATAAATTACAGGAAAGCCAATTCATAACCACAGCAAAGGCGGATTCAGCCCTCTCACGAGCCTCAACCCAAGCATCACCTTGGACAAGTAGGGATGTATTATCGGCATACATTATGATTTTACAATTAGGTATTTTGAGTCTGCATAAGTCATTGACATAAACTAAGAACAAGGTTGGGCCTAATACACTGCCTTGAGGGATTCTTAAAGGTTAGATGCCTATCAGAGCAGACTACATTAACCATGGAAACACGTTGCGTTCGGTTGCAAAGGTAACTTTTAAAGATATTTAATGCTATTCTACGAACTCTAATTGCTTCAATTTTCTGCAGCAGTAAAAGAAACAGTATCGAAGGCTTTAGACAGATCCAAAAAGACACCGATGGTCCTTTTATTGTTACATATATTGCTATTTTTGCTAGGTATATTTAGAATTTAGATTAGTATTTCTTTGGCTGACACCGACTCCAAAATCAACAAGAATTGTAACTACATAAACTCATAGATCGTATCTAGATATTGATAAGTAGAAAAAGTAAGTTGATTATTAAGTAAAATTTTTGTTTATATAGTGAAAATAAAGAGTACTTTATAGTTCTCATAATAAATCATGGAATTTTTGAATGAAAAACTTACCTGATACGTTCGCATTTCCTGGGTAATTCTGCGGAAAGAGAAGTGTTGTTATCACGATAATAGCTACTTGGATAAACTTTATCACTGGCAACAGAATAATTACTTGGAAGTGACCCCATAGATACCACATTCTATAAAACAATAATATATTTGAGTACTATTATCGTAGTGATATCCAATTTGTACAGTATTTATGAACCTTGGTATGTTGTAAGAAAATTTTAATTTAATTTACATAAATGTTACTTGTAATTGTTTCAAATAAATACTAAAATGCTTTAAACGAAACAAATCTTATATATAAGAGACGGAAATGAATTATGCGACGTTTGCCGCCACTGAATTAAAATAAATTTTATTCAAAACCAGTTTTTTTTAACATGTAGATAACAGGAGAAAAACATTACTAGAACACAAAATGTGCAGTCTCTACATCAGTTGTACAGAGTGGCGTCGACATCATTACATTAAGTGAAACGACGTTGAATAGTCGTTAATATTAAAGTAAAAACAAATCGGCGAATAATGTAAAAGTGAAATTTTCGAACGAAATAATTCACGCGGAAAAATAAAATAGATAAAAACACAATTCGTAAAATTAGTTCATATTAAAACGGCAAAGCGTCACGGTCAAAGTAAATAACATACGTAATAGTTTTAAAGACTTTATAATAATTTAGACAAATACTATATTGTAAATTCGACGTTGGACTTCGAAATAACAGTTTAAGACATATTAGCACATAATATTTGAAAAAAAAAAACAAACATCGTGGAATGTAGCAAAGTACGGGTGAATTGATCGGTTAGCGAATGATATTTAGTTAAGAAGAGCACTTAAAAAGATATCTTTGCCATGCGAAGTCGGGCCTGGTAGCTAGTCCAAACTAGGCTAATAGTTCTAAACAGGAGTACGTGTTTATGTTTATGATAACTATCAGTCTGTGTATGTCCTGTGGGATTAAAGCTTTTTCTCCCCTAGAGAGCAAAAGGTTTGGAGCTGGTTGGTTGATGGTAATTTGCTCATGATGTTTTACTTCACTACCGAGGACGACTTCAATTATAATGACAAACTAATGCTTTGATCACGTCATGGTTAAAAATCCCGGTAATCGAATTAAAGGGATCTGTGTCTTGTTCTAACATGAAACTCATATAACTTCAAACCCTCCAGGTATATAAAATATAGGTTATTACATGCTTTTATTGGTTAAAACAAGTAGACGGTCATCCACTCTCTTAAATAGATGTAAACAATTGTAACTACACTTTAAATTGATATAAGGTTTGAAACAATTAATTTTGAACAAATACTAAACGGTACCTTGGAATACTCGCTATATACATTCACATTTAACAATGACCCCCGGACAAATAAACACCAGATCAACTTGGTAACTTTTGATAACTAGGTTTTCTAATAAAATTAACTTACAAATTGTATTTAATTTGAAATAACAGTCCATAATAGGACATTTTAAATTGATAAACATCGTTTTTGTTAAATTTTATTCACTAGAATAATATAAAAACATAATTAAGCACATGAATAACATACAAAAACCTTAATTGCTTTAATATTATACATTTAATGTAATGTTTAATGTAATATAAAAAATAAATCATCCTACGTAGGTGAAGGTCAGTCAAGTAGGTATTGTAGGATGACGTAACAAAACTTTAAGAAAGAACTACAAAGGTAGATGTCACATATTTCCAAGAACAATGTATAAATCATTGTGTTTATTTAAATTTATAAGGCGTTATTTATTAAACTGCATTTTAGTGTGTGTTGGGTCCTGGAAAAGAAAAGCGTCTTAGGGAAGTCTGTGGACTCAAATGAGGATGTACCGGCAAATGTATTTTTAAATCATCTATGAGGATAGCAGCCTTTATAATTTTCTTCTTTGTTAGCTTTTGTTTATAGTTTTGGTAATAATGTATAATATCGAATATTTATTGTTATTTTATCAAATTGCAACTAATCTCTCAACCATTGTCTTCTTCTTTGTCGTTCCTTAATATAATCGGAATTATATCGTTAAAAGATAAGCTAAGAGTAGAGACAGCAAAACAATACTAATTTGATTATGTTTGTTAAGAGCCGGTGCCGCTGCGGATAAAGCTGAAGCAAAAAAAAATCTAAATATTCGTGTCTTATGTCAAATTACTTTTTTGTCTCATTTGCTGTCGAAATATTTGGCCCTTGGAGTAGTAGTGCAAAAAGCTTCATCAAAAGTATAACTCCTCGCCTTATTGATTCCACTGGTGACAGGAGGGCTGGTTCGTTTTTAGCCCAGAGGATCGGAATTGCGATTCAACGGGGAAATGCTGCTAGCATTCTTGCCACCATTCCACGCGGTCAAGATTTCTACAGTAACTATTTTTAATTTATACTTGTATATATTTAAGCACTTAATGTTATTAATTCTTATGTTGATAAATTACTTTATTCAAATAAATATGTTAATTTTTATTTAATAATAATTAATTCAACTTCACGCACGCGTCTTCGTGAGTGTGAACATCTATATGCATATGCAAAATATAAACATGTGTATACCTACGACATTGTCTCTTCTGAAACTAAACTATAATAATGAACCCATATTAATTGAGTTTGTCATATTTGCGTGTATTCGAAAAATTCCTCTTTATATACTTATATAATAATATATAATATTTATATACTTATGTAATAATACTTGTTCATTTTAATGTTTGACGTATCTGAATACAACAACGACAAGCTTGATCCAAAAACTAAGCGGCGTTTTTTTAATGTGATGTCGGTACTATACTTTAGAAGCAGTATTATCAAAATATGGCTGCATTCGATTTTTTTATTTTTTTAGTAGAAGTAATTATAGAGTACGATGATGCACTTTGAATAAATCTCAGAATTGACACCAGGAATTTGTACCGGGCTACCTACTATTAAATCTTTTGAAGTTGCTGCCAGGCCTTTAGGACTTTTAGCCTTAGTTAAAAATTGTTGACTACAGACAGAATGTATTATATACATAGGTATATAATTGTATTTAACTAACATGTATGACTTTGTAATATTAAATGTTGAAAAGAGTAACTACTGAGTTTCTTGCCAGTTTCTCTCGGTAGAGTCTACATTCCGAACCGGTAGTAGTTTCACTTAATATAGTTTGTTAAATTACGATTCAAAAGTGCTTACCTACTTGAATAAAGTATATTGTGATTTTGATTTTGATAGTAAGCGTAATTCGCCATTCGCAAGATATCATTATTATTCGCCGTAGATTTCTTAAAACTGTATATTGGTACATATCCGGCATACTCTACTCAAAAATAGTCTTCTGGTGTACAGACAATTTAGATCATAGATTAGGATGTTCCAACAGAAAATTAATAATTTTTAACAAATTGAATATATTCCTTTATAAATCAATGAATTTGGTGTTTTTGGGTAAGTGTTTTTAGGTGAGTTTATTTTTTGGCAAGTGCACATTCTTAGGACATATTTTTTTTCTATGTGCTGAGCTATTTGTAGTATAGCTATAGCTAGTTGAGAAAAAACCAAACGAAATGAAAAAAATCTTTTTCAGTTTTGACTGTTTTAATATAAAATTATATAAATTATATTACGTACATATAATACAAAACAACATAACAAAATAATAACACCTAAGGCTAAGGCTAATTCACATATCTAATGCATATATGCCAGATAGTTTGATTTAGCATTTATTTAGGAGATTTAATAGCACATGAAAGATGATAACCACAAGTAAGCAAAAAATAGATGTGTATATATATATATACACATCTATTTTTTATATATATACTTAAAAAGCGGAGATTAAGACATTTGAATGAATAAATATATGGTAAGCCAGCCAAAGTTAACTTTCATAATGCTGTCTATATTAGTTAATAGTTTATTATTAAAATAAATAAAAGTTAATTTTATTTATTTGAAATAGAACGAAATTGTTTATCTTCATTTAAAATATTATCTATTTTTATCGACTTACCTTGCATTATGAAAAATAGTATAAATCTGTTGACAATTTTATTAGACAATGGTATTAGTTAAGAATTTTACACTACTTTGAGGGAAAAAAAATGTCTAAAAATTGGCTGTATAGTGCAATACGCTTGCTTTATTTGCGAGTGTAAAATAAGAAATACAAAAATTGACGTTAAGCTGTCAAACTTCAAAATAGTGTTTACGACTTGGAAGTAGATTTTTAACAAAATTAAGTGTAAATTAATCAGATAAACCTTCGTCGCTATGTCTAAATTACGGCAACTATTAAAAATCTCCTATTGTCGGTATTATAGTGCCCAGGCAAAGAAGAAGCTACCTATTATATCGTGTAAACGAACTGAGTTTAATCATTACGAGGGCCAAAGTTATAGCAAGTTTGAAGGTATAAAACTCGCTTCACAGGGCTGGTTGAATGCAAAATCAAAAAATGATTATTTTATTATTTATGGAAATGCTAATAAAAAAGAAGAAAAAGAGGTTTATAAGAAGAGTTTCGAAGAGATTGGGCTTTGTGAAGAATTAAAAGAGGTTATGTTACACTTAGGTTACTCTTTACCTACCGCTATTCAGGCTAAGTCGTTTCCCTCTATTATCCAAGGGTATAACACAGTAATGACGGCTGAAACAGGCTGTGGGAAGACTATGGCGTACTTGTTACCGGTTCTACAGCATATAATGGAATGGAAGTCTCATGTTCCGGAAGAGTTTAATAGTCCTATGGCTGTAGTTATAACACCCAGTAGAGAATTAGGTAAGGATTTATCAACATTTACCAACATTTAACAACCCTTGTGCCTGTAGTTACAGTGGCTCACTCATCCTTCAAACTGGAGGGTACTGCTGTTTGGCTGTAGAATATCTGATGAGTAGGTGGTACCTACCCAGAGGGGCTTGCGCAAAGGCGAAGCTTTGGCGGGTTTAGAATAAAAAAAGACCTTTGTATTGTGAATGTTCATCCTTCACAATAAATGTTGCTAGTTGACTATTATTCTACCTGTTTGAAGCCTGGATGGATAAGCTAGCAATAAAAAATATACAAAATATGTTAATAAAAAGTTTTGTTTTATAGCAACACAAATAGGAGAAGTGGCTCAAAAGTTAACAGAGAATTTGAACATAAATGTGTCAACACTCATTGGTGGCAAAACAAAAAAAAAGTTGCTAGATCCTCCGGTGGAGTACTGTGATCTACTTGTAACCACACTTGGTGCTTACAGCAAGTTGGTTACGACTGGTATTTTCAAAGTACACAATGTACACCACATTATTCTGGATGAAGCAGATACATTGTTAGATGATAGCTTTATTGATAAATTGGCTAACTTGATGAAAAAATTTGCAGTAAGTACTAAATGGTAATAAATATGTATATATATTTTTTGTTTTGGTTTACGGACAAGCTAATGGGCCACTTAATGGTCACACTGGCTCATTCATCCTTCAAACCGGAACACAACAATATTCAGTACTGCTGTTTGGCAGTAGAATATCTGATGAGTAGGTGGTACCTATCCAGATGGGCTTATCCAAATAGTCTCATATAATTATTTACAGTAAGGACCTAGTAATGTTGCGCAGTACACAGTTTCTGCCAACTTTTAAAAAGTCTAAATGAAGCTCCTGAAACTTGACTACCTTGCTACATTCATAATGACAACTAATTGTGACAAAACCGATCAGTAAGATTTGTATCTGTTCCACTCTAGCAATGAATGAGACATCACACACACATTAAGAAATGGTAATATTGTAGTTTCCTTATGGTAGGGATTTATTACTTCCGATAGACATTGGTGCTATAAGAATTATTAATCATACCTTACATCCCCAACATGCCTCTAACCTTGAGAACTAAGATGTTAGGTCCCTTATTTTTGTAGTTATACTGGCTTTTTTTGTAAGTTTACAATTTTTTTTCTTCTCATAACAGATTCAGTTTAAAGTGGAAATTAAAACACCTCCAAAAGGATGTCAAGTAACATTGGTTAGTGCCACTCTGCCCCATGAACTACCGGAAGCAGTCAACTCCTTCATGGACCCTCAGTCACTACGCACTGTAACTACTAGTAATATACACAAGTTATTACCACATGTGCCCCATAAGTAAGTCATTTTAGATTAAAATCGGTCTTACTAAATATAAAAACCTGTGTTCGTACACACAAGTAAAAGGGTATATCAAAAACTATATATACAAACAAACTTATCCTTCTAGATACAAAAACAATTATGTTTTTTTTTATGTCCTGTTTTTATCTATTAGTTACCATTGCAGTTAATAATTTTTGATTAACTGATTTTGGCTGTAAATCCTACTAAAACAAAACTTTAAAATTACTGCCTTACACTAAATCAAATCAAATCAAATCAATTTTATTCAAGTAAACTTCACAACGAAGCGTTTTTGAATCATCAATATTAAAATACTACCACCGTTTCGGAAAGCAGCCTCCAGCGAGAAGAAACAGCAAGAAATTCGCATTGTTGCTCTTTTCAAATAAACAGATTTACAATGCTGTTTTTTTAACAATAATTAGTGTCCTGTGATGGAACCCGAGCCTAAATCCATAATATCCATATTTAAATGAATAATAAGATTTATTTATTAATTTAGTCTTAATAAACTTTTTAAATTTTCTAAATGGTAAATTGGTTACATTTCCCGGTATCTTATTATATATGCGTATACCATTGCCCAAAATCGTTCTCTGTACCCTATAAAACGGTATAAGTATACTAATAGTAAATGATCCAACTCGGGATCTAAACCCAGGACCTGAGGGTCAGCAGTATATGAGCTAGCTACTAGAACAATGAGCCAGTGATAAATAAACTTTAATCAGTAATACAATTTAATTTCAGATTTTTACGACTTGGCAAGGCTCAGAAGCCAATGGAACTTTTAAAGTTAGTACAAACCGATGTTAATTTAAAACGACCTGTCATGATATTCTCAAACAAAACGTCGACGTGCGATTTCGTTTCCATGTTTCTTAATGAGAATAATGTCGAATGCATTAACATTAATGGACAAATGGCGGTACCGTTGAAGCAGGGACAGCTAGACTTGTATAAAAATGGTCAAGTTAATGTTTTGTCTTGTACAGATATTGCGTCACGTGGTCTCGATATATTAAGGGTGAGTTTAATGTCCGGTAATTTTACTTAATGATTTGTTTTGGTTAAGCATGGTTAAATTGTACGAAGTGTGATTTCATAGTGTCCCAGTCTTAATCGCCTCGTAAAAAGAGAAGTCTTTGCACCGAAGTGGTACATTATGGGTTCTATGTTACTTTATTCATTCATTCATTTTTATTTATTTATTTTGAGAGAATACCCATTACCCTCCTCCCTAGCCCCTCTATCCCCCCCGCGTCCGAATACTAAACCGCAGCAAATATTTCTCTTTACAGACACGTCACATAATAAATTACGACTTTCCTCTATACACTGCGGATTACATACATCGCTGTGGGAGAACTGGCAGGCTCGGCTCTGACGTCGACTGTAACGTTACAAACTTCATAGCTTGGCCAAGGGAGATACAAGTCGTACAGAAAATCGAGATGTCTGTCAGGAGAAACAATGAACTACCAAACGTCAATGCGAATATTAGACGGCAAATTGAAGCTAGGATAGCAAATATGGCCTCGAAAGGCCTTTAGTAAATAATGTAACATTGTTTAGTCGTCAGTTGTAATATACGTTTACACATAAATGATTTTTATTCCCCTAAACAATTCTTATTGCTTCAGTTTTTACCTTGAATTAACTTGATAATCGTTAACTTGACATTATTGGTCGAGATCTAAAATTATCTGTGGTATTGACATGACGTATACCGGAAAAAATGGCGCTTAGAATTTCATCGAATTTGTTATTGGAATTTTGGAAATAAAGTAGTCGATATAAGGAATATTTTTTAATAATAATAAATAAAATCACACAGTTCAAAAAGTTTATTAATAGTTTCACACAGTAGGTACATTCTAAAATAGTATTTTCAGATCTAGTTCTATATATTTATTTTCTTTTTATAAAATTTGAACACACTTGCCTATTAGGTATTTTAATTAAACGTAACTTACGCGATATATCTTGAAAAATAGGTCTTTCTTAATACTTAATTAATACTCTTTTTTTTCAATATATTGCTTTTGAGTCAGTTAATTCATATAAATATTTACACTATGTTAAAATATCTTAGCAACTATATAAATAAACGTTTAAAATGATTGTTAAGAAGCGACTAAATTATATATTTTTATGAAATTAACATAATAAAAATAGTACGTAATACAAATATCACTAATCAAAGTTACAACTTTTTTTTAATTATTTTATTTTATATTATACTTATTTAAATCATAGTTTGATATGATTGTTGACTATCAGTTATATGAGACATAATATATTTATGAATTATAAAGGATTATGTCAGTTAACAAATAATATTTATGACATATACTTTATCTTTAAATTCATTATCACATGATATTTCATGACAATATTATAATCAAAATTAATAATTGTTGTCCAGTACTTGGAATATATCAAATTAGTAAAAGTAGTAAAATTTTAAATTAACATGGTTATTTTTATTACTAACAGTATTTAAAACGGGATATTTACCATATTTTTTTATTATTATTTGGTGGAGCTCGATATTTCGACATTATCTACGAATGTCTTGTTCACGGAGTCTCGTGAATATCCCGTTTTAAATACTGTTAGTAGTAGTAAAATTGTCTGTCTACATCTCATTGTCTTTAATTAGATAAATAAGACAATAACCTTATTAGTAGTAATAATACACACAGTTGTTTCTTTCTACGTTGAATTAATAATACTGATTGGTGTTTTATATTTTTATATACAGTATAATCCATTCCACGAGTCAAACATCTCTGAACACAAATACTCGTCCCTCATAGGAAGGAACTCGAGTCTAGAGATAAGCTAGACCAATCCGGCATATAAGACAATTTTAGGAAATAATTTGGCCAATGAAGATCACGCACATTATTTTTTTTAACCAATGAGCGCACAAGAGAAAGTCCTATGTAGCTCATATCGTGGAATAGACTTTACATGGAGTGTTTCTAAACAGTTTTTTTCACGAGGCCTAAACAAAATTTGAACAAAAACCTTAAAGCCTAAAATTGTTGAAATTGTAACGAACGGTTTGTATTTATATCGTATTTCCCTTCATCAGATAAAGTAAGGGCTCCAAGCTGTCCATTGACATAAGCTTCGAAAGTTATATTAAACGTAGCTTGCATTTCCATCGATGACCACAACTTAAATATTATCAGGTGATTTAAATCTCAACTTGTTTATCAAGGCACATAAAATACGAGACTACCCTACAAAATACAACACGTGTTGGGGTTCAAATAAAACACCGAAACTTCTATAAGCTAAAACTATAGCTATAAGTTAGCTATCTATTATAATAATTCTCATAAAACTCGTTTTTAGAAAAGTATTAGGTTGTATTCGTCTGGTTCATATATTAACAAACTGTAACACAATCATAATGAACGAATTATTTTCGCAACTACGACGCTAATCATATCTATATCTATATTTTTGGTGTTATTTCTCACAGTTTCACGATATTCATGATTTTAAAATGAATGCACTATACATTATCAATTACACTTACTACAGATATAAAGAGCTACTTGTAATATTAGAGATACGTTGATGAGTTGATACCATATCAAAGTCTTGGAATAACAATGATCCTATTGTTATGGAATACGTACTACAGTGACTGATGCTACACGATAAAAACCTATGAAAACGAAAACGTTTGGCACATTATTTCTTACCCCTAAATATCAATTCCCTGTTGATGGTCCCGGTCTCGCGTCTTCTGTGGACCTCCATCGGCTTTCTAGCGCCGTGTTTCCTTTGTATTCTTGGTTGCTAACATTCTGATGGCTATACCTTCGATGCTCGTCAAAGCCACCATCTGATATATGAAACACGCTGTCTGCGCTCGTTTTTCTCTTACTATGTAAGGCTATTAAACTAGTAGCCGTTGGTGCTATTCGATGGGGAAATCTCGGGGAACCCTTTATCCTCTCGCAGGAACTTTGTTGAGACATGGGCCTTTTATGCATCGTTGGCAACACGAAATTGACTTTAGTTTCCGGTTCTGCAACATATTTATGCGTACCAGATGATATGCTTTTTTCCGAAACATATTTCGAACACGTCGGTTCATCGTCAGTTATTCGAATTATTGGACCACTTCTCGCATAGGATTCCCTGCGCAATTTCATTTCTGGATGAGGAACATGTAACGTGTTACAAGACAGAACCATCGAGTGCTTTCTATTACCTGGCACCAGTCCGGCGATCATTCCCACGTGCAATTTTAAAGCAGCGGCGATACTTTGACCGGTAGGGTCCGCTATAGAAATTGTCGATTCCTTTCTGCTTGATGATCTACTACCAAAAAAACTTTTTAATCTACTTAGAAAACCATGATTTTCTTCCCGTCTGTTTAGACAGAGGTTGTACAAGTCGATCGCGGGTTGCGATTTTCTATAATTTAGTTTGGGTTGGGAACTGAAGCTGACAGAATTCCTACCTCTGCACGCTTCGGCGGATGGCCAACTTGCGCGAGGTATGACGGGCGGTAGGACGGAAAGAAGGAGCATTGGCAAACCACCACTGATGCTAGGAGTCCTTTGGTTCGAATCGGGGGGACGACCTTCTTCTTCAACTGTATTAAGTTCCGTCTAAAAATTAAATAATTTATTGTAATCTGGTTTTGTAAACAATATTCAAATATTAAATTATATTATAGACATCATTATGTAAATCGAAGGCTGCATTGTCCATAAATTGCCAAAGTTTTCATATAAATCTCAACGTTCAAAGTACTTATATCATATATTTAAGAAAAATATGACTTACTCGTTTATGTAAAACAACTGAAGCATTAGAGCCCACGTCTAAAGGTTCGGCTAATAACTTTTCCAGCCTCCCTATTTCACGATCTAAAGCGGCAACTTCTCTTTTATAAACTTTATTTTGTATTTCGATACGAAAGTGTAGTTCTCGAGTTTCGTCAGTCACGAACCGTCTAGTTTTACACTCCAATCTGAGTCCCATACTTTGAATAACAGGATCATCTTCGGCTAAAAAGTATTTTCATGAATATTAAGCAAAAGTAGTTGTTCCAATAAAAGGAAAACTTTGAACGAAAACAAGTCGAGAACGATTTGGAGTTCGTTTTTAAAAATAAAAATAACTTCTAGATTCTAAATCAATATATAAGGGGTAATGTGTAAATAAGGAAGATTTTAACAATTCAGTTACCTTTACTTCTTATAGCAATAATTTTCGGCAAAAATAGAAGGCAGAGAGTGGACGTAGTGGCTATCAGGATCAAACTTGTGATCGTTATGTAAGCCAATGTAGCCCTCTCTGAAATGATAGTTCCGATAACTACAACACTTGCACTCGTGATGACTACTGAATAGACGCTAATGCCAATATATTTGGAATCATTCAATGCTGATATTTCCACGTTTCTGGTCTCCCAGGCCATGTATACACCAACGATAAGAAGGAGACCTTTGTAGGCGTAGAGTGCACAAAGCCAACCGGTTGTATTTTGCGATTTGCAGACTTCTATCTGAAAAATAATGTTAGGTTTAACATTTTGAACTGCAGCTTGATCGAAGATCTCACGAGCTTTCTTCGATTAGAAATAATTACTAGAAAATCTCAAGCCTTGTTTTTAAACAAAACAAATTAATTTAATACAATCTAACAAACTGTACATTTACAACTATTGATATTCTAATTTACAAAATCATTAAAAACCATTTAATATCATCAGAATAAAGTACTGTCATAACCACACTGTACAAACCTGGGGTTGATAAACTACGCTTCGATCGGTAGAGCTTATTTCAACGGTCAAATTCTTAAGATGTCTTTCCATCGGATCGAGGATAGCCCACAAAGTGACTATCAATCCGTCGATCACGAGTAGAGCACACACCAGAGATATAAGTGGAGTATCTTGTAGGAGTTTGGTCTTACACACACCGCTTCGATTGCTGTAATCATACCGATTATATATAAACAGGAATAAAGCTATTTCATTGAGTTTTCGACATTGAAAAGTTTATGTAACTATTGAGTTTTCCTATAATACCAATTGAATATTGATTGAGCCGAGATGGCCCAGTGGTTAGAACGCGTGCATCTTAACCGATGATTTCGGGTTCAAACCCAGGCAGGCACCACTGAAATTTCATGTGCTTCATTTGTGTTTATAATTCATCTCGTGCTCGGCTGTGAAGGAAAACATCGTGAGGAAACCTGCATGTGTCTAATTTCAACGAAATTCAGCCACATGTGTATTCCGCCAACCCGCATTGGAGCAGCGTGGTGGAATATGCTCCAAACCTTCTCCTCAAAGGGAGAGGAGGCGTTTATCCCAGCAGTGGGACATTTACGGGCTGCTTATGTATTGATGTAATTCTTTTCTTATAATACTAATTCGTTTAATAAGGTTTTTTATATCATGATAGTCTTTTTCAGGTCGAAGATATGCTGTACATGATATGTTTTTTAATTAATAATTTAAACACATACAGTTATAGTTTACGTATGTTTACGTATAAAATAGAGATTAAATTTTAAATAAAACACTTTTTTGTGTAGAGCCGATGAAATTACAACAATTTTTTTTTTTTTTTTTTAAATAAATTTAAAGACTGATTTGGTAAAAAATAAAAAAAAACAGTTAAGAGCTTCATTGGCCTCGAACGTAATAATATGTATTTATTTACAGAGTTTTAGATAGTTAAAATGGGTTTATTGTGGAGCGATGCTAAGCATCTAGTTAGTAGTAAGTAGCACTTACGCGCTGTTTGTTGCGAGCCACTTTCAGATAGATGCTTTAAAAACAGTATTTTATGATCGACAAAGAGGAGCAGTTACTTTTTTACATAACAGTAGAACATTGTTAATTATTACTCATTTTAGTTACAAAGTTTAGAACAAGATACGCTTAGGTACTCGTAAATTAAGACGTAGTGGTTTAGACTTATCTCATTAATATCTCACCTTATAAATATTCGATGAACTCGGTACGTCTTCGCAAACATTGATCCAAATGCGAGTGAAAATCCAGCCGAGAGAATATAAACTCTGCCCTGCAAGACAATTATTTAATTTCATAATTAAATTACGTTTTAACAAGCTTTTATTTAACTTGCAATGTTTGTAAATTTGTTACGGTCAAATATTGCAAGCTGAATTAGACTTCCTCTTATCGTATGAAGTTGAAATATTACATGATTAAATTCCGATGACAATGCATTTTCATAGTAAGCCATATGACCAAATTCAATACTAAGGATTGGTTCCCGGCGACGGAATTCCTCGAGGGTCAACAACCCAGGCAAGAATAATATTGGCGATAAAAGCTTATTCTTAGACACATTTTTTATTGTTTATAATAACAAAATTTCCTTTTTAAACAAGTACTAGATGTGTATCTATCTATCTAAAATAATCGATTTTGAGAATTGACGTCAAACTCGATCGTGATACGTAAAAATATATTTCTATTGAACACATACGTTTCCAAAATATCTTTTAATAATACTTGTATATGTAATAATAATTCAGCGTTGCGAATAAAAAAAAATGCCGTCACAGGGCGCTCAATAGATACAAAACATCGAAATGATGGTTATTGGAAGAATTTACGAAGAAAGAAATATGAACTATAATAAATAAAATCATAGAGTTTAATTAATAATATAAATATGTTCTTTGTACTATAATAATAATATATAGCTCCTTAGTATAGGTACATAAGTCATCATATGAGCCTTACCCCCCCAATACGGGCCAATAGAAGTTCCACATATATAAACCATACAAGTCGCTCTGCGCCTGTAAAGCTAGCCACCAGACCAAGAGACATTTGAGGCAGTAAGTTGTCTATGATATAATTGAATTTATATACATGTATGTTTAATATTGTACTTACAGTACACATGGCAGAAAATGGAATGTACGAAGGTAAGATCGCGTTGTCGACGCCCAAAAGTGCAACGGCCGTATACACCAACACACAACCTATTAGAGTCATGTTGTTTAACCGGGGCGATGAAAGTTTTATAAATCTGTAACAAGAAAATATACCTTGTTTGTATGAAGCCCACAAAACTCTTTGTTGGCATATGTTAACACATATGGCACAGGCACGTGGCACAGGCCACCTGATGGTAAGTGGTACCACTGGCTATAGATATTATCGTCGTATTTTTTTAGCCATTTCTTGCATCTCCAATGCGCCACCAACCTTGGAACTGAGATGTTATGTCCCTTGTGCCTATAGTTACAATAGCTTACTCAACCTTCAAACCTGAACACATATTAATGTTTACGAAGCATATTTGACAGATTAAAGAAAGGAGGTGATAATTTCGGCTAATTTTAGTTTGTTTATAACCGTCAGTCAGTCATATTTTAATGTTAACACATTAATAATAATAATAAACAGCTTTATTGCACACAGAAAATAAACAAAATACAAGAAAAAAGCTTAAAATCAAAATCACTACAAAAGTATGCAAAGGGAGGCCTTATCACTAAGTAGTGATCTCTTCCAGGCAACCCTACTGAAAGAGACTTACAAGAGAAAACATAGTGGGCATATTATACTATACTTTTAATATTAACAGTAAATATACACATTCACATTGTAATAAGTCAGCATGTACCTTCGTTTGCTGTAATGCAAGTTGAATGCCAAGAATGCCAACGCGAGGGCAACACCAGCAGCTGACATAGCCGCGACTGCCAGCCTCGCGGGCGCCCACACAGAATCCACTCGTAAGACCAGCACTCTTCTTGCAGCTGGAATACCACCTGCCCATTGTGGTCTAGCACATTCTGGGCATGTCATTTCTCGACCATGCGTGTATAGGGCAACTGTTTTCGGACGACCACCTTTAAAATAATAGCTTTAACTTCATCATATTAAAAAGTTTTGTTTAACAAATTCATAGACTTCTTCGTCCAAAGATTCGTGTCTATGAAGCATAAACTTCTTACATCGTCAATAGGTTCAATTAAACTAAGATGTTTAGTCTCTTGGGCTTGTAATTTACACGCCATTGAAACACAGTATTAATATTTATTGTCTGTGGTAAATAATTGATAATCACAATAAATTGTGCTTATCAATTATTCTACACAATTACCAATAAAATTGGTAAACCAAGTATCAATAAAAATGTTTTTGTACGTAATCTGACTATTTTCTTCTTGAATTCGCTATAGAGAATATTAACACTTCACTCGGATTTATGGTTGTCGTAATAAATTTCGCTCGGCTAAAAATGTTTTAAAATAAAGGGGACGTCAGGAAAAGGGTGCAGTAGATTAATTACCTCGTACCTTGTATTTGGTAGAATGCAGACATGCCTATCCTGTCCGCTCCGTTAAAAGATACTGGACCCTGAAAAATATTTTATGGTAAAATTTCGAGCAAGTTTGTGTTAAAAAGAAAAGGAATGAAAATCATTGTTTCACGAATTATTGGTATGCTTTCTCTAATTTACGAAAGTTGATATATATGTCAGGGCAAGGTATCTCATGCCTACGCTTGCTGCGTGCTTATGAGGCAAAGGAATTGGGAATGATTGAAGATTCTTCTAATATTGGCGAGCATTGATACATAAAATAATTTATATTCTCGATACAAATATATCAAAATTTCACACGTAGTTCATATACCTAGTTGACGTCAATATAAATGAGGTTAGGACTTAGAATAGATTTCTCTCAGCGCAGAAATAAACTCAACTTTCTGGACAGATTTTCCCTTGACAATTCCTTAGAAGATAAACGAATCAGTCGGCTGCCCGAGTAAATAATAAATGCGACGACTGTATTTATACATTATATTGTAAATCTTTTTATATATCCTCTGCGTGTAATTTCGTTTTATCCAATTGTATTGCAAGTTCACTTAATTGAATTGGATTTGAGGTTATTCGATTATCATTAATAAAAAAAATTGTGCTCTACAGTAAAGGGAGTCTCTCATCATGACACTTGTAAGGCTACTTATCTTACATGTGTCTAATGAAAGTCCACATGTGTATTAAAGTACGGTTGGTAAGCAGTTGGGCATACAGTGGAGCAACCCTGTGGAATAAGGTTTATGCTGCTTCATTGCATGGGTTGATGAATTCACAAATTATGGATACACTTCCACCGATCTTTAAACACATGGCTAATTGTAAATACTATAAAATATAAAGCCCATATAGTGCCATGCCTTTCGGCTAAGATATAAGCGTTCAATCCACTGGGGAATCACGACCGATCAATTTAGTTAGATTTGTAAATTTAATATTAACGACAGAACGGTTGAACATTCCTGAATGTTTTAGGCACAGAGTTAAATTAGTCAAGTGATATCATTCTATACCACAATCTCTAGAGGTACTCGCAAATACAGTTTTTATTTACGTATTTATACATCTGATATCATCGAGTATACGTTAGGAATATATATTCCTAACGTATTATTGATATATGTATAATAGTTGTATATTTTTCAATAATTTCTTCCGCACCAGATTCTATTTATTATAAGGTGTGAATAAGAAAGCTGTATTGACAATTTATTTATTGAAGATTTGTAGCAAGAAAGCAAATATTCCTTATACAGCATGGGTTAAAAACTCGTTATTTCGTAATACATATATATCAAATTTACTTCAAGACAATATCATGTCAACTCATTGTAAGAGAAAAGACAAATCTTGATTATACAGCATGACTCAATTTTCAAGTTCTTTCAAATACTTGTGTCTCTTATTGAAACTTTGAGACATACGTTACTTTAGGCGCTCCTTTGTATAGATTTCACATGTAAAATCTACATTAAGAAGCGATTTACTGAACTAGGGCAAATCTAGAATTCACACTTCTTTCTAAAATAATTAAAACTATGTACTGAAACTAAATATCTCGATTCAGGGAATAATCATCTAGGTAGCTATACCTAAATGATTATGTAATGCATAATACTTCTAATTTATTTTATACCGCTTCAAATTAATAACGAGCCAGGGAATTTAGTAAAAGAACATATTATTACATTTTTTTCCAATGTCAAAGTTTGTTTGCGTCTGTGTCTAGCTGTTCAAATAGTTTTGCATAAGTTTTATGATTAAAAGTAATTGTATTATTGTATATTATTAGCCATAAGTCCGCTCGTTGTTGATCGCTCGTTGCACAACACATCAAATGTTTGTTTTTATTTTTAGTATCATTTCATTTTTTTTTGTGTTTAGTCCTAAGATTTCTGTATTTTATGTTGGTGGTGTACAATAAAGTGTATTAACAATTATCAAAAGCACATTATTTTAAACCTTACTGGATAACGTTTAAGTAAAAACTAGTTTTTACTTATAAACGGTACTTAATACTTCGGTATAAATATTGTGCATCGGTGTTCATCGGAGACAATCGAATTGCACTTAAAAAAATGTTTTGACAAAGGTAATTCGGTCATAAAAAATTTAAATTTTAACTTTATCCTAACAAACGTATAAGTTTCAATTGCATTTCTAAGAACAACAATATTTGTAAGCAATGTGAGCGGGGCAACAAGTGTAATCTCATTTGTATTTTTGGCTACCTTTACTCTTCTCGTCGTCGTCTCATGCAGGATAAGACATTTTGTAAGCAGAAACGTTACTCGCTCATAAAAAATGAAAAATATTATATGTGGTGGGGCGCGCCATCGTAAGTGTAAGTAGAATAGAAGGTTTTATGGAATCATATAGAGCGGATATAATCCCTAATCTTGTGTAATTTCCAAGAGTAAGATTTTGAATTTGGATTCTTTTTTCAGTAAATTAATGTAGCGTCTCTATGTCGTCGGTCATGTTCGTTAATACGATGTCAGTCTGTGCACAATATATCTTATTCTGAAATGCTGTAAAATATTATAACTAAGCAATTATTTTGTGACATATAGAATTAAATCAGATTGGTAGTAGTTTTGAATGATCAAGCCAATACTGAGAAACTTACTGAGCAACAGGTATTTTAAGAACTATTTAAGGATAATGTGTAACCAAATTACCGAAACGCCTAGAAAACTTAGATTCGCCAGTTGATTTAAGAATTCCTCTGCCATGTCTTTCCTATCGTAGTCGAAGTGTTCCAGGTCCAGTTTGGTCGTGTTTGTTTCAGAGCTTTGCCAGAGCTGTTGAGCTCGGCTCAGGGCTAAAGCGATTGCCCAGACCGCATCGTAAGTATGGGGGGCATAAGGGGATATGGGCACCCCGAAGCCTTGCATGTCCCGGTGGAACTTTTCGTTTGTCTGAAATATATTCATATACAGTAGCCTTATTATGTTAATCAATTTAAGTTAGTGTAAATTAGTAGTAGCTATTGATTATAATTTAGCTTATTATAAGTGATGGCATTTATGATTGTACCTAATTGATTATACGATATAAATGTAGCTTAAAAATTAAATTCTTAATTAAACTATTTCCTTTTTTATCTTTATATGTGATCAGTAATGTTTTTTTTTAAATATATATCTCAATGACATTTCACTCACCAGTCCAGAATAGGACACAATATCACCAACGATCCCCCTGTGTGCAGTAACAGAGACTAGTCCTTCTAGTGCTCTGGCAAGCTGAACTCGCGCGCACGGTGCAACGCCTCGAATCCTCGGCGGCGCGCCAGCTACCAGCCACGCGTACTCCGCTCCAAACATGCCAAGTTGGTAGGCCTGCACTTCGAAAAATTTGTGATAACTCTTGCATATAAAGTATACAATTAAAGCAAATTGCGTCCCTTAAAATATGTAACGTTATATAATAATAAACACATTGAATTTATTATTATATTTTGTTATAAATTTGTGATTCAAAAAGCGCTTCATTCTACTCCAATCGTATCTATATATCCCAAGAATAATAACAAAAACGACTCACCTCACAAAATATTTTCGGTAACATTTCTTGTGAAAAACTTCCTATAATGATCCTGGTATCCAGTTTCTGTAACAATTAAATCCAAATTGTAATTATCGTTCTTTGTAATTGTCGCAGTTTTGAAACGTTTTCTCTAATAGTAACGAATGGAGCGAATCGCTATTATACATCTGTGATAGAACGTATTTGAGTTACGAGCTGTTACAGTCGATAATAAAACATTTTATAGAGATAATTTCTAAACTGTATAACAACCACCAACAAATAACCAACAATCAATAACAACAACCAATCCACCGTTGACTGTATCTACAATCCGTTAGTGAAACTGATCGTTTCTTGAAAATAGTAACCTAATTTAATTTTTATTACATATGATGACATTAGAATCAATTAAGTTAGTTTAAATACTAATAATAACTATAAGTTATTTAATATGTACCTACGTGATAAAATATTAATTTAACTTTTTGTTGAATTTTATTCAAGTCTTGAATTTATTTTCATTAAATCTTTTATATAAATTGATTCTCCTAAGAATTGAGATGAAGCCAGGACCGTTTGTCTGACTTAAGCACGAGAAAAGTGGTTAGGTTATAAATATTCATCACCCTTGATAATACCTGTATCCCTGTGGGGACTGAAAAAATACTCCGTTATCACATTTATTATTTCAAAGGTTGCACGAGTTCTTTCAGTATCTTTGGATGATATATTGCTATAATTTTATTTTTTTGATAACACAATTGCTCCATATTTGTAGGTCATATTAGGTAGTAATAAATTGATTGTTTATTGTTAAAACGTTGTATTACTATTTTCATTGCCCTCTATAACACCCATTCAAGGCCATTTACCAATCCAACATGACAAATATTACTTTCTTGTGTCTCGATTTTTTGATAATTTTGAATTGGTTCTATCTAGACAGCTTATATAAGTTCTCTAAGTACTTTCTTACAGTTAAAGTTTGCTTCATGCCGAATTTCATCAAATTCGGTTCAGTAGTTTGGCCGTGAAAGAGCAATAGACAGACAGACAGATACGAGTTACTCACATTTATGATATAAGCATAGATATGCCTATTGATAGTACCAATTTAACTAAAATCACAATGGCAGTTTCACAAGTAGTCAAACGATTCTAAATTGGCCAAAACGTACCTTGAAATTTAAACACATATGACCAAAACGCCTGCACGCTTGTATCCAATTATAAATGTTACAGGTACCTTGAGTTGCTGTAACTGTTCTTTGAAGTCCGTTTCAGCGAATGTAATTGAAGCTGCACAAGTGATATTAGCGGCTTCCAACTGGGTCACAAGTTCATTCACGGCCAAGGAGTACACTTCCTCGTTTTGGGAGAAAGCAGTTACAGTGTCCCATCCAAATTGTCTGTGAAATTATAGCATATTTAGTGTAACCATGTACATCTTATAGTTTACGGTGAGTTATATCGTTTAACGAATTTATTTGAACAAAGCAACTTATAATTAAAAGGATATTCCATAGCTATCCAAAGAATTCACGAAAGATCGAATATCGTGTCACGTGACCAAATAATAACAATAGTAAAACTAGAGAATTTGATTCAAAATTATTTAATTAAATTATCAGAATCTGCAGATCGCTTTAGAATGAAATAACTTCTTAAGAACGTGTTGTAGTTCTGATTATTGTTTTTAATTTTCGCTTTCCATGGCACAGATAATATCTTTGTACACCATCGTAATAAAATATCCTAAGATACGAAATTAAGGTAATGTAAATAGTCGATGTATTACATACGTTTGACGTTTATTTACGAACGTTCATGGACGGACAAACTTAGCCGAAAAAACCGCCATGAAGGTCGCGATTGCGTTCAATTGACGTTTCGACTCTTGACGCAATCATATAATAATACAAAAGCAGTTGGAAAAAAAAGTTAACAAGAAAGTTTAACGTGGATTTTTGGTATTTTAATTTATATAATTGAAAATAAAACGATAGGCTCAAGTAGAATAGGCAGCGTCCACTAAATTCTAACGTCAAATTTTCAGTTTTCAGTCCAGTGTTCAGTGAGCCAATTTTACTAACAAATAGTCGCGATCGCGATCGAATATAAACTCAATTTTTGCCATACAGCAATTAGTTCCTAATCTGTTAACACAACCAGTTTCCAGCTGTGATTCACTCAATATATAATCGGGATCGTATTGTAACCGATATATGTTAGGTTTATTTTTGTTGACGAATTGTCGAATTGAAGTTAAAGCGTAATGGAATTGGGAACGTATCATAATCGTTATAAATTTGTGTAATTACTCCCAGTTATAGGCAAAAGGATTATTGGCTCCACGTAAAGGCCAATACCAATTGAGAAATATATTTATTCGAAATTCAACTGCAAGATCGTTAAAAAGGATCATTTTATTGGCTCCGTATTTCTAATTGCTAAAGCCAATGTAAGGTTCACATGAAATTCGATAGTTGGTAGTTGGCTGTTTTGTAAACATTACCTTATAAAAGCTATCCTCGCGGGATTGTGTGAGGAGTCAGGTGCAACTGTCCTGCAAAATAATGGGAACTCGGAACGGTCGCTAAGCGCTGGTGAGGTCGAACCAAAGGATACCTGCAAAAGAGTGTGATATTATTAAATAGAAAAGTAATTGTCTGTATATCCCACAGCTGGGCTAAGAGCTTCTTTCCTTCTGAGAAATAGATTCGACGCTAACTCCGGATTTAAAGCCTTAAGTAGTCTTCGGTGAAGATTAGCGAGTTTTTTTTCATACAAGTTTGCGGACTGGCAAATTGGCCACCTGTTGTCCATGTTGGTCACCAATGCCAATAGACTATTAGAAATATTAATTCATTATTCTTAATATACTCAATGAACTTTACAATGACTCACTCAAACATGTTCTTAACAAAGGTCAACACGGTACCTTAATTAATTATAACTATTGATATATATACTATATTGAGAGATATACAAGCCGAGATGGCCCAGTGGTTTGAGCGCGAACATCACAACCAATGATGCGGGTTCAAACCCAGATAAGCACCTCTGAATTTTCATGTGCTTAATTCGTGTTTATAATTCATCTCGCGCTCGGCGTTGAAGGAAAATATCGTGAGGATTAAGACTTAATATTCAAAGTCTAATATGCTCCTAACCTTCTCCTCAAAGGGAGAGGAGGCCTTAGCCCAGTAGTGGGATATTTACAGGCTGTTACTATATTATTATTGATATACAAGAAATAGATAAGCTACGGTTTAAAATGACTAAAAGTAAATAATTTTATAAAAACATAAACGAAATTGTAGTGTTTCGCAAAACGATTTTTTGCTAAAACAAAAACATCGCACGTCAATCAATCCTCTTGACAGTTACGTTTTTTTTCAAGATAACAACTTACGCATGCGTATGTGTATTAAATGAATTTATACCCTGTACAAGATAGCTTATTCTTTTTGACAGATGTAAAATTTTCTGGTCGACGTAACTTTGCAATGAAGAACATATTATATGATTTTAAAAAATTGTAAAAATATTTTATAAAAAACATATAACACAAAAGTTCCTAAAGATTCAAGCATTATACGATAATTTTAAGACTTTTTCTATTATATATTATTGCTTCAAAGTAAAATTTAAATAGAAACACTGAAAAGAATAGACGCTTGTACAATGTTACATCGGTCGGATGGTAGGGACGCGAATAACCGCGAATAACTGCTACAAATATCGATTACAAAAATCCTTATTAAAGATTATTGTTAAGTTATTGTTACGAACGGGGGTCACTCTTTTTTGAAAAATAAGTTAAAAAAAAATTGAATTCTAATTTGAATTACGCAATCCATCGTTCCATCGACTGTTATATTTTCTGTTTCTCATCACTAGCCCGTCTGTCAAAAAGATCAAGCTAACTTGAACAGGGTATATAGTATTTATGCCATTTGATAAAAATAAATATGTGTGCGTCTGGGGACGGCAGAAGTGATAACTTAATATTGAAATTGTGAATTATATATTTATATATAAAGAGCACAACTGATAATATATATATATATAATAATATAATAGCCGAAATACGGCAACCGCTGATACGGGTTTAGAGTAAGAGAGAAGGAGCCCGTCAACCGCTGCCGTATGAGTAAGAGAAAGAGAAGCCAGACAAGCGACGTAACGCGTTACGTAACGTAGTGGCTAAGTTATCACTTCAAAACATATAGGACTTGTAGAAAAACAAATTCGTGATATAATTTTAAAGAAGTAGTTGTGTGTGTCCAAAGTAGAATTGTAAAACATAGCAGTAGATTATAATTATTTATTCGAGTGATATGTTTTGCTCTTACATCGCACTCACACGAGTCAATTACAGTCGATCGACCCCAAATCAAGTGCGATTAGGGCAAATAGAGTGCGGTCAAGAGCGAAAAAACGAAATAAAGGAAGGAATCACTTGTAAATAACGTTGCACAGATCTCGCTGAAATTACAAACAGTTCCATGAAATTAACTGAAGCCATTAACATGTTCTTGTACGTTTTGTTGGTTTATATATGATACAAACGGAATTTCGGAAACATTTATATGTTTATATGTTGATATTGTTTTATGTAATTTAAAAAACAAAACACTATATTAAAAATTTGTTTGAGCTAAAATAATTATTTTAGTTATTTGTTTTAGGATGGACAAATAATATAGTAGATATGTTTTGTTAGATATAATCCCAGCTTAAAATGTCAACGTGATCGAAGAGAATACTGTTCGGAGCCAAACTGCACTAAACAGATTCACAAAAAAATAATTTGAGAGACTTGTAGCTTTCCAAAATATCTACAGAAAATTAAAAAGTTGTTGGAAATAAATTATAACTACTAATTAACCCATGCAGCAATCGGTTGCAATGCAAGCATCGGTTAAGCTATACGAATTATAATCACTGGGCCATCTCGGTTCGCACGCGCGCTCTACTTATTTTAAGTCGAGACGTATAGTTATCATTTATATATTAGTCGGCATTAATTTTTAAAGATGGAGATGCAACACAATAGTCTAGTCCAGAACGACTTACAATAGAATCATGAGAAAACCATTGCGTTTAATCTGTTCTTTTCTTAATAATTCATGTGTATAGTAGCAGTATCGGCGCGGTGGAGTTCAACAGAGCATTAAAAAATCTAAATAATTCGTAATTTTATACTTTAGACTCAAACATACATACATAATACATGGTGATTAGCAAAGGGTCTTGATTTATCCGTAATCTATATGTATATTATATATTTATATTACAAACCTGAAAATTTTTACTGAATTGATGGTTTGATTTCCTGAATTATTGCTTCAAACATCCCATTTATTAAGAAAGGCCGTGCGCTTTATAAAACAAATGCATTTAGTATATTATATGTAAGACAAAGAACATTCTCGAGAGTGTTCTCCATTTGTTTACATGGATTGATAGAAAATGTTTATCAAATTGTCACGAAGATAGCAAAGATTCTTCATGCGGGGAACGTGTCCAAGTTTAATTTGCAGCTAGGTTACGAACAGAAAACAGATTCTCTCAGCTTTTGGGTATTTCAATGATTCAAACCCATTTCAGTTAGCATAGTCGGATTATTTGCACGTAAAAGGCTTCCTGGCGCGTTTCAGACGGTACGAATCGCTTTCAGTAATGCTGTTTCGGCGATCAAATAAATTAAGTTTTCAGATTTATTATTTTGATTCAAAATTAAGTTTTGTATTTCAAAAGGATCAATATTCGGTTTTCTTTTCAGTTTTTTATACTAATATTGTTTTAGGAGCGAAGTTAAGTTAACATACTGTCTATGACATGGTTGCAAAGAAGATTTTAATACAAGGACCAAAACATTTTTTTTTTATAATTTTAATAAAAAATAATGTCAAGTAAAAACACTATCAAGTAATGATTGTATACTATTTGTTGAAGACAAACTGGTGACATACGTTTCTTGACAATGAGGTGACAAGAAAAAAATTTTAATGCTGTCATAATGCCATTTGGAGAGTTGTAAAAAATTGCAGATACAGAAAACTTCAGTAGAGAAGAACAAGCGATGATAGTTTTGCTGGGTCAGAAAGGAAAGATGAATATGCATACATATATATGTGATGATATTATCTATATATTTTAAATATGACGCCATTTGCCGTAACGGCTGTCAGTCATCCCTCCATGTGATACAGTATTACCCTCTTTCCGCGCCAATAGCCGTTTCGCATCAAAAAACCTAACACAACAAAATTTTTTCCAACTCGTCCACTTATCTATCTTACTTTCTATCTTTTTTCCTTAAATAACTTCTTTGTATAAGTTTCCCGTATCACTAACGACGTACTGATAACTTTTAACGAATGTCAAAGTATAACTTTATTGGATAGAACAATGAAAACGATTCCTCTTTTCTATGAGTTTCTATCTATCTTTTATTTCGAACTTAAAAAAATATATGTATAACGTAGGTGTACACGTAGCATTATTATAACGTAGGTGTTGATTTTAAATTACATTTTCACTCTGAATTTGCGATCCTAACGATTTCCTGTAGGTAGGTATGTGTGTCGTTTCGGCGTGTCGTATAATGATTGAAATTAAAACGTAACAAAGATAAAGTACTATAATAATGAATTAAAAAGCAAATTTAAAAACTTAAATGTATTTACTTATAAGTTGTGAGATCGAACTAATGAGATCTTTGGAATTTTTAACAAAATTTGTTTTTTAAGATTAGGAAAGACTGGCCCGATAGAATTTCATACAACTTAACTTATATCAAGGAGTGAATTAAAACAAAGTAGTCTATGGCCTCATCAGGACTCAACCAATCTCCACATAAATTTCGTATATGTAAATCGATACAGCGATTCAAGCGCAAAGAGGTAACAGACAGTTACCTCACTTTCGCAATTTTAATATTAGTATATAAGTATAGATGTATATGACAATATCGATTAAATAACAAGTCATTAAATAAATTCATATATTATATATCAAGCAAGCCTAACGCTAAGTATGCGTCTGTGGTTCTTAATTGTGTCTTTGGGACATTTGCAATTTAATTTTTTTTTACTACGAGTAATCGAGAAAAGCAATTAGGATATCATGTTAAATCGTTTAATATATATATATTTTTATTTCTACAGAAGGATATAGTTTAGTGGTGTCAAGAGGGCTGGTTAATTTATCGCTCAGTAAATCGGAATTCCGTGTCTTCTCACCATTATTCCGAGCGGTCTTGATTTGAACAGTAATTATTTTCAATTTTGGTATATAAATATTGGACAACATCACATACATTACTCTGATCCCAATGAAAGTAGGTAAAGAACTTGTGTTATGGAGTCAGAAGTAACGATGGTACCACAAATACCCAGATCCAAGACAACATAGAAAACTAATGAACTTTTTCTCGGAGACCTCGGAGTGGCGTACCTATGAAAACCGGTGTACACACTACTCGACCCCGGAAGTCGTCGTATAATATAAGTTATTAATTTTATAACCAATATATTTCATTCAAATTAAGAGGCTAGACTTAAAAGAGGCTAGACTTGTTTGGAGAGTTATGATTAAACTTTATTCTATTCCGGTAGGCTGCTGAAAGTGTAAAATTCTTAAAGAATTGAGCACTAAACAAAGTTAAAAAAAAAAAAATAATTTTTTTTTTCTTATTAATAAAGTACACTTAGCACGCATAAAGTGAAAAAGCCTAGTGATTATATAATAAAAGAAAAGCACGCTAAGTTTATGCATTAAAATCGTTAACTAAGATTTGAATTGAAGGGATTGTAAAATATTATATATGAGGTGGTATTCAAATAGCATTGACGTTTAAAAGCGTGCGCATTTCAAAGCCCCCGCTAATATTTGCTGCAGGCACTACAACATTATTTTGTACGGCGTGAAATTTTTAGTGACCTCAGTGACTTATTCTAGCACGAATGGCGAAAATAGCACCCTTTCATAAAAATGTGTTTTAGCGTAGCAAGAAAAAGTGTTTTCTTTCTTGAATGAAATTCTGATGTTTGAAATCTTTTGGTTAATACGTTTCGTTTTTGTTTCAAGTTGCTCTAATACGGGTTGGTTGATACACATGTAGCAGATTTTCATCCTACACATGCAGGTAGGCTAATTTACATCTCACCGGGACTAGGGGGGTGTTTTACGCCGAGAATACATCTAAGAGATAGATAGATAAAACCGCTGGGGCGGTGCAGTAGCATACGCAAATGATCGTGTGTCGTCCCCAGAAAAGACGGAGTGGTACTACTAGATTTCTAGTGGTATTCCGGCGCAATTGGCACCGGTGAGTCCCAAGTAACCCCCACTTTAGATTTGTTAAAATTAACATAAAATTAAACTAACCCAAAAATTTTAATTAAAAGGAAATTACACGTATCTAGAAAAAACACTTAACAGTTTAATATTGCACAAATCTTACCTGAACAATGTTCCAATATGGCACAATTTTAGCGATGCTTTCGGTGACTTCAGAACAGGCAGTTCCGAGGAGCATCACGAGTCTCGATTGCCTTTCTGTATAGAGAGCGTGGAAGAATCGATCCACGCCTACACCTGGGTCGCACTGAGCAAAAGTGTAATTATTTTTAATCTTTATTAAGTGATCCTTTATGAATAAGTGGTAATCTGGTATCCAAATGAGTTTTATAAAAGATTAAATTATGTCATTGTGCTGAAGCGAGAGACTGTGAAAATATCTTAAACACATCTTGGAGCTGCAGGTGTATTTACATTTTTTTTTGTAGTAGACTTTCAATACACGTTAACACTATCAGAATACTCTAGACCTTCAATGTTCCGATCATCTTGGGACAATTACCGTAATATATTTTCGTTTAAAAGAATAGACGCAAATTAATTATTATTCTTAAAGCGATAAAAAAATCCCTTAGTGAATCATCAATCATTTGCAAAACTTGGGAGTCAACAAACTTTTCCTAAAGTATTGTTCCCATGAGGCAGCTAAGGGCCTATAGGCCTTCGAAATCATTGATATGATTTGTCTTGTTCTCAGTGATCTTACCTTAGTATCGTTGGTTATCAGATGAAGTTTGTACCCAGGCAGCAATGATCTTCTATTAACATGGTCCACGGCTAGTTTTGCAGCCGCCAGTTCCGACATCCCGTCCGCTCTTGGATGGTCACCGACCGACAGCTCGAAAAGTCCCAGGATTGAGACGATACGACTTGAGTTTTTTTGGTAATCTGATGAGAAAGATTTTTTTATGTTATGTGAAGTAAAGTAAACTTAAAAACATTTTCTTTCACCGCCGAACACGATATGAATTATAAAATGTATATGAATTATAAATGAATTAAGTATTAGTGGTTTACAAATCAAACACCTCGAACACACCTGATGGAACAAATGACAATAAAAGCATCACTGTGGGATAACAACACAACAATAATGGCAGTGTCCATTCTAAATTGTGATCACAATCAAAATCAAATTATTCTTTATTCAAGTAAAAGCATTTTTAAATCAACATGTTACAGTGTTGAATTAAATTTAAATCTACCGAGAAGAACCGCCAAGAAACTCAGTAGTTACTGTTTTCCACTATTTTTATTACAGAATATGTCAGTAAACATCAATTATTTCATATATCCTGCCTAGTATGAATAAATAGTATTTAGCCCACGCATAATTATCTTTAATGTAATCTTGTGTTGAGTAATATGCCTTATTTTTCAATGTTTTTTATGATATGAGCTTAAAATTTTTTAATCGATAACTATTAAAAAAGGTGTGCTTATACTAAATACTTTTGTCGCAAAGATATAACCGTAGCCTTACATATAATTTCCGCAACTATTTTCACTTCCTTTTCTCGTAGCTGTGTTCAATCCTTATAGCAAGACAAAAGAAAAATTAAGTACGCAAACTTACAGTCGTTAAGCTTAGCTCCTGTTTGAAGCTGGAGGACGAAAATTTAAAATAGTCTAAATTGTAGTTTGTAAAGTATGAATTTAGTTTCAAAGTCTGTAGCGTAACACGGTTAAACAATAAAAACACTATGATAAATATTTCTCAAATTTAGTACATTTTCTTCAAGAAAAGCCGAGATATATAGTTTAAACTTTTCTAACTGTATTTGCTGCGAAGTTTTCTTGTAAAGGTCGTCTATTAAGAATTCCACTAGTGCTTTGAATTTAAACTTTTCGCTCCTAAATACTTTAGGATCAAATTTTATGGTTAATTAATTATATAAATGAAAATTTATTAACTTTGAATGGGTTGGTCGTATTGGGTTAGGAGAGAGTCGTAATATTTTATTGATTGTTTATTGGGGTTAATCTCCGCAACTTATGATCTAATTCTAAACATTTTTTCACTGGTGGAATGCTACATTATTCCTGAGTGCTTTAGGGTATAAATTATATTTCTACAATTTTTTTTGTTATAAATTGTACGCGTGCGAAGCCGGGTTGGGTCACTGGTATTTTTATAAATTTAGATGGTAGGTAGTTGCATGTGCTCGCAATTTTAACTGGCTCACTCACCCTTTCAAACTACTACACAATACTAAGACTTTTTATTTGTCCGTAGAATATGTCAGCTCTACCGAGACACGAAGCATACGTGAAGTCAGTCCACAGTTTGGGTTTGTGTTTTTCACAAAATGGTTATCCATTTTAGTGAAAAAAAAACCCCTCCAATAGAAGAGAATTTCATTAATATTCTATTTAGGTGATTTGCTTTATTATTCAACCTTTTAATATTTTTTTTTATAAGATAAAAGAGTAATGCCTCTATTGAGAGAGAATTCATTCTTTTTTTAAAACACTTAAGCTGTCAAAAAGAATTCAATGTGTACATTTTTGAACAATGACAAGAAAAGATCGTCCGTAAATGATCGTTGCGAAATGAATACAAAAAGCATTCAATGAAAAATTACGCGTTATAAAATGTATTGCATCAAAAAACAATGTGCTTTAAATTTGTTTTTATTCCCTACGGAATTCGTTAACTTTATATTTAAGAGATTGTTCTATTGAGAAGGATTTTAAAGATCATTGTAAAAATGGAGACAGGAGTAGTTTTTGTCACACTTATCCATTGGGAAACATCCGATTGGAACGGGAGATGTATATGTTCACAAATTGCAGTCAAATTTAACACGTTAGGCATATAGTCAGAGTTCATGTATTATGTAATTGCAGTATGAAGGCATCTCGTGTCTTACACTGGAACGTATTTTGACGTATTGTATGTCCTGCTGTGTGTCTTTATATTATTTTTATGAGTTTATTGATCTGTAGCATATTTTGGGGCGCCTTGGAGGGAGGACCGTCTCGTATGTAGTATTGCTCGCTTATACGGTCTTTGCAAGAAATAAAAAAAATACATTAAAATTTATGGAAGATTTTCATAAATTAATTAAGTAATTAGTAAAAAATATTAACCATTCTTTACAATACCAATGCGTCACCAACGTTGGGGACTGAGATGTTATGTCCCTTCTGCCTGTAGTTACCACGCTCATTCACTCTTTAAACCAGAACACTCTTTAAACAGTTAGTGTTGTTGTTGGGCGGTGGAATTTGTAATGAGTGGCTACCCACTAACTAACTAGACGATCTTGCACGAAGCCCTACTACCAATAATCTCCCGGCGTCGCTTTACAGCCACGGCTTTTTGAGGCTGTACATTTTTATTTCCAGGCAGCACTAACTTATAATATTTTGAATTTCCGAATAGAAATTCGTACTATAGGTAACCTTTATTGGTTTTGCGATCTTATGAGGAAGGATTCTAGGTCAATTGATTTCGAAGAGGTTGAAGTGGAGTTTCGTAGTTTCCGTTCGAACGTATGACACATGGTATATACAGATGTTAGGCACGAGCATTATTGCGGAGACTATAGTGCAGTATATATGTATGTTGTGCATACATGAGTGCCCTAAGTCATTTAACTATAAACCGAATTTGGAATGAAGATATAAATACATATTGTCTTTTTTACGGATATGGAACGATTTGAAATATTCCTTTTAATCAGTACAATGTTGACTTAAATGCATGTAAATATTTTTAAAATCACCTGTATCATGTATACCGCGAAGGAAAGTCAGCGGTTTTATGACCGAATTTCGTAATTGTAAATAACTAGTTAAATCCGCACGTAAACCGTCACCCTCGTTTACAACCCCCCCCCCCCCCCTCTTACTCAAACTATCTCCACAACAAATTTCATCTAAATCGGTTCAGCGGTTCAAACATGAAAAGGTAACAGACAGAGTTACTTTCGTAATTGTAATATTAGGTAAGTGTACATTTTCAATAACAGAAAGAAACAACCTGGAGGTGATTGTATGACTCCCAAAGTGTTTTATACTAATATTATAAAGGATTGTTTGTGTGTAGACTTAATCTCTGGAACGAATGATCATATTCGAAACATTTTTACATTGGTAGAACGTAATAACGTTAGGCGTATCATTGTTATAATGTTTTGTTATAATATTTACATATCAGAAATTGATAAAAGTATTTTGTTATTAATTATTTTTGTTATTAATATATTCTTATATAATAATTTTTTTGAATAATTTTCTTAGTAAACATTATAAAGTATTTACAAAATGCTTTATTGTGCTTATAATGTTTACTCATACTATTAGCATGAAATACCCTAAAAAATATTCAATATTTACGTTGCTAAGTTGATGTTTTATTATACGTGCAATGTGCATCTACACTAGCTACGGCCGTTTCGGCTTTCCAAGGGCATAGGGGTGAACATTAAACTCTTATGTATGTTCGATATATATCGCAATCTGACTTTTGACTACTTTGTTATAGGGTTCAGAATTAAAAAATTGTACTTGAACTTACACCAGTGTTGAAGTTGAGTACTCACTCAACTTCAACACTAATCGCCTTAATTTATTTATTTCTTTATTTTACACATTGATACATTTTAACATTGTTACAGTGCTGTATAGTATTGAATTTATAATTAGACACGTAATACATACTACTCTACGTGGCCCAAAAAAATTACACAAATCAAATTAATTATACCCCTTAATTTATACAAATTGTAATTAATTATACCCCTTAACCTCCCTCATGAATAACTCCGCCTATCAATTAAAACGATATGAAAATCCGTTGACTATCTTTAAATTTACCGCGCTTAGACAGACAAACGCGTCAGGGGCCTTTGTTTTACAACATGTAGTGATACTCGTACATAAGTCGGCCGTTTTCCCCTTTCGAAACAAAACAAAGTGTTCTAAGAGTATATTATTTATATTAATGCAAATAAAAGTTGAATATATTCGTAAAGAATTAATTCGACCTTCTACCGAAATAACGTTTAATGAATACCTTGTTACTGAGCGATTTTAATTAATTTTACTTTGATGGTATCATTTAAGCCGATAGAGGTTTTTTTTTCTTATTTATTGAAATTTGAAAATAATTTGCTAAAAACTTTGTCATGGGAAAGGAAATACTCTGAAGCAGATATAAGTCTAAGGAACGGCAGTGCGATTCTGTCATAGCTGACTTCGTATCTAACTCGTGAAATGTTATCAACTGATGTACCGTGTGACGCCATTTTGACGTCGAAACGTCGCATATCACATTCTGATATTTCACACTCCTGAGCGATGAGTTTCGAATTTCAGCTTACAGAATATCTCTACAGGAGTTCAAAGTAGTTTTTTAGATAATAAATAAAGAACAGCCGTCGATAAAGACGATCTTTAAAAGCTCTACTTAAAATCCGATATCTTTCAAGTTCGTGTTAAACACTCCTACTATACGGTAAGAACCGTTTTCGTTATTTTAACCATAAAATAATTATTACTCCAATTTTGATTTTTTTTAAGAGAAATTTCTTTTTTTATTCATTTTTTTAAGAGACTTGATAATGTCTATCTTATGATTAGTATTCAACGCCTACAAAGGACACCGTTACCGTAATAACTTTTAATTTATTTTTGTATTAACATACTTACATTACTTACTACTTTAATATACAGTTTAATACTTTATATATAGTTTAATAAAACGACATGATCAAGAAGACGGAGAAAGATCGGGAAAGGTCGGTTGGAGAGAGGTATTCTCTTTGCTTTTAATTCTACCGTAAATCGCGTAAAAGAACTTCGTTCCAAAAAAATATTCCGGAATTTGAATGGCAGTGTTTACAGTCCCGTGCGTTAGAGAGCACGTAAAGCCATTGGAAACCGTAGATGCAGCCGAACACTTTCCAAACATTTGACTGTCGTTTCAACAGATTGTGGGATTGAGTGTACCACTATTTTGGCACACACATGTGCTCATTATAATATGACGTCCTGCGCACGTTATATCCTGTGCGATTTCAATTCATAACAAATATCTAATTATCGTTATTCTTTAAACTTCTGCTATAACGTGGTCCATGTGTTATACCATTAAACAATGAATTCGCGAAGGAATTAATTACAAGGTATTACGTAAAGCGTTGTCATAAATATATTTCCTTGCTTCAACGCTATAGACGTTTTAATCGTTACTGTTTCGCGAGGGCTTATTAAAAATTTAATATTCTTAATGGAGTTACTGTCGTTTCCTTTTAAGTTATTTACAATTACCGTGATCATAAAATTAAAAACAATTCGTTTGTCTTTCGGGAATTGTGGTTGCGAACGATTAGTAGCATTTATCCGTAGAATGAAAGAGATGAAGATAGATATACATTAAATAAATATTAACATCGTAACTTGCTATGTCACGATATTATAATTTTATACGAATTTGCAACGTGCTACGTCACGACGTTATTCGTTACACGATGTCGCCACGTGCCACGTCACGACGTCACGACGATATATAATGTAACGAGTCCTGTCACGTCATTGTAAAGTTATACGATGTCTCAACGAGACCACAGTCACAGTGGGAATGTGTACAAAATGTAATGCTATTAATTTGTATGTAGGCGTAAGTTGCGTATGTGTGTGTATATAAATATGTTTTAATAAGTTGGAAAATGTGATGTTAAAGAAAACAATCCTTGGCCTAGCATTGAACGATTCTACCGTGGGTGTAAGAGTACGTCGGAGTATAATGAAATTTGATCTTTAGACGCATTATGTTCTTACATAACTTCAAGCTTAAATTCTGACATCAATACAAAATATTTATAGAAAAAATATTCCTTAGAAAAAAAGTCGAGTATTCAAGAGCGAAAAGATCTTTGACTAATATTGTTCGATAAATACGTTTATATAAGATACCATTAAAATAAAATAGATATGTATAACACAGATCGTGAGGTCCGGGGTTCAAATCCCACACCGGGCCGAAAAAAAGTTAGTGGGTTGCAGTGTGGTTTTGACAGAATTAATTTGATCGAATATTTGTTAATTACCTCAACACGCGTTTGGTGGTGGGATTCATATTAGTAAAAGCATTCCAAGTAAGCATGGAGTCTGAAAATTGCATAAATCTCTTAAATCATTTTTTTCATGCAAAGTGAACTTCTCTTTTTTTCGCTAGAAAAACGCATCTAACTCGCTTTTCCGTTCACATCACTTTTGACTTCGAGGTTTCCGCAGACAATTTACAATTTACCAATCCCAAATAAATGGAATACAGTCAAGTGAGTGATAATGATAATGTTTTGCTATGACGGCCTTTCTAATTATTATAGCTGCGCTAAGCTGGACAGGAGCTATTACATGCACCAGTGTGTACATAAACACAAGTGAACTCCTAATTTCTCACTTTCCTAATCCGAAGGCATTGCATTTCGATACAAACGGAGATAGTTCAGGCGTAGGACCAATAGCCAATACCAAGATTTACGTGCTTTCTGAGGCACAAGTATGTTACTACTACCGACTTCCAAAGCAACAGGCTATAAATTTCAGATGTAAATGTGCTAACTATTGGCTGAATGAACTCGTTGTTTATATTATAGTTATTTCAAAACTAAATATATATATAACAAAATAAGGAATAACTCATAATTTTATAATATCTCGGTGTATTTATTTACTTGTTTTTTAGGAGGTGAAGATCTTGAGGTCCTGGGTTCAAACTTAATAAAATGACTATTAAAGGCTAAAATGCTATTGGGTTTTTCTTTGAAAAAAATCTCAGTAGAAGGGCGTGTCTAGAAGTTAGAAGTGTGTACACTCTCATGCCTTGAAAAGCACGTTAAGATGTTGATTAAGTTTAATTTAATCACTGAACATATTTACAAAACGATAATAGAAAACAATCGTAGCATATACGGAACTTGAATCGGAGCCGACATGACGGGGGTCTTGGTTGGGGTCTTTTGGTTTGCCGTTGTGTTAATGTACTAATTAAGTAAAGGTAGTGGGCTCACGTAATTTTAAACGTTGATTATTATTACCTGCCCACACATTAAGCGAAGGTACGAGATCCCACCTCGTAGCTTGATGCACCTTCCGGACCGACCTCTAGTCATTTAGCTTAACAAATGCTTTTGAAATAATTATTTAGTTTATAATAAACAAGATTTTCGCACCGTGATAACCCAGTTGTCAAAACACGTTTATCTTAACTGTGCCACGAGCATCATTGAAAATTCATGTGTTTGATTGTTATCGAGCTTGACAGTGTAGGAAAATATCGTGAACCGACATCCGTATTATTGCAGCGTCGTGGAATAAGCTTCAAATATTCTTCTCAAATAATGAGGTTGGCTGTGTCTATCACACATTAAAATGAGTATGAAAACACATCTTTATCAATATTGATTGTAATTTTCGTTCTAAATTCCTATTTATATTCAAAATAAATAATATAAACTATACTAAAATCATTTTGAAGTAATTATTTCAAACCCAATATACAGACGCTATGGGTCGGCTTGTTACAAAACAATTAAATGTTTTAAGCCGCAAACCCGCAAATGTCAAGATAAAGGTCACACAGCTTATTAGTCACGTGACTTAACTTTGGTTACACAATATTTTAGGCCAAAATTACACATTAGAAATGTATGTTCCTACTGTGGTTTATGAATTATGTTGTCATCGCATATTTACATGTATGTCGTATGGTCCGTTTTCATGTTGAGGTTATTAGATATTATGGGGGCCGATATTTGGGTAATCAACCAGTGATACAATAATTCCAAAACGTTCTCTATTTTTTTTCTACTCAATTATTTTAATATTCCATTCCAATTGAATTACTTTTAAAAAATTATCACATTCTATCCATACGTCAATAAAATGAAAACTATTTTAATAATTGCTCGTGCCGATCATATTACTTATAGCTCTTTATAACATCTTTCACCTCTTCATTAGCTAGACTCTGTCTTGGCTCGAAGTCACTTGGGTTTTGAGTCGGCTCTACTTGTAGAGTCTAAATTAATGACCATCTTCGACATGTACATTTTTTGGAAACTTCCATGATTATAATATGACTGAGATGTCAACATTTTATTTAAAGACTTGATGATAAGTCTTTGTTAATACCCGTCTGGGTAGGTACCACCCACTAATCATATATCTCACCGCCAAACAGCAATACTTAGTATTGTTGTGTTTCAGTTTGAAGGACGAGTGAGCCAGTGTAACTACAGAAACAAGAGACATAACATCTTAGGTCTCAAGTTGGTGGCGCAATGGTAAATTGAGGAATGATTATTATTTCTTCCAGCACGTGACCACTTACCATCAGGTGGCTAGTCCGCGATAAAAAAAAGGTAGGTAGGTAATCTTGAAAGGTATTTTACATTTTACTTTTAGTCAAATCTGTAACGCAGATATAAAGCTCGTATACAAATGCTTTTACTGAACGTAATTCGTACACAGCAACAGTTTACGTCAAAGAACCAATCACTTGCTTTAAATCACTCAAAGCTTCACGTCGACAAAAAGTCCACAGCGTATTAGGTTTGTGACCAAAATACTCAATTTCTAAGGCTTTGGCATTGCTTTCGAATAACGAGTATTGTGTTTAGAAATACATTTTCTTGTTTGCGATATTACTTATAAATAATATTATTTTCAAAGTAGACGAGTGATTTAGCTGCTGCGCTCAAATTTCCAGAATCGATTCATCCTAACAGCAAATGTTTGATAAGGTCATATATGGATTACTATTAGTCTGGGTTCCCAAGGTTGGTGGCGCATGGGCAATGTAAGGAAGGGTTAATATTTCATACAGGGTCATTGTCTATGGGCAGTGGTGAACAATATCACAAATATATACATTTATAGTTCTGATTTAGGTTTATATATATTAAATCTGAATCAGAACGATTCAAAATTGTGATTAAAGTGTTTGGAAAATTGGAGTTCTAGTGACTTCTTTTGCGACGAAGATGACGACTTCTTTAACAACGCATTGTCGGATCTGGCCTACTTGTCTCTGAGTCTGCTTGCGGGGTGCTCCGTCGAGCCACGTGTGAGTCAAGGTATGGATATATTATGCCTTGAATATCTAGGAATACCGTCATAGCGGTTTAAATGGGTAAGAGTTGCATTGCCAACCTGTCCTGTTAGATACTTATACTTTAACGGAATATTTTCTTGCGCCCTAAAACATATTTTTGATTTGAATGCCATAATTTACCATCAAGTTTTACTCGTTACTTCTTATTAGCGTATTTTTTACAGATTACCGAGTAATTAAACTATACCCTAATGAGAAAGTCGGAAAGACTTTACCGCAAAAACGACAATTGTAGGTAAATGCAAATTACAGTTGGAAAGTCAAAGATTCTTGGCTGTATTTAAGCCTTTGATTAAAGTCTACCTGGACTAAGTCGTTAAACTTTGTCGTATTATGTAAGTGTAGTATAGACGCTGTCCTAATTTCTCAGGCTAAGTTCTGAGATATTTAGACTTTGCTGCGTATACTATAAGAATTAGGATTAGAAATACCATTTATTAAATTGTCTCAATATTGATAGTTCTTATATATTTTAAATATGTCTGTATACTTGGAAATACGCCTAGGTTTTTTTTATTACTAACAGGTAACAACATACAACATGTACAGCCTGTAAATTTTCATACTGCTGGGCTAAAGCCTCCTCTTCCTTTTGAGGAGAAGTTTAGAAGCATATTCCATCACGCTGCTCCAGTGCGGGTTGGTGAATACTAATAGGTATGTCTAATAGGTAAGTCGACTGGCAAATGGAGTACCTGATAGTAGGTGTTGACGGTGAATGAACTGCCCAAAAGGCTTAGCACTGTAGTAAATATTAACCATCCCAAATATTGTGATTGCGCCACATACTTTGGGCACAAAGATGTTGTGTTCCTTGTGAATGGAGATTCGCTGGCTCGCTTATCTCTCAAACTTTAATACAAAACTAAGTATTGTTGTTCGGTGGTAGAATATGTGATGCTTGGGTTATTCTTGTGTGTTTACTCAGACAGGTTTGTGTAAAGCTCCACCAAAACACTCGGTCTAGTTATTAACTTATAAGATAGGAATTCCCGAGGTCCTGGATTCTAATACCTGGATTATAAACACAATTTTTTAAGACGACAAATTCTCAGTAGCAGACTGGAGTTTGGAAACCATTTACCCTGCGCTTGAACTCGTTCCATGTCATTTCAGTTTTAAATAATAAATAAATAAATATTGTACAACATCACATACATTACTCTGATCCTAATGTAAGTAGCTAAAGCACTTGTGTTATGGAAAATCAGAAGTAACGACGGTACCACAAACACCCAGACCCAAGACAATATAGAAAACTAATTAACTTTTTCTACATCGACTCGGCCGGGAATCGAACCCAGGACTTCAGAGTGGCGTAGCCATGAAAACCGGTGTACACACTACTCGACCACGGAGGTCGTCAAGTTTTATTATCCTTTTGGATAATGAGCGTGAATAGATAGAGCACTTACCCCTTCAGGTCATATAAAGCCTTGCAATAAAAACATGTTAATTTGGCACAGGAGCAGAGCAGAGCAGATTGCAGTTGTTGCAGTTGAACGATAATTCAAGTAACTCCAGTGAATGCACTGGTTATTTCAATGAATTCAAACGTCAAAGTAAAAAATATCGGACATGATACAATTTTGTACGGTGTTTCAGACAAAAGCGATCAACCCGTGTGCTCTGAGGCGTGTTTAAAGGCACATTCGAGTTCTGTATGCTAATTGGTGCAGTTAGTTAGAAATATGTTTAAAAACGAATTGTTCGTAGTCCTCAGTGGCACACATGTATTCTTCCCTTTAAAATTTACATTGAACACATAAAACAGATATTTCGTATATTGTAGGTATGAAAATATATATTTATTTTTATCTATATAACAAATAATAAATAAATAAATATTGGACAACATCACATACATTACTCTGATCCCAATGTAAGTAGCTAAAGCACTTACATTGGGATCTGAGTAATGTATGTATGCACAGCTATGGAAAATCAGAAGTAACTATGGTAAAACAAACATCTAGACCTAAGACAACAGAGAAAACTAATGAACTTTTTCTACATCGACTCGGTGAAAACTACCCATGAAACCGGTGTACACGACCACGGAGGTCGTCAATTTCTATTTAAGTCGGTTCAGCAGTTTAAGCGTAAAGAGGCGACAGACTTACTTTCGCATTTGTAATAATAGTATAGGATTAAAGATAGCAAATAAAGCAGCATCTTATTAATTTAAAATAATATCACACTAATATTATAAATAACATCCCTTTTATGTTGGATTTGTGTCGATATAACTCTTTAGGGGCTCTGTTCCGCTCATAGCTCGACTGAGCTTTCCTCGAGATGTGAACGTGATCTTGAGCCCCTGCTTTCCTCGCTAGTGCGTACAGAATCAATCAATCCGGCTACCGGCCTCTTTAGAGCTGTCTGAAACAGGACACGCAAGGTCCGCGAGCGGGATTGGCCCTTTTCCGTTCCTGCTCCGTCATCTCCTTCTGAACCACGACCGACTCACGGATTCGGTGACACACCGTCCTTACTTCGCGTCCGATTTTATACAGGATGCTTCAAGACAATCATGGCCGTTCATTAACTGTGTAAGTCGGATGGTAGCGAAATCAACCAATTTAACGTGTGTGACATAAACTGACCATAAATATATATCACTAGCTCACAGGCGCAAAGGTCTAATTATGTAAAACGTTTACATAATAATATAATTACATATAAATCTTCTTATAAAAATACCCATTTGGTATATATTTTTTTATATTTTCAACTACCATTGTCATATTTCATCATAAAAAATAAAAAATAAAAAATACGTTATAAATCCACTTTTAGGCGTTGGTGAATGTTTTTGAATGAATTCTTGCTCGATTAATCATCTACGTATTCGATGAGTCAGCGTCTATTGCATGCTAAATGTAAAAATAAATGAAACGAAAAAACTGTTTTGCATTTGTAACTCGCGTTGTACATTTTTCCGTGATAAAACGTAACCTACGTGCTATTACAGATAATCTATCTCGGAGTAAAATTTCATTCATATCCGTTCAGCAGTTCTGGTGTGATTGAGTAATAAATATGAATCCATCTGAAAATTCGCAATTATAATATTTGTAAAAGTGATACAGTTTATAAAAATCCTATAAAGTTAATACTCTTGTTTGATTTAACTTTTTTATTTCAATTCCAATGTTCTTGTAACATACAAACTTCTTTGGTAAATTAACTTGACCTTGAAAAGAGATTAGAGGAAGTCGAAAATGCGGGAAATAAGGGGCTCTTAGTGAGTTGTTTTAAAACTAAAATGTTTCGTTTCACGAACAAAATTCTTACAAAACAAAGGCAGCATAAAATCAGGATTATTCTCGAAACGAATGTAATATAAAATTCATGTTTTTGTTCACATACCGACATTCGCTCTTCGTTACAGAAATATAATGTGCGTGCTGTCATAGACTATGGTTCCGTTTAATATTATTTTCAGAAATTATATAGAAAAATATAATAAAACAGTACTTTTTAAATTTCAGTAAAAAATAGTGCTTTTTGTAAGCCCACCTAGTAGCCATCCCAAATTCTGCCACCAAGCAGGAATACCTAGAATTGTTGTGTTCCACCAGTTTGAAGTGTGAGTGGGTCTTATAACTAGACACAATGGACATAACAACTTGCTTCCCAAGGTTACATCACATTGGCGGTGTAAGGAATTATTTAACTTACTAACGGTGCCAATGACCAATCTGGATGTCAAATCGATTGTTGACATATTAAAATAAAAAATAAAAATCTTTCTCTACTAATGCGATCTTCTAGTAAGAATTAAGGCTCAGGATCAACTGTACGACTGTACGTGTAATCCGAAGCACGAAGTGTAAACACTAACGACTTCCAAACTCTAGGATGCTACTAACAATTTCTTGACAGGGAAACGCCATATTTTTTATTGACATGACCTTGTCATGGAACCCGTGATTTCGGAAACATTGGGTCTACCTTTACAGTCAAAAGACCAACGAGACATTACAGTTACGTTATGTATGTATTATATAAATTTTATTAAAAGCGACATTGTCAAAACATCGATGTAGTCTTTATGTAGGTAAATGTAGGTTTTAAAAAAAATGCTACTTAATTCGCTCAAGTCGAAAATCAAGTAACTGATTGATAAATGATAATAGCGTAATATCAATTGATCCGTGAAAAGTTCTCATTCTGTCACAAGCAACTGTTAACTTAACTTTTCCGAAGTTAAATAACATTGAATTAGTTTTAATGAACTTCGACCTAACGGTTCTTTATACATAACTTTAAAGTACTCTATTAAATCTGTAAATGTTTTACAAATAAATTTATAATTTATAAAACCAATTAAGAACTGGTAATTTTTCCCTTTATGATCTTAGGTAACTTTTCCCTTTATGATTAGGACTAGAAATACAGATACCCAAATGTTTTTCTCATTGATATTGTCAATTTGTACTTAGTAGGAAATCATCATATCCCTAATAACATAAAAGATCACACCATAGGAATAGTTAAAATCATATTTATTATTATTAATATACTGATTATACGAAATTAAAAATTATGAAATTCGAGAAGTCCCGGCCGATTTTCCGTTTTGTTTTATGGAACGGAACCCTGAACCGTATACACTAATCGCTTTAAACTCAAGCCGCGAATACAGATTTTTATAAAGCGTTATTTTATCAGAGGTTGCGAGTAAGAGAAAATTAGCTTATTCTGGTGGTTCAATGAGATGTGCGGGTTTCGTATATGTGTTGATGTGAAAATAAATTTATTCGTTTTTTTAAGGCATTCACGGAATAAGTTCGTATAAGCCATTTGAACATTTCGATTTGCGATGTTATATCTTGCCTGAAGTGTTTCATAGAGATAGCAGTGATCTGTGGTGATAGATAACATAGCAGCAATTAAAATTTACAAATAAATAAATTATCATAACAAAGAATATAATATAAAATTCTATACTAAAGCGTGAGCTTCATAGTACAAAGGTAATTTCAATGATTCAAAAATTATGATTAAATTTGAATCGAAGTGAAACAAGATAATCTGCTTCCAACTTCTATGACTGAAGATTCATGGAGTTCATACACAAAAACAACACTTTATTTGATATCTTTTTTTCGGCTTTATTTTCTATGTTGTTGGGCTTCGTGCAAGACATCTGGCTGGGTCCGTCAAACGTAATACTTTGTCTTGTTGTGTTCTGGTTTGAAGGGTGAGTGAGTGAGTAACCACAGGTACAAGAGACATAACCTCTAGTTGCCAAGGTTGGTGGCGCATTGGTATTTTGATGAATGATTAATATATATAACTTAGTTGATTCTTTACGTTAAGATTAAACTATTTATTTTGATTAGTAATATGGTTTTTATTTTGACTCGAAATTTAACTTATAATGAAAGTCGGTAAACCGTTTGATAGTTTGGATAATTCGTTTGATAGTTACCGAGCAAGATAGGTGGGCAGGCAACTAAATAATAATATTATAAAATTAGTTAATGGCTTTAATTATAATACATAACGTAACGTCCTCAAAGTAAAGTGCATTTGTGAAAAATAAAGTGTTGTGAAGTTTGCTTGACTAAGTTAATAAGAGAAGGCCGTAACAATATCTTACAGTACCAATGTCTATGCACAGTGCCATGCCACCACTACTTACTTGACACCAGGTGGCCCCTTTGCCAGTCCAAATGACATAAAATAGTATTGTTAGAAAAATTAAGGCCATTGTTTGAAATTTTACCTTGTGAGGTATCCTGATAAGGTCAAATTAAGGAGTGTGGTGGAAAAAGTTCCAATACTTCTTTTTCTTCTTCTCTTTTATCCAGTAGTGGTACCACTGACTTATGTTATTACGAGTAGCTTCTCTCTAATGTGTCAAAGTAGACCTCAGTTTCAATGTTTTTATTAACACCACACAGTATTCATGGTTTAATCTAATTTGAGAAAATACAATGTACGTAGTTAGTTTCAGGTAATTAATTTTTCAAGCCTTTGAGCTACTTGCTAGCTCTTAATGGATTGCGAAACCCTGATTGCTTTGTCCTGTCAATTCTAGTTCACAAAGTAAATCCTGGTTGAGACTGAACATAAACCGCAGAGTGACGTATGGGCTGTAACGTTAGTGTAATGTTAAGCGGCATACCAAATTTCAGAGTTAATTTTCAACAAACTAATGACGAAAGTGCTCTTTAATAGGCTTTAAATAAGGACTAATTGTGACGACGTTAACATTTAAAACACGATGTCAAATACGAGCATAAATGTAAAAAAATATAGCTAGTGTCACTGTTTACTTGGTGGTAGGGCTTTGTGCAAGCCCGTCTGGGTAGGTACCAACCACTCATTAGATATTCTACCGCCAAACAGCAGTACTCAGTATTGTTGTGTTCCGGTTTGAAGGGTGTGTGAGCCAGTGTAACCACAGGTACAAGGGATGTAACATCTTAGTTCCCAAGGTTGGTGGCGCATTGGTGATGTAAGGAATGGTTAATACTTCTTACTGTTAACTGTTAATATTACGCCTATCGTATTGCACTAGTTATTGTCTACAATTATGTATTATAAAATATTGTATCTTATGATAATTATGTCAATATCTGTAAACGTGATTCATAATGCTTAAAATACTAACTAATGTAGTTGTGTAGCCGTAATAATAGATGGCGTTGTTTGCAAATCATTACTATCACTGTAGTTTGTTAAACATAAAGGTAGATGGCGTTACTTGTATAACGTTGATAACAAAATTTGTAATAACGTTCATTCCGAGTGTATAAATAAGATGAAAAAAGTGAACTATGCTCTCAATCATTAAACAGAAGTGCTGAAATATACTGCATTTTATTACCACGCCCTAACATATCAGTGCGTGGGATAAAGGAGTGATTTTTTTTTTCTATCACCCCTGAAGAACTCAATAACGCCTCACAATGGGAAATGGCCGAAGACGGAGGACAAAATCACCTGAGTCCTCGAACTATCGAAAACGTCGACGTGATAGTTCCAGTTCTAGTACAAAAAGATTGAAGCGGTTAGAAACAATGGTCGAAAAACTTATAGAAGAAACAAAAAGTTATAATACACAGTGTCAAGCGACTCCTGGATTGGTGTTAACTTCAAATCAAGCTCCGGAAACATCTACAACAGAAGATAATACTGAAGGTAGGTTATCAAATTTGTCTGTAGGAAATAATAAAACTGGTACAGAAACAAGAAATCTAATAAGTAATGTACAAAATATGTTTCAAAACACTAAGAGTCAACCGTTAAATTCAAATATGATAACGTATCCTTCATCGACTACTGCAATTCATAGAAATGATCTTCCAGTTTTTAATTTTGGAAATGATACTAAATTCTTCGGAAGGCTCGATAATTTGCCTAAATTTAATGGAAATACTAATATTATGCCTGTTCTTACATGGATTCAACGCCTGGAGTCACTTGCAAAGTTATACGGATGGGACGAAAGAACACTTGTCTACAACATGACTGCTTCCCTGGAAGGAAACTCGTTGCTGTGGTTCGGGCATCTACAGGACATCAACATCACTTGGGAAGAATGGAAGAAGAGGCTCTGCGACTATTTTCCAACGAGTAGAGGGCTAGCCGCAAAACTACACGAATTCGTTAACGTAAACAAGCGTTCGGATGAAAAGGTAACTGATTTTTATTATAAAAAAATTATCTCAAGGGAAAGCATGTGACTTATCAGACCATATTATTTGCGATGTTATAATTTATACTCTGAACGACCCTTTATTAAAAGCAGGTGCCCGTGGGGCCGGGTGTAGGGACACTTAAGCATTGTTACATTATTTAACTGATGCTGCGATAGAACCGTTCCATTTTACAAACGATAAGTCTTCTAATATTTTCGCTGATAGAATTAAATGTTTTAAATGCGGTCGTAGAGGTCACTTAATAGCGCAGTGTCGGGCAGAATCTGTGAATTGTGATACGTGTGGCAAAATAGGGCATACATCCAATATTTGTAGGAGTAATAAGAAGTGTACTCCTTGTGGCAAGTTAGGACACGAAATTACAGATTGTTTTTATAAAAATAAGGTTCTTAATAAAGCAACTAATGAAATCTTAAAGAATTCAGAGGCCTCTACATCACGAAATAAAATTAATAAAATGTTTCACATTGGTTCAGTAGACGAGGGTAATAGTAAATTTTATAAAACTGTTAAGGCCGATAATTTTAACTTAACTGCATATATTGACTTGGGTAGTGCTTGTAATACTATAACTGAAGCCGCTGCTAATAAAATCAATTTAAAAATTGATAACAATTCTCGAACTAGTATAAAAGGCTATGGGGGACAAATAATTACACCAATAAGAAAGGCTACCGTTCTTTTAAATATTGATGGGGTTAGTGCGACATGTCCTGTTTTAGTAGTAAATAATAATTTACAAGATACTGACATGATTGTTGGGGGGCTTTTACAGAATTACCAGGTATTCATATTGCAAAAACAACTCGTGATCTAATTTTTTCTAAAAACAATTTATGTTCAGAATTACCATTTAATGAAGCACAAAATGTTCAATTAAATAAAATCGAATTAAAAATTCCTTACGATACTAGTTTAGAACATGGTCTGAATAGAATTTTAGTGTTTTGTGAAGAAGACATAGAAAACAGAGTATTTGAAGTAAACAGATCTGAACACAGATGTCCAAGTAAAGAAATAGATATACCAAATCAAACTATTCAATTTTTTTGATAATATTGCTTGCATTAATGTTCTTAATCATTAATTTGAAAATGTAACCTTGTATTCTACATCCTGTATAGCTCGTGGTAAAAATTTAGAAAATGAGAATAACACCATAGACACTGATTTAAAAGAAGAAGATTGTAACAGGCTTAGGGATCTTTTGCATAAATATAAACATTATTTTGAAGATAATTCTGGAATAGGTTTATCTAATATTGAAATAAAAATAGAAGTAGAATCTAACATTCCTTTTTATTATCGACCGTATAGAATGTCACTAAAAGAACAAGAAATTATAAGGGCAATAATTCAGGATCTTATTGAAAAAGATATTATTGAAATTAGTAACTCGCCATATGCAAGTCCAACTATACTTGTACCAAAAAAGAATGGTCAATATAGAATGTGCGTCGATTATCGACAATTAAATAAAATTACTAAAAAGGATAGATATCCCCTGCCCCTGAGCCATCAACATGTTACTTGGTCAATATAGGTTTGAATTTGCAACTGCTTACATTGATGATATTTTGTGTTTTTCCAAAAATGTAAATCAAGGCCTTCAACATCTTGAAATCATTTTAAATATAATAAGTAACTCGCGTATGACGCTTCGTAGAGATAAATGTTCATTTTTAAAAAAAAACCAGCGTTGATTACGTGGGCCATATTATTTCTTGTGGTGAAATAAAACGCTACCCAGATAAAATAGAAGCCTTAAGTAAATTTTCAGAACCTAAAAATATTCACGAACTTAGACGATTTATTGGTCTTGCGAGTTATTTTAGAAAATTTATATTTTCCTTTGCAAAACGTATCCAACCATTATCGCTATTATTAAAAAAAAATACTCCTTGGGTCTGGAATCAATTACATCAAAGTTGTTTTGAAGATATTAAAAAAAAGCTTTGCTATCTGAGCCAGTCTTGGCAATTTATAACCCTCAGTCGGAAACACAACTTCATACTGACGCGTCTAGTCATGGCATAGGTGGTATTTTAGTACAAAAACAACCTGTTAATAATTTTAAACCGGTAGCTTATTATAGTAAACAAAACAGTGAAGTGGAACAAAGATATCATTCATATGAGCTAGAAGCAATGGCAGTCGTTTTTAGTGTTCGTAAATTTCGTGTATATCTTTTAGGCAAACACTTTACAATATTGAGCGATTGCAAAGCTCTTAGTACTACATGGACAAAAAAAAAAGACATTTTACCAAGAATAGGTATTAGCTTAGGTATGGCTCGAATTACAAGATTATGACTTTACTATACAATATAGACCCGGTATAAAAATGACACACGTAGACGCGCTTAGTCGTAATGCATTACCATTACAACATATTGATGAAACTAATTGGGGTCATTGCGGTTCAAACAGAAGACCCAAAAATTCAAAATATAATTAAAAATATTGACAATCCGGAATTTAAAAATGAATTTGCATATAAAGAAAATATTCTATATAGGTTAGTCAATAATCAGCTTAAAATAGTTATTCCTAAGTCGGTAAGATGGAGGATTGCTAAAACATATCACGATGATAACGGTCATTTAAATGAAAAGAAAGTAATCGATTTAGTTCAACGCGAATACTGGTTTGAAAAGTTAAAGTTTATTACGAAATATATTAAATCTTGTATATCTTGTCAATATTCTAAACTACCCACCGGAAAGCGTCGCGGATTTCTACATCCCATTAATAAAGGTAATTTGCCATGGAATTCAGTTCACGTTGACCACTTAGGACCATTTTGTTTATCGGAAAATAAAAACGCATATTTATTGGTCATAGTCGATGCATTTACCAAATTTACATGGCTTAAACAGTGCCGCTCATGTAGTGCCAACATTTTCATTATTAGCAAGAGTTTTTGGTTTACCCGAGAGAATCATAAGTGATCGTGGTAAAGCTTTTACCAGTCGTTAATTTTCAGACTATTGTAAATCTAAACAAATTCGTCAAATTCTAAATGCCGTATCTTGTCCACGCGCAAACGGGCAAGTCGAGCGCTATAATCGAACTATACTCCAGTCGCTAATTGCCTATACAGGAGACAACGATAATAAATGGGAACAATATGTTCCATTAGTAGAACGCGGTATTAATACTGCTATCAATAGTACAACTCAAAAAAGTCCCGTCGAACTTTTATACGGTTTTAGACCAGGATTTAAAATAGATATACCTAATAGAGACGTCCCTGCTATCAGTTTATCAGATGTGCGCGCAGAAGCTGAAAAGAATACAAATCAGGCCGCAAATAATTCTAAACAAAGACTTGATAAAAATAGATTACCTAGTATTAAATATAACGTGGGAGACTTAGTGCAAGTTCAGATACGTATAATTAAAAAGGGTTTAACAAGTGGTAAACTGGTCGATAAGTATGCTGGCCCTTACAAGGTTATAAAAGTATTTGATAATGATAGATATCGTGTTGTATCATTAAATAAAAAAGGGCGTAAATATAATAATGTTGTTTCATCGGATAAAATGAAAAGATTTAATGTACAATATTTAAGCGATGATGACTCTGCTAGTTCTAAATCTGATTAAAAATGTATATAGTATAAATATTGATATAATTATGGTGATTTTATTATAATATATTGTATCAATTAGTTTGTACAAATAATAAAAATAAGAGATTTTGTTAATACTTTATATGTAATTCGAAACATAAATTTTCTTCTATTTGACAAGCTAGGTTAGTCCAGCTTACGTTAAATAAAAACCGCTTGGTGTGGCCAGTGGTAAGAAAATTATATAGTGTGTTGAGTGTTTTTTTTAAGTGTCCGCGAAGGTTAGTCCCGCGGAAGCCAACTAGAGTGTGTCCGTTGGCTAGAGATTAAAAAATATATAATAAATAAGCAGGGTGTGTCCCATGAACTAATCACATTACCAGGTGTGTCCGGTAGTAATAAATAAAAAAATAATAAAAAGTTGTAAAAAAAAAAAAAAAAATATATATGTGTACAATAGATTTGTTACGTAGTATTGTATTGTGTTATTATGTATAAAAATTTCTAAATATTGTAGCATTACGGGGGCGTAATGTTTGTCAGGAAAAGCCGAATGTTAACTGTTAATATTACGCCTATCGTATTGCACTAGTTATTGTCTACAATTATGTATTATAAAATATTGTATCTTATGATAATTATGTCAATATCTGTAAACGTGATTCATAATGCTTAAAATACTAACTAATGTAGTTGTGTAGCCGTAATAATAGATGGCGTTGTTTGCAAATCATTACTATCACTGTAGTTTGTTAAACGTAAAGGTAGATGGCGTTACTTGTATAACGTTGATAACAAAATTTGTAATAACGTTCATTCCGAGTGTATAAATAAGATGAAAAAAGTGAACTATGCTCTCAATCATTAAACAGAAGTGCTGAAATATACTGCATTTTATTACCACGCCCTAACATTACTTAATTGGTCACCACCGCCCATAGACATTGTCTATGGGTCGTGGTGACCACTTACCATCAGGCGGCCTATTTGCTCGTCCGCCTACCGATATCATAAAAAAAAACCGAAGCATTCTAACGATACACCATACATCCAATTCTGTTCTGGCATTTATAATTTAGGGTTGGTTCACCAGTTGATTCAAGGTTACCAACCGCAAATTTATATATGATATATGTAATGGGTATAATTCATTTGACTGTCTCTTTGGTCTAGTGGCTAGATAAAATATTCAGACCACAGGTAGGGCCGATAAAAATACTTCTCAGTGCCCCGGAAAGCACGTTCAAGGTTCATCACGTAAAGGATCATGGTTCGATCGGAATTGCCATCCCATCGGATGAGAGTGAGGGAATAGATCATGCACCTGTGTTTGCACATACATTTGTGTACTAACATGTCCTAAATGTTGGCTGGTGACCTTTCAGATTGGCCGCAATGGCTAAAATCAAGAACATTTTGGTGACGCTTTTCCCGTTGGATTCCGTATAGCTGTAAGGTGTACTCAATTTGAGTGGTGTTGGAAGCTTTTTATTCAAAGCATAAATTACGGTAAATTTTTCAATCAACTTTTTATTTTTCTTTAGTTTCAGTGTTAGGTTTTCAAAGGAAACACAACACTCAGCTCGACATTACACCTACTCACATATCGGGTGTTTTTTTCTTGTAGATGTTTGAGATTCGTTCGTGCAGTTTTTGTACAAATAATTTGTTATTCCTATTTAGTTACACTTCATTCAAGAAGTCTCTAAAAATAACTACTAATTAAAATATATATAGTATAAAAGCTATTCAACATTTTATCTTAATAATCAAAGAATCATATTTTGTCAAGATCAAATTTTGGGTGACAATAGATTAACTGATTGGCACCTCCCCAGACTAAGCCCATCGGCTCAACCGGCGATTGCGTTTTTCTTATTAAAAATAAAAGTTTATTTAAATATAGATTAAAAGGATTTTTGTTATGTCTTTATTGAATTACTCTATGACACTTGAAATTAATTACACCAAAGTTGGTGAGTATTAATCCATTAGTATTAATTACGATATTTAATGGCGAGGACCCGGGTCGAGAGATGTCATGTTTGAAATTTATTCAATCAGAGAATATTGAATTTGCTTTAAGTGTTTAGGTTAACCAGATTTTAGGCTTTAATGGGTAAACCAATAATTGGTATAAAATTAAAGCATTTTTAGATTCATTTATTTTGATTAATCTATATAAAAGTTTCATATTTTTTTTAGGACTTCATGATATATTATTATTAGTATAAAGGAGGTAAGGCTTAGTTCGAGCCTTTCTGGGCAGGTACCACCAACTCATCAAACTTTGCGCCTATTGTCCACACGCTTTAAATAAATAGGATATAAACGAAAGAGCAATAATTAATTTTCTTTATTAAATACTACGGAACCAATCATCCGGATTAGATGAACTTGGTTGCAGTTGAACTTTGGCCTTTAGTATATTGTAACCTACTTAGATTTAATTCTCAAGACCACATTTTCCAGTAGACAAAACAGGGTTAATGTTTAAGTTAAAAAGACTGCGGGGAGGTGGTTTTTGTCTACTTTTATTTACATTTGAAATTAAAAAATATAAAATTATATTCTTTATTTAAGCAAATTCTAAATGTAAAATTATAATTCATGTATTTCGTAAACCATCAAGTATAGCTATTTTAGCTGATTTATTTATAACTCTTGTTACAGATAGAGCATAATTATGACCATTGGTTTTTGTAAACATATTTGCTATAGATAAAAAAAAACTAATTATTTTTCACCTCCCAAGTGAAAATAAACATTATAAATAATATAATTAAAATATTCTTTACTAGTTGTCGCCCGCGGCTACGCTCGCGTTTTGGGGTTTGATTGTCATGTGCTAGGCAATATAATTAACCACACTTAAAGTAATTTTGAATCGTCATGTTACTGGTTTAAATGAAAAGCTATTGGTTTGGAATGTACATATATTCCACGTACCAGAACTTCCACGTCAAGTAACTTTTTATAAAATAAGGTACAGAGTTTCTCTCATTTTTACAGCATGTTAGATCTAACTTGATATACATTGACCTCGAAGCGCTCCTTGACCGTAAACTGAACAAACTTCGGGCGCTTTGAAGTGGAGAGTTCTCCAGTCGTAGAATAAGGAGTAGATTAAATTCAGTATCCGCTCGTCTATCTCATGTCGAATGACCATTTGTATTTTATCATATAATAAAAAATCAGTTATTTCAATGGATAATTGCGTTATTTTCACTGATTATACTAAGAAAGAAATCATTATAACATTTATTTATGTTCATTAAAAATAGTGTGACAATGAAAATGGTTATTCTGCCAAAATTAATGTTCATTATTATATAATACTGTAATTGATATAAATAAAATACTAAGAATTGTTTTTAATAAATCTTTGTTTTATTTTCAACATTTGTCCCTATGACATACATTGTTGGGAACTTATGTTCAAATAACAATACGAGTATTCTAGAAGCACTCGCCTTTTCATAGCATTGTTATCTTTGTAATTAGCTTATGACTCAAAATAACGATAATATAAATAAATCTTAAGCAAATAATAAAAAATATGTAAAAGTATAACAATAATAAATGTTTAACATGTCCAAGTGTATGCGTTCAAATCAAATCAAATCATTTTTATTCAAGTAAATTTCACAGTGTGAAAAGTTTCAGAAGTGTTTTTGAATCGTCAGTAACACTACCACTGTTTCGGAAAGTAGCCTCTAGCGCGAAGAAACGGCAAGAAACTCCCATAGTTGCTCTTTTCGAATAAACAGATTTACAATAATTAGTGTTCTGTGATGGAACTCGAGCCTAGATTTTTTGGCGTTTTTTCGAAAAAGCTTATAAGTTAGACTAGTTATATCGTAATAATGCCATTATGAACGATTTCGGCCACGGCGGCAAATCTCAAGAGAGACCAGCAAGGACATGTAGTGAAAAAGTGTGCAAAAATACACGTGCACTCTCGATTCCCTCGTAATCCGATGATGAACAATTCCGATCTAAGGCTACTATTTAAAACCATCTTCCTTAAAGTTTCATAAAATAGCCTTTTAACTATTAAAAAGTGACACCTGTGTCAAGAGCGGACCTTGGAACGATGGAATGATATTAATAAAATTTAACAAAATATAAACCTAATGCTGACTTATCCGTGTCCAAAAAAAAAAAGAAACTTGTAATGTTTGCCTAGTTTTTTCTCATAATAATTGATCCAGGTTTGAATTTTTTAATGAAAATGTTTGTTTTCTTTGCCTCGAAAAATATATTCAACATATAAAATCAAGATGTACGACTTTTAATCTAATGAATTGGAAAGCGATCTTTAGTATTATAAAATAAGAATGCTGCTAATTTATGTCGACATTAATTAATATTTCTAAAAAAATACACTAATTCCAGTATAAAAAAGGACCAAGCAAATGCAAAAAATAAACTTCACCACCGAGCACGTGTAGCTCAAATTAAATACATTAAAACACAGCGATGTGGTATCTACGTGTTCCGTTCTTGCTAACTCGCATAGCATACAAAAGCTTAAATTACGAAAGTAACTAGGTACATATATGTTCTTCAATTCCATTTAGTGTCTTGAAAATCTCTACTCGTCGTTTAAAAAACTGGACAAACAATGCGCGCACGTATTTGATTCGATATCCACAAGACTTTTTCGATCTCATTACGATAGTACCATTATTGCAGGAAAATCGTCAAAAACATTCGCCCTTTTCAATTCTCTTCATATAAAGATCGCAATTTGCGATTGACTCTTAAACTTTATTTTTATAAATTAGGTCATTACCGTATAATCCCGTTGCTCTAGTTGCTTATATGACATCCAAGGGTTTCGGTTTTAAATCTTTCTAACCAGTAAAAGTATATTAGGTTTGTCAGTCTAGATATTGTAATTTCAGTAGTTCGGGATAGCAAAATAAAATTATGTTTTACAATGATGTTCCAATATCTCTATATTTCTTTTATTTTTTTTTTTATGTCAGAGGTGGCAAACGAGCAGGAGGCTCACCTGATGGAAAGTTACTACCACCGCCCATGGACATCTGCAACACCGGGGGGCTTGCAGGTGCGTTGCCGGCCTTTCAGAGTACGCTCTTTTCTTGAAGGTTCCCAAGTCGTATCGGTTCGGAAAAACCGCCGGCGAAAGCTGGTTCAACAGCTCAATCATTTTTAAATAAGAAATAGTGTTACATGCCGGTATTAAATGTTATTCCATATAAAATAATATTAATGAAGGTTGTACAAATTATTGATCAATTAATTACAATAAATATTGTATATATTTATAATATGTTATAATAATAATAATGTGATATAATTAATGATATAATGCAATTAATATTGACAGTCAGACTGGTTTTAGAAAATTGGAAGTGTTACAATCTCTTGCAATTAATTCGGTAGGGATTTGAGGACCAAGTCCTTCGCCTGTTCCTCCGGTCGTGTTATATTGCCATTCACCACAAATAATTGGGCAGAAGCAGTTTGTGATTATTTCCTTTGATGTTGGCTAGTTTTCTCAATTGCGAAGTTTATGACAATTGAGATATCAGTATATTATTATTATGATAATCAAGATTAAACAAGATAAGTATTACTTTCTGTCAGTCTCCTTTCTCATGTGAGACTAACCAAAGACACATTTAGTGTACTAGTGTGTGCGCCAACAAAGATGAATGCTCTATTCCCTCTCTAACATAATCCGATGGCACGGTACATCCGACGCGATCGAAAATAGTTTTATAATCTGTTGTATTGATACTAGCTGTGCCCGCGACTTCATGCACGTTGTTTGAATTTATGTTATTTGTAATTGTAGCGTGATTTTATTTTTATTCTATACATAATTCTAAAATAAAAGTAGCCTAAGTTACTCCTTATTATATCCGCTATCTGCCAGTGAAAGTCCCGTCGAAGTCAGTTCAGACATTCAAAGCCGGAACAAACAGACAGACAGAAATTATAAAAAATGTTATTTTGGTATATGTACCATGTATACATACATATGCATTTAGTAAAAATGGGTTATTTTAATATTACAAACAGACACTTCAATTTTATTATATGTATAGATAGATAACGAGATTCAGTTTTTTATCGATCTTTATCTTAGATCAAGGACAAACAAGTTGTCTGTAAAATAATAATAAAATTAACTTAAAATTAGCCTTCGCTTCGATAAGGATGATTTCATTATATTTAATTTGATTTTTTTTAAAGCCAACTTGATATTGGCCAATCTACTTGGTGGTAGGACTTAGTTCAAACCCAAGGTTCCACCCACTCATCATATATTCTACCGGCACAAGGGTACAACTTAGTTTGTAATGTTGGTGGATATTGGCGATGTATAATATGGTTAATATTCCTTACCGTGCTAATGTCCACTCACCATCAGTTGGCCTATTTGTTAGTTTGCCTACCTATTTTCTATAAAGAAAACAAATACCACTTAGAATGTTGGTCTAGAACTCTGTATCAGGTATGCTATAAGATTTGAGAGAGATGAGATCAACAATACGTACTTTGTATCCGTCTTATTTAAATATTACAGTTTTTTAACAAAAGTTTAAATTTACTAATTGAGGAAAATGTGTCAATTATATATGTATATAAACACAATATAAAAGTCTAGGAGAGGATTAAAGTTTATGGAACGAGAATATTCCTTTAAAATATTAATTAAATCTTTTGAAAGTGTATTATCGAGTTTCCAACTAATCTCGTCGTAAGCACCTAATTCAACCGTGCCCTTTATAGAGGCTCAGTACACAATGACCGACAGCAGAGAATTGAATTATTAGATATCTGATCCGTCTTCGAGCGGATGTAATAAAGATTTTATCCTGAGAAATATATTTTTAGTGTAGATTTATGTCTTATCAGTTTTTTTCGCGTTAATTAACTTAATCTTTTTTAATTGAAGATATCTTCGAAATAAATCCAGGCCCTTGGCTCAACTGGGTTATGGGGTCGCAGAATCGTTAGGTTACTGGCATATATTCATGGCTAGTGCTTACGCTCACCGGGAGTAGGGGGTTATCAGTAACCCGTTAACCCTTTAGCATGAAGCCCTGCATGGTAGGTGGGTTGATTGTGAATGTAATGCCTCATGTGTTTTAAAGGAATTTAAATTTATATTAAATGCTTAAAATAATTTAAAAAAAAACAACAACAAAATATTTATATATCATATTATTTTTATCGTTTCTTTTTCCAAGATATATTTTTGTCCTTCACTAAACATCTTTAGAAATATAACACCTCGCCTTCACTGGTGACAGGAAAACTGATTCATTTTTTACCCAGAGGATCGGAATTGCGATTCATCGGGCAAATGCTGCTACCATTCTCGCCATTCCACGCAGTCATGATTTATATAGTAACTACTTTTAATTCTATATTTATATATAGTTAAAGACTTAATAATTCTTATTTAAATAAATTACTGTTACATAAATATAATATCATTCATTGATCGTTGAGTGATCACAATTATATTCATATATACTAACTAACGTTTTTGATATTAATGTACGATTTTATAATAAACTATTTCAAACTATTAGTTTAATGACAACTTTATCATTATTTAGAAAATTTAAATTCAAATTAGTCAAATTATCGAAATTGGTTTTAATAAGTGTTATGATTACGTTTAATAAATAAATGTCATATACTTTTGTATAGAATACAACAGATTATATCAATCAATCTAAAAACCTTTTTTTTTTGAAGATAAATGAAGACATTTTTAAAACATGCGGGTTGCCTGTAATTTCACAAAGCGGTTGGACCCGTATCAGATGTGACAGCGTAAAACAATATAGGATTTAAAAATTATGTGTGACGAGGAAGAAAAATTAGCAATAATACGTAATATTATTTATAACAATTTATCGCACAAGTAAGTACCGAATTTATGAATTAAGCTCTTATTTTTATTTAATTTCATTGGTATATACTATATAAATGGCAATAAACCCACTGATATGTACATCAAGATAAGCTTACCCAATATTAACGAAAAATAATAAAGTATAACAATGAACAAATGTAGAAAGATATATTTATATATATTTTATGGCATTGGTTGGCGGACGAGCATATGGGCCACCTGATGGTAAATGGTCACCACCGCCCATAGACAAAGGCGCTGTAAGAAATATTAATCATTCCTTACATCACCCATGCACCACCAATCTTGGGAATTAAGATGTTATCTCTTGTGCCTGTAATTACACTGGCTCACTCACCCTTCTAACCGGAACACAACAATACAGTGTACTGTTATTTGGCGGTAGAATATCTGGTACCTACCCAGACGGGCTTGCACAAAGCCCTACCACCAAGAACTATAACTGTTACACTTTTTTTGTTCTCGCTGTAAAGACGCGTTACGGGTTTTCCCGACCTGAAGCATACGGGTCACACCAGTGCCTACAACGCTTAGATACCGGAACACCCAGAAATAAATTAGTACTCTTACAACTACCCTTCGTCTCTTCGGGTGGCGTTACGGGATCGTTTTTGCATGATACCGTGACATGTAACTTTTATCAAGGATACAAGTCACCGAGAGTTATTTTTTAATACAAGTTAAGAATTATGGAATATAATATATGTGTGTTATGGTTATTATACTTCGGGACAACCTGTCAAAGGTTTGTTGTGTTTATATATACAGAAGTCCTTAATGGCTCTCTTCAGTCGCTACTGCCCTGAATTCAGTCCTGCATAAATCAAAGTACGCTTAAACCCTCTTTGTGAACTATGAGAACCTTGTGTAATTATGAAAACCCTATTCGAGTTATAATATATATTGGGATTAAAGTTGTTTTATCTTTAATCCCTGTATATGTTTTGATAAACTATGTTTCTCTTAGGTATTATTTTATAATATTGTATAAACAAAAAAAACTGACTTAAAACAATACTTTGACCGTATCTGGTCTCCTTTTTGAGAATATTATTTCTTCAAATTTAAAAGGGTTGCACCATTGTCTATGGGTGGTAGTGACAACTTACCATCAGGTGGTCCATTTGCTCGTCCGTCAAACTATACCATTAAAAAAAACAACAAATAATATAACAAATTATGAGTTTATCGACATGAGTCGATCAGTTGTTACCTAATTTACTAAAACAACAATCCAGTTGCAGTTCGATCGTAGTTTACGATTAAACTGAGTTTTATTTTAATGATGAATAGTCGATGTTGAATCGGAATAGAATACGGAACGTATCATAACCGTTAAATGCTAGTAAAATAGAGCCCAAATTCAAAAATGGCGGAGGTAACAAATATTAAAAGAATTACAACCGAATTAAGACCGCTAGCTTTTTTTGAAGACGGTTAATTAGGTATCGTCACAGTATATGTCTATTATATATGTTAATCTGTTACTTTTATCATAAATATTCTTTTGTCTATTTGAAAAGATTCAAAAAATTACACCATTTTCTATTCTCTTTGTGACTGAAAACTGAAATGCTTTCTTTGCCTACGTTTAGCACTTGTATTTTATAAATAAACAAATAGTGTTCTTTGGTGCAGTGGTTTCACATTTGAATTTTTTTATTGAATATATGTTGGCGGGTTGGTGAATTTGCCATCAGGCAAGTAGTCATCACCGCCCATAGACATTGGCGCAGTAAGATATATTTTTCTTCCCAATTCCTTCATCGCCAATGCGCCACCAAACTTGGGGTCTAAGATGTTATGACCCTTGTGCCTCTTTAAATCAGAACACAACGATATTGCTATTTCGCGGTTAAGTATCTGATGAGTGGGTGGTACCTACCCAGACGGGCTTGCACGTAGTTCTACCTCCCAAACTAGTTTCGAGATAAAACCTGAAGAAGACACAATTATTGTCTCATAAAAAAACAATTACTCAAGGAACGTATTATCAAGTCTTAAAAAATGTGGCGTTAATTTATTAAGGGATTGACATTGAATTAAGTAAACGATATTTATGTATAAGAATAAAAAAATAACGAAAATCACTTCAATATTATGTCATAATAGGATTTCTCGCAAAAATTTAGAACGCGATGCTGCTTCGATATTGAAACGTATAAAATATATAAAAAGTAACTTAATAAAAACAATGGATGAGATACAATATGCGTACAGACAACGTGTCTGACGAGATTTGGATTAAAATTTATTTTTCTCCTTATATAATATGTATTTTTACATTAAGGAATTTTCCTAAAAAATCATTTTATTTATTTTCGTATATATATAGCAGGTTAAAATAGGATGTACACATTCTTAATCTGTTTTTGTTTGTTTTCTTAATGTGTTTTTTAAATTTTGTGTTCTCGATGATAAATAAAAAAAAAGCGACTAATCTAAAAGAGAAAAATAAAATACTTAATCATTTATAAGGAAATAAAGTGATATCTAAAAATGTCGCACCAGAACTAATTTTTAAGGTTACATTAAAAGGCAGAACATTAAAACAGTTGATTTCAAGAATATTTTTTTAACTTCACCTGCAATAAAAAACGAGTTCAATCTCAATCAAATAAAACTCAAATTTACTTACCATCATCGGAACTGGGCTTTGTTGATTTTGTAAAGTTCTTAATTAAAGGAAGGGTAAGGTTAGCGGGATGGACTGATGAGTCATTAACTCTTGTAAATAAATCTCGTTCAGACGGCTGTTTTGTAACTTCGACTTTATAATTTTTATCCAATAATTCACTTGGCGTATCTGAATCAGTGTTGAGGTTGAGAACAACTTCCTTTGTATCACTACTACTTCTGTTGAGTGTTGTTGAATAATCGTGGAATAATTTTGATCGTGTTTCTTCGTCAATTTTTAGTTTTCCCATCGCTTCTTCTTTCGTGTAACCCATCCGTCTGTTTTGTCTAATTTCTCTCAATGTTGTTCTTTTAATATCAATATGATCTTTCGTTGTGTTTCTACCAGTTACCTTTGTTGTATTCAAATGATCTATTTCATTATTATCTATATGATTTATTTTGGTTTTAATATCTTTATCTAAAATAGATATGTTTGGTAGTAAATCATTTATTGGACTGTTTAAAGTTATATTTAAAAGTTCCTTACTTGCGCTCTTGTAATTTCTCTTATTAATTGCTCTGATAGTATCTTTTCTTCGAAATCTATTCAATAGAGATTGGTAACTCAATGTATTCATGTCATTTTTCAAAGATCTATAAAGTGTTGATTCTTGAAATGCGTTATGTTTATTTAAATTAGGGTCATCAGTTAGATTATTTTTTTCGTGTCGTATTTTATTGATGGCATTGTTCAATTTTAGATCATTTTGATTAGTCATTTGTGTATGATAAATTGGTAAAATTAGAAGGATTAGGGGGAGGGTGAGGATAAAGTGGGTTGTGTTAAAGGTGGGCTCGCGAAGGGGTGAACAGAGGTAGGTCGGCCGACGTGGACCCCTCATACCAGGCCGGCGGTCAGCGTCGACTACGCTGAAACAAATACATTATGATTAATTATTTATTCAAGTATACAATAGAAATTAGAAATTCACTAAAAGTAAAACATGGATTTCAAACTTTACTAAATGTGCTATTAATGTAAATTATAGTTTAGCTTGTAATATAGTCTCTAATGGCCGAATCGTTAAAATATAGGAATATAAGTCGAAGATGTCGGTTTGAAAATGAGGAAGCACCACTAAATTTTAGTGTTATTATGCTTAGCGTCATCATGATACATCAACTTATGCTTAACGGTTTAATTTACCTAAAATTTTTACTTTATCTTAACTATGTTTTGTTTATTTGTTATTATTCTCAATAAAATTATGAAATCATTAATTTATATAATGCATAAAACTTATTACTCCGGTTCTTCACATATATATATATATATATATATATATATATATATAAAAATAAAAATATAAATTTCCCATATAAAATAAAACAATGTTACAGTTATTACAGTAATTGGGGCTAAATATAACTGATCGATTAAAATTGACAATCATCCGATGAGGGTTACGTTTAATTTGAAATATTTACAACAAGCCATAACTAAGATAAAAATTATCTCAATTTGAAAGGCTACACGATCCACGGGGATCGTGTGTTATACTAATAACTTTTCTAAGTGAGAGGTCAAACAAAAACGTATTTTTGGTTTTTATTACGATAAGACCGCCACGTAGCAGGCTCTTGATGGGTGCGTCATAATATATCAAGGCTACGTGATAACATTTTTACAAAATGTTGGAGTGCTTTTGTTTTTGTGGGGTTCGTAATTTTAAATTATAGTAATTTGAGCTTACAGTAAAAATCCCAGAGGTATTAAAAATTACGTGATATTCAGTGTAATGTATCTACTTCACATACATGGTGTATGTGTAGTAATAGGAATAAAATAATTCCTACTATGGCGATCCGAAAAACTTCTGGAGGACGTCCTACGTGGTCTCCACTCTAGAACACCAACTCTAGAACAACCCATTAATTCCCAACAATAGCCGATCATCATATAAGTATCCCAGCTCCATCTTGGATCTTTGAGTTTGAGTGGTAAGTACAACCAAGGGAACCAAAATGTTACCTCGCTCGTGCCTCGTCGCTTCGTAGTTACACTAGCACATTCGCCCTTTAAACGCAACAATGATAAGTATTGCTTGTCGGAAGAATGTGTGATGAGTGGATCGTAACGAACCAGATAGGCTTGCACAAAGCCCTCATGTCATGATGTTTATATTACTAAATGTTTAAAACATTCAAGTCTCTCATTCACCAAGTCTACATCACCATCTATATATCAAGGTGAGTTCATAGAGACTTGTGCTGTGTGTACACCCTACCACTCTAATATTCTTACCAAGTCAGCTTGTCTTAGTCGATGAATGGCTATTTATATCGCGCGAAAAGTTTTAATTGAATTTTGATTGAAGTCGAATCCAGGGTCGGTTTATAAATTAGGAACTTTCTATTTTCAGAAATAAAAATAAATCCTTCCAGAGCAACGGAAACCGTATCCTCGTATCGTGTAATTTTTATGAAAATATACATAAAATGCATGAATTTTAATATCATTTTTAATTGGTAACATCCGTACAACTTTAACTCCGAGCTGCTTTAATTTTTACTAATTAATGTTCTCACTTCCTCTGCCCAAAGGTTGTCTGGAAATGATTTCTCATTTAGAAAATGAGACTGCTTTCAGTCGTACATTATTTCATGGTAGTTTTATACGTACTTTTCTTTCGTTATTAGTACAATAAACCATTGTATAGTATATCGTGTTTCGAAATTTATACACGAACAATAAATATTACTAAACTTATGTATTTGAAAATGAGTTGTAGTAAAAGTAGGTTTTGGAATTGGTTTTTAAACATTTTATTTTTATTTTCAATGATTTTGGAAGATTTTACTAATGCTAAGTGGTCACTATATACTATTAATATTGGCATTGTAAAACGTATTAATATCCTAATGCATCCTAATGCATCCATAGGCCACCAACTTTGGGAATTAAAATGTGTGAAAATAAGGCACCTGATTTTAAAGCACCTGTACGAGTCTCCTGGGAAATAAACTACCCTTAATGCTGTACGCTTTGGTCTATTTTGAGAATATTTTTAACTTATTTTAATAAATGCGATATTCTCTCGGTGAATAAATAACTTTCCATAAATATAACTCATATATTTGTGTATAAATACGTTTTATTTGTATAGATCTGTTCACTCGCAACGTCGGGATTCTCCCCGTTAAATTATCGGTGTACATTAGTACGAGTGACGCTCGTATTTACAAGACGGCCTTAGTGTGCAAGACGACTAACATAAGAATCAAAACAGCAATATAATAGAGATTAGATTATATTTATACTGAAAAGAATACTTATTATTCTATTAAAAGGAAACTGAGTTAAGAGTTAGAGTCGCCGAAAAGAATTGAAGTGAACAAATGATCCAAAAATTCGTCCCTTATTCCATTCCAGTGATGTCTTTGTTCCATTTGCAGTTGAAACACTTAGACCTCGGGAGTTGGAGTAATAGTGCAAAAACCTTTATTAAAAGGACAACACCTCGCCTAAAGAGGTTAATGTTTTTTCCAGAGGATCGGAACGGGAAAACGTTGCTTGCTTTCTTGCCACCATTCCACGCGGTCATGATTTTTACAGTAACTTTTCTTTTTTTTTTTTACTTTTTTTTGTATTCTAATTGTGCAGGAAGCTCATCTGATGGAAAGTGACTGCCACCGCCCATAGACATCTACAAAACTGAGGGGCTTGCAGGACGTTTTTTAGAAATGTGTAGTATCTTTTCTCGAAGATTCCAAGGTAAATTTCTAAATTAAACCCTTTATGTTAATATTTTTTATGCAAATAAATATATTTATAATAATTAAATGATAATTTATACATATTATGTCAAGGGATGTCATTTATATTCATGTCAAGGGGCGCGCCTTCGTAAATGAAAAGACCTATTCTCCTTTTTGAGCATATTGTGAGTACTGGTGAGTAAAAGATAAGAGAACCTAAATTTTCGTCTAGCAATATATAATATGTATAATAATTACATTATTTTAAATAATATAAAGAAAAACATTATAGTTTCCGTACATAATGCAACTGACACAACACTTTATGTCAAAATAAAAAACGCGGTTTTTGACAATTTTTTGTTTTTATTGTTATAACGACAAGGCATCGTCCAGCTGAGCCTCATATTACCTGCCTTTGCAATCAATTTATCTCATAATCTATAAGCAAACAATTTCGACCAATTTACGACCAAAAGTAGAAATAAATAGGTATAGTTATGGGAAAGTAAATACAGTTTATCAGCCGACGTAGTAGCATCAGTTTCCATTTTAAAATTAAATTTGTATTTCAAACTATCACTCGAAAGTTTTGAAATTTGTTTTAACACGGATGCACGTATTTGTTCTAATCACATGAAAGTTTCACATTAATATTGATAATAGTGTTAAAATGAACATTGCGTTGTTTACCGAGGACAAACTATGGGAGATGTGATATACTAAAACTTTGTATAGGTGATTTGTACTTGTTGGGCTTGCATATAATATAACATAAACAGCCTGTAAATTTTCCACTGCTGAGCTAAGGCCTCCTCTTCCTTTGAGGAGAAGGTATGGAGCATATTCCACCACGCTGTTTCAATGCGGGTTGGTGGAATACACATGTGGCAGAATTTCGTTGAAATTAGAAACATGCTGGTTTTCTCACGATGTTTTCCTTCACCACCGAGCACGAGATGAATTATAAATACAAATTAAGCACATGAAAATTCAGTGGTGCCTGCCTGGGTTTGAACCCGAAATCATCGGTTAAGATGCACGCGTTCTAACCACTGGACCATCTCGGCTCAAATAATTTTATTTATTACTAGGACAGAATTACATGAGAACTTATGGTAGTAATAAGATAATGAAATTCATGCCTGTGACGTCAATAGTCCTAATAGGATGTCGTCCGGCCGATATAGGTCACGGCAGCTAATCTCATGGATGACATGTGTGTGTGTGTGTGTGTGTGACAACGGCTTTACGTGCTGTCCGAGGCACGGGAGTGTACAGACTTTTTATGAGAATTTTAGACAGAATAACGATTTATCGGTTCGACCTGGGGTATGAACCCAGGACCACGGACTCTCTGGCCTCATATCGAGACGATATCTCACTCAATATATGAATAGTAAAAATATATATATATATATAAAGATAATTGTATTTAATTGTTTAGAAATGGATCATTAGCATCGGAAATGGTGGTAGGGCTTTGTGTAAGCCTATCTGGGTAGGTACAACCCACTCATCAGATATTCTACCGCCAAACAGCAGTACTCAGTATTTATGTGGCTCACTATGTGATATTGGCTCACCCTACAAATCGTATGTAGGGTGAGTGAGCCAGTGTAATTATAGGCACAAGGGTCAAACCATCTTAGTTCACAAAGTTGGTAATGCATTGGTGATATAAGGAATGGTTAATATTTCTTACAGCACCATTGTTTATGGTGGTGCAACTTACCATCTGGTGGACCATTTGCGAGTCCGCTTACATAAAAAAATACCTGCTACAGAAAAATAAACAAATTTGACTTCTTTATTATTTTAGTATAGATAACATATAAATATTCTGTATGTGTGTGTAGTTGAACTTCTAAACGGGTCGACTGATTTCAATGAAATATTTTGTTTGTATTTGAATTTAGTTTCTAAGTCCCTGGATAGTTTAGATTGAACAAAGTAGGTGGCGCATCCTATCGGGAAAGTAGGGATCGGGAAGTAAATAAACCGACGAAGTCGGATCGTGTAGCAAGTATTTCATATATAAGATTATATAACCAAAATTATAAATTTATATTGGTCATATAATTATATCGATTAACACCAGTAGCTGTTAGATGTAACTTTACCGATATGAAAATGAAAAACCTTCTAAACGTGGTCTTGTGTTGAGAAAAAAAAAAACAAATAATGAGATCCCCTATTTCAAAGTTGAACAAAAGTAGCCTTTGACATTTCAATTCGACTCTCGATAAAGGCTGAATAGAGTTCGGAACAAAGCCTTATTAAAATTCAATTTAAGCATGCAACGAACAAATTATTTACATTAAAAACAGTAATAACATTGATGATATTACTCTGTCGATGTCGATGGCAAAATTATTTCAACAATCGTATTAACGAAAATGAATTGGGAAATCGGGACATTTTGCAATACATAATAGTTTGACTTCAACTTGACTGACTTTCATATTGACTCATTGGTGGATAACCAAATTAAGATCGGAAGAATACGACGTTTCATAAATGTGAGCTGACTGCACTATTGCTCAGAATACGCTTCAAGCTTCGAGTAGAATACGGACACGCAGTCTGGTTCAAATAACCGCTGTTTCAAATAACTAAAATATAATTATCATTGTACATGGAAAATGGTTAAAAAAAATATATCCCGCTGAGTTTCTTTCGCCGGTTCTTCTCAGGTCTGAGGTGCTAAATTCCGAACCGGTGGTAGATTTTTGACAATCAATAAGCAAGTGTAAACACTTCTATATTGAATAAAGATTTTTGACTTTGGTTCGCGATGTTGAACGAGACTTCTCTTTTCAAGCAGTTGTGTCGGCGGTAGGTTATGTGTAGTAGCCCGAATTTTAGAAATAGGCAATGTACTACGAAACGCATATAGCATACATTATTGTCCTAATGTATGATGTCGTTACGTAATTTTGACCTGCTTCAGTCATCTTGACATTAGATATTATTAATTTCATAGTGGGCAAAAACTGGTGAAGTTTCTCTTCCCTCACTCTCAAAGTTCAATGGGACAATCCTAGACGAACATAGAAATAACAGCCATAGAGTCAACGACTCTACGTCTACTGTCTATCTGTTTCTGTTTTGGGTTAAAACTGAGAGTTATATAAAAAGTTAGTTTTTTTGTCCAAATATTCTCAAGAGCATGCGGTTGGTAGTGTTACTGAAGCAATGAGTTGTTAAACTGATAAAAATAATATTTTTTATATACCTTTATATTATGATAATGTTTCAGAATAAAGCTGAATACCTGTTCCAAATATAATGAATCAAGCGAAGTACCTTTCCTAAGTGACGGCGGGTCGCTAGCCCAAAAAATATTATTTACATAATTAGACTCCGAATAAAATAAGTTTGTGTTAAAAGTAGGTTAAGTTAAACAAATTATTCCTACAATAGAATGTACAAAAAGACACTGTGGCTGAAATAAAACAAGGAAATATTAAAATGTCAACGAGAATATTAAGCTTATGTTATTGTCAAGTTGAAAATGTTAAAAAAGACTACATAGAGAAATTAATACTGAGTCTGTTTATTTTAATACTATTCGCATAACTCTTTGAAAAGTTTTTTGACGATTTTTCACGGTGGAATCTACGAAGTACAATTTATATTTTTGTTAATACGCAAGAAGTGCAGGCACTTTAATTATTAATAGTAAACCGTACTACATTGTTACGCGCTCCATAGGATTTTTTTATAGTATTGGTAGGCGGACAATTGAATTGGTAGCCTGGTAACTGATGGTAAGTGATCACCACGGCCCTTAGACAAAGGCACTGTAAGAAATATTAACCATTCCTTGCATCGCCAATGCGCCATCAACCACAGGAACTAAGACATTATGTCCCTTGTGGCTGTAGTTATATTGGCTCACTCACCATTCAACAGTACTGCTGTTTGGTAGTAGCATGTTTAATCTGTGTCGTACCTACCCAGACGTACCCTATTTTATGCCCTACTTAATAGTATCATAATATGTACACATAGAAAAAACCTTACGGAACTATTATACGTGTAAATAAATAAACACATAAATACATAAATGTATCAATGTGAGTGAAGGGAAGAATAATATTGTATGAAATATCAATTTATTTTATATTTTCCCGTGTTCTGAACATCGTTTCGTACATATACATTATAGAGTACACACTACAGCCCTAACAAACCTTACATATGCAAGAATATACAGAGAAGGGATTTGTTTATAGATTTCTTTTATGTTATTTTCAAAGGAAGCGTCGAGGGCGGTTTGTAATTGAGGAAATCGAATATTGAAGCAGACACGCTCTGCCTCGAAATTGCTATTTATGTCGAGATTTAATGAGACAAAATTGTAGAAAAATAAGGTTGTATATAAAAGTATCGAGGAACGAGGATAAGTTGTTTTATATCGAAATAAGTAGACGGATTAATTGGCTAATTTTCCATCTGAAGGTAAGTGGTCACCGCTCATACACATTGGCGCTATCATCGATATTAGTGCTATTATATGAACTAACCCTTACATAGCCAATGCACCACATACCCTGTGTTGTGTTCCGGTTTGAATGTTCAACTAACATCTTACTCGTAGTTCCCAAGGTTGGTGGTGTATTGGTGATATGAGGAATGATTAATATTTCGTATAATACCAATTTAAATAGGAAATGGTGACCACTAGACCGCCTATATATATCAGATAAAAATTTGAGCAATAAAAAAATAGACAATTTTACTACTTAAGTGTGATAAGTCTATAAATTTTATTGTATAGTTTCAGTTTGTAAATGTCCCACTGTTGGGCTATGGCCCCCTTTCTCTTTTGAGGACAAGGAGCTCTGAGCTTATTCCACCAAACAGCTCCAACGCGGTTTGGTGGACATGCATTTGAATTTCAGTGATATTAGACACATGCAGATTTCCTCGCGATGTTTTCCTTCACGAGATTAATTATAAACATCACATCATATTCTGTGTTGCGAGCCTGGGTTTGAACCCGCACTCATCAGTTGAGATCCGCGCATTCTAACCTAGTGGTTAGGCCATCTCGTCTTGCAAAATTATACATATATACAATTTTATTATATGTTAACTATCGAACTATATTAGAAACTTAAAGCTGTCTTTCTACCAATACCAGCACGCGCGCAAACAACGTCCGTCATTATGCAGCATCACTAGTTCGCGGCATACTAATGACTAGACAAGAGGTTTCATCTACACAAACAACCCGTAATACTACTGTTAATATTACCCATAGTTTTATAGACTAGATAGAACGTGGACATCTTAACTGACGGGTCCGAGTTCAACTCCAAAGAAGCATTAAGTTTTCAAGTGCTTACGGTCTATGTAGTGGTCAAGATAAATGTCTCGTTGAAAAAGGCATGTGTTGGATTTATTTCAGAGGGTAAGGTGTATAACCAGGTACCTTTCTGATGGTTTTCAATGCGTTAAAAAAGGAAATAAATAAGAAAGAGAGGCATGTATCGGATGGTGGAGCTGTGTTGTGAAATAAGTCACATACCTCGAATTAAACTGAAGGGGAAGCGTTTGATCACATGATACAAGATAGATAAAAGTTTTTTCACAATGAATAAGTAATATACTTTTGTATTGAATAAGGATTTTGACTTTTTCCTTGAGTTGACTGTTATTTATTATTATCACTAGCGTCTGTACGAAAGATGGAGAGACACATTGTCGTATAAAATTAAATGTCACTTCATAATAATATATCTGGGAGGAAGTTCCCGGGTTCTTACTACCTATGAATGATGTTTTGTAATGTCGTTCATTGTAATGCTGATAGGATATAAAAAACATGTATACATATAAAAATTAACCCATAAATATAAACGAAAAATAATATAATTGTAAATATATACAAATAAATTTCGATTTGGTTTAAACATATGTTGTCGAACTTCGCTCGGGTATGGTAAGCCAAGAATAATCCCAAGCGTTCACAGCATTAGTATTTAAAATATAACGAAATTCGAACGAACAAACATTTTTTTTTATATAATATATACCTATTAACTAATTGAACTACAAAATTTCCAACAAAAATTTTTGGGCATATTCTTTCCGAAGGATCTTTCTACAAAACAAAATTAATAAAGAAAGACGAATGAAATCGGTAAAGTCTTTCTCAACTAATGAGGTTACCAAGTTACTACAAAATTGACTTTAGGTTAAAATGTCTAATTAAAGGTTCTTAAAAAAAAAAACATATTTTAATCGGTTGATTCAAAGTAAAAACAAATGTACCTGTTGTAGGTGATTAATCATAATAACATAAAACAAAACGTTCTTTGTTAGGTTTTAAGATTTCTTTTTATTATGACAGGTTAAAATTAAGGGCAATTGAAACCGCGAGGCACACATAGTATACATTTAGAACACTCGTGCCGAATATAACACTTTATTATACGTGAGAAACATTATATGAATACAAAAAAAGGCATTTACGTATCCTAGAGATTTATTCCCTCGCCCAAGAAGAAAAATATTAGACTGATAAAAACAGTATAGATAGTAAAGACAATCATAAAGTGAAGAAATAAATGTCCCACTGATGGAGCTATTTCCACCACGCTCCAATGTCGATTGGTGGTTACAAATACTTTACTTCACCACCGAGCATTTGTTTTATAAACACAAATTAAGCACATGAAATCTGTGGCGCCTTTGTTTGAGCCCGCAATCATCGATGAGATTGAGTGTTCTGATCACTGGGCTCTCCGAAATATACGATAAAGCTTAGTGATCCGTTAATTTAAAGTTAACGAGGAATCTATGATCTTGTCTGTCAGGTTTTCTTCCATTTTGTCTTTATTTCATATCTTCTCCAAAGGACGTACATATTTGTATCCATGTGTTATTTTCATGTGCTTTACACATAGCGTTCGAACACTGAGTAATATTTGAAAGAAAAACAAAAGATTTGTACGCATTTAAGTATCATGAAACAGTTAATACTTTGTTTTGTGTTCATATTCAATCCTGAAGACGAGACCACTAATTATGATGTCAAGGATGATTTTTTTATAATCTAGAAGAACTTTAATGTTGTCAATAAAAATATTGGAAATAAAAGTAGAGAAATTCGTAAATATATATGTTCGAGCCAAATAAAACCTCCTTGCTATATACAAATTAATTACGGCGAGACGTCATGTTTGAAAAAGGATTGCGCTTGGAGACTTGGACGTCAAAAGAATAAGAATTATTTTTTACATAAAATATTATTGTTAATGAGATTAAATTCGTTATTCAAGAGCAAAATACTCTTCTCATTTCTCCATCTTCAACATTGGCGCGATCATTTGGTGACCCCGACGTGATCTTTACCGAACAATCCACCTACCGTAATACCTATCGAAAAACGAAGCCAAGACTATTCGCCCTCCAGGACATCGCCAGCATCCAGCTGCAGCCATCCGAGGAAAATACGTCTTCAATCCTTCATAATAAATTCTTTTTAATTCGATTTGTGTGAAAACGGTAGACGATAATGTTTTTTTAGTCAACTCACATATTCAAATAATTATTATACAAATTACAGAAATAAACATCTATAAGTCCGGAATTGGTTGTAAAATCGTGGCGAGTGTCGCAGAATCTCGCTCCTACATACAATTGCAAGCGTGTTGTCAGAGACCGGCCGGCTGCGAAACCGATTCGTAACGGGATTCACGTAAAGTACAATTTCAATAATTATATTGTTACATTTGTTTTGTAAAAAAACTGTTACTTAATTGTGCGTTGTTTTCGCCGTTAAAATGAGTAAGTTAAAGGATCTTGTTAGACAAAGAGCAACCATTAGAGGTAGATTAACTCTTTTTGATAAATATTTAACACCATTAATGGAATGTAAAGAATTTAATGCGGTACAATTAAACGAACTTCGTTTAAGATGTGACAAGTTGCGTGACCTTTCAAGCTGTTTTGAGGATATACAATCACAGATAGAATTATTAGAAGATGATACGTCAAAGCAGCTTGAGGAACGCGATATAACGGAGAATTTATTTTATAATTTAATTGCCAAAGCTCAGTCTTTGTTGGAGTATTTTGAAAACAAGAACAAAGATGAAAATGCATCCAATAATACAAATAAGGGTCGTAATAGCTTAATGAAGTTGCCTCCTTTAAAAATACCTCCTTTTAGTGGTAATTCAAACCAGTGGCTTTCCTTTAGGGATACATATATATCACTTATTCATAATAATAATTCTATAGAAGATATAAACAAATTTCATTATTTAAAATCGTACTTAGAAGGTTCTGCTGGTTCTGTCATATCGTCTATTACTGTGTCTTCGAGTAATTATTCAATCGCATGGAATCTTTTATGCCAACGGTATGACAACAAGCGTCTCTTAATAAATGAACACATTAAGGGATTGTTTTCAATTCAACAGCTACATAAAGAAAGTAAGCACGGCATACATGAGTTAATTGATACTTTATCCAAAAACTTAAACGCCTTAAATTCTTTAGGCGAACCTACTGATAAGTGGGACACTTTAATAATTTATATGGCCTTGGGGAAGCTTGACAGTGTAACAGCGCGTAAATGGGAAGAATTTAGAAGTGACTTGGATTCACCCTCATTAGAAGAATTTTATTCTTTCCTTCGCCAGCGAGCTACAGTCTTAGAAACTGTTAACGCAGGTAAGTTTAATAATAATGAAAGACGACATATCTTGCCACATACAAAATCATTTATTGCTTCATCCTCCGTCGAATATAATCTTAAACAGAAGAAATGTCCACTTTGTAACCAAGATCATAGAATTTTTGATTGCCTTAAATTTAAATCATTACCTGTCGAGGAACGCTTAACTAAAGTATTCATCATGAAATTATGTAGTAATTGTCTCCGCAGAGGTCATCAATCATATCAATGTAGATTGAATGGCTGTAGGATCTGTCACAAAAAACACAACACGTTATTACATAAACAAAATTCTTTACAATCCACTCAAGATAATCATATAACCACTACAAATACAAAACCTAATAATGAAAATACTACAAATACTAATGAAATTAACTCATCTGAGGCTGTAGTTGACTCCACGACTTCCGGACCCTCCACTTTAGTTTCTATGTCAGCCGTTTCCACCAATCAAGCTCTTCTTTCAACAGCGTTGGTCAAGGTAACGTGCAATGGCAAAACATTTATTTTGAGGGCTTTACTGGACTCTGGTAGCCAATCATCATTCATTAGCGAAAGAGCACAAAAGGATATTGGGTTTCTTAAAAATAAAAATTATCATCATTGTGTTTCCGGTATTGGCAACACTGTGTTAAAAGTTACGGAGCATTGCACTATCCATTTGCGCTCCATGCATAATTTCTTTAACACAAAAATTAAATGCTTTGTTTTACCTAAAATAACTGAACACCTGCCTCATGTCGCAGTGAATATACATGATTTAGGCATTCCTAACAATATTCAATTGGCTGATCCTAACTTTTATCAACCTAGACAAATTGATTTACTTTTGGGCGCTGATATATTCTGGGACTTAATAAGGTCTGCTAGAATACATTTAGGGCCTAAAAGACCAATACTACAGGACACATATTTAGGTTGGATAGTGGCTGGTTCCATTTCGGATACGTTTTATAAGAACAGTAGTTCTAACATACAATGTTGCTTTAACCATTCCTCGCCTAGAATTATACGGTGCCCTGTTGTCAGCACGCTTAAGCAACAAGGTACTGAAGACGTTACGTTGTAAGATTGATTTGGTGTGCCATTGGACAGATTCAAGAACAGTGCTGGGTTGGTTGGCATAACAGTCTACTGACTTAAATACTTTTGTTGCGAACCGCGTTAGTGAAATACAAGAACTGACATCAGTAGGTGTTTGGAGACATGTTCCTGGCGACATTAATCCAGCAGACCTAGCATCTCGAGGTGTAAACCCAAAATCGTTACACTCCAGTAAGCTATGGTGGGAGGGTCCGTCATTTCTTACTGAAAATTCAAGCCACTGGCCAGCACCCATTAACACAACCATTATTCATGACTTACCTGAAAGGAAAAATAAAAAAATAATAACTACATTACAATCAATTACACATACAAAGTCAAATACATTAGAAATTATACATTTTGAAAGATTTTCAAAATTCACAATTCTGCAAAGGTCTCTCGCCTATGCTCTGCGATTTATTTATAATACAAAACATAAACACTGCAAACTTACAGGACCTTTGACAACAAACGATTTAAATAAATCGTTAAGTATATTAATAAAACAACATCAAAGCTTATGTTTTTTAGAAGAAATTAGATTACTCGAAAATCAACAAATCTTACCTCCAAAGTCTCGTATTTTGTCCTTAACTCCATTTATAAACCAAGAAGGCATTATTTGTGTAGGAGGCCGGATTCATAATTCAAGTGAACCTTATGAGAAGAAACATCCCATTCTTTTAGATTCAAGTAATCATTTTTGCAAATTGTTATTTACACATTATCACAAAACACTTTTACATGCAGGTCCGCAGCTGTTACTTAGCACATTAAGAGACAAGTTTTGGCCTTTAAGAGGTAGAATATTAGCTAGAAGTACTGTCAATAATTGTAGACTGTGCAGAATCATGAAAGCACAAGGTTCAAATCCTATCATGGGAAACTTACCTGTCATGAGAGTTACTCCAAGTTTCCCATTTCACGTTAGTGGTGTCGACTTCGCCGGGCCATTTTACATTACTGATCGTAAGGGACGCGGCTGTAAAATTTCAAGGTGCTACTTATGCTTATTCGTATGTTTCTCAACTAAAGCCTTGCACCTTGAGTTAGCAAGCGAACTCTCCACTGATGTGTTCATGTTGTGTCTGAGACGTTTTGTATCTCGTAGAGGAAAGCCGTTGGAATTGTATTGCGACAATGGCACTAATTTTGTCGGCGCAAACAACGAGATTAGAACGTTCTTAAAATCAAATAACGAAAGTATTTCTGGTTTCGCAGCCGATGAAGGCATTAAATTTAAATTTTCACCGGCATATTCTCCACATTTTGGGGGACTCTGGGAAGTAGGCGTCAAATGCGCGAAATACCATTTAACTCGTATATTAGGTGACAAACATTTAACTTTCGAAGAGTTGTCTACCCTCTTTACACAAATTGAAGCCATCCTAAATTCCAGACCTTTAACTCCCATTTCCTCTGATCCAAATGATCTATATCCTTTGACTCCCGCACACTTCCTGATTGGCCGACCTCTGACATCATTACCGTCAGATAATATGCTGGATGTAAAGCCGAACAGACTTAACCGCTACCAGAGCTTGGAGAAGATGCGGCAGCACTTCTGGGACCGTTGGAGGAATGAATATTTAAGCGAACTACAGCAGAAACATAAATGGCGAATCAACAAACGAGGATTAAAAGAAGGAGATTTGGTCGTCATCAAAGAGACCAATGCACCTCCTTTAAAATGGCGCATGGCCCGGGTTCATAAATTATACCCGGGTTCTGACGGAGTGTCGAGAGTAGTGGACGTTATCACTTCAAAGGGCATCGTTCGTCGGGCTATTCATAATCTCTGCCTACTACCTGAGCTTACACGAAATCCTGAGGACTTCGAGCGGGGGGAGGATGTTCGAGCCAAATAAAACCTCCTTGCTATATACAAATTAATTACGGCGAGACGTCATGTTTGAAAAAGGATTGCGCTTGGAGACTTGGACGTCAAAAGAATAAGAATTATTTTTTACATAAAATATTATTGTTAATGAGATTAAATTCGTTATTCAAGAGCAAAATACTCTTCTCATTTCTCCATCTTCAACATTGGCGCGATGTTGAAGATGGAGAAATGAGAAGAGTATTTTGCTCTTGAATAACGAATTTAATCTCATTAACAATAATATTTTATGTAAAAAATAATTCTTATTCTTTTGACGTCCAAGTCTCCAAGCGCAATCCTTTTTCAAACATGACGTCTCGCCGTAATTAATTTGTATATAGCAAGGAGGTTTTATTTGGCTCGAACATCCTCCCCCCGCTCGAAGTCCTCAGGATTTCGTGTAAGCTCAGGTAGTAGGCAGAGATTATGAATAGCCCGACGAACGATGCCCTTTGAAGTGATAACGTCCACTACTCTCGACACTCCGTCAGAACCCGGGTATAATTTATGAACCCGGGCCATGCGCCATTTTAAAGGAGGTGCATTGGTCTCTTTGATGACGACCAAATCTCCTTCTTTTAATCCTCGTTTGTTGATTCGCCATTTATGTTTCTGCTGTAGTTCGCTTAAATATTCATTCCTCCAACGGTCCCAGAAGTGCTGCCGCATCTTCTCCAAGCTCTGGTAGCGGTTAAGTCTGTTCGGCTTTACATCCAGCATATTATCTGACGGTAATGATGTCAGAGGTCGGCCAATCAGGAAGTGTGCGGGAGTCAAAGGATATAGATCATTTGGATCAGAGGAAATGGGAGTTAAAGGTCTGGAATTTAGGATGGCTTCAATTTGTGTAAAGAGGGTAGACAACTCTTCGAAAGTTAAATGTTTGTCACCTAATATACGAGTTAAATGGTATTTCGCGCATTTGACGCCTACTTCCCAGAGTCCCCCAAAATGTGGAGAATATGCCGGTGAAAATTTAAATTTAATGCCTTCATCGGCTGCGAAACCAGAAATACTTTCGTTATTTGATTTTAAGAACGTTCTAATCTCGTTGTTTGCGCCGACAAAATTAGTGCCATTGTCGCAATACAATTCCAACGGCTTTCCTCTACGAGATACAAAACGTCTCAGACACAACATGAACACATCAGTGGAGAGTTCGCTTGCTAACTCAAGGTGCAAGGCTTTAGTTGAGAAACATACGAATAAGCATAAGTAGCACCTTGAAATTTTACAGCCGCGTCCCTTACGATCAGTAATGTAAAATGGCCCGGCGAAGTCGACACCACTAACGTGAAATGGGAAACTTGGAGTAACTCTCATGACAGGTAAGTTTCCCATGATAGGATTTGAACCTTGTGCTTTCATGATTCTGCACAGTCTACAATTATTGACAGTACTTCTAGCTAATATTCTACCTCTTAAAGGCCAAAACTTGTCTCTTAATGTGCTAAGTAACAGCTGCGGACCTGCATGTAAAAGTGTTTTGTGATAATGTGTAAATAACAATTTGCAAAAATGATTACTTGAATCTAAAAGAATGGGATGTTTCTTCTCATAAGGTTCACTTGAATTATGAATCCGGCCTCCTACACAAATAATGCCTTCTTGGTTTATAAATGGAGTTAAGGACAAAATACGAGACTTTGGAGGTAAGATTTGTTGATTTTCGAGTAATCTAATTTCTTCTAAAAAACATAAGCTTTGATGTTGTTTTATTAATATACTTAACGATTTATTTAAATCGTTTGTTGTCAAAGGTCCTGTAAGTTTGCAGTGTTTATGTTTTGTATTATAAATAAATCGCAGAGCATAGGCGAGAGACCTTTGCAGAATTGTGAATTTTGAAAATCTTTCAAAATGTATAATTTCTAATGTATTTGACTTTGTATGTGTAATTGATTGTAATGTAGTTATTATTTTTTTATTTTTCCTTTCAGGTAAGTCATGAATAATGGTTGTGTTAATGGGTGCTGGCCAGTGGCTTGAATTTTCAGTAAGAAATGACGGACCCTCCCACCATAGCTTACTGGAGTGTAACGATTTTGGGTTTACACCTCGAGATGCTAGGTCTGCTGGATTAATGTCGCCAGGAACATGTCTCCAAACACCTACTGATGTCAGTTCTTGTATTTCACTAACGCGGTTCGCAACAAAAGTATTTAAGTCAGTAGACTGTTATGCCAACCAACCCAGCACTGTTCTTGAATCTGTCCAATGGCACACCAAATCAATCTTACAACGTAACGTCTTCAGTACCTTGTTGCTTAAGCGTGCTGACAACAGGGCACCGTATAATTCTAGGCGAGGAATGGTTAAAGCAACATTGTATGTTAGAACTACTGTTCTTATAAAACGTATCCGAAATGGAACCAGCCACTATCCAACCTAAATATGTGTCCTGTAGTATTGGTCTTTTAGGCCCTAAATGTATTCTAGCAGACCTTATTAAGTCCCAGAATATATCAGCGCCCAAAAGTAAATCAATTTGTCTAGGTTGATAAAAGTTAGGATCAGCCAATTGAATATTGTTAGGAATGCCTAAATCATGTATATTCACTGCGACATGAGGCAGGTGTTCAGTTATTTTAGGTAAAACAAAGCATTTAATTTTTGTGTTAAAGAAATTATGCATGGAGCGCAAATGGATAGTGCAATGCTCCGTAACTTTTAACACAGTGTTGCCAATACCGGAAACACAATGATGATAATTTTTATTTTTAAGAAACCCAATATCCTTTTGTGCTCTTTCGCTAATGAATGATGATTGGCTACCAGAGTCCAGTAAAGCCCTCAAAATAAATGTTTTGCCATTGCACGTTACCTTGACCAACGCTGTTGAAAGAAGAGCTTGATTGGTGGAAACGGCTGACATAGAAACTAAAGTGGAGGGTCCGGAAGTCGTGGAGTCAACTACAGCCTCAGATGAGTTAATTTCATTAGTATTTGTAGCGTGTTCATTATTAGGTTTTGTATTTGTAGTAGTTAGATGATTATTTTGAGTGGATTGTAAAGAACTTTGTTTATGTAATAATGTGTTGTGTTTTTTGTGACAGATCCTACAGCCATTCAATCTACATTGATATGATTGATGACCTCTGCGGAGACAATTACTACATAATTTCATGATGAATACTTTAGTTAAGCGTTCCTCGACAGGTAATGATTTAAATTTAAGGCATTCAAAAATTCTATGATCTTGGTTACAAAGTGGACATTTCTTCTGTTTAAGATTATATTCGACGGAGGATGAAGCAATAAATGATTTTGTATGTGGCAAGATATGTCGTCTTTCATTATTATTAAACTTACCTGCGTTAACAGTTTCTAAGACTGTAGCTCGCTGGCGAAGGAAAGAATAAAATTCTTCTAATGAGGGTGAATCCAAGTCACTTCTAAATTCTTCCCATTTACGCGCTGTTACACTGTCGAGCTTCCCCGAGGCGATATAAATTATTAAAGTGTCCCACTTATCAGTAGGTTCGCCTAAAGAATTTAAGGCGTTTAAGTTTTTGGATAAAGTATCAATTAACTCATGTATGCCGTGCTCACTTTCTTTATGTAGCTGTTGAATTGAAAACAACCCCTTAATGTGTTCATTTATTAAGAGACGCTTGTTGTCATACCGTTGGCATAAAAGATTCCATGCGATTGAATAATTACTCGAAGACACAGTAATAGACGATATGACAGAACCAGCAGAACCTTCTAAGTACGATTTTAAATAATGAAATTTGTTTATATCTTCTATAGAATCATTATTATGAATAAGTGATATATATGTATCCCTAAAGGAAAGCCACTGGTTTGAATTACCACTAAAAGGAGGTATTTTTAAAGGAGGCAACTTCATTAAGCTATTACGACCCTTATTTGTATTATTGGATGCATTTTCATCTTTATTCATGTTTTCAAAATACTCCAACAAAGACTGAGCTTTGGCAATTAAATTATAAAATAAATTCTCCGTTATATCGCGTTCCTCAAGCTGCTTTGACGTATCATCTTCTAATAATTCTATCTGTGATTGTATATCCTCAAAACAGCTTGAAAGGTCACGCAACTTGTCACATCTTAAGCGAAGTTCGTTTAATTGTACCGCATTAAATTCTTTACATTCCATTAATGGTGTTAAATATTTATCAAAAAGAGTTAATCTACCTCTAATGGTTGCTCTTTGTCTAACAAGATCTTTTAACTTACTCATTTTAACGGCGAAAACAACGCACAATTAATTAACTGTTTTTTTACAAAACAAATCGAACAATATAATTATTGAATTTGTACTTTACGTGAATCCCATTACGAATCGGTTTCGCAGCCGGCCGGTCTCTGACAACACGCTTGCAATTGTATGTAGGAGCGAGATTCTGCGACACTCGCCACGATTTTACAACCAATTCCGGACTTATAGATGTTTATTTCTGTAATTTGTATAATAATTATTTGAATATGTGAGTTGACTAAAAAACATTATCGTCTACCGTTTTCACACAAATCGAATTAAAAAGAATTTATTATGAAGGATTGAAGACGTATTTTCCTCGGATTGATAGCTGCAGCTGGATGCTGGCGATGTCCTGGAGGGCGAACAGTCTTGGCTTCGTTTTTCGATAGGTATTACGGTAGGTGGATTGTTCGGTAAAGATCACGTCGGGGTCACCAAATGATCGCGCCAATGTTGAAGATGGAGAAATGAGAAGAGTATTTTGCTCTTGAATAACGAATTTAATCTCATTAACAATAATAATTTATATAAAAAATAATTCTTATTCTTTTTACGTCCAAATCTCCAAGCGCAATCCTTTTTCAAACATGACGTCTCGCCGTAATTAATTTGTATATAGCAAGGAGGTTTTATTTGGCTCGAACATCTTTATTATTTATTTTCTTCAAATTCGGTCACATGCTCATTATTTTTCGAACGCTATCGTTAAAGGGTTTAAGAATTGATAGTAAAAAATACGTATCAAAATAAAATTCTGGACGGACACTTTTGTAATTTTGGTTAACATGAAGGATTTCTGCCACATGTGTATTCCGCCAACCCGCATTGGAGCAGCGTGGCGGAATATGCTCCAAACCTTCTCCTCAAAGGGAGAGGAGGCCTTTAGCCCAGCAGTGGGAAAATTTACAGGCTGCTAATGCTAAAAAAAAAAATGAAGAATTTCATACATCATCTCATCGACAAGTAAATTAGACGTTTATATGTAAATAAAGTTTTATGTTTATTAATATCAGCGAAGCAACGAATCAATATAAATTGTGGCTTTTTAACTCTCAGGACGTGACTAACCGCTATTCTCCCAAGATAATCGTAAAATCGTCACGGGTTAGTACTCTATAATAAAAGGGGTTACCAATAAAAAGTATAATAAAAATATTAGATAAAATCCATCAGAAATAATGCCGCTTCCGCACAAAGGGATCGCGATGAGGTATAAGTTCAAACCAAATTAGACTTTGATAAGATACATTAATGTCGAAATTGGAACGTCTATTTTATCAAAGGATACATTCAGTGGGAGGTCTGGTGCTCACTTGATTTCACGCTTCAGTTGAGAAATATATCTTTTCTACTAATACCGTGTCGCTTTATTTCGTATTGGTTTTAGTTTGTCAGTTCAACTTGAAAGTTATGTGATCACAATATTTTGATATAATTTCGTGATATCATTCCGACAGGAGTATGATTTCATGACAAGATTATATATTTACACAAACTGTGAACAAACACTCGGAAAGCGCGTAATACCGGTGTTCCTTCGTTTGAACACTTTACGGTCGGTTCGGATTTGCCGTCCCATTATTATGAGAGTACATCTGTATCTACGCACATAGTTGGTCACTCACAGCACGGTAATTGTAGTCTTGCTTGAATTTTCCAACAACTCTTCTTTTAAAGTTGGTTACTTATCTGTTTCAATGTAGTTTAATATATTACGAAGTGAACATTAGTGTATTCCGTTCGAGCCGTTCGCCGCAAGTTCCACGTGTTTCACACCTTCATCGGCTTTTCGGCAAAAGCCTTTGAGTGTTACGTTACAAGTCAGTGCAGGTCGACGCGTTGTTTCCAGTGCACTTTATTGTTTTATCTATTATCTTTAATATCGTCTGAAATCTTTATAACGAATAACATAATACGACTACAATGTTACGAACATTTTAGTTGCAATGTGTAACAGTTACGTATAACGCGAATTACGTTTAAGCCACTCGTAATATATTCTACCATCAAACAGCAATATCAGCATAGTTGTATTCCAGTTTGAAGGGCGAATGAGGAAATTGATGATAAGAGTACAAACAATGACTATCGAGAAGATTCTGGTCTCCACCCTTACATCCTTGAACCTTAGTGAAATTGAAAGACATACCAAAGGCACGGACCACTCGACAGTAGAGATTAAAAAGATTAAACTAAATAAGGTCTTTTTTTAAAATTGGAACTGATGCTTTTTAATTTTAACGTGCTATTATTTTAATTTTGCATTTAAAATAATAAATATTACGGCGTATTTATTTTGAAGAGAAATGCATATATAATTATTAAAGATGCAATACGAACCATCGTTATGACTCTTGTCATTCAATACTATACAATTACAATTACGCTGATCTTTTAATGATAATTCTGTTATCATTAAAAGATCAGCGTTTTTTAAGAGAGCCGAGATGGCCCAGTGGTTAGAAAGCGTGTATCTTAACCGATAATTTCGGGTTCAAACCCAGGAAAGCACCAATGAATTTTCATGTGCCTAATTTGTGTTATTCATCTCATAAATTACATAACTACATTACCTCGAAGGAAAACATCGTGACGAAACCTGCATGTGTCTAATTTCAACGAAATTCTGCCACATGTGTATTACACCAACCCGCATTGGAGCAGCGTGGTGGAATATGCTCTAAACCTTCTCCTCAAAGGGATAGGAGGCCTTAGCCCAGCAGTGGGAAATTTACAGGCTAATAATGTAATGTATGTAAGGTTTGTTAATACGTATGAGGTCATTATGAAATAAATAGGCAATTGAACTTTTGGTTTCAATTCCAAGTTTAAAGATAATCAATAATAACTTAATACATTAAACTGGTTGAATTTGATTTATTAAATAATTCTTGAATAATGTTTTTTCTTTGGTGATTTTGTTCTAGTTCTAGTCTACAACGATAGTCGCATCGATTTAAGATAGACAGATTTCGTGGCCATGGGCTCAAACCTCAGGTTACGCCGATAAAAAAATATTGGAATTTTTTGCCGAAAATTCTCATTAGCAGCCCGCATCTAGAAGTTGGATGATTGTACCCATCCGTGCCCTAGGAAGTACGTAAAGCGGTTGTGTACATACTTGTGCACTATGATAAGTCCTGCGTCGTTAGCTGGTCTCTCTAGAGATTAGCCGCTGTGTCGAAATTCGGTTAGCATGACATCATTGTCATAAAGTAAGTTCTTGACTTGTATTCTATAGAACAGTTCGTTGATCTACTGGTTGGCTAGTATTGCTGCAGATCCAAAATATTTACTGACCTTGGGATCTTTGAATAAATTCCTAGCTCGGAGTTAGAAACTTTACAGTAAGCGCTCCCGTGCCTTTGAAACTTTTTGGTCATACGCCGGGACTTTCTCTGGTCTCATTTCTCGCGTTGGTTAGTTTTCTGCACATCACTCAAAAATAATCTTATATTTTATCTATATAAATTGGAACGAATCTTTGTATTGCCTCTTTGCGTAACGCCTCTTTGCGTTCTTCATCCGAGTGTGATGAAACTTTGGCAAATTATTTACTTACGCCGGAGAAAAATATTGGTTATTTCTTGAATGTCGTTAACTATGTAGACTCTTATTCTACCGATTTGAAGCTAGGATGGGTAGTTTTATGTAATTTGAGTGCATTTTATAAAATACAGCGGTTTTAAATTGAAAATCCGAGCAAACACCATTTCGATCACATTCCGTTTCCGATTGTCGCGTCTCTCGCTTCGATTTCCCGGAGGCTCAGCGACTCGTAAAGTAAATTATATCTTCGTACATTTAATGTAAGCTTACAATTCTTATTCGTTTCATCAAGCGTTTGTAAACTAAATACGAAAATATAATTTAAAATAATACCTTCCTGTGTCCTAAAAAAAATAATGATAATTTCAAAATCATTTTTTTCAAAATCAATTCAAAATTTATTGAAGATATACAGGTGAGTGAGCCATTGGAGCCCGGATGGTAAGTAGTCAACATCGCCCATAGTTATTAGCCTGGGAAAACCCATAAATCTTGAGAAATAAGATGTTATGTACAATGTACCTGTAGTTATACTGCCTCACTTATCTTTCAAACCAGAACACAATACTACAAAGTTGTGCTTTTTAGGAGAAGAATATGTGTTGAGTGGGCGTTATCTACCCAGGCGAGTTTGTACGAGATCCACCAAGATCTGTTATCATGGCAGTTTATCGAAATTCCGCTGTTGGACAAAGGCCATGGATTAAGGATAATATTTTAGGCTTATTCCACATTTCTGGTACTGGAGAGGATAAGCATATCGCAGAATATTAAAATACACATAAAGGTTTCCTCAGGATAATTACTTTCATCAACAAATACGAGGCCAATAATTATTATGAACACAAATGAAGCTTTCACGTGCTTAATTTTATGTATATTTAATTTTAATTGGTGAATACAGAGAGCCGATACAAACCAATAAACGGTTTCACTTCAAATTAATTATAAACCAACCTGAACCAGTTTTTACAATGCGTGCAACGTTACTGATAATTGTAGGCTCAAACCTATTCAAAGACAATTGAAAATTGAAAATTTTACTCTTTTCTTTGTCGCACTTCCAAAACATGGAATTCTTTACCAGCGCACGTATTCCCCTCCTCTTATGACCTGGGTTCCTTCAAGCGAGGCGTGAAGAGGCATCTTGCGGGCCGGCAAGGCGGGGGCGGCTAGAGCAGATCACCTTTCCCAACTGCACTAGCCGTCGTCGCGTTTGGACTCTACTACCACTTACCATCAGGTGGAGCAGAGTCATTTGCCCTCCCGGGCAATAATAAAAAAAAAAAAAGAATTTTCATGTGCTTGTTTTTTGTTTATAATTCATACATGAGTTTTGTGAGGAAACCTGCATGTCTCTGATATCAGTGAAATTTTGCTACTATGTGTCCATCAACCCGTATTGGAGCAGCAATAATGAAGAAACCTTCTTCTATGGGAGAGGAGATCTCAGGCCAACTACTAACTCTCCACAAATTTCTGGAAATATCCTTTATTTTAGATACAATTAAAATAATTATTACAAATCACAATTGAGTTAGACTTTTAAAAACGAATTTAAATTTAAAATATAAATCATCTTAGATTTCGTACATTAAGTCTTTTAGAAAAAACTTCAAAGCTTATATTATCAATTAGTTTTCTATAAAATCGTTTGTCCTGTCTGCCTAAACACACAGACAATTTTTTCTAATCGACAAATTTTTTTTTTTTTTTTTTCTGGCCGGCTATTATGTTATTGATATTACTTATACTGAACAGTCGTAACTTGTAGCACAATGCTTGCATTATCGCAATTCTTTATAACGCTTTTACGACAGGACCACGGATTCGTTCAAAACTTTCAATAGTAAAGTTGAAAAATACTGTTCAGGAACGTTTCTTGTGCTTTCATAAAATTAACGACTTTGAAGATAATATAACTTAGGTTTAAAACGATCGCCTTCAGGTCGTTTCAAATAAAAAATTATTATTTTAACGTAAAACTAACGACCTTTTCGATAACGCGACGGATATAAAACGAACGCCTCAGGTTGTTTTCAATTGTAAATTTTATGAATGTAAACAAAAGTTGTTGAAAAATAATTCAATGAGTTTGTATTCGTAAATTTAAAAAAAAATATTTACTTTTTAACATGGTTTAAATATATTTGGACTTACTTGGACTGTTATTTCGGACTTTAAATATTTCAGTGTTTTAATAAAGCGTTAATATACAATATTCTAATAAATGACAAAAATATATACTTCAAATATTGTAGTATCTCAATTGCTTCTTTACGTTTACATTCAAATTCAATTAAATCAAAATATACTTTATTCATGTATGCTTTTACAAGCACTTTTGAATCCTCATTTAACAAACTATACTAAGTGAAGCTACCACCGTTTCGGAACGTAGATTCTACCGAGAATAACCGGCAAGAAGCTCAGCAGTTACTCTTTTTCAACATTTAAACATACTGTCATGTTAGTTAAATAAAACTATATATGTATGTTATATATCCTGCCTGGAAATCAACAAGTATTAACTCCACGTTTTTTTTATGATATTTATGTACAATCTTGTATCGAATAATATACCCTTTTTACCGATGTAATTTTTACAAATGATTTGAATTTATGAAACGGCAAAGTTAAAAATATCTGCGGAATTTTATTATAGAAACGGATACCTTGCCCCAAGAAGGATTTATTGACTTTGCGGAATCGGAAACTTGGTGTTATAAGCTTATCCTTACTTCTTGTGTACATACAGTGATTATTTTAAACTTATTACTGATTTTATCAAAGCGATCAATGTGAAAAAATATTAAAAATAATATTTTGTGTAATAATATAAGTTTTATTTTGACTTTTTTTTAGTTTTATTTTGAAATCGACATCGACTTGAAACTCGAAAAACGCTGGAAATCCACAACAGTGGAACCAGTGGAACCAATTTTTGGAAAACGATGACTTGCGAACTTAAAAAAAAAAAAACCGCTTATTCATGAGGAGTCGGCAACGCACTTGTAAGCCCGCCAGTGTTGCTGATGTCCATGGTCGGTGGTAGACACTATATATCAGACGAGCCTCCTCAACCTATTGCTTAAAAAAAGATGACCTGGTTGGATCGGAGGCTCTTGATTTATATAACGTATATATTAAATAGACCAATAGATAGCAGACCCAATGAAATACATTAATAAAATTTTAGAAATATTAAATGACAAAAAAATTTATTTAAATAAATAAATAAATATGGAAAGGTTGTCTAGAGGGGACATAATACTGTTTCCTTACATGACGCTTTCCAGTTCACTCCACTGTAAGTCGTTTCGTTTCAAAAATCACATACGCGCTTTAGTTATTTTCTCACAATCTATTTTTATTACAATAATTTAGACGATTGTGTTTGCTAGACACATTAACACACTAATAAAACTGTGAAACTAACTGTGTCTGTCTGTCAGACATTGATGGAGTTTGACGAAATTAAGAATGAAGAGAGTTTGAATTCCGCGTAAGGACACAGGCTATTATTACTTAAAACCTTCGATCGCCGCCAACATGCGTGAAAACTTATATACATAAATATGACATATCTCTTTCCTAATCTTATATATTAAGAGCGTAAGACGATTTTTGTCCCAGTGATTATGGGTAGCCGCACATAAAAAAGGCGTTTATGGTCTCATTTTGAAAAGTTCCAGCCTTAGATATGTAGAAAATTAATGAGCATTCTTTTTTGTAATTTACTAAATTGCTACGATTTAACAAATAATTAATTTTAGAGATCGGTAAAATGTTACTGGCCGGGTAGAGAGCGGCATGATGCTGTATAAAAAAAAAAAAAAAACAATGTAACACGTGCGAACAGACGTCATCAGTTTACAATGAAAATTAAATCAAAATAAAACCTAACATAATATATAGAAATTTTTAAAAATCTATTGAATAAACGCGAACGACCGGATGACCGACTTGTTGGATTTATTATTGATTAATTATCTAGTATAATTAAAATCATATCCGACATACGATTACAAAAAATCAATAGATCATCAAGCGTCACGGAGGAGTAAGCATTAGTCGCCTTCCAATACTGACATCGCTGGATAGGATTTGGAATTACGTTTATTAACACACGAGTAAACAACGTTTAATTAAACGATATACACTTACACTTGACCATAGCTGACCATAAAAGGGCATTGTAAACACATTAATTATGCATGTTTTATTCTATAAGAACACACTTCAATGTAAACGCTATTTTGATGTTTAACTTATTATTATAGTCAACTAGCGACCCGCCCCTTCCACGGGTGCAATGCTGATACTAAATATACTACAGAATATCTAACAACGTTCACAGTTTTTTAGTCATTAGACCGTACAAGTCGCTATGTCCCAGCGCTTTAAATTTGTAATATCTTCGAATATATTAATTTGAATTACATGCTGTAGGATCATATTAATCTATATTAAATGAAAAATTTATTTAAGGTACTTAATTGGATAAAGATTAATGCTGTATTGCTTCAAATTTCGAATGAGCCATTATTCTTCGTAAAAAGTAAAGGATAAAAAATTTAAAACTTTTTTTACCTTTCTAACCTTTTTAAGGAGTACAATACTGTAGTACATTATTTTGATCTATCTCGTAGGGTTCAGCCAGCGTTTGCAATATAAGCGCAAAGAATGTGTTTATTTACGCCATCACTTCAGAAACCTCTAAAATTATCAGCTTTTCTCTAGAATCAATCTATCTATCTTTCCTATAGAATCAATCTATCTATTTAAAGAAAACGCATCAAAATCCGTTGCGTAATTTTAAAGATCTAAGCATACATAGGGACAGACAGCGGTAAGCGACTTTGTTTTATACTATGTAATGATGTTGCATATCTAATATTTTCACGTTCGTATCCTGTAGTGAGTTTCGAGTTTGTTTATAAAGGACGGTTCTAATAAAAGGACCCATAGTATAATAAGTGCAAAGTACTTAAAATCATAATAAGGGGTTTGAATAGTTTGAATTTCATTGGTCTTTACACACCACAACGGTAAAGCACATACTCAGCAAGGAACAAAGCTCAATCGAAATTTATTATTATAATATACTATAGTTTTTGCGGGATCGTTGAGTAAGAAATATTAAACATTCCTTAAACTGATAGTGCGCTATCAACCTTGGGAACTAATATATTCCTTATGCCTGTAGTCACACTGGCTAATTCACCCTTCAAACCCGAACATAACAATACTAAAGATTCCTGGTTGGAGGTTGAATATGTGAGTAGATGCAAAAAGTCCTACAAGTAAGTATTGTATATTAAATCAAAATATCTAAACTCAATTTTGGATCTTAATTCAACTTAGTCTTAAGATAAAAAATTTAATACAGACATGTTTGATGTTTTCAACAATGTGTAATCAAATAGCATTACAGAAACATGGCTTATAAAACTTATTTTAATATCAATCCGTAAAGAATGTTGCGATAAAAGTTAACAGAAATGTACGTGAATATTAAATAATACGGTTTTTATGCCTGCGACAGACGTGCTGACTCGGGGGTTGTTGCTCCGTGCGAAAAATCAAATATTGACCTGAAATTGTTCAAGGTAGGTTGTAATCGGATGACTGAAATTCACTTCGCATGCTTTTTTAACCTCTTATGGTAAGGGGACACATCGCCCATATATATATATCACTCACCACTCTTATACAAAACACAACAATAGTGAGTATTACTGATAGAATATATGATTAGTGGGTGGTACCCAGGCTCGTGTAAAGCCTTACCACCACGATTTCATCCGTCATCAGTTTTTCCGTTCATCAGCACGAGATGAATCATAAATACAAACGATGACCGAGATTTTCTATTGATATCTTTTTGATTGACACTTCTCGCCACGATATATTTATTGCATACTAATAAAACACTTTATAACATGTGCTTAGTAATAAATATTGTCAGTATTATTAATATTGAACTTTGTTAAATTGTATTTAAAAAAAAGGGAGGTCAAAATGTTTTAGTAATGTTTAAAATGGCGTGGTTTGTCATTAGACAGTTTTATTTATCAAAGAACCACTGTTTAAGAAAACTCATTACTTAAAAATAAATGTCTTCATTCCTTTAATCTCTAAATTGAGCTAGGATTGGGGACGACAATAGCCCAGGACCGAGCCCGCTACTTCCGCATCGCTAGGCCCTTAAGCCGTTTCGCTATTGACGCTTAAACACAGTACCTATATAAAGATGTCAAGCGGAAGTCACAGTCAGACCCGATTAATTCCAACTGAATATGTCTAACATTGACTGCTATATAGTAGCATAACAGAAATATGGGAATATACGTATTTTTGCAAAAAATACTTATACTAAACAGTGTTTATTAAATATACACAAAAATAAGTATACTGTAGTATAGTTGTACTCAAATTATTTTTTAATTAATATCTTTTTATTCTTTAAAGAGTTTTATTACCAAAACAAACGCTTAGTTCGAATTTGGAACTATTTTCAATAACATAAAAAAAAATATATAATTTTGTATTTTCATGTGTTTCCGATCATTACTTCATTTGTTGGTTGGTTTAAAAATGTGAATTATTGTAATGAATACATATTGACATTTCAAACTATAAGGCGCAGTATTTTTAATAATTGATAATCCTTATTGTTCTATAAATAGGGTATATAATAAAAACCTTATTTATATTTAACAATTTCCAGTCTACGCAGACGAAGTATTTCGATTTGCTCGGATAATTAATTATCAAGCTGAAATTGTTCGAGAGAGCGCAGACAAGGACTCGTTATAAAATAGCAATTAAATAATTAAACATTAACGCAAAGTTGTAATACATTAATTTCGAAATGAAATGTAATTATATTCATTACAAAAATCTGACATGGCCCAGTAGAACACGTGGATATTAGCGACGACCACGGCTTAAAATCAAGAGCAAGTATTGGTTGTTACATTTGTTTTTTTATATAAAATCAATGTCTTGTCGGTCAGAAATGGAAACTCGACGAGTGCTGTATATGGCGGATGAATTTCTGCCGCGTGTGCATCTTAACAAGCAATAGATAAATTAAAAATAATATTAGAATAATCTTTTTCACTTTCGTTTGAAAACGGACATATTATTGGAGTTCCAGATTGGTATTTCCAAACATTCTTTCGTGTATGTTAGTGTACTAGTTTTCGCTCGCGGCTTTGGTCGTTATTTAGGTTTTTGTTGTCAGGTATTATTCACACCATATCTTTATAAATTGTATCCTATGTGTTATTCTGATGTCTAAGCTATATTGTAAAGATTCATCAAAATCCATTCAGTAATTTTTGCGTGAAATAGTAACAAATTTCCATACATACCTACTAACTTTCGCATTTATAATATTAGTAAGGATTTATATATATAAAGGGAATACAAGTAATATGTATTTACATTAACGCCTGAAGTAGATAAAATAGTCTGGTACTAAGTGTATTTATTCAGGCCCCTAATAGTGAATTGGGGGATGTTGGCAACCTAAGGCGCTCAAGCCCTCCCAAAAACTATCTAAATATTCTATAACTAAAAATGAACTCGATAATTAATATTTTAGTTAAACTTTTTAGCGAGCATTCTTCTACTAATTAAAGAAAAATAAAAAGTTTTTTATTTTTTAATGTTTACTTTCCTAAAACCATCACCGGGATCAAGTCCCAGCCAGACGGCAAATTCGGATATGGTCGTAACATCCTATAACCAAAAAATAGTAGTGGGTATAAAAATACTATTTACACGTAATGCTCCAACTTACTCAAAGTTTTGTTTTAACTACCATAGTTATTTGAGTAAAAGATCACCTATGTCTACTTATTAAAATTCGGTTCATTTATATCCTTTGTATGATTAAAGTTATATCTGCGAAGACCCTTAAGCTCTTTCAAATGTAATGAACTGTGTTCAGATAAGGCTTAGAATACAGCCAAGCGTGAGCCGGTCAAGATCTTGTTAAATTCCTTTTGAACGCTCCTTCGTGGCATTATTCTATTTGCGTGCGTAGGTTCTCGTTATAAACCGGATTTGGAGGTTCACCGAAAATAATAGTTTATGGAAATTTCTTTTATTATACTTTACTTACTTACTACATGTGATTTTTTTCGGTTTTGTAATAAGTTTTATAGTGTAGATATAAGTTTTACTATGTATATTTATTTATATAAGAATTATTAAAATTAAGTCCTTAACTATACACAAATAAGAATTAAAAATTTGTTACTGTATTAATTATGATCGCGTGGAATGATGGCAATAAATGCTAGCAGCAATTCCCCGTTGAAGCGCAATTCCGATCCTCTGGGCAAAACTTGACCGAACCCTCCTGTCACCACTAAATTAAAGTGTAAAATGTAAATTTATTTATTGACAAAAATCTCAGACAATTATGTCCTTAATTTTGAAGAAGAAGGCTTAAAGTGACCACGCTGCTCCATTTCGTGTTGAATCACATACATAAATTAAGAACGAAAATAAGTTTTAAGACAAGGAATCATTTCAGCTGTTGGTAATAGAAAGTGACACACATACACTGAGTAATTGGTATTCAGTGTAACTACTCGGGTTGGTGTGCAGGCCTATCAACCTTTTTTTCGAGGTTTGTAATCAAATCTATGATCAAAAACTTATGTTTTTAAGATAAACGTGAAATACAACATCGTACGATACAGCTTAAAAACACACCTGCGCATCTAAACAAAGAGAACGAATGACGTAATTTTGAAAAGCTGCGGCGTCACCCACGCGATGTAAGACGATAACGTCAACTGTCTTTGTAGTCGATTTATTTGCGCCAGAGTGATCGCAGCTTAATAGAAGATTACGATTCCATACCGTGCCATTTATGTTGAATTGCTTAATCTGTTTTCGTTCTTCGTGATAGAATCTTAGTTTCAAATATGTTATCGTCGTTATAATTATTCTAGATTTTATAGACCTTTACTAATGTAATGTATGTAATGTAAAAGCAATATTTAGTATTATTGTATTCCAGTTTGAGGGATGAGTTAACACACTGTAACAGACACAAGGGACAATATATCTTAGTGAAATCTGAAACCTTAGTTGGTCACACATTAGTGATGTAAGGAATTATTAAAACTTCTTAACATTCTGTTCAAAAACACAAAAACAAATTCATATATTTATCACGAAGCTATTGTTCCATAATATTCAAAAAGGCTTAAAGGATTTTGTACTTCAAAAGGTGAAGTGGGTCTTTGTTAAAACACTTATTACGCAAGGGTTAGTAAAATGTGTTCTTAATAATTATTCGTACGTATGGCGTTTTTGTATATTTACAATGGGTAGGCATATAAATAATGATCTACTTTTAACTATAAGATATTATAAAAATAGGGACTACCACTATTTCATAAACGTTGTCACCGTTAATTCGTTCATTATATCGTTCATTACCGTTGATTATATCTCTAATAATGTAACCTAACCTAATCTATAATTTATTTTATAAAAGGAATATACTGTGAAGTTAAACTTATCTATTAAAGAAATGAATAGTCTTATTAAATAAATAATAACTTCTGTCTAATGATCTACATTCCGAATCGGTGGTGGCTTCACTTAATATAGATTCAAAAGTGCCTACTTGAATAAAGTATATTTTTGTTTTACTACAATTGTTTGAAATCTTAAACGTTTGACTAGTCTAATCAAATGTAACTTGTTTATTATTGTTTAACATATATAAGCAAAGCTAGTTTAGATGTTGTTAATTATGGTTCCTAACTTCGTAAAATATTATACGAAAAGTTAAACAAAAGTAAGACTTCCTATGTTTGTTTTGTTTCTTGAAATACCTAACGAAACCTAACTGATAGTATAAATGCGAAAGTGATTTTGTCCGTTTGTTTGTTATATGAAAATGTCTTAACTGATCAATTGAACATCATATAATTTTCTATAAAATTTATCAGAAGCACAGTAAAGGACATTGCATGAATATCACCTGCCCCTTTTCTCCACGGGTTGAATAAGTTAGTTTACATAATAGCAAATTAACTTTCCAATGTTAGAATTATTATTTATACAGAACATGCTTAAAAATTGCGTAGTATACGAAATTATGATATCACAAATATATTAATGCTCGTATAAATAAAGTTAAAAAGAAATCTTTTAAGTGGTTAAATTTTAATTATGCTTTCTTGTAAGCCAATGGAGTAATTTAAATTCATACAACTCAACTGGGAATCTCTAAAAACCGAATAAGCATAATGTTATATGGTCAATAAATAAACTTGTCATAACTTTAGCTGTGATATTTATAACCGTAAAGGTATGTTTATGGAAACTATATTGGAACTATGGCTGAACAAACTTGAAATTAAATTTTAATTTTATAAACTTAAATGCAGAACCAGATATAATTCTATATTTTATTGGATTATTCTGAAATTCTGTACGGTAGAGCGAAGTAAGTTTAAATCGTATGTATTAGTATCGTATTTAAAGTGATTCAGCTAATTAAATAAATTAATATATGCCATATTACGCGTTAAGTGGAAGATTGTCGCTTGTCGTTGTTGTTGAATCACAAAATATTTATATTTGTCGTGGCAAATTCCACAAATTTCAAATCTGTTTTTGGTGTGAAGTTGGCGGTTGAAAACGGCAACAAATCTGATCCGTCAAAAAATCACGTCGTACACAGGTTAAAAACAAAACAAAAGGAGTTAAGCTCGTCCATAAATGCTCACCAACTCGCTCGGCTCGGACCTACACCGCGGCTTTGTTGCAGCCTATACCGTGCGGCTTGTGTTTGAAAAATGTTTTCAGCAAAGCAATTTTATAATTCAAAAGTCGGGGATTACCTTTGAAAATGAGTGCATTTGATTTAATTTATTTTCATTGTTACATATAAATTTATTTATATAATAAATAATAAAAATAAATTTATTGACATGAAAAGTTAACATAGTCACAAAACATCCAATGGTCGCGCACTAGGCAAGCCTGTCTTGCGGGTACCACCTACCGGTTACAATTTCAAATGCTTAAACGAGAGCTCGGACGATATTCGATCCCATAAAGAATTACATAATAATAAATCGTTATATAAAATACAGCAATATATATGAAAAATAGTATAGTGTGTAATACCTAAAAAAAAAAAAAAAAAACAATAAGTAAAATAAATATAAATAAACAATAATGAGTATAATTGATAAGAGAGCTTATATGGAATAATAATATGTAAGTGCCAATTTATTGAGGATGGAGCTTGAATGTACTACTACTTTAGAAGCTAGTTTAAAGGTGCCAAGGTGAATTTCACCAGTCAAATTGTTATTGTTTTTATTCGGTAGAAGTCATCCAAAGTAATACAAGATACCGATTTGTTTAGATTTAGCTTATTATTTCGAATGTACTGTAATATAGTAAAAAAAAAAATACCCCCTAATACCTGACGGTGAGATTTGCAGATGACAGCTTTGTCATTGGGGCGCGTTCACACTCTTTATTCACTATACCCTGTACAAGATAGCTTGATCTTTTTGATGTAAATTTTTCTGATCGACGTAACTTTGCAATGACGAACATATTATTTTCTTAATTTAATGATTTTAAAAACTTTCTAACAATATTAAAAAAAAATACATATACAAAATTTCCTAAAGATTCAAGCGTTATCCGAAAATTTTAAGACGTTTTCTGTTATATATTATTGCTTCAAAGAAAAATTTAAATAGAAACACTGAAAATAATAGACGCTGTATAATGTTACATCGGTCGAACGGTAGGGGATATCATTGTTAAGTTCTTGTTACGAACGGGGGTCCTTTTGGTTGGGGTCTCTTTGGCTGGTAATAACTCTTTTTAGAAAAATAAGTTAAAAAAAATTGAATTCTAATTTGAATTACGCATTCCATCGTTCCATCGAATGTTATATTTTCTGTTTCTCATCACTAGCCCGTCTGTCAAAAAGATCAAGCTCACTTGAACAGGGTATAAGACTGGAGCGTAACCAGTTTTCGTAAACATCTTCCGATCAACATTTCTATTAAACTATAGCTTAACTTTGAAACATGATTGCATATTAGTGTTGTTGTTTGATATTATTACGCACAAATTAATCAGCTGTTTTTCTATTTTTTTAATCTATCAGCTTGTTTTTTTTTTTATCTGTAACATAATGTTCAAAACAATAATAGCCTTGATGTAATTATTGTGTGATTGATACTGATTGGTTTGTTTTCAAATGCTGAATTTCTCTTTTTACGATATGTTCAATTAGGAATATTTGCTTACCACGTATATTCTATAGAAGAATTGAGTATTGTTCTGTTCTGGCTTGTGGGCTGAGTGAGTCAGTGTAATCACAGGCTTGAGCGACTTTTCAGCTCTCAAGGTTGGTGACATATTGGCAATCTAAGGCGTGGATAATGTTTGTCAAATCAATGTAATTTTTTTTTGGAGTCGGACAAGCACCCATAGTCAATGGAGCTGTAAGAAACATTAACCATTCCTGACATTGCCAATGCGCCACAAACCATGTGAACTAAGTAAAAAAAAAGGTACTGTAAGTACTATTGCGAGTTTTACATCATTCATGGCTGCAAATGTATGTTACAATGAGATGAGGTCACGGATCTTTCCTGATAGTTCTGTACGTGCTTTCATCTTAGAAGTCCGAGTATAAAAATATTACCCATATTTTTTGAACGTGATAAAGATACATAAAACACGATAAAAATGAATTAATTTGGTCTATTATTTTTTCATGTAAAGACACATAGTTTTATTAGCCAGTAAAATTTTAAATATTCATTATAATATCGGTTTTAATTATTAAAAAGTTCCTCAATGTTTAGTTATTGAACCACTAGCCGTGTATCATGGGGTATGCCATCGGAAACGGCAAATAAAAAAAAATATATACCGATTTTTTTTTGGAATAAGAGTTTTGTTGCATTGTCCATGCTCTAATTTTAACTCGCACTTCCACTGTAGATATATTTTAAAGAGACTATTTAATTAGACGCTGTAAATAAAGTATTTTAGTTACACAAAATAAGCAAAAAAAAAATTCTTAAAAAATAACGAAGGTTCATTCAAACTTTCATTCCCCATTAGGCCCCTGAGTATACCGTAACTGTATGTATTTTACTAAACGCAAGCATTAACACAAATTTCTATCTAAAAAAAGTGAAATGAATCAAATTCTTTTCTCCCCATTTATTACCCTTTGGGGATGAACTATGAATTCCGTTCTACGTTCCATAAAAAAAAAAAAACATTCTGTTAGATTTGTACGTTATACGTCAAGTAGTCATTTTAAAATGTTATTGAGTAAATAGTTTAGATTTGAAACTTCAGTGCAATCCTCATTTATCATCCGCAATAAGAAGACTCAACTCCGCTTGACACTGGAAAAGTTAAACAACTAACTGATATTGATACTGCCCGATTAATATGTTGTGGTTATATTCATAGTATTATATCTTACAGTATATGTATATACTTAGGGTTCTTTTTATTTCATATCAAAGGTAGGTAGGTAAAGGTATAATAGTAAATTGTGCACTATGTGGTCACCGGTGCTTATAAAAATTTGCATTGTCAGAAATATTAACAACCCCTTATGATGGTAATCATTGTGTAACATTGGGAACTGAGATGTTATTTCCATTGCGCATGTAGTTACACTGGCTTTTTAGTAACCCTAGTAATTAATCTGTGACTTTCTTTCCTTTATTCGTATTCCTGGTCCATAAATAGTTTAGCTTCTAAACTACGCTTCTTAGAAAATTCTACTATCCATAGAGAAATACGTATCTTGATACTGACCTAAGCCCACCCAGCCTTGGGCACTGTTATTAGTGCTACTCCATAGTTTGTTATTATTGATAATACTTTTTAAAGCGAAAGGTGTAGATAAAATCTAGAATAATTATAACGACGATTACATATTTGAAACTAAGATTCTATCACGAAGAACGAAAACAGATTAAGCAATTCAACACAAATGGCACGGTATGGAATCGTAATCTTCTATTAAGCTGCGATCACTCTGGCGCAAATAAATCGACTACAAAGACAGTTGACGTTATCGTCTTACATCGCGTGGGTGACGCCGCAGCTTTTCAAAATTACGTCATTCGTTCTCTTTGTTTAGATGCGCAGGTGTGTTTTTAAGCTGTATCGTACGATGTTGTATTTCACGTTTATCTTAAAAACATAAGTTTTTGATCATAGATTTGATTACAAACCTCGAAAATAGGTTGATAATATCTTATTTTGTCTACTTATTTCATTTAAACGCGTCAATCTTTCCAAAACACATAGGCGACATCTCGATTTAACTTATTCTGATTTATTTGTATCCCTTTTTAGCGCTGGTGATGTGAGCAGCATCTTCTAGGTGGATATCGCCCACTTACCATTAATTCTACCACCAATTATTCATATTTCAATACGAAGGTTAACTATGTCAGGGTTAAATGCAAAGCGATCTCGTGACGGCCTTCAGAGAGACGGAGGGTGTATTGCTGGTTTTATAGTTGGTATTCCGATAGTTGGTTGTCAGTGTGTCCCACATATCGTAAGAAACCGGTAACTCACATACTAGGGGGAGGCGTTTTTCTAGCGAATAAAATATAAAAAAGTGTGTCAAGTTGCAGGCACATGGGAATTAACATCATCAGCATTATATTTGTAGTTAGTGGATTATTGGTAATATCAGGACTAGAAAGTACAGTATTAAGTCATGATAGGAGTACAAAGTATTAGCGACAGGGAGTGAAGGAGCCCGTTACCAATAAATTAAAAATATTAACTCTTTCCGTAAAATATATCAATATAAGTATTGTTACCCACTTGATGTTTTCTATCTATATAAGTAAAAATGAATGTTTGTTTATTTGTCGTCTTTGCGTTTCTAAGCCATTGATTCGATCGCGATGAAAATTTAACGAGTTTCGCCGGTATGGTTCCTAACCCAAAAATAACTAGAATTATTCTTTGTTTGTATTTAAATATTTTAATATATACATCTCATGTTGAATCTTTCTTTGTATTTTTTTATCCCGTAATTAACACGCTTATTGGAGAATCTCATTCTACTCGTCTGAAGTCGTGATGAGTATCTAGTTTTTTCTAAATACAAGCAATTGAAGACATCTGAGTTTTCTAATCTAATATGAACATGAAATGATTTTGATTGAACTTTCATTTTTTATCTCTTTAATTTGTAGAATTTATCTTTATTAACGCGATAGTGTAATCAATTCATAAAATTATAATAATAATTTAAAAAAAAAGATGATAATAAAGAGATACAAAAAATCTTCTACTGTAAAAGTAACATATGGTATATTTTTCCGAGATAAAAATTTTTCGTGCTGTGAAAACCGTTAGAAAAATACACGGGCCCATGCCAAGGGGGTCACGTGGAATTCCTTGCCAATCCAAACCACTGCGCTGCATCTTCTTCACGGATCATTGAGGGTGCGGGATCGAGTTGCTATAACGTATTTGCAGTCCGTGCAGTACGTAAAGCAGCACGAGGCCCTCTCGCTACCTTCTTCCTCAGGGAAATCTTTCGAGAGGGTCAAGTTTAAGGCCAGCAAGGCACCTGCAAGCTCCCCGGTATTACAGTTGTCCAGGGGTGGTGGTTCCATCAGATGAGCCTCCTGATCGTTTGCCACCTACGACTTAAAATAAAAAAATACGATGCTTTCATAGTCTTAGCCGAGTGGAATTGGTACTTTCTCTTTTCTGCTCCACCGTATTATTTTGTAACATGGCGGTCTCACAGAAAAAGACTTTGACTCTCCACACAATTTGTTGTAGAGAGAGTTCTTGTCCAACCTCACGGACGAGTATCTAAGGTTTCACATGAGGCACGCCTCTACCTATATACTTGGCGGTGTCCCGGTCCGTGCCACAGTGGTGATACCCTTCGCGTCCGATCTTACAAAGGTAACAAAAACAACGGTGACCCAGCATTATCTATGTATAAAATAAATAAACGGATAAGACACTATACAACTATCGAAAATGTAGTTATAATATTTCCTAAAAATTTGGCCTCATCGAAAATTCGTTACAGACGTGACGTCGTTGTAGACAGATGTGGATCTTTATTCAAATATCTCCTTATTCAAATGAATTACTCCGGATCTTGTGAGAAATTGAAAAGATCGAAGGCCCCCGTTCAATTTGGCTGTGAATAAAAAATTGAAAGTATATTGGGGAAGTAGGTTTCGTTTATACTATAAATTAGAAATTTGCGACTTTTGTCAATTTAAATTGGAAGTTTTGGAATAAAACTAAATTTATTTTATAAGATTTATAAAAAAAAATATTACTGATTCGACTTTTTGCAACGCGTTCGTTCGAAACCTTCCATTCCATTCACGTTCCAAGCTATACTGTTTTCTTAAGCTGGATTGTAGTTTATTCCGTTACGATACACGTGGTTACGTTTGATACAGACATTTAAACGAAACATGTATGTTTCCTGAGAATTATAAACACAACGCAAACGGAACGGATTTCAAAACACGATTTTGGTTTGAAATAAATAAAGGTTCATAAAGGTTATATTATTCTTCGAATTGGTGTGTATGCTAAAGTGAGTAATTAGAACAAGAGACCCAACTTAAGCGTTTTTTGATAAGTCTTTGAACTGGTGACCTCTTACATTAACAAGATAATTTGCCTTATACTTTTCTGTCATTGATAAAATATACTAAAGCGTTCTTTTTGTTTGTAAAACTATGCATATATTTCAGTTTGAATATTTTAATATTCGATTAAGTATAGTACAATGAAATCGCAAGAAGAATGGTTTCTTTATAGCCTCGCCCTTACTGTGTCGTTCAAAGTTTGATAAATATTTTTCTTCCTTTAAGCGGCGTCCATTCATTCGTTCAATTGAATGAAACGAATTTTTACTTAATTTAGTAACGATTTATTTTTTTATTTGATTTTTCGTACAAGAGTTTTATAGTTTTAAATTTTTCTGTTATTCAACAAATATTATTCAAATAGATTGTACGAGTAGTATTCTTTGTTAGATATTTTTAAAGTTTTTGACTAAGAGTATTTCGTATTCATGACTTAGAAAAAGACGTTTTGTAGCTTTTAGGAGTCGACGATAAATCTAAATATTTGAATTTAAAAATATCGTTATGCATTGTGACACGTAAAGTATTTATGTGTACTTTATTTAAAACGTGAAAAGATAAGGCCAGGTCTCATAAGTGGTGAAAAACGCAGCCAAGGGTGTTCGTTTTTTTTTATATAAAACAGATTGGTGGACGTGCAAATGGTACCATCATATGGTTAGTGGTTAGCAAATATTAACCATTCTTTCTAATGTAATAATTAATAATAATTCCGCTAATCGTGATACCAGTATGCTATGTACCTTGTTCTTGTATTTACTCTGGTTCACATTTCCATCAGGCCGAAACACAATAATACTAAGTATTGCTCTTTAGTACACAAAGTCCTACTACCGAGTATGATATCACGAATTTACCTTCGATCGACACCTGAACAATTTATCTTAAAACAAGCTAAAGTCTGGGCTCATAATAGTAGCACAACGTCATAACAATGACTGGATGGTGACCACTCAAACAAGCTTGCATAAAGCCGCTTAGGTTTAGGGTCTGAAGATTATTGCTGGGCCCGAAAGGACTGAAAAACAGGAAAAAACTCTTCAACTAAGGCGACCAGGAGACTTGCCAACTTTTCAAGGAGGAGTAGCTAATTTTTTGAAGTGCACGAGTGTGTGCGTAAACAATGTCTATTCTCTGTCCTCATAATCCAATGGGAGGAAAGACGGTTTGGAAAAGGAGTGTAGGACGGTTATTTTTTACCTGATCTACGGTTCGAACTCGAGATCAGAGGCTTCTAAACAATGAGTTTTTAACAATATGCCTCAACTCAGTTACTAGTTTAGTTTCTCCGTAAAAAAGTGAAATTATTTCGTTCAGCAAATTGAAAGTTTTTAGACTGTAGACTATTTATGTTTATCGTGTTATATACACACGACATCCTTAATTCCGTCAGATACAAATGAGCCATCACAAATATAATATCACCTATCAGATATATTTATGGATTCCTGTCTGTCCGTTTTCAAGTTAATAATTAAACACACAATTCCCGAAAACGAATTTAGCTTCGAGTATTTTCGCTCATATTTCGCGACATTCATTCAATTATGAAATTATGTCGAGAAAAATTTACATTTTAAATGTTTTGACGTAGTTTTGACTCGCATTAGCACTCGTCTCACATCATTAAGCAGTCGCTTGTTTGATTCTGAAGCCAAACTTAGTTTTTATACTAAAACTAGCCGTGTACCCTATGGAATATCTCATGGAAAAGCACTGTTACGTTGATCTTTTAAAATAAACAAAAGAATAAACACAGACTTTATTGATTCTAATTTAAAAAAAAATACGAAATTTTAAATACCATTTTCCATATTTCGAATTTATTAAAAAAGGCGAACTTCTATTCAAACTGTTAACCTCTTGGGTAATGAATTTTGTAAAATGCTGTTACATTTTTCTTTTACTGAAATACCTAAATAGCGTCAGTAACTTTATTTTATAATAAAAATGTTAAATAAATATTAATTATAAAATATTCTTTTCACCTAAATACTTAAACCAAGATACAAAACTACTTCCTCCATTTAACCCGGATAAAGTCATCTCCTTCATTCGGAAAAAAAAGTCTTATTGCTACCAAAAGATATTCCTGTGCAAAATTTCATTCTGTTAGACAAACTGGCTTAGACTGTGCGTTGCATGTCAATAAGTCAGTTTCTTGGAGGTAGTGCTTAATGTAAGCTAGTCTGGGTAGGTTAACCAACTTATCCTATATACTACCGCATAGGAATACTTCGTCTTTTTGTGTTTCGGTGTTTTATTACAGGAACAAGCCATATAGCTAGAATAGTTAACGTTTCTAACTATTCAATTTCTATATGGTGGTGACCACATACCATCGAGTAGCCAATTTTCCCGTCCGCCTACCAATTTAATATAAGTTGTTTTAAATTTGATTAAGTAGATTCAAAGTAAATTAATTCAGAACCTACGCAAAATTTCTTAACAGAATATTAAGTTTTTGACAACTAGGTTAATAAATAGTAGCTATTTAAATTTAATATTGATTTACATAAAGAAATATAGCTTGGTGTAAATGTGTATTATTTACGTGGTGTTGGGTCTTGTACAGGCCTGATCGGTAGGTTCTGTTTGAAGGTTGAGTGAGCCAACGTAAATACAGGCACAAGGGACATGATATCTACGTTCCCAAGCTTGATCAGTTATTCTACCGTCAAACAGCAGTACTCAGTACTGTTGTGTTCCGGTTTGAAGGCTTAGTGAGCCAGTGTAACTTCTTGATTACCAAGGTTAGTGGCGCATTGGTGATGTAAAGAATGGTTAATATTTCTTACAGCGCCATTGTCTATGGGAGGAGGTGACCACTTACCATAAGATGGCCCATATGCTCGTCAGCCACCGGAATACCCACTAAAAACTAGCGGTACCCACGCCGTATCTTCGGGAGGGCATCACGGGATCGTTTACTACCTTTGTGGGCCTCCAAGCTAGAGGAGTTCAGGGGGTATTATTCTATCACGCTGCTCTAATGCTGGTGGTAAAACATGTGGCAGAGTTTCATTTGACACTTGCTCATGATGAGCAAGAAAGAGATGAATATTCTGGGCTTTCGCCCTATGATCTTGAAGATCTAGTATTTTCAGTAGGTTTCGCCTTTTTAGCAACTGGTCTTTGAATTATAAACCGAAAGGCGGATGGAGCGCGTGGATCATACGCGCATATAAATAATAAAGCAACAAAATCGAATATAAAACTCTTGGTAGTGTGAATGAACGTGATTTTTTTTTTAATATGTCAAAAAAGTTATGACATATTTAAAAAAAAATAAGTATGTTACACTATAATTTTCCCTCAAGTTGTCTAAAAATATATTTATATTGATTCATTTCCGTAAGATCTCTCTTCGTATCTCATTTGTGAAAGTTTGGAACTTGTTTTCAGAGAAATGAAAAAATAGAAAAAATAAATTTCAATATTTAATCAAAAGTTTTATTCAAATCCTGACATACTTTAAAATAAAAACATCTTATTTGTTTATTTAAAAGCGTTGAACTAAGACATTTCAATTTCAATGTAAAACCGAACCACGGCGGAAGATAAATAGTCAGGTGTGTGTAAGAAAAGTATAAACTACCTCTATCAAGTAACTTTCTAAGCATATTACGTTAAAAATGTAAAAATATTTTGCTAGTTTGGTTTTCCGTATCGGGGATGAATAATCTCAGAAAATAATAATGTCAGAAAAAATGCTAAACAAACTTTAAAGCAATTTGTTATTAATAGAACCTAGTACAAGGAAAGCGACTCGATATACAAACTTTTTGGTGGTTCCACAAAAAGTTCTAATATTTATTTAAAGAAAAATCTTATGTACCAAATGATGTTTGTAGATGATGTATTGTCGAATTATCACTATATTCACAATGATATATCAGTATAACCTAACCTAACTGTATAATGTATAATTAAATGCTATAACGTACAAATTCTGTAATTTTCAGTTGCAAGAATTACCCACCAGGCAAACCCGCAAAAGGCCATCACGCACAACTTTAAAATTAACTAACTCACTTATCTCTGTCACTGTACCGATCTACAACTTTTGTCATTAATACTTGTAGCGTCTGCGGGTACAGTCGAGCACGAAATGAAGTTGCATCCTTATTACAAGTTACAAACTTCTTTTCACTCAACCTGTTTGTACAAACAAAATTTACTCCGAAATGAATTTAGTTTCATGTTATATATTTTTTAAGCATTACTTATATTTTTCCAAGTCTAAATAAATGTCGGAGGTACGTATGTACTCATAATCATATATACACGTAAATCAATTTAATCGCTTGATAAGTCTTAGCCCACTTTCTGTCAATTTTGGTTATCTATTTGGTATCTTTTTTTTTATTAATATGTTCCTCTACAGTTACACTGATTGTATTTTATTGTTGATATGTGAATTATTTTATCGATAGATTTTTTTTATTTTGTCGAGTTGTTCCGTCATAATCATTCCACATAATCTCAACCTGTGTGCAGCATAAATTGTGTTCACAAGAGCTATTCTGTAAGAAAATCGAAACTCATAGCGTGAGCGTGAAAAGTCAGAATGTGATAAGCGATATTGTCTATAATCATAAAATTTATAGGATACACGTATCAAAATGGCGTATCACCGTTAGTCGTTTGTCAACATTTCAAGAGTGAGATAAAAAGTGATTTCTTACAAAATCACGGCAGTACATCCGTCAATATCATTAGCACGTCGTCTCCACTACGAGCAGATGCGACAAAGGTGTGATTTCCGAAATCTTTTCTGTGGTATCGTAAATATAAAACATGTTGATTTAAAATAGGTTCAGATTGAATTTGAATAATGATGGTAGTTAAGTTTATGAAAATTGCGGTTAAATTAAAAAAAATAGATATTTTTTTATGGAATGCGTTCATCAAAATTAGTAGTATTCTGATTTAAGTATTAATTTTGATAAATTGAATTATAAGATTTAAGTAGTAATTCATTTGTATGTGTGTCTCTGCATATGTGTGTGTACTCAGCATACTCATTTCAAATTGTAATAGTAAAACTATATATTTTTTGTTTATCAAATCAAAATAAACTAAGCAAACAAGAAGTTATGTTTTCGCTTCGGCTTATAGCATTGTCTGATTGCGGTTATTTTTAATTACTTCCGAGAATATTTGGATTCAAAATAAAATATTGGACATGAAAAACATTTAATAAGAAATATCGTTAAGATACATTTAATTTTTACAGAAGAAAATATGCAAGAAAAATAACTCATTTTATAAAGGTCTTTTTTGTTTGTATCTAATGTAAAATTATACAATTTTAAGGAGAACAATTTCAGTTGCGAACTTTCATGCTATCGGCCAGATGAATATTCAGCTGCGTAGGCCAAACTCAATGATTTCGAAAGAAAATGTGATTGTTATCCACTAAAAGCCCTGCGATGGTCGTCCTCAACATAGATTGGATGGGCCTCTGGATCGTTATCCTTTGCCCCAGTGTGCATTATTTGCTAATTTATTTCCATATCGAGACCCATGTTGTATTGACTTGAAAACATGATAAATGTTTGTTTTGTATTATATGAACGGATGACGTAAGAATGGTGTATGTTTGGGCACTCCCAAGCTACTTTTCTATTATTTACGTCGGCTCCTTACGCTAAATAATAAAATAAAAATGCGTCGGTTCGATACAGTTTGCTCCACAGATGTGTAGAGTGCTTCCGTGCAATTAGGGGACGAGAACGTTACGCAAATATTGGAACATCGGGATTACGACCGAGAAAGTAAATCTAACAAAACTAAATTTACAAAAGAACTGATATGTGTGGAACAAAAATAGTCGGAATTTTAGCGTTGGACTTTTTAAGGAGAAGGTTTTCAAAGTTTATTGAATGGAGGTTCCTGGATACACATATAGGTATCATCCGACACATGGAATTTCCTCATGACGTTTTCTGTCACCGCTTACATATCACTCACTGCACGATTTTTATTATTTTATTGTTGAAATATGCAAGACGGTATGAGAAAAGATTTTCATCGAACACATGTGAGTGCTGGTTAATTTCGGCTTAAATATCTTTTATAGACATAGTAGACGTAGACACATTTTTATTGTGCCAAAGATGTGGTCACCGACGCCAATCGGAGCAGAGTAATGGAATGAATTCCAAATCTTCTCAATAAAAGAGTAGGCCTTAGCCCAGCAGTGGGACGGATGACCCACCACGTGTATTTATATTTATACTGTTACTGTAACTGGTAAATTTAATATATAATCAATAAACCATATGAAATAAAAAAATACACCGACAAATGATTAGAATTAAATGTACATGATTAGTATCATTATTGCTTGTCTACCGCTGCCGTATACGTCAGAGAAAGGGAAGCCAGACAAACTGGCGCCGTAACGCGTTACGTAACGAAGCGGTTTACCCTCCCATAAGAAGTTATCACTTCAAAAAATATAGTGTTACGTTTATAAAATAAATATATATTTCTTATTCCTATAAAAATATCCAGCAAGCGTAGTATATAATATACGCGCTACGCATACACAAAGCCGGCTGTGTGAGTGTGACGTCAAGACGACGAGAGCGTTATGACGTTTGTTGTCAGGGAGTACGGGTCTTATCTCAAAGGCGCGCAAATATGTTTCACATTAAAAATATTATCTTATTTCTTAATTATAGCTTCTTTAAGATCGTTAACTTACATTAAAATGACTGATTTGTAATATAAGGTATTAAATTTTTGAATGCCACTTGGTCTAGTGGCTAGATATAAGGCCGCAGATCCTGAAGACCTGGATTCAAAACCCAGCTTGGGCCGATAAAAAGTTATTGAGTCTTCTATCGAAAGATACTCAGTAACAGCCCAGAGTTTGGACGTTGGAAGCCGTTCGAAGCCGTTGGTCCTATCCTAGAACTCATCTCGGTCGTGTCGAATTCGCCGTTCCATCGGATAATGACAGTGAGGGACAAGAAAGTGCATCTGTGTTAGCACACACACTAGTGCAGTATAATATGTCCTACATAATTGGCTGATCTCCCTTGTGTTTGACTAAACTCGGTCAAGATGACGTCATCATAATTATTAGTTTTAAATACGTGTATACTCATCGTATACTGTTGTATAATATTTAAAAGTAATATAATAGAGTCGTTGTTAATTATTTTATGAAATTCGTGACATTTTAAAATCATATTCCGTCGACATTAAAATTCCATTATCCGAGGTTTCAGAACGGTCGAGAGTAGGGTGCCCTTCAAAATGTTTTATTAGTATATTTTGATGACCCCATTGCATTGAATAAGTAATAAAAAATATTTTAGAAAATAAAATGTCCGAATTGTGTGTGCTTGGGCATTTAAAACCTACAAATAATTTTGGTTCAATATATGTTTATATTAGTTACCCGTTTCGACTTCAACACATACCAATATATAAATATCATACAAAGTTACTCGAATCATTTCAGTTGAAATTTTCATATTCAAATAAATGTGAACTATAGTTGATTTCGTGAAGAGACAGCGGTATTCCGTTTTTCAGATATAATCTATTTATCAATATATTTATATATATATATGATGCAACATCATGTACAGACTGTAAATTTCCCACTGCTGAGTCTCCTCTCCCTTTCAGGGAAGGCTAGGGAGCTTATTCCATCACGCTGCTCCAATACGGGTTATTGGATTCACATGTGGCAGAATTCCGATGAAATCAGACCAATACAGATTTCCTCACGAGCACATGATGAATTACAAACATAAATTGAGCACATGAAAATTCACTGGTGCTTGCCTGGGTTTGAATCCGCAATTATCAATTAAGATGCGTTATAACTGGACCATCTCGGCTCTTATTTAAGATAGATTATATATTTACTTGTCTATTGCTATAAAGATATTTATTGCTCGAGTTAACTAATTCAAATTGCATTGTATTGCACTAAAAATATCAGATGGTATGCCAATCTATGTAAGGAAGTGAATCATTTAATTAAATTAAATGGAATAGATTCGTGACAACGCAACGAGTACCGTAATCCAAGGCCAGATTGTAATTTATCTACATATATAATCAAGATATTATGAAGATCAGCTGATGCAATTCAAAATACAAGGATGTATTTGGACTTTGTTCCAATGACAGATAGATGACGTCACGACGACGGCCAGTAGCTGTATATAGTCTATTTTCTCTATTTTATTACTATCCCTCCGTGTTTAAGGATGACGGTGTAATATGTTTCCTTCTGATTTCGACGTCTTAAACCAAGGTCCGGTACAGGAGGCGCTCAAAGGACCCGCGATTTCTGAGCCCTTGAGTGGGCTGCCAACATTCGGATGAGTATTTTAAGGCTAGCCTCCACCCGATTTTGCTATAGAGGCCAACAACTACTATCAAATAGAAAATAAAAATACTACTAAACAATAATATTCTAAGCTTCGTTTAAGCTCGGAGCGGCTGCGTGTGGAGGGTGTCTTCGCTGACTCGCTACGCCGAAGAAGACGGAGGAGAAGGCGTTGGCGTTATTAGCATCTCATCTCCTTGCCATAATCGTCGCAGATACTAGGGGGTTTTCTGTTCCTAGATTGGTGTCCCAGATAGTCGGGCCAAATGTTGGAGCGTTACACTTGTATGCATAAGCGATCCCGTGGCTCTCTTTGGTTTTTTAGTCTGAGTCCCACAAACCTCCCACTTCAAGAGGGAAGAACGCATTAATGCGTTTAAAAAAAAACGCAAATTACGCAGTAAACGCATAAACTCATCTGGATAGGTACCAAACGCTCATCTCATATTCTATCAGGCAGCAATACATGCATTGCGGTGCTCCGGTTTTATTAGTGAGTGTAATTATAGACGCAGTGGGCATAACATTTTTATATCTGTGTTTAGTGGCGCATTGATGTTGTTAATAATTATTATTAGTAACTATGTATATATTTGTAGCAAGATCATTTGATGCTTATAAGTGCTTTAAAATTTTCAATATGAAATCACTAACGTTAGCAAGTAAGTAGCAAAATTATAGCAAAAATGGTGTTAGCTGTTTTCGGAATACGTTCGAGATTTGTTATTTAAAGAAAAAGTGTATAAATATACTCGTATCATATTTATCACAGTTAAACCATTTTCATAGCATCGAAGTGCTGCAATAGGATCTAAGTTGTTTTGATTCTCTCTCATTCTTCAATACGATATATATATACCCAGACGGTATGCCATCAATCCCATACAACCACTTAAATTCGAGAACAAATTTCGAAATTAACCAAAAAGCGTAAATTGAATGATAAAATTAATACGTCATCCATTACACGAACTGCATTTATCAATAACAATCATTTTGAGTGAAAGCGCTATGAGTAAACTGTTAATTCGTTAAATCAATGGCCATCAAATAGCTGACACAATTTTTACTAGCCTTCAAATTGTTCATCCCAAGCAAAACCTGACCCAATCACGAAGGTAGAAGGTTTAAAATCATTTGCGCGACACATCACTTGTAAAAAATAGGCCGGGGTTGAAGTAAAGTGCTCTTGTATACAAGAGGTTGTATTGAGGGTCAAATCTTTGTTAGAAGTATTATTCGTTTATCTCATCGGATCTTACACTCTCGATATCCACCTTGAATGTAGGGCTTTTATTAGCTATCGGCGTTGTGATTGGGCGAGTGCACTTGTGTGAGTATGCTTGGATAGTGTTGAGTGCGGTGGTGTGAGTTGGGCGTGTTTGTTAAGTGGGTTTATATTTTTAAGACGTGTCATGTTTTCTTTTTAAAGAGGTTTTATACTTTGTCGCAAATATTAATCTTAATAATCAGAATTGGCATTCTGTATGAGCTCAATCTGCGAATCACCATCAAAGTCATGGTTAAAGGACTTTTATTCAAAGGACTATAATAATTAGTATATTTAAAGGATATCAATGCAATGTACCACCATCAGTCGGTTTTTAAATATTTCACGAGTTACGCAAAATATCAAAAAGTTACTTTTATAAGATACTGTTCTGCGGGGAGCTTCGAGCTTGTAAATAGCTCGACTGATTGTGACTTTCAATATTCACCCAAGTGGAGGATTTTTATTAGCGATCGCCATTGCTGTTTAACGACTGAAGTTGAGCAGGGTGAAATGGATTTTTTGTAAAGATTTTAAGGTACTCGCGAGTTTATCTTTTGACTGTTTGTTAATGGTAGAAGAAATAATATTAGGTCTACAAATTTTATGGCTTTGGATAATTGAAATAGGGGCTTTAAGTATCCAACATTGTGGGGTGTTTTAGATTTGAGTTTATTTATAATATATGCGTGTGGTAATAATACATGTTCACTAATCATAGTCAAAAATCTTTATTCAATACGCAAGCGTTAAACTCGCTTATTGATAATCAAAATTCTACCAGTGAAAGAAACATAGCGTGATTTTTAGCGTGAGTAAAATATGGCATTTAAAAAATGCCATATTTTACAATTATATTCTTTATACAATAATAAAAAACATATCTTCGTTTTGTGAAATACCCTGGCTGCGATCGTCTTACGTCCTAACTAAAAAGTTAGTTAGTTTTGTGAAATCCTTAGCACTCAAACGCTTTTTAACGATTAATTTAAATTTTATAATTGAATATTTTTGCAACTTTGTGGAATCCTGTTGTAAAAGCGTATACATTGTCCTACAAGTTACTAAGCCTGCAGAAATTTAACGCTGCATAAATATTTAAGCCACAGTGGCCAAACTTAAAGATTAACAAATTTAACGGGAGGTATTATTATACAGGAGTGTGCGCAAACCCGAAGAATGGATCTGTCTTTTTATGTTCTTACACTCACAGAGTTCAATGGCATGGCAATTTGTGAAGTGATATTTGAGGCACATCAGTGATATATTGAGTTTCGAACCAGCCTTTTAGGATGCTACTGTGAATTTATTTATAGATAACTCAGTAACTTACATCAGCGCGACCTGGAACTAAGAACTGGCAACAATAAATTTTAAGGATTTTGTATAATGATAAAAATGTTTTAAATAAATCTTTCTGTAAGAAGAGACACGTTCAAAACGAAAATATCGCACGCCGTTTATTAACAACGTTAAAGACTTAGAATTACAAGTGGCTACGTAATCCAGATTTCTATAAATTTTAGGTCATTGTTCACGATCACCACTAAAAGCTTAAATATTACTTTTAACCTGAATCAATACAGATCATGTTTCACGCTAAGTTGCGTCAAGTTTATTTATCTTTTACACGTTACGACATCGGATAAGACCTAGCGATATTCGAATATAAATATTCAGTAATTTTGAAGAAGGCTTTACTGAAAAATTAGTAAGGGTGATAATGAACAGGACGTTGAATCCACAAAAAAGGTTTGTAGTTGATAGTAAATTAGCAATTTGTAAGAACACTATACATTTAAGCAGCTTTTAACCTATATTTAATTTATTAATCTACTTTACCTACGGCACACAAACCGTCACACCCTCTTATGCCACCTAGAGGGGCGAATTAAAAATTGGAGCTACAGGTATACAAAATTTCAACTAAATTGGTTAGTCGTTTAAGTGTGAACAGAACAGACAGAGATACGTTCACAAATTATATTATTATTATAGATTAATATAAGAATAACAATAATGAATGAAAAATTAGAATTCCATGCATTTACTCATATAGCCATTTTTTATATTACATTAGCAGCCTGTAAATTTTCTACTGCCGGGCCTCCACTCCCTTTGAGGAGAATGTTTGGAATATATTCCACCACGCTGTTCCGATGCGGGTTGGTTGGTTGGAAGTATGGTATATAACCATTACAATTTCAATTATATGCAATTACGGCTAGCTCTAAACATTATGTTTGCTTCGTAAACATTAACAGTTATAACTTTCCGATCGAAACTTATCATTCACTTAAGTTAAAACATATATTTAAAATAACAATTGTTTTTCATTAAAAAATAATAATGAGTTCAGGATAAATAAATGAACACTCATTATTTTGTTCTATTATTCTCAATATCTCCTAAATCCTCAATCTGATACATAATTTAGTTTTTAATACCATATTTAATACTATCACAATCTTATTGGTGTAACAGAGTAACTACTGAGTTACTTGTCGTTTTTATCGTCATTGGTGTCAAGCTGGTGTTAACTTTTTTGCTATTCATACGTGCTTATAGGTGCTCACATCCCATAAAAAGATGAGATGGTTCAGTGGTTCAAACCCAGGCAAGCACTACTGAAATTTCAAGTGCTTAATTTGTTTTTACAATTGATCTTGTGCTCGGTGGTGAAGGAAAACATTGTGAGGAAACATCTATCCAATTTAAATAAAATTCTGCCACATGTGTATCCACCAATCCGCTTTGGTGCAGCGTGGTGTAATAAGTTCCAAATCCTTCTCAATTTACAGGCTGTTCTCAATCTCCAATTGCGTGGTTCCTTTGAATAAAAATAAGATATTTACAAAAATCATATATTAATGATTATTTTAACAAAATAAGTAATTTTTGTTAACACATTATTAAGACAGTGAATAAATGTGTCCACCGGCCCGTGATAGTTTAGTCAGATGGAAAAAAGCTATGATTTTTTCTCCTTTAATGTAAAGGAGACATTTGTTTAACTACAGTAAGTTTACGGCCCGTTACCCGTTCGAAGTTACATATAAAAATTATACTAATAGTTATTACCCGTATTTGCCTGTTTTGTATTGGTTGCCAAATTGGTTCACTAAATGGAACTGTTAGTTTCTAGGATTAGCGCGTGAAGCCAAAACTCTTAAAGCTTGTAATGTAAACTAGGTCCGCAGTGTCATTAGTGTTAAATTTTGATTAACATTATAGGTAGATAGACTGAAATTTTTTCTAGACTGTTCTTTTTCTTTTATGTTGTAGATGGCAAACGAGCAAGAGGTATCGCCTAATTGAAAAGCTACCCATGGACATCTGCAACACCAGTTGGTTTGCAGGTATCCTTTAAGAAAGGTGTACATTATTTTCTTGAAGGTTCCCAAGTCGTATCGCTTCGTGAAAACCACCGGCGAAAGTTGATTTTACAGGGTGGTGGTGCAAATCAAAAAAAATACTTCATATTTCTGGTTACCCATTATATATAAATAAAAAACACAATGCTCCGTTATAATTTTACAAAATCATTTAAAAATAAATTACCTCTGGTTTGGATTCGTTATATTAGGATCATTTTAAGCAGTACGACATTTATATTAAAATGTCGTCTCGTGTGAAGCGGCCTTCTAAATATTAACGTTACGTTCTCGATCAATGAGTGACAACATTGACAATGTTAATCTCGACTGGAGAATTGGAGACAAATAATCTTAATGATCTTATATAGAGTTACTTTGGATTTGATTTAATCTAAAAAGTAACAAGTGTACAATGAAGCTACTTTTGGTACGTCAAACTCTTCGTCTAGAATTTTATTTCATATTGAAGCTGTTCAATGGCTTATCATTAGATTAATAATAACTATATAAGCTATGAACTGATTAATTTAATACATGAAATTCTGATTTACAAGAAAATTTCATCAAATGTGTATAAGTTACAATTTTTTTTATTTTATGATATCGGTATGCGGACGAGCAAATGGGCCACCTGAAGGTAAGTGGTCCCCACAGAAGTATTAACCATTCCTTATATCACCAATGCACCATCAACCTTGGAACCTAAGATGTTATGTCCCTTGTGCCTATAGTTAAACACACTTATTCACCCTTCAAACCGGAACATAACAATACTGAGTACTGCTGTTTGGCGGTAGAATATCTGATGAGTGGGTGGTACCTACCCAGACGGTTGCATAAAGACCTACCACCAATATTTTTTAGTATTAACATAATACTATTACAATAATATTATTACATTTTATATTTATAATATTTTTAAATAATAAAAAAAAGTTAATAGAAGCATTAAGTCGCTTAGAGTTTTCTATTGGATACATTTCGGAGAATGTGTTCAGGAGTTACATGAATTAATTCCGCCCGTTCCCTTTTGCCAACGAACGGCTACGCAAACGCGACCAAAGCACCATAGGTACACAGTGGAAATTCCCCGATTACGTACGAAGCGCTTCGAATCCAACTTTACCATTCGCACCGCTACACTGTGGAATACTTTGCGTCTGTATTTCCCGATGGGTACAACCTTGATGTCTTCGTATCTAGAGTTAACATAGGTAGGTAGGTATTTATAGGCAAGCGTAAAAAACTTAACATCAGGCAATACAACGGTCAAACGCTAGCCTATTAAGAGTAAAAAAAACAAGAAATAAGATTTGAAGATAAAGTAACACAGAAAAGTACTTTTTCTTGTAAGAATTTCCTTGTTTACTTAGTAGTTGATAGCTTTTTAGTTTAGCTTTTAGTTTGATAATGAAAATTATTTTAAGACCTTTCATTTTCAAGATCAATGTCATCTGTAAAGTAACCAAGTGTGAATGAATTGTTGTCATGTAAATAAATTCCTGTTTATTTGTGTTTCATATTATTTTTTTCGTTTCCTTTCTACGCTATCACAGCATCTCGAGAAAACATTAATTTTGGATGAAATACTGATTCCGTATATGTGTTTACGTCAAGTTCAAAGCAAGAGGACACTTGCCCTGCCATACATTTGCTCATATTTTTTTTTGATAAAAATATAACTTATTGTAAGGGATAACTCTTATTGTGAGGCATACGAAACATTTAACATTTTTGTTACAAAACAATAATATTACGAAGAATTTTGTGAAGTAGATGTTAGATATTATTGTGAACAATTTCATGAAATTTTTTTTAGTTTCGTATATATTATTCTGATCTATCTAAAATGATCTATGTTAAATTGAAACATTACGAGGTACCAGGCTTGAGTATTGTCATTAAATTAATATCAGTTAATCTTTTAGTTTACACTCTCCTTGAAAAACACGTATAACACCAACAAGTTCTTCGTCTTGAAATTGTCTTCCCATTGGACCATGAGAGTGTCTCAGTGAATACAGAATAACTCCATGTTTCGGGAATAGCGCTAATATAATGACCTTGAAAACATTTAAAATACATTCATTTACAAATGTTAAATTTACAAATATGAACTACTATAGTATTAATACAAAATAATTTATTAAATGTTTTGGCTTCGCTATAAATACATAACACATCTATCCAAATGATGTTCACTCGGTTTCACATCCAAATCAAAACGCTATCAAACCATCCGTTCCATTAAATAAATGTTTATGAGGCACTGACCCTAATCCATGTCCGGCTTAACGAGATAATAAATATGGTTCACTGGACATATTTGGATAATTTCGGACATCTCATTTGTTTAATTAACAATTGGAAAAAAAATGCGGTTTGGGTATTTAGCATTTTCAATGCAAATCAAACTTCCTTTATTTTTCCTTATCAAATCGATTCAAAATACACGTTATTGTACACCAGTAAACACAAACATAAATTCAAGAAAGGTGCGTAACAGGCGTCCTTATCTCTAAAACATCGATCTCTTCCAGGCAACCTTAAGGTAGAGGAAAGAAACAGAAAGGTAGGGGTGTACACAGCATAGATAAACATAATATATAAGTACATTTTAATGAAATAACAATAACTTAATAAGAAAACGATATCAAAATACCGGTTGAATTTTTTTTTAAATACACCGATAACACTACCAAGGAAAACAATTTGCACACAACATTTTGAGTTAAGAAATTCATAAACATTAGAAAAACAAACAATTTGTAATCTAATCTAATAATCAAAACAATCGACGAGATACCTCAAAGGCACGGAATCTCGTCGTCGGAGATATAATCCTTCTGATTGATGATGAAAAAAAAAAGTCGATAACATTTATATTTCCAATAATTGAAAAAATATATAAAAACGAATCGTCAAGACACCAAGATTAAAATGTCGACGCCGACGAAATATTTTGCGCAAATTGCAAAGCAAAAAAATAAAATTAGTTCGAGCAAAGATATTTCGAATACGGATTAAATTTTCCAAATTAAGCAGATCAGCCTAATAGCGTGGGATTGCGATTAACCGAATGCTCAGTCAGATATATCCAAACTTCGCATTCGGTTATGAGTTAGGTGATTTGGAACGCTGACCCAAATTAATCTCGTATATTATTGATATAGAGAACGTGACGAACAGGCCGACCTTCGACTGAGGTTTCTGCTTTTAAAGTAATTTTAGTTGTTCAAATACAATACTAAATACATAACTGGTCAAATTTCCCGTGGACCAAGAGTTGGCGCTTACGTGGATCAAAGTCTAAGCCGTGCAGTTCAATAAAGTAAAGCTGCAAACAATGCCGCAGGGCAATATTTTCGCGTGTGTGCTCTATAAAATGTATGTAGTCATGTAAAATATATTTATGTAAAATGGGTATTGTGAGTTTTTAGTATTGTAAACATTGCTTACATTGCCAATACACTACCAACTTTAGAGCTGAGACGTTATGTGCCTGCACGACACAACAATACTAAGCATTACTGTTGGTTGACAGAATGTGACGTGTGCGTTATATCTACCGAACCAGAGCTCTACTACCAAGTAAAATCAATTTGTATAGTTTTATTTTGTTTTTGTTTTAGGCTTTTAAAGTTTAAACGACTATCGGCACGCTTTTAGGTTCAAATCTTGTATTTTATTTCGGACGAAAAACGGTATGACGCTCTCTTTGCTGTCATGCCCCATTTCTACTCCAAGAGTGTGCGTGGTGCTTAAAATAAATACGTCGTTGTTGTATGTTATTATAATAAAAAAAAAATGATTTTTATTAACGAAACTCTTTATTAATTTGACTCCATATTTATTTATTGGTTTTCTTTAATGACAAATTTTTCAATGACTATCAATTTAGAGGTCATCTTGATTCCCAAATTAGTTTACTCAATGGAAAATAAATATCTTCAAGTATTTAAGTATTTTTTAGTATTTACGGTATATTTACCATATTTTTTATTTTTATTTGGTGAAGCTCGATATTTCGACACTATCAACGAATGTCTTGTTCATGAGACTCGTGAACATGAAACATGGTAAATATCCCGTTTTAAATACTTGTAGTAATAAAAATAACCACGTTAATTTTAAATCTTAAATGTCATGAATTTTTAAATATACTTATATAATTTTAATTGAAATAATAATATTAAGTACTGCTTTGACTTTTAAATAGTTTTTTTTTTTTAATTGAAATAACATGTATGAGGTATGATTATTGATTCGGTTATCGACACCGTGTTGTGGCACTCCCGTCACTTCCGTCTCGTGGCGTGGTGAGGCGAGCTGGTACTGCCTGGCACGGAGAAGCGCGGGATTTTGAACTGGAGAGAAAAACGGAGGACGAAGGACGGATTTGCTGTTAAAGTATAAGTAATATATGTATCGAGTGGTTTTAATATAATGGAAGTTTATGTGATGTGAGTTGTTTTATTTTATAAATAACTTCAATTTCAAAATTTATGTTTATTATGCTATCATATATTTATTATATTTTTTCAATTCGTAGTGAATATTTATGAACAACATTTGTACCGCAATAGGATAATTAAATTAGGCAGCAATGAGACAATATATTTATTACTGAACTAGAATTATCAATTGCGGCTTTGTGATCGGAAAATTAAAAATAACAATGATTACTGTGATATTTACAAAGCAACACGACTGTTTAATTCCAAACTATATATTTGTTTTGGTCAAAATAGTTCTTCAAAAAGTGTATTTAGGTTATTGAATAAAAATATATATTATTATTATTTACAACATTAACATTAACAGCCTGTAAATTTTCCACTGCTGGGCTAAGGCTTACTCTCCCTTTGAGGAGGAGGTATGGAGCATATTCCACCACACTGCTATAATGTTCATGATATGTTCCTTCACCGCCGAGCATGAAATTAATTATAAACACAAATTAAGCACATGAAAATTCAGTGGTGTTTGCCTGCCCAAGGTGCACGAGTTCTAACCACTGGGCCAGTACACGCCTGTGAAAAACATATCGGCTCCGCGAAAAAAATTCGCTAAAAATAGAATTCCGAACCGATCGCAATAAAAAAGTATTCGCGTGAATAACAAGTGTCTGATTCGCGAGGATTATCGTTGGCAGCATCCTAGGATCAAGGATTCCCGAGTCACAGGACACCAAAGTTCGCCCTAAGCTGCTCCCAGGAGGTGTGCCAAAAACAGCAGTAATAATCACCCCCAAGTAGAGGAGAATAAGACCTTTCCGACGACACCCTCCAAGAGAAGATCGGGTAACATCGGGCGAAGTTATTAAGGTTATAGATCTTAGCAATACAACCTTAAAACCACGCGGTCTACACTCATAACCTCTAACACGCGGCACACGTGCTCAAGCGCCGACACCGCGTAGGACGCCGCTGCAGACCCGAGACAGTGTAAAGACTTCGCCCCATCGGAGGAGCAGCTTTTCAACCACCATCAGAACAGGCCGGCAGGTGAGGATCAGAAGAATCCAACCTTCCTAGCACCCTAAACCCCCTTGCGAGGGCTCATTTGAACCGGCGTGAGGAGCCCTTTCCAAAGATACCCATCTAAAAAAAAAACAAAACTACCCCCTACCACCCCAACCCCCAAAAATCCACCCCTACTGTGTCCTTAAGTCACAGTTCCCAAGGGAAAACCCTTAACCCTTATCCTAACCTTTATTTTCCACCCCCAACAAACCACCCCAACCACTCCAACCCCTCTTCTCTACAAAAAAAAAAAATTATCTTATATTCGTGTGACACACGAGATCTTTCCCCCCCCCTCCAAGGTTGGAATACCTCACCTCCGCGAGCCATAACTCGGGAACGGACCCTCCTAGGCATACCGAGCTTGGGCTCGTTAGAACCAGCAAGACGTGCCCTATCATATGGCCCCAACGGTTTTCCGGTTTGGATCACGCGCAAGTCACGCGAACAACCACACACGGCGATTTTCGGCGTACTCAGCGGGTCATCTCAGGACAAAATCAAGAAAAGGTGAGCCCGTACTGACTTATTGAAAAAAAAAACACATGTAATACCAACATAGACAAATAAATAGCATATAAGTAGCGAATATAGTATATTATAGTATATTGTAGTGAATTAAAAATGTCATCCAAATCTGACATTGTCAGCCTACGCAAAATAGCGGAAGCTGCCCCCGAAAAAAGGGGTCCTTTTAGGCAAAAGGTCCTCACCAAAACTAAAAAACCATCCTCGCAGCCATCGCGAGCAACCTCCGACCAGCCACAACCGTCACAGTCAAACGTGGCAGAAATTGTCCTGACACACCACCTAGAGGACCGGTTACAGCAGGTAGAATCAGACGTTGGCGAGGATATGGAGACTTCCTCAGTCGGTTCGGGTGCCTCTGCTTACAAAAGGAGAGTTATTCTCCTATATACAACTCCGAGGAGAGGCACCGGAGTCGAAATGGACATGGTCACGGGAGCAGCTAATGAATTCCTGCGAACGGGCAAGGAGGCATTGGAAATTGCAGTCACAATGAAAAAGGAGGCAAAAATAACCGTCCACGATTGCCTGCAGGGGCTGTATGAGACCGTACTCTCCCTCTACCGGTACTGGGATGTGGAAAGACAACTCACATCGTCGGGAACTTCGACGAGAACACAGACATCATAGCCACCACCACCCTAGAAAGATCACCGCCAAAGATCTCTGTCAACATCTAACACAGCGTTTTGGCCCCAAAGTCAAATCAAGGGTACGAACTATGGCTTCAATCCTTGTAAATGGTCTTCATGAGGACACAAGGTGCGACCGCCTAACGGTCGACGAAGCCCTCATGAACCATTTTGGAAGCATAGTTATGGCGGCTCGCATAACAGAGGCGAAGGAAGTGATACTCGTCGGAGACATCAACCAGCTGCCTTACATCGACAGAGAAAATCTGTTCGAGATGACCTGACCACCACCATCACATGTGAGTTGTCTTGCACATACCGATGCCCCATGGACGTCGTATACGCCATCAGAGACGTCTACAGAGCCATTTACTCAGCGAACCCCGTTGTCCACTCCCTAAAAATGGAGAGGTTCACTGGCGTGAAAATACCATCCAACTTAACCAGAACCCTATACCTGGTCCACACGCAAGAGGAAAAGAAACTTCTGGTGGACCAGTGATATGGTAAAGGTGAAGGTTCTCGCGTCATGACCATCCATGAGGCACAGGGACAGACCTATGAGGAGGTCATCATCATCCGAACCAAAAGTGCGAGGCTCACAATACATCAAAGCGTGACTCACGCCGTGTCCAATAACTAGACACACCAACACCTGTGTCTATTACACGGATGTCTGTGACGACGCAATCGGCAACTTCATCAGCCGAACGATCGGGGTCTCAGCTAAAACATTATTAGAGCACAGCTTAAAAATGGCGTAACAACACCATCGCTGAGGCTGTGCTCAATCTGATTCGTGACGGGGCAGGGTCCGCTGTTCATAGTATAAGATCGACTAAGTAAAAATAAATTCCCAAAACTATCTGTATAAAATTAAGTATACATAATTAATAATAAGGTAAAACCATAATTTACTATAAAATAAATGTAAAAAAAAATAAAAATATTTGTATAGAATTAAGTATATATTGTTAATAATAAGGTATAACTACTATAATTTACTGTACAACAAATGTAATCATTTTTGATAAGGAACACACAACCCACAAATATGCTAAAATAGTAAAAAAAAAACCTAAAACTAAAAAAAAGAACAAAAAAATACAAACATAAAGTCGGTACGGGCAAGAGCCTCCGGCAAGAAGACATCGCCGGCGGAGGCGGAGAAGATCTTCGCTGCTCATCGATCTACAGTAGTTAATAAGCTAGTACTGTTAGAATAATAACTACTGTAAATCCCAGTGCGCTAAAATTGTCACATAAATATAAATTGAAATTGTAAAAAAAGGCACGGGCAAATGCGAGCCTGTGGATGTAGCTAAATTTAAAAAAAAAAAACCACTGGGCCATCTCTGCTTTATAGCATTATTTACTAATATTACAAATGCTGTCTGTTAGTCTGACAGTCCGTGACTCTATGAACTTTGGTATGAAGTTTGAATCCCGAGAAAGGATATAATTTTTTTTACTCTTAAGCTGAATACCTAAAACATGAGTCAAGCCGCGAGTGACGACTAGTTTACATAAAAATAAAAGTTATTAATATATATTTGTTATAAAAAATAAAAATCCCTTCTTCAGATGAACCTTACATTTATCATACTATATTATCATAACTTAATTTCTATGTACATATATTACATACATATTCATTATCATAATATGAGTTCTCATTATATCGTGTCGTTCGTTTGATTAGTTTATTAATATTAATCTGCTAAACGATAAATTTCCGACAAATTATTATTTTACACGACAATTAATTCGGTGAGTTCATTTGTTTTAATGTTTAAAAATGTTTTTGTCATTTATGAACAAAATAAATATATAACTAGTGGTACATATTTTACTGTTTATATATACTATGTAAAATAGATTTTGGTATATCTGTTAGTAATAAATAAACTTCGACACAAGCTATGAAGGATGTTGTCCCATACATATATATGTATATAAAAGTTGAGAGGTGTCAAGGGACACCCGAATGGAACGAAGTTCTTATTATTATAAGAAATTATTATTATTTTTTTTATTATTTATTATGTACAAAGAACCTGTATACACTCAACAAAAATAATCGTCGCGACACCACACTGTTCAATGCGAAATAGAAATGAAAATATCTGGCTTGCTTTCTATAAGAGAGAGAGAGACAGACAGAGAAACATGCGCACGCCGCACAGCTTACAATAGCTTACTAATATGTTTTTACTAAATAAATAATAATTGGTAATTTCAAATCATACATTTTTATTTAATACATTTTTAATGACATAACAAGGAACAAAATTATAAGAAAGGATATGACCCTATAGCAAAAAGTGTCGTTACAACTTTTCATGAGAATTTTTTCCGTCTAGCCCCCTTTCACAACGCGCGATAAGGAACTTCGTTACAATATTTAAACATGTATGGTTTTAATAATACTCACTTTTAGTACAACTGGATGAAACAGCAGCATATCAACTTCTGTACTATTCTCCCATGACATCGCCATGGCGAGCTGTAATAGTTGCCAATATAAAGTAAGTACTTAGCTTCAATAACTTCCCCTTAATCTTGCTTACAAGCCACCAAGTAAATATATTTATATACATATATCCTGTCTAGAAATCATTGAATAATAAGTCTACACTATATTATCCTTAATATAAACTTATATGGAATAATATGCTATTTATAACATACATATTCATTTTCATTCTTGACATAAGCTTAAAATTTTCTCAACTTGCGCGAAGTGCACTCTCATGATTTGATCGAGCTGTTACCCAACACGACCGGAGAGAATGTTGTAAATACAGCTTTACAAAGGTATGGCGACATTTTGATGGTAAGCTATAGTTAAATATTAACATTAGTGGATCAGTCACTCCATAAGAGTGTGTGTGTGCTTTAGCATTGCATATTAGAAGACAAAAAAACTTGAATTGGAGACAAGTGTTAGTGTAATGGAACGCAACACAAATAGATTTATTTATATTACCGCTGGCGCTGTCATCGCTCTGTCTGTCAAAATCTCAATATGTATTTTAAAAACTTTTTTTTTTAAATTCATTAAATTATTTTTATAATTAATTTAAGTTTAATTTATCACAACCTCGTAAAATTCAATATTCCATTAACAAGACATTAATTTATATGATTTGGCAATTACTTGGCATTTGCCCATCAATTTGAAATAAAAAAAAACTTGATTTGACAATACATCAATTGAAAACTATCAACGCGTACATCGTTGATAGTTTTTCGAAAAAATACTATTAGTTGTAAACGTAGAATGAATTTAAAGAATATTTCTACCAACAACATAAGACTAAATATACTAATAATATAACTGGCACGTGCAACGCCTACAATACAGATACACCAGTGGGTCTCTGGTAAACAATGTTTAATTCACTACAGGCAGCCATTATAAAGGTACAGTGATTCCGTTTACCTTAATCAAGCGAGGTTTAGAGAATTTCAGATTGGTATGGATTTCAGGGCACGTAATAGTACGCATTTTCGCTTCAGTCTAATGTTATATTATTAAGTAAATTATCGCTGTTGACTGTAAACGAAACATAATTAGTTTGCATGCATATTTGTGTAAATAATTAATTACAAAGATTTTTGAGAAAATTAACATATATCACAAATATAACCGAAAAGTGTTTGATATTCGATTTGATTCAAGCTTTATTTTATCAACTAGTGGGTCGCCCGCAAAACACTGCGTTTATTCAATAGATTTTTAGGAATTTGAAACGTATGACAGGTTTTGTTTTGATTTCATTTCGTCGTAAACTGACGACGCCTGTTCGCACGTTATAGATTTGTTATTTTTACAGCGCTGTTCTGTACCCGGCAGTAACTTTTTCCGCTCTCTAAAATTAATTCTTTGTTAAATTGTAACAAATTAGTAAATTGCAATCATGAATCCCATTTAATTTACTGCTCATCTACGGCTGAGGTCTTCAAAATCTATAACCGATCTTTTATGTGCAGCTATCGTCCCATAATCACTGGGAAAAAAATCGGCTTACGCTATTTATATATAAGATAATATCAACAAATCTCATTATAACTTTTGCAAGCATTTATTATATATTATATATATTTAGAAAAGCTTTTGTGGCGCATTGGTTTGATGTACGGAATGGTTTATATTTCTTAGAGTGTCGGTCTATGGGCGGTGGAAACCACTAAACATCACTCATTTGCACATCCACCTACCATTTAAATAAAAAAAAACATAACAAACATTACAATTATTTACTTCAGTTTTCACAGCACCAAATTTAGTGCTACCAGTATGGGGTAGAATAAATCGTTACCAGAACAATTTTTCCATAACGAAGTTAGAACAGTAATAGGAGACGCACTTTAGTTTCTAACCCATTTAATTGTAATACTAGAATTCAATTAAATAGCATTAGCAGACGCCAGTGTCGGGTAAGTGGTTCCATTCCCGGAGTAATTGTGTCACGGATGACGCATTAAGACTACCTCAGGAGGTCTAGGCTTATATTTTATTATACATTAAACTATGTTTGTTTGTGGCCAATGTTACCAACATAGATCCTTAAAAAATATTATATTTAAATCTGATAAGATTTGATTGTCTATGACGTCCAAAATCTAATATTTTTTTATGTAGCGGCAACACTTTTATTTGTCAAATGTTTTTTTTTTATCGCCGATCGAGATTAAAATATGAGACACTATGTGTAACTACAGGCACACGGACAGATAGTGCTTTTCAATGCTGTTGAGTATGTTAATAATGGTTAAACCTTATAATTTTTACTTTGCCAATGGCCAGTCGTGTCTACGTATAATTTGGTGGTATGTTTTCCCGTCCGATATTCTGATGATGATGATTTAATATTATTAAAAAAAGTCTATTGTATTTTATCTTTCGAAGGATTTTCATCATAAGTTTAAAATGTACCAGTAAATGTACGTAATAATTATTTTGTCATTCTCTGTGAATACGCTAGTTTGAGAGCACTCTGTCGTGGCCAGCTGATTTTTATTAAATAATTACGGCATGGCTACGTGATAGCTATTATGTAAGGAATTTATTTAGTCAGAAATTAAAACTGAGGCAAGGTAATACAGTAAATCTTGAAATACATTTTCATGTAAAATGTTGCTGAGTCTTTCGGTCATTCTCGCTATCAAAAAGTTTTCAGATCTCATGTGGAGCCAAGCTTCTAACTCTCCATGCCCTAACTCTACTAGGACTAACTTCACAAACTCTACACCATACATACTCTACATTCAAATGGGCGTAAGGTGAGAAATTTATACACTGTTCATTACTTTTCTGTTATACAATAGTTCTTAAACTTTTATTGATAATTCATCTCGAATTCCAGTAATACGAAAGATGACTTCTGACTCTGTCAAAAGATGTTGTATAACGGTAGAAGTGATTAAATTTGGTACAAAAAGCTTCAAAAGTTGGTATAATAGTGATATGTGTATAATTCGTAAATGTTTGTAATGCACATAAAAATTATAAGTATCTAGACTTAGAGTTCAAGAAATATATTTGGACTAACAATGATTGCATCAAAACGAATTGGAAATTATTTCAGATTTTGTTCTCAATTGAAAATATAACAAATTTATTTGATTTGGCAATAACACAATTTGGCACAATACTAGGCTTTCATTATAACAAACCTATATCTACACATATCGGATTTTCTGTTAATTACATTAAAAGGCTGGTAACGCACCTGCAAGCCCGGTGTTGCAGATGTCCATGGACGGTGGTAATCAATTTCCATCAGGTTTGCCACGCATAACGTAATAATCAATTTCCATCAGGTCAGTCTTCTGTCATAAAATAAGAAAAAAACATTTTGACTTCATAACCAAAATCAGCCTTATAGATCTATTGGATTATTTATAATCATGCAGACCCTGAGGTCCTTAGTAACATATCAGAGTTTGAGAGTTGACATTGTTTTGCACTCCCGTACTTTGGAAAACTCGTAAAGGCAAAGTCCTGCACCAAACTTTTTTCCAATCGTATCATATTGCCGTTCCATCGTATTATGAAAGTAAATATAAATATAATAATATTATTCGCGTAATTGGCTTGTATCTATTGAGAATAGCCGCCTTAGTAGGAATCGGTCCAGAGAGTATAATCTAAAGAATACAATGATTTGTCCACGCCGAGTATTATATACTAGAGGCTGTATTTCAAATATTTCCTTCGATAATATTGAAGATATTCAAAATGTTGTTGTCGGACAACCAAATGGGCTAATTGATGGACATTTCTACCCGTAAATAATGGTACCGTAAGAAATACGAATCATTAATACCTGATATCATCAACTACCAATCATGGAAACAAAGATGTTATGTATCTTGCACCTCTAGTTACTGGCTTGGTCTTTAAAACGGGACAAAACAATACTAAGTTTAGCCGTTTGGTAGTAGAATTATCACGAGTACCTACCTAGAAAGTATGCAAAGCCTTGCCAATTATGAACTCCTATTACTTATTATGACACCAATCAGAGCGTAAATGTTTTGAGTATTACAAATTTCTACAGCATATTCCACCATTCTGTTCCAATGCGGATTAGTGGATACAGACGTTTAATAATTTCATTCGACTCATGCAGGTAAGGTTAGGTCTCACATTTTTTTCATTCGTTGCCGAGCATGAGATGATTTTTTTTTTTGGGTTTTTGCCCGGATTTGAACGTGCGAGCTTGTATCAAGTTGCATTTATCCATTGTGTTACTTTGGCTTTGAATTTTAAATACACTATGAAATATATTTATTAGTATTTAAATTTATTTAAAGTTCATAAAATTGTGACTTTAAAATTTAAATACAGCGTTATTCGCGATTCGAGAATCTCTGCAAATTAAACTAGATACTCGTGTAAGTGTTCCACTCGAGTCAAATTGAGAGTCGGTTTACACGTGTATATAATATGTTCGTACGCGTAACGTATATTGTACAAATTTGTGTATGTAATGGGAATTGTAATTAAGTAATAATGCAATCATCTAATCGTGTTACTTAACAAGTGAATGACCTATAAGACGACAGCTTATACTCATTGCATAGGGCTTCTGCTAATTTATACTAACCACTATTTAAACTATTTTCGACACTTAGTATCAATTTATAAACTCCCAAACTTTCAAAAAATCCATCAAAATCTGAATAGCTGATGCACTCGTGAGTGCTAAGTGGACTGTATTAAAATTAATAGAAAGGGGGCTGTTAACCCGAAATCCGGCCTCTTACTCTCGCAGAAACTTTTCTTCTTGGGGATGGTCCACACTTGAAGACCATGAGCCAAGAAATAGGGGATATTATTTGTAGGAGGACAATCGTTCGTTAGCTAACTTTAAAGCCCGACGCACTTCGATTAAGGTTGAGTACGGTGTACGTCTTACATTAAAATCATATCATGACTATAACAAATGTTTCACAAATGAATATATGCTGTATTTTAGAACAGCTGATTTTAACCAATTTCGTACTCTTCAACTTAAATTATAATTTGTAGAAATAATTGATTATTTCTATCCTTAATGGTGAGTATCGAACGAGTATTAATTATTCCTGTGATTCGTGAATTAATATTTCTTAGACTTATTGAAAAAAAATATTATGACTGTCAAATTAAGATGAATTTAATAAATGAATTTGATGTTTCTTCTGTAAGTAGATGTTCTTTGAGAAAATTCTATAACCAGAACATAATGTCTATATGTAGCTCGTTAGTCCAGGATAGTTCTAGAACAAATAAGCGTCGCAAGTGTAGCAGAAGATGAAAACTAGTTTAACGATACCTTTAACATAGTTGGACGATGAATGGAAAATTGAATTTCCACAGTGCAATGTTTGACCTACACGCTAATTGGGAACTAGAAACACAAACTTCGTGTACGGAACGAAATCAATGTATATTCACAATGAAAAATAACAACGAAAAAATTACCATTTCAACTCTCGAGAGAGTCAACTGACCTATTGAACTTTTTGGCTCAAACGTTACATCTTTACTGGACTTTTTCACTTGTGATGATTGCTAAAATCTGTCGGCATATTTTAATGAGCTGTTTGCAAACTTCAACTTTGATTTTAACAACGAGGCCTTGATGATTACTACATATTTTATCGACTATAATGTAATATTTGGAAAGCGTAGACATGGAAATCGTCAAACACACAAATGGAGTGTTTGTTTTGCAATATTTGCGTTATCTCCAATTTTGTACCTCTTTATTTGGACGGAAATTCTCAGATTTACAGTGCCTCGAATTCCTCGTGAAAAATGATGGAGAGATAGAGCGTAACTTTGGAAAAAGGATGAAATCAGATGGGATGAAACAGATAAAACGAGGAAAGGAATAATAATGGGTGTTCATTAGTATTACATTTCCAAAATGAAATATGTCATGCTATTATAATGTACCGGTGCGTGATATGGTTTTGTGCACTTATGTTTGGGAAAGTACTACCCACTTATCAATTATTCTACTGCCGTGTAGTTTTAGTTTTAGATCAAGTGTATGATCTTACAGGCCAATATTTGTCCCTTTGCCTACCCATAATTTTTTTTTTATGATAACAGTAGGCGGACGAGCAAATGGGCCACCTGATAATAAGTGGTCACCAACGCCCATAGGCAATGGCGTTGTAAGAAATATTAACCATTCCTTACATCACCAATGCACCACTAACCTTGGGAACTAAGATGTTACGGCCCTTGTGCCTGTAGTTACACTGGCTCACTCACCCTTCAAACCGGAACACAACAATACAGAGTACTGCTTTTTGGCGGTAGAATATCTGATGAGTGGTACCTTTGCGATTATTAAAAAATAAATAAATGTGTGAACATGTATTGCCTTGTGAGTAAGATCAATTCGTATATGATATGGTGGCAAACGGCCTGACGTTATCTTATGTCGTTATGTTCCCTCTTCACCGCCATTCTATACTGCCTCCTCTGTTCGTGTTGCGTGAGCGATATGCTTGATTTCTTGTAAGTATACGTTTCAATGGTCACGCAGTAAAATTATATATTAATAAATAAATATAAATAAATATTAGACAACATCACATACATTACTCTGATCCCAATGTATATAATTATATTTATTATGTATATATTATAAAAGATTTTTGTCTCATTTATTTTAATCTATAATTATTTATCGTTTTTCATTAATTAATCACCAATTTCTATGTTCCCTTCGATATTATATATGATAAATATCATTGAAGTTAAAAAATAAAACAGTTTACCAAAAAAAAGCAAATATATTTTGAAAATTTTAACATTTTTTGGTGATGCTGTACTCCTAAATGATTCTAGCCGAATATTATATAGTTACAAGTATGTAGAACATACAGATGCACTCTCTGTTTCAAATTATTGTATTCAAATATTTTGACATGATGTTGAAATTTCGATACACACCTGCAGTGTTATTCTGTGAGAACTCGATATGAAATATTCAAATCTTTACAGTGTTACGATATTTTATGACGACTGTATTCTTGATATTCTATAATTATTCTTTTTAATGTCACTAAGCACTTTTTGTCATTTCACGATCGAGTTTTAAATTATTCTTACAGTGTGACTCTATTGTACTTCATGATATTCACTCGCATTTGGGTGTTGCCATACATCATTCAGTTGTACCTTACGCATAAATAAAATGAAATGTCGTTGTAATTAATAATTCGTCGACCTCCGTGGTCGAGTAGTGTGTACACCGGTTTTCATGGGTACGCCATTCCGAGGTCCCGGGTTCGAGTCCCTGCCGATTCGATTTAGAAAAAGTTTATTAGTTTTCTATATTGTCCTGGGTCTGGTGTTTGTGGTACAGTCGTAACTTCTGATTTCCATAACACAAGTGCTATAACTTACATTGGGATCAGAATAATTATCAACAGGTACAAGGGTCATATCATCTTAGTTCGTATGGTTGGTGGTGCATTGACGATTTAAATGGTTAATATTGCTTACAGCACCACTGTCTATGGGCTGACCACTTACTACCAGCTGGTGAAGGTGCCCATCCGGCAACATATGTCATAAAAATAAGTTAAGCATTTTTGTTGGTAATACATCAAACGTGAACACTACCATTGACAAAGTGTATTTAACTAGATTCAACATTGGTTGATCTTTCCACAAAAATAATATCCAAGTTGAAATATATTTTCCTACAAATAACCTTAATGGTGCATCTCTTAATTCCAGATTCCAGAAGACCAAGACAGCTACTAATGAAGCGGTAAAACGATATAACTTTAAAACGGCCATAAAGAACAGATACCGCCGTGCTGACCAAAATGAGGGTACTTTCAATCTATCTTCCTTAGAGCAAACGTTGTTCGCGGAATTCAAGGCTTTTACAATGACGTAAACTGTTTTACCTAGAAATGTTGCATTGGGGGTGATCAGATAAGCAATGCTTTGTCTCTTTCTGTTGATTGTCAAATCAGTGATGCCAGAAAGAGAGCAATCAGTGTGTTGTGTATATAAGTAAAGCAGTTAATTTTTTTTTAGTTATATTTATTTTTCATTTTTTTTTTTTTTTTAGTGCACTTTTCATATGCCAGGCAGGGCCGTTGGTTGTTATAATGGTCAAAAAATAGTCTTGCGGACACATGGTTGTTATATTTAGAATAAAAAAAAGAAATTAAAAAATGAATGGCGCATGAGAAAGTTTTAGGTATAATCAAATCACATACATTCTATGTTCGAATTATTAAAATACCTAATAATAAAAACCGAAATTGATACATCTATACTCAGATCATAAAACAAATGGTAGATGGGAAGGGCGGAACATTATACTGAAGCAACAAAATCGAATACAAAGTCAAAAACGAATCCAAATTCCCGATAGTGCAAAATCTATGGGGAGTGCTATTATAGAGTAAGAAGTATGGACTTTCATATACAAGCTTCGAGTCAGAAATAAATATATATGTGTCTTTCAAAATCTACCCCATAAAAGGGTGAAATAGGTATTATATGTTAATATGGGGAGTTCTTAATTTATATTGTAATAATAATGTTATTTAATGTTAAATATTCTGAGTAAAAATAAATACATAAATATTTTTGGAAATACAACTTTAAACGGGAGAACCATTTACAAGGATGGAAACTTTACGAATACTACGAAATTTAAAAAAAGTAGTCTTATCCGTTTGAAATTTACTATTTCTGTTTTTTGATTGATATAAATGTTAGCCAGCATGTATGATAAAAAAAAACCTAATTAAACTCTTTGATGCCTCGATGTGACGATATGACGATATGACGATATGTATTTCAAAGTTCTATATTTGAAAGTAACTTACACTAATTACATTTCGCTCACACGTCAACATAACGCTCTAATAAGCGTCTCAATTTCCAATCATATTGTAACAGATGATCATACAATGTTATTGTTAATTAATGGGCGTGAATACTATGTCAAATAACATATTAATATATCAAATATATCTAATATATCAAATTCTTGTATATATGTATATACATATATATAAACGATTTTTTTATTATTGTTAGTATTAATATTTATATTTATATTCCACCGCCAAATAACAGTATTGTATTGTTGTGTTACGGTTAGAAGGGTGAGTGAGCCAGTGTAATAGTATATAGTATATAGTACTAAGATGTTATGTCCCTTGTGCCTGACATCTTAGTTTCCAAGGTTGGTGGCGCATAGCTGATGTAAGGAATGTGTTATATTTCTTACAGCGCCTTTGTCTATGGGCGTTGGTGACCACTTGCCATCAGGTGGGCATATGCTCGTCCTCCAACCAATGCCATAAAAAAAAATAAGTAGTAATTTCTCATATATACAAGCAATTACTATACTTAATCTAATACCATATTTAATCTAAACAAAAGGGTGACAATAATAAAAAAAAAAGATATTTTAGACGCAATCACTGCTAATCGTGTCCAAATAGGAGTACTATTCAGCTCCCAAGTTAGGTTCCAAAACCCAACGATGATTTTCAATGGTACTTTTTGTAGCTGTGATGGGTTGTGGCGATCTATCTTTGTATAAAGACCCAAGTATATAATTCTAGTATGTTTTTAAAAGTAATTCTAAGTAAGTAAGCAAGGCAGCCACTGATTTCTGCTATGGCTTCTTCCGAGAAAAACCGCTGAGAAACTAAAACTTTACTGTTTATAATAGTTACTTTACATATTTAAACACTAAATACATTTATTTAACTTTGATGAAATTCAGTATCGTCGTATTTTTCTTTCCAGAAGATTCTAGTAAGCCAATAAAGTTATGCGCAAAAATACATATTTACATAAAGAATAACGCGGACTTAGTTTTTCTGAGGCTTCTGGAAATGGTCTAATATTATCTATTGTTTCCTAAAGGCAGCACTTTGTAAAGTCAATTGTAGGAACCCTTTTCGGCTTATTACGCAAAGGCACGAAGAACATTTTTACCCTTTTTTTTTCGGTCACGATGAGTCCTCGGGGCGCGTAAAGCCCAAAAATTATTAGAAGCGTCATCTCCACATCCATAAAGTCGAAACGACCTCCGGGCTTTCATTTGTATCTCGAATAATTTGCTTAATCATTTCGGGGATCAAGTTATTGCTGTTCCCTTTTGTTGCGCTGAATTTTAACGAATAAATATCATTCAACTTAGTAGATCTTTTAATGGTGTTTGTTTTTTATGTAATTTGTTTTATTCTAATGTCAATTTATATGTGGTACTGGCTTCTTCGCGTGGTTTTATCCGCGTTTCAATGCTGTAGCGATAGATGGCGCTGATTGTAAATGGACGTTATTGAAACGCGCTATCTCCAAATTCGTTGCTTCATTTATCATCCTCCATATTTGGTAGGGAATAACATATCGACGACTCTTACTTAAAGAGTTTGAATTGGCACATTCGTCTTTGCACTTTTATCGCGTAGTTGTGTCGTATGTTTTACAAACTGTAATTTTAAAAACTGACTGTAATCACTTATCTGACAATCGTAGAAGTATTTATCTTCTTAAGATGTATCGCTCGCTAGGCATATATTTTCGTTATTGTATATATTGACGTACGAGCTTATGGGCCACGTGATGGTAAGTGGTCACCACCGACAATAAACAATGGCGCTGTAAGAAATATTAACTATTCCGTACATCGCCAATTCGCCATACTGTTTTTTGGCGGTAGACTATCTAATGAGTGGGTGGTATCTATCCAAATTAGCTTGTCCAAAACCCTACCACCAAGTAAGTACTTACTAATATATCAACTATTAAATTCATCACTAAGCATAAAAGTATATAACATAAGCGTGCGACAAATTTACTTTTAGTAGTGTTCGCGCGGTCGAGTTTGTATATTAACTCTAAAATAACATTTAACTACCCTTATTTACAATTACTCTCGTATTTATAACATTAGAGCGGATAAGCTTATAACATTATATGATTGTATAACACATTGGTATTATAATATGACGACCTCAGTGGTCGACTAGTGTGTACACGGGTACAGAAAAAGTTTATTAGTTTTCTATAATGTCTTTGGTCTGGGTGTTTGCGGTACCGTCGTTACTTATAATTATCCATAACACAAGTGCATTAGTTACTTACATTGGGATCAGAGTAATGTATGTGATGTTGTCCAATATTTATTTATTTATTATTTTTAATATTTAGTAGATATTTTTAATACAATTAAAAAAAATCACAGCTTGAAACAACAAACAATTTTGTATTATAATTAATACATATTTTTTCTCACATCAATATTAAACGACGAGCATGACGAATTTATGTGATCGTAGATAAATAAATTAATGTCATGTAAACCGTTGAAAGCATTACCTTCGTTTCATTCACCATTTGATCCCCGGATAATACTTCGGCGTAAACTTTAACCTTTCTCGATAAATGGGTTATCTACGGCAAAATTTCCAATTTTGTTTGGTTGATTTAGACGAAAAGAATTAAACTGTTTAGCTTTAAAATGGTAGTATAGACGTAATATAATAAAAAAAAATTACTTACAAATAATAAGCCATTGTTCAATTTTAGTGAACGAACAGTATTAAGTTCTCTGTATTGAACTTATTTGTGATAGGTAGGCGGTAGGGCCATACGGCGGTAAGTTATCATTATCGCCTATATAGATTGGCGTTGTACGAAATATTAACCATTCCTTACATAGCCTAGGCGCCACTAACCTTGGAAGGTATGATGTTACGCCCCTTCTGCCTACACTTACACTGGCTCTCTCACCTTTCAAACCGGAATACAACACTATGTTTTTCTGTTTGGCGGTAGAACATCTGAAGACTGCATAGTACCTAGTCGGGCTTCCACAAAAACTGTACCAGTAAACGTTGATTTTTTTTTTTCATAATAACATAAAGTATTAAGTTCTTTCTTAACAGTGCACTTTAAAATCACGTGCACGACGTACGTATGATTGTCTTCATAACCGAGCATGAGATGATTCACACAATCTTCGTTTTAAAATTCACGTGCTCTATCTATATAGGCCATCTTAGAATAGTCTAGATGAGTGAGTAGAATCAAAATCTTAAGAATAATTTTAAATAAAGATTATTGTCACCAAACGATAGTACCATACTGTCGTTGGGGTTACCATTCTGTTTTAACTAATTAGGAACTCGTACATATTGACGACGGTAGAAAATATTTAAATATATGAATAATAAAATATACAATTTAATTTAAAGAAATGAATAAAGTTTTTTTTTTGTAGTATAGTTTGTAGGAGAGGTAAGTGGGCCATAAAAGGTCATCACGGCCCATACACACTGGTACTTTAAAAATATGGTCTATTCCTTACATTGTTATGCGCTACCAAATTGGAGCTAAGATGTTATGTGTCTTGTGCCTGTAGTTACATGGGCTCACTCGGTCTTCAACCCCAGATGAACGGACAATAACAATACCTAATAGTTCTACCACCAAGCTTATGATGGCGCTCATTAATAAAAACACATTCATATAAAATATAATATAAATCAAACAATAGAGAAATAGATCAATGACACAACACGTCTGTGGAGTTAATGCATTATTTGAAAAAAAAAATTAGCAGCTATTAAAACTACTTTTTACGTGCCGCAGATTAAATATAAACGAAAAGGGCAACGTTTTTTTTGCGCTTTGGGTATTAATTATGCTTCAACATTTTATAAAAGGGTTTTAGCCTTAATATTTTTTTGGTTTTAAACGGTATTTTGCAGCTTAAATAGCGGCATTTCATTTAAAATGCGATTAGGCTATGTGTAAAAATAAATTGGACAATTAATTTAAAAAACGAACGCCGAGTGAGTTATTATAGTATTTTGGTATTATAAATGCAAATGTGAGTTTATTTATTTGTAATAATTTTACGCCCTAACTACTAAAATGATCATTATGAAACTCTGCATTCATAGTATTAGGTTTGAAGAAAACGGCAACCCCTCGAGAAAACCTCCACCTACATATTTTAATACAGAAGCGTGTGGGCTCTCATAAATAAAAATATATTGACTGATTGTTCTGCGCGAAAAAGGATAAATATTTCGATTCATAAGTATAAAATTATATAAAAATATTTTAACACCATGTATATATATTTTTTGTTTATATTTAGAACGTGTGAAGTTTTTTAGTGTCTTGGGTTCAAATTCAGGCGAGTACCAATGAGTATTTTTTATTGATCGTAAAATAACGTTAAAAAAATGCTCGTAATAGAAAATGTACACGAAACGATTTATTATGAGTGACGTCACAGTTCCGGTTGTAGATTGTTACGTTCATAATTTACGAGGCGATTTTGAAACAAAGGCTAACTGTTGATGCTTAAAATTTTCAAACCATATATTTTTACTTTCAGTACTAGCTTGTAGTAATAAATATATATATAAATAATAATAAAATAATTGAACAATAAATATAAAACAAAGGCGAAGTTCTATATTAAAGTATATTTCGTTGTTGTATATTGTCCTTATATACAAATGATGATATATATATATGTAGAACTCACCGCTCATCTCATAATATAATTGTTCTCAATAAAAATAAATGCTTCACAGATATTGCTGTTTTAGTAAATATATATATGTTTTATGTTAATGTAATATGTTGTTTATTTATTTTAATAAATAAAGTCATTAAAAAACACTAAGACGACGATTTTTATTCGACGCCGAATAAAAAGCATAATAGTGAATGATAGTATTTTTTATTCACAATATTGTGTTAGAGTACTGATTCAAAATGAAACTTTAACGAAATAACTTTACGATTAATTATGATTTATTTAAATATTATAATACGTACTTATGAAAATTACACGGCAGAAGAAAATGTTTTATTACAATAAGTAAAAAATACGTTCGTAATAATATAAATCGTACTTGGTTCTAACCAAGATAAGTACTATTGAGAAATAGGATCATGTTATGTTAGAGTCTAAGTATGTTTGAGTAAGGAGATCTTTGTATATATTATACATTAAACAATCTTACCATATTATTCAACACGAACGAAACAAGTCACATTTTTATGTCTATACAAAAACATCACATTTTATATACACAAAATTATATCTAGATTTTTTATATTTTTTTATAATAAATAAATAATAAAACTAAATTCCGTCACAGTAAACTTAACCGAAGTTTACCAATTGGGGCGTAGCGCTGACGTAGCATTCGCTACGGAAGCTACGGCACGACTGAGACGCTACGAGCGCTAAAGATTCATCTCGAACCCAACTGACATTATATTTTAAATTATGTATTTAACATTACTTGTTTCTTTTGGAAAGGCATTATGAATAGCTGTTTTTATTTAATACACGACTTTTTCGCAATAGCATAATGAAAGTTGTATCTCGAAATGTTTTTTTATTAAATAATATTTTTATAAGACATAATATTTATTACAGAGGCGTTCTGTTTTTACTACTTGTTAATATTTCATCCATTACTAATTTCAAGGCTTATTGTGTTCTTTAAGCATATTTTGCTTTCCTTGAAATTATTTACTTTCTACTTTGGTCATTAAATTAACGATTTAACAATTAAGCCGTTTCGTTCTACGCGCTTGTAGTAAATATAGTTTATATGAATATTATATGGAATTAAATAAAAACTATTAATAATAACACGAATATTAATAAAAAAAAGTTTGGTTAGTTAAAATAAAATATTGCAATACTTTTATGGGTTTCTTCTAGACCTGTCTCTATTCTATCATTAAAATAAAACAATAATTTGTACTGTTAAATTAGGTTAGTGTAATAGTTAGTTTTAATAGAAGCATGAAAGGAACACTAGAGAGGATATTTTTTTTTATAGCATTGGTTGGCGAACGAGATATGGGCCATCTGAGTAGTCACATAGACAAAGGCGCTGTAAGATATTTCTTAAACATTCCTTACATCACCTACGCGCCACCAACCTCGGGAACTAAGATGTTATGTCCCTTGTTCCTGTGATTACAATGGCTCACCAGTTGTATTATATTATACCATATTAATTTGGGTAGTCTATATTTATTTCAGTACGAATGTATAAACGTGAAGTTGACTACTATAATTATGTAGGTTGTTTTCCTTTTTGCCAGATAAAAAAAGATATATTTGTTTGTACAAAAGTTTTTTTATTACATATAGAATATTTTTATTTTGACCATATTAACGATTCAAATAACTGTTTTTAGTTGTATCTATGAAATATGTCATTATAAACTATTTATTTCATGGATGTTTTTGCTATGGGCGATCCATGATCGTATATCGGTTATGTGATGCGCTTCTACAGAACGAAGTTAAAATTCTCCACACTTTAGTGCCGTCGACTAGCAAACGGTACAGGTGAACTTAAAACAGCATTAATTGCTCGTAGTCTGAACTTTTCTTATTTTTATGTTTGGTGATGATTTACTCTGTGGTAGGGCGTGTAAGTCCGTTTGTAAGTACCACCGACTCATCGAATAATCTACCATATTGAGTTCCAGTCTGAAAGTTGAGTAAGTCTGTGTATCTACAGACAAAAGGGCCCTAACATTTCCAAAAGTTGGTGGCGCATTGGTGATCTAAAGAATGGTTAATATTCCTACAGTGATGACAAGACAAGGTGAGCGGTGGTGACTACTTTCCATCAGGCTACCCATTTGCCCGTCCATCTGTTTATATCTTTAAAAAAAACATAGAATACATTCGAAGAGAAAATAAAAATGATAACTGTACTAAATCAAGCAGTATTTTTTTAAAAATAAATCAAATCAAATGACATGATCAACATCTACCAATTTTCAAGTGCGTTTTATAAAACATATTTATTGCTACCAAATTAACTATTTAGTATATTTAATATCAAAACCATGCAGTTATTCTGCTTGTACATAATTCCATAAGACTTCCACTTGTGATATAAATACAAAAAAAATGCTAACTGAAAATGATGTAACAATACCCTTTTTTACGAGCTTTATTTTAACTTGTTGTAAAATGTTTGTTTGTTTAGTACAAGCAAGCCAAATTAAAACCTATTCCTCGAATACTGAGTTGAAATGTAAATGTACACATTGGTTCGGTGGATAATGCATTTTTATATTAAACAAGAGTTAGCTTCAGACGAAGGATCGTAACAGTCAACAGCAGAGTCAAATTTTGTATATAAGTTTTTATAAACTTGTTTTTAAAAAAAAGTGTATTGCGTATTTTGTATAATGCTATCCATGGTATTATTTTGACGTACGATATACTTTCCTTCTCATTTGGACCGCGGCAACGAGTGTATCATTAGTACGCTGTGCTAAAAGTTAGCTAGTGTAACGAACTATCATCCTTCACATATAAATATTATCACCCATCCCTTGGCTCGTGTTCTTCAAGTGTGTGAAGACCAAGGGAGCGCAAGAAAGTGTCTTCGAGAGTAGGAGCCCGGATTTCGAGGTAACAACTCAACTTTTTATTCATCTTAATACAGTTAATTTATCTCTCGCACGTACAGGTTGTTTATTATTAATTATATATTTTAAACGTATGTTTTTTTAATATATATTTTTATTTATTGTCAAAGTGTAGCGTGTAATAAATTATTATCAAGAAATACAAACACAAACATATTTTTATATTACTTTAATTAAATAAATAAATAACATATATGGCTTCAAATATTGAATTTGGAATTAACACGAAGAGGAAGACAATTTGAAAGCCTGTTGCAGTATACTATACAATAAGTCCTAGTCGACGACGAATCTAGTTTCGTCCTAACTTGTTCTGTAATTGTTAATTGATGACTACCGGGAATTTCTGAGAACTGAATAATTGCAATATATAATATCCTAAATTTATATTTATTTCTATTAGATATATGTATATATTATGTGAGTTAATTTTGATTATATGTTTATTAAAAGTATAAATAAATATAAGTAAATATTTTACCTTTATTAAGTTGGATGTATAACTGACATCGATTCGAAATGTAGATTCTAAAGAAAACCAAGAAGTCTGGCACATAATAAAAGGTTTTTATAAGAGGGAAAATTAAACAAATTTCCCTTTAACATATTTATAATTGGCTTATGGATTTCAATATAAAAACGGTCATCGAGCAGATAGTAGATATTCGAAATCTCTTATAATAGCTCTCTAAAACTACGAATTTTAAATAATAATTTTAAATTTACTAATCCTTACTATGATATCCTGACAGCGAAGTGTGAAGAGTTTTTGACATTATTATGACACAGATTCGATTGCCGATTGAAAAACGATCCGCCGTTTTCATTACAGTAAAATAAAAAGTAGCATGTACGAGTACATATCAAATAAAATTTTCTTGAAGACGCTTATAATTCTAGACGATATAACAATACATAAAGCTGATGAATATACATATAAAATTATTATAATTTATCTCTGTGAACAGGAATTAATTTTAACATAATCTAAATTAACCGACAGCTTGATCAAATTTCAATTGTTGTCTATGAATAAAAACGAGTTATATTTTATAAATCAGATCATTTTGTAATTCGATAGTATTCAGTTAATCTACATTTATAGGTTTCTATACCGTTTATGATAAGTATTTACAATTCGGGTTTTTCTTTTGTTTTTTGCGTATTCTGTTGGATTTAATTCTTATGAAATTGACAAAAAAACATTATATTTTTCTGAACTTACAATACCGAGACACTCTTGGTGTGTGAATTAATTGTCTTATACATGTATATCTATTTATATGCAGCACATACACGTATATGTATAAATATATATATATTTATGGAAAGTATATGTATTCTTGCAGTCCATATTTGAACTGAATATTTGATGAAGAAATAAATAGCGTGAATTAAAAATAGGCGTATGTTCTAATGACTGATACGGCCTGCTTCTTCGGCGTGATTAAAATAGTTTTGAAATGCATGCGAGTAATTAATTACAGCAAGATATTAATGATCTATTTATTATTAATAATAATAATTATTATTATAAGGGAGTGCGTTTTCACCTAAGACTACCACGAACAGATAAGTCAACCTTGTCTGTTCGTGGTTCCTTCTGCTACCGGCTATTGGAGGTATATCCACTAACCCAAGTTGTGTAATGGTTCAAAAATTTTGACTTGTGGGCGCCGGTGACGGCAATTGGCGGTTAAGCGACCAAAATAACAATGAATTTGATGGAAAGAAGAAAGCTTTGCTCTAATATCAGAGACCTGAATTATTGTCAATATTATCGAAAATATTTATAAATAACTCTTCCGGCTTTCCATGCATTGTATGGGTTGTTCGTCAGGTGTTCAGTATAAAAAATATGCCTATGTCCTTTCATGGAGGTGAAAGTTGCTTTATACCTAATTTCATCACATTGGGTTAAGTGGTTAGGCCGTAAAAGAGCAACAGACAGACAAAGCTATTTTCACATTTATAATATTAGTAAAGGGTAGTTATTATTTAAGTAAAAGAAGAAATAACTTCGCATAAACGTCAATAGAAGATCCTTTGAATATAATATTTATCGAATAGACGTTTCTGCCTTCAAAGAGGCATATACATTTATTCCTTACTCATCGGTGTCATCGACGTCGAAATAGAGGCTCTATTTCTATATATCTTACGATTAAAAGATTCAATATTCTATTATCTGTCAAATAAGTACTATCTAATTATTTATTTGAGGATTAAAAAAACAATCCTAAAACAAATAAGGGCTACATTATTCAAATGCTTAGTTTAAAGCCATACAAACATGCTATTCAGTTAAAATAGAAAGACGAAAAATATTACTTTGATAGCAAAGGTCGTAACTGTTCAACTATGAACTTTCAATTAGATATTAATTATGTAGTCCAGTTAACAGAAAAATACCCGAACATTCAGCTTTGAACAAAGGAACAATAGCGTGCCTGCGAAATATAGGGCTGTCAAAGAGCTGAAATTAATGATATTTCTTTTTTATGTTGTATTAAATTACAATATTTATTTATTTTTTATTTACAAATCGGTAACCGTATTAGTAGTTTTAAAGGTTCTATAATTGGGGAGCAAGTTTAAATTATATATATTGTAATTAAATTTACTTTTAATCAAAGTAGAAACTGCCACCAGTTCAATAATTTTTTTTTTTTTTAAGATTATTTTCAATTTTTAATATTACGAAGATGCTAGCATGTCATCATTTTATGTTCAAGGTGTGCTATCAATGAATGAACTTATTGCATACATAACTTTTGTACACAAACGATACGATAAATACAATTCTTAGTAACAGAGTTAGATTGGACGTTTTCTGGAATCTTATTGTTACGCCGTATAAATTGCCCCACAAAACAATTGTTGTGGGGTAATAGGAGTCTATACTATACTCTACTCTATATTGTGGGGTAATAGGAGTCATCATTCTTTTTGTTCCTTTCGCAAATTCACATATATTTTTCCGGTAAAAGTTGTTTAATAATGTATATCACCAAACCAACTACTTCTAAACGACTGGACCAATTTGGATATATATTTTATGTTTAAGTTTGGATGGTTTAGATCGCGCCCAGGGTTTTTTTAACAAAAAAGAATAAAATGTTTATTCTACCAATACTAAATCGAGTTGGGATTATTTTTAAAAACTTTCAGAGAATAACCTTAAATATTTATGTAATATTTAATAAAAAACGTAACAATTTTCTTGTATAAAAGTTTGTGTTCTCATACAAGCAAGTGTGGTACCAGGTTTACGTGCTTGTCTCGTTACGGTCTCGCGTGCCTCTTATCGCTTAGAAACAAATACAAGTAAATTTATAAGTAAAAATAATAGTTTAAATCTAGATTTCATTGACGTAGCTGACTCGTTTTATAGGATGTGATCCCCGAGGCATTATCTATGTTTAGAATACAATTACGGCTCAATTAACCTTCGGCTTAACTTCAAGTAATTAAGATTCAATTGTTATTAAAATTAAATTCATGTAAACAAAGCCTTTTATGACACACGTCGACTGATTGGATGAACTTAGTCGTTTATGTATTACTGACTGAAATTCTCATTATTGTTATCTCAAAGAGCCGAGATGGCTCTGTGGTTTGAACACCTGGTGAGCCCGAGATTGCGGCTTCAAACCCGGACAATCACCACTGGATTTTCAACTGTTTAATTTGTATTTTTAATCAATTCGAGCTCGGTGGAGAAGGCAAAGGTAAATGTTATTGCTTTTTTTTTATTTAGTTGCCATAAATATATTCTTTGCAACATCCTGGCACCTGAAAGTGTGCATTCCCGTACCTCGGAGAGCACGTAAAGCCGTTGGTCAAACTGGTTGGTCAAATTTGCTGTTCCATCGGATAGTGAGGGACCAGATAGTGCACCTGTGTTAGCCTTCCGTTGTTAGCTCGTCTCCCATGAAATTGGTCACCCTCACCGATATTGGCCAGGATGTCTCCTTGCGAGTAGTTATATCGTGGATGCTCTGCAGATAATTGGCATGTAGGGTAGAGCCCTTACCGGTTGTAGAGAATGAGGTGCAAATTCTAGGTCAAGCCATTTATTTGATGAGTTGACGATGCTTTGTGTAGGCCCGTCTGGGTATGTACCATCCACCCATCAAATATTCTACCACCAAACAGCAATGCTTAGTATTAGTGAGTAAAGTAGTGTAACTACAGGCACAATATCTTAGCTTTCAAGCTTTAATTCAATACACCATGTATTGGCGGTGCAATAATTGTTCAATATTTTTATATGATATGGTGACTACCTTCCATCAAGTGGCTCAAATGCCTGTCAGCCTACCGATGCGATAAAAATATTATTTGGATTGTGTGTGGAAAGTAATTATTAAGTAATGCTAAAATATACATCTGTTCCCTCACGAAGGCGCTCCCGTTATTATTTTTGCTGCCTTCTTTCTTACATTAGTCATTTCAAGCACACTAAGACATTCTGAGCACAAGTGTCACTCATACGCACGCTTATAATTTATCGTGATAATTTAACGCATCCCCTCGTGAGAGAACAGATCTGTAACGAGAAATTATTATGGAGGATTTCTTCAACATAACGTTGACTTTGCGAGGGATTTGTGCAAGAGCATATGATTAAGTACCACCCACATATTCTGCCGTCAAATACCAATACCTAGTATTTTTGTGTTCTGGCTTAAGGATTTAATGAATCAATGTAACTACTGGCACAACAAACTTAACATCTTAGATCCAAAGGTTGGTGGTGCATTGGTGATGTAAGAAATTGGTAATATTCTTGCTAGCGGTTTCATAAAAAAAAACACAAGAACATGTAACTGTTTTTAAGATCAATTATTACCTAATCGGCTCAAATATTGGATCAACATGTTGTTGGAAAGCTTCAACACTAAAATTAATTAGAAACTCATTTTGCTACAAGCCAAGTCTGCTTTCTCTGAAGTCGAATGTAATTTCTATAACTTCAAGCGAAGAACTAAATGAGAAAATAAGTTTTATTATTTATTATCGCTTCCTGTGGGTTTACACGTCAGTTGAGAGTATTTTATTTACAAGAACTACATATATAAGTAACTAAAATTAAACACCTTAATATTAATTACTTTGTTTATTTAAATTAATTAGTAATTAGAAGATTAATTAGCGCAATGTTAATTATAATTGGAGTCAGCTTGGACTCCCGTAACTAATATAGTACATATATTTTTACTTATGACAAACTAGGTGAACCTGCAGCTTTAGCCGCGCGAAATTTTTGAAAAAAATACTATAATACTCATACTGTCCCTACTCATTTTACCTCAAGCGGTAAATTAGAAAAAGTAGCTCATGTCCTTTACTGGAACTCAAACAATCTCCAAACTAAATTTTATTTGAATCAGTTCATCGGTTTCAGCGTGAAGAGGTAACAGACATTGTTTCGTATTTATAATAATAGAATAGATATTAGCTTGTTATTTGAGTACTAAATTGATCTAAATGTTTAGGATATTATTATTAATCCATCAGCCATGTACCCGATGGGATATCCAATAAAAACACTGCAACGGCTTTAACTTATAAACAGAACTTTAAATAGCCATTTCCATATTCACAACTATCCAAAAATGGTGAACCTCTATTCTATCATCTCAAGTTTCAACTTAAGTAATAAATTTTCAAAAAAATATTTAGCATATTCTTTAATTTATTAAAATAAACCTAAATAATATTATCAAGAATTTCTATATTATCTTTCATTCTCTATTTAACACCCTTAGAGAATTATGAAAAATCTTTTAGTGCTCAACTACTTTCAATAAGAAATTCCAGTGTCTGTGAGTTTCATGTCAGTTAGTAATTTTAAGAAATTACTAACTTTTTGGAGAAACGTTTCACATATTTCTGAAAGACAACGCGTCTCAATGTGGAGCGGGCGAGTCGAAATCACGTGACCAATTCTCCTCAATAATATTACCCGTATCGCTATTGTTCTGTTGTTTAGGTATACGCCTAGCATCGGCAATATTCCAAAAACCACTTGAATTATAAAGTTATGTCCCTTGTGCCTGAACTTGCATAGGTCCACTCACCGTTCAAACCGAAACATGGCACTATATAGCCAAGCAAAATATACTTGTTGACTGCCTCGTCGGTCTAGTGACTGGATATAAGGCAAAAGATTCTGAGTTCCTGGAACCCCTTGTCAGGCAATTTGATCAATGTTTATTTTTATAATAATTATACAAATCAAATAACTATTTGTGTATTGAGTGTTTGTCTAACAATATTTTATGACATGATTTTCGCAAAATAAGATATCTGCTAACAATCCCGAATAGTTCTGATTTATTTTTAATACAATAATCATTTGATGTTTTTTGTTAAATATTCAAAGTTAAAAATGTTTATTCGATTTAGAAGCATTACACTTGCTTCTCTTTGACAGACTTTGTTTTATGAGAAGACTTCGACTTTCGGAAACGTGAAACGTATATCTACAATTTTTAGATATTACAACGCTTTAAAAATCCATATTCCTGTAATTTACCGATCATTATTTAATATTTCAACTTGATTTTTATGATTGAATAAAACCGTTTTAAGTTAAGGAAAATTTGACCTAGTTTCGAAGAAGGCATTGCTGAACGCTCGGCTGATGATAGCAGTGAAACGGCGTTTACGATATGATTTCTCGTCTAATGTGTTTATAAAATAATAATAAGTTGCTTCAGAATACAGAATTTTTAACATATATTGTATTATTTATTTATATTTTTCGGCCGATCTTGAGACTTGATCTCTTTTGGCCGCAAATGAACAAAAGTTACAACGACATATTTTGTAAAGCTTGAAAGTAAGAAGACCTTTCGAATAATATCCAACGAAGTAAATCTTAGTCAAAACCGATATATACAGAAAATATTATGGCGTGTAACTGTGGACACAAATATAGGTGAACTATTCTAAGTTTGATGAGTCGGGAATTTACTTAACGAGAAATCACGCGCAGCTCCGATGGATTTACGTGCTTTCCGCAGTACGGAAGTTTAACTAGCATTTCAACTTCTTCGCTTTCGATTTCTCCTAAGAGTTCTTTGATAGAAATTTAGATTTGCAGCCTTATGATGATGTCCTCCTGACCGAAAGGCATCGGTGACCAATATTACGGAAGTCTAGCTAAAGGTGCATAAGTGTACAAATATAAACATACATCCAATGGGACGTCAATTCCGACACGAAAAGAGTTTAGGCGCAGGATCAATGGCTTTACGTATATTCCGAGAACCGAGATGGCCCAGTGGTTAGAACGCGTGCATCTTAACCGATGATTTCGGGTTCAAACCCAGGCAGGCACCACTGAAATTTCATGTGCTTAATTTGTGTTTATAATTCATCTCGTGCTCGGCGGTGAAGGAAAACATCGTGAGGAAACCTGCATGTGTCTAATTTCAACGAAATTCAGCCACATGTGTATTCCGCCAACCCGCATTGGAGCAGCGTGGTGGAATATGCTCCAAACCTTCTCCTCAAAGGGAGAGGAGGCCTTTATCCCAGCAGTGGGACATTTACGGGCTGTTTATGTATGTTATGTACGTATATTCCGAGGCATGGTAGTGTATATATCTCCAATTCCAGACATCGGGCTTTTACTGAGTCTTGTGTTACTGAGAAGAGCTGTTTTTGTCGAGAAAACCCAACCTCCTTTTTTAACCATTTAATTTACGTTTTAATTTAGGACCTTGGGATCTATAGCTTTATAAGTCAGACACTTTTAAAATAAAAAAAATATTAAAACCAAAATATTCTTTATTCGAGTAGGGTTATAATAATACTTTTGAGACGTCATATTGCAGTGTTAAATGTTTTTAGTTTCATCCCCATAACATCTGGGGTTCCTCAGAGTTCTCATCTCGGTCCCCAGTAATTTAACATTTTGGTTAATGATATACGGAAAATTATTCAAAATCCTAACATACTTCTATATGCCAACGATACAAAACTATTTGAAATCATAAAAAAAGAGATGACTGCTCTAAATTATAAAATGATTTAAATATTTTAGGGCAACATTGCTCATCTGACAGACTACATATTAATTTTGATAAATGCTATTATACAATATCATTTTCTAGGAAAAAAATCCGATTTTGTTTGATTACACAATTTCCAATCATTCAATTAAGAGTGTGACAGAGCCTAGGGAACTAGGAGTACTCCTAAATTCTAGTTTACTATATTTGAAGGGTATAATATTGTAATGTTATGGATATCAAAAATGTAAAGAATGAATTTATTAGAAAATTAACGTATAAATTAGGGGCCAAATCAGCTAATAAATTCAATTTTTTTGACGTCTGAGAAAAGCAGACAATACAAAGATCAGATTTTTCTTAATAAAATCATAAATAACTATATCGATTCAGTGTACTTAGTTAACAACTTTTATATCAAGTGAAACTCTTATACCCAGGCATGATATTCCTGAAAATAAAATATCATGCCTGGATATCAACAAATACTAAGTACGTTTTTTTATCATTAATACAAAAATGTATAGAGTATATGCCCTATACTGATCAATGACAATGTTTTTGTTGTATTTTATAATAAATGTATGGATTCCCTCAATTATAAACATTTCATCAATAATGCGGCTACATTATTAAAGATTATTCCACATAAAGTGACAACTTCGTATCTAAACTATATGCATCAACAAAAACACGATACAATGTGAAGATTAACCGTTGTAAACTGTTTTATTAATACAGATTGAAAACACAAACCTAATAGCTTAAGCCTAGGGATTTGCTTTGAAAATGCATTTTCGCAATAAAATTTAAATCCCGGCATTTGCGGAGCTGCGAGTGCTTTATCGTGGGCTCCTGATATTTGCGGATCATGTAGGAACCTGGAAGATTTCAATAACAAAGATCGTCTCATATCATAGCATTGCATTATTATTATAATTTTGATTTTTGATGGAGGGGCAAATGGGCCAATTGGTCACACATTGCCCATAGACATTGGTGCCGTAATATTTTTTATCCATTCTTTACATCGAAAATGTGTCGCCAACTTTGGGAACTGAGATGTTATATCCAGTGTGATTGTAACTACAGGTGTAACTTACACAGGCTCACCCACCGTGCACAAATCCGAACACAACAATTCTAAGTACTTCTTCTTAGCGGTGAAATATTTGATGAATGGGTGCTACTTACACAGACGGACTTGCGAAAAGTCCTACCACCAAATTAGTTTAACTATTTGGAATAAGCGCAGGATTATAATTTGAACTTATTCTATTGTATTGTTTTTAAATTAGGAGCTAACTAAAAAAATAATAATTGTGGATTATAATTATGAAATTTGGGAATGGATGTGGATGGATATAGAGGTAGGGGACGACCAAAGAAATGATGAATGGATTGTGTGAAAGACGATATGGTTATAAAGAATGTTACTTGTGAGATGACGTCCGACAGAGAAGTATCAGTAAGCAAAATAAAAAGATGTTCACTTAAAAAAATCCCTCAAACCACCCAAATAAATTTTCACTTCGAAAATCAGGATAAATAAAAGTCCACGGAAATGAAATTGCAGGCTCGTATTCGATGTTTTCGTGACATTAAGTAAAATAAATTTTATTTTACTAACATTGTCGCTTGCATTTAATAGGCAATTAGAACACCTAAAGGTAATTGAAGTTAGAAGTAATTAGATAATTTATTATATATTGCGAGTCACTTCTACTTTTCAGGGGGGCAATTAGGAAGGAAATTAATGTCACAATGTGTAAGGTACTTCGTTTAAAAGAGGAAGTGAAACTTCTTTGACAAATTTGCTCTCTTTCTCTCTGACGTATTGTATTTTTGTCCTTGTTACTCGGAGAAAACTTTTAGACTTGATTTTTGGATTTTTTACTTACAAGTGAAGGTTGGTGATATTAGAAAGAGCATTAATTGGTGATATTTTACTTGGTGGTAGGGCTATGTGCAAACCCGTCTAGGTAGGTACCACCCACTCATCAGATATTCTACCGCTAAATAACAGTACTCAGTATTGTTGCGGTCCAGTTTGAAGGGCGAGTAAGCCAGTGTAACTACAGGCACAAGGGACCTAACATCTTAGTTCCCAAGGTTGGTGGCGCACTGGTGATGTAAGGAATGGTTCATATTTCTTACAGCGCCATTGTCTATGGGCGATGGTGACATTTTATCATCAACTTATGCTAGGCTAAAAAAAATATTGTGATTTAACATTCAGTGATATAGATATGCGGACGCGCAAATGAGGCATGTAGTGGTAAGTGGTCACCACCGCCAATGGCGCTGTAAAAATATTAAGCTTGACTCAGATCGTCACGCACCTTGGAAACTAAGATGTTACGTCTACCTGTACTTACTGGCTCACCGAAACGATACAATGTTGGCGTTTGGCGGCGTGTTTGATAACTATCTAGACGGTGTATCGGTAAAATACATTCTTTAAATTATTTCAGCTATAGGTGAACATATATTTGTCGAAACATTTGTGATTCTCTATAATTGTACAATCAAATGATAGTATCATTTGATGATATTAAATATTGAATAAGTATCAGTAAAATATTCGCCTCATTTGATATAAGTATTCAAAATCAAGTAAGTTTAGTTAAATTTATTTCGGTTTAAATTTGAAGCTATTAACTTGATGTCAATATTAAAACTTATATAGTTTTAGAAAGCATGAAAATTCATGATATTCTAAATAGACCCAAAACATTTGGGTCAATATTATAATTATGCGACGATATGCTACTATTTTGTTATAATTAACTACACTATAAAGAGCCGAGATGGCCCAGTGGTTAGAACGCGTGCATCTTAACCGTTGATTGCGGGTTCAAACCCAGGCAAGTTACTGAATTTTCATGTGCTCAATATGGGCTTATAATTCATCTCGTGCTCGCGGTTAAGGAAAAAACATTGTGAGGAAACCTGCATGTGTTTAATTTCAAAGAAATTCTGCCCTATGTGTATCCACCAACCCGCATTGAAGTAGCCTGGTGGAATATCCTCCAAACCTACTGTAAACTACACATCCTATTGGAATTATTTCGTTATTTATTTAAATTAGTGAAATTTGGTTGATGGTCTGGCGAATAGAGCTCTTGATGTTCAGTCACCGCAACCCATCTACATTCGCACTGTGAAAAATAATCATCTTTTATAATATAATCTAAATACTATCCAATATTGACCATCGTATGCAATGTGCCACCACAAAGCTGGAATCAGTTTTGGTAAGAAGCAATTTGGAATCTGTAGGAAGGCTATATATGCTTTTTGTTTTGCTGATAGGTTTATTAATTCAAGTTTTTCAAATGTAAAGTTGTAAATTTGTAAAATAGGTCCACTTAAAATGAGGGCAAACATGCAGGCGAAAAGCTAGTAAAGTTAAATTTGCCTTACGTAATATATTTTTAAGCACCAGCTTTAAATTTATTCATTGACAAAGATGTGAATTTTTAAATGAACTGATAAAAAATATAATAATAAAGTTTTCCGTTGTTATCATTAATTTCTACCATTTATTTAATGTAACATTGTCAGGTGTCCTATATATTAATTTATTTTAATTATTTTGAAGCGAAAAATAATTATTTGCCACCTGGTAGCGCACAGCCTCCGTTGCGAGTGGTTGGCATGCTTTCAGTTCAGTTACAAGACGTTGACCGCGAACAGTGTTTTGTGATTTGTGACTATTTAAAAAAAACCAGTGAATTGGAAACATTGTCTCATTTTACACGATACTCACACTATGTCTTCCGATGACGTTGGCTTTAATCCACTTCTGACCAAATATTCTATCTGTTTATACGTGTATAGTATACATATGATCGCTGCTTTGAGTAAATGTGGGAGATCCGGAGTAAACATCTGAGAGTATATTAATCCTTGTAAAATTAACATAACCAGGATTTGTTAATGAACTATTTGTCGAACTCAAACTAATTAATCTTTGACAGATTATAAAATTTAAAATATATATTAATATTATATTTCTTTATTTATTTATTTGCTAAAATATTATATAATTCTACAGTTTTTTTATGGTATAGATTGGCGGGCGTAAGAAATATTAATGATTCCTTACATCGCAAATACGCCACCAACCTTGGGAATTAAGATGTCCTTTGTAAATTTAGTTACACTGTCTCACTCATCCTTCAAACCGGAACACAAAAATACTGAGTACTGCTGTTAGGCGGTAGATTATTTGATGTGGTGGTACTTACTCAGACGGGCATGCGAAATGTTCACCAATTAAAATAAAAGATTAAATAAGCGTTTACAAATCAAAATTAAAAATAGCTACAAATGCGGGGGGGGGGGGGAACGGTAGTATGAATTGCAATTACGATCCCTGGGCGAAAAATGAACTAGATTTTATCACCAGCGGAGACAATAAGACGGGGAATTATATGTTCAATTTAATGTTACAAAATAAATACTGGCTGGCTTTAACTTAGCTTAAAAATTAGAAGAAAGAAGAAATTAATGTTATTAAAAATATTTTAATGCAATTCTGTTCAGTGACATATTATTCCTTCAAACGGTATCCTGATAGATTTATAGAAGAATTATAAAGATGCTTCGTTAATCATAATTCGCTATACTCTATAAACTAACTATAGTTTGAGGTACGAACAATATACTATTAGTCGTATATTGATAGTAATTATCAAAATACTAACGATGATATTACGTCACTAACTACAAAATAGTGCCCTTATAGTGACGGCAATTATGAAACATCAAAATTAATCGTTATTGAAATAATTAATTATTAAAGATAACAAACTAACTATTGATCCAAGAACTTAATTGTTATATGGAATGATGGTATACTTAAAATAATAATTAAAGTCAATTATAACGCGATTTGAAGAACTATTAACGCCATCTATTAACAACAAAATAAACTAACAATTTTATTTCCATAAATATGAATACGGAGTTTTTAATTGATTTTGCGACGCTGTTAAATTCATTTACGTTTCTACTGTATACATTAATCGCATTAAATTTTCTTTCGATAAACATATTTAAATAATTACGTTACTGACGCTTCGCATCAACCCAAAGGATGTGATAACTTAAAGAAATATTAAGAACACAAAACTGGTGCTTGCCTGAATCTGTACCCACAATTTGCAGCTAAATTTCACGTGTTTTATCTGCTTATGTTATGTTAACCTCGACAACAATGATATGACGACGTTAATATTTGCCAATATGTATACGCGTGTTTGCTTTTATATAGTTGATGTTTGTAATTAAAGCTGGTTTAATTACAAGCATTTGTTTAACTTTGCTTGTTAGTTAAACCGGTTCTAACTAGTCGAGTCGAAAGACACACAATTTTGATTTTGATAACAATACAATCAAATATGCTAAAATTTGCTTGATGGTAACCCGATAACACAATATGTTCGCTTGTGTTTCGACACGTGCTTGTAACGTGTGCGTTTCATTTTGTTGATTTATGTGACAATCGCTGATGATACAAACTGATTTCTCGGAACTAAAGTTTACTTGATATCGATTATACTTGTATGTAAACGGAACTCGTAATTTAATTAGTTATTTAACCAATCGTAGTCTGTTATAGGAATAGATATGTGATGTGCGTCAAAGGTCTAGAGTCACGCCACCTTCCTCGGGTCTTGGTATTTGCTGATACGAGTCCTTCATTCTAGGACTCGTCTGCTCCAGACATTGGTCTTTTGTTACATAAAAACAGCTTACTATCGTTTTGCTTTTCATTATATAAATGTCCTGAACTAAGGTCTTCTTTTCAGGAGAAGGTTCCGAGGTTATTCCACTATGCTGCTCCATGCAGATTCGGTTTTGCTATTCCAGGCGAATTTCCTCACCATGATTTCCCTCACCGTTCACACGAGAGAATTATAAACACTAGTATATAATAGCACTAGTAGCAGCTACTTACCTGGGTTTGAACCCGTGTTCATTTGTTTAGACCCAAAATCATATGAACTTATTTTCTCGAATATTTCTCTTAGATATTGCTCATTTAATTGAAAGCTTTCGACTGAGAACATTTTTAAATTGAAACAGAACACTAATTTCAAAATCAAGATAATGACGTCACGCACGTCACTGGACCAAAGTTCAATTATATCCTCATACTATTCAAAACTATCAATTGAATTGTAATCAAGAGATAATGAATATTATTGTTAAATTGTAATTGACGGATTAATTGAATTAAATCGTACCAGGCCTGCTGTTAAAGATTAGAAATAATTAGTTTTTTTATTATTATGAACACGAGTCCTGCGTGTGCAGTGTTATCGGACGCCTGATTTGTTTTGTTATCTCTGACTGATATAGAACGGCACATCGGTTATTAAACAAAGTTCAAGTTAAGGTATTTTTAATGAAAATTTAAATAGCTATCTTTATTTACACCATATACTCGTTCAACTCATTTGCTGAAGATATATATTTCCTGGACTAAGAATTTATAAATAACCCACTGGTGGTCTGGTCCTGTCACTAGACCAGACCATATTCTAGCATGTTGCTCTAATGCAGATTGGCTGGTGTCGTAATGCTTTATTTAACTAACTGAATGCTGCTTGCCTTAATGTGAACCAACCTTCTTGTGTGACTATAATTATACTTCTATCAAAAAGTTTGTCATATTCGTTGACGGTTGTGGTTACTGCTGCTTTTTATCGAGCCTCTCTCTCGAATTCTATCTCGCCTGGGTTATCTAACACAAAACAATTATCTAATTCAAAAAGTATATGTTCTTTCTTAAACTTTGAATTGTAAGAATAGTTGCCTCCCTGTATTCTATTTCATAAGCACGAAATCGTCTAAGATTTAGCTTTTACATCAACTCGAATACTTACCATTTCAATTAGAATAAACCAATCACAAATATAAGTTTTTGGTCCCATAAAATAACTAGTGAGTGAATAATAAAATCAGTCAGACAACTTGTCTGTGCTAATAGACATAATTATATGGAAGATTTAATATTGCCACTGATATTACAATTACCAGAAGGCATTTTTAAGAGAATTTAGCCATCCGCGTAGGTCAAATAATTCATAAATATGTACAAGCACTCGTTCATACTAATTATCTTAGAATCATATTAGGATAAACCATAACGATACCGGTAAGGCCGATATAACCAGCAAAACTCCAGTTGCACAACGGTCTTTATGGCCATTCCGTACATTGCCTACTTTCAACTTTGGGTTGATCCTAATAATTATCAACTACTTCCTGAGGTCTGACATGATCTTTCCTTCCCTGACGTCAAGATCGGAATCGTTAATAAGCTAGTAACAATACGCATGGGTCAGTCGTAGTTAGGCAGCCGCAGTCATTATAAATCGTATTTTTCCAATTCTCGGGTATTTCCATTCGTCTGTGACGGAGGCGAATTATCTATGTATCTAGGAATAGTTAAGGAAATCTTCAACACCTGTTCATTGTTTACGTGTAGAAAGTAGGATTATCAGATAATATCTATTCCGCAACATACTGCGTTTAATGACGTCACATTCTCTGATAACAAGCGAAGGGATGTTTAATTAATTGAAATATTTCGTCGGATTACGATAATTGTGTATCGTATGGATTTTATCGTTTCGTGTTCCGGTGAAAAAATAAGATTAGGTCTTAAATTCAAGAAATATACGTTTTAAATTTAAATTTAACTAGCTTTTTTTTTGTAAAATACATATCCAGTACATACTCCAGTATCTAAAGTATGTAGTTGAAAGTAATTGAAAATGGTTTAAGATAATATTTTACACTTCTGTACACAGATATCTCCTAAAGTAAACCTGCGTGAGTTTTTTTTTTAAAAACAACAAATGGTGTTCACACCTTCTTTAACGAAGACTCTTTCGCTATTTCTATTATTTAATAGAATTAATGAAAATAAACATTTTATTATTATTACATAAATATTACCATTAATATAACATTCAATTAGAGTATATATTAATAATATAATAATTATTAAAATTAATAATTAATTCGAGTAATTATGACACATTATTATATTATTGAATCACACAAACGCACAAATTGCAGCAAAAGTGTCGTGGTAGTCTAATGTACACTTATTTCAGCCTAGCTGTCATCTGCCAAGTGTCTGAAGTTCAATGTGCGATAAGAAGTTCTTTCCAAAAATACGAATAAAGAAAACTTTGTCGTTGAATTATAATACTTTATAGATTAACAGTAAGTATGAATCTGTTGTTTATATTTAATATAAAATTAAAAAAAAAAACTTCAAATAAGTGTTAAGTCTACTTGTATTTACATAACCGTGGCTTAATAAATTAATTAGTTTCGTTAACTTCACTGTTCAACAAAATCACAAGAAATCATTGGTTTTTAAGTAACAATTATAATTCAAATGAACCCAATAAGTTGCACAAAGATAAATAAGATAATTAATGAATCTATCTTAATTTTATCTTTATCTATTTAAATTATATCTTTCGTCGATAAATTATAATTTATTATGTTTTTGATAAGATTCGATTTGATAACGGAATGCATTTGAAATATTAAATATTGCATGACATGTTTTATGAGTAACTGATGATTTCGAGATTCGAGATCGTTCATCGGTTAGAGCACTTGCATCTTGATCGATGACTACGGGTTCAACTGAGCTTGCATGTGTGTGTTAGACTACATTTTTATCCAGAAATACATTGACGGTGCGTTGTGGATGAAGCTAAAATGTTCTTCAATAGCAGATAACGGGACTAATCCCAAGAACTTTGCGGGCCGTAACATTACTTCTGTATATGATCTTATGTGATTGAGCATTTCAGTTTAAACATCATTTAGATAATCTACCGTCACACTGTAATATTTAGTATTGTTGTGTACCGGTTTGAAGGTGAGTGAGCAAGTGACATCTCCAAAAAATAGCCTATCTCCTTCATTGGCATTTAAGCATGGTTTATACCAAATTTTATCAAATTCGATTTTGGTGATTACCGGCGGGTGATATTTGGAATTTTGACGAGATGTCCGAAGTTGAAATTCAGCAGCCGGGAATAATCCAAACAATTCCGAGGAATTGTTTGGATTATTTACTTTCCCCGTGAAAAAATTCGGTAGAAGATGCAGAGTGATCCGACATCTCTAAGCAAAGGCAAATGAGCAAGAAGAACGGAAAGGAATTAAATTAAAGAAAATTTATTATAAATGTATTTTAATAACAGACACAATGGAATAAATTTACAGCGTTAGAGAATAATTTAGTTTAGAAAAATAAATAATAAGACTGTATAATGTAATAAAAAAAAAAAATGTTATATTAATCGTATATATAAGAAAGAGACAGAGATAGAGAAAGACAGGGAAAAGTCGTCCATCCTCAACGATTTCTGCCACATTACTGTAAGCAGCGTTTTATCTTCAAAAAAAGAACCAATTAAATACCCGATGAGGGTACATCATTAACTCCTGATTGTACTACTACTGGAAACTTATATTTTCGAAAGCGGCCGCGCACTTGGGCTACCTGGTCGTAAATGGTCACCACCGCCTATAAACATTGGAACTGTATAATATATTAATCATTCCCATTAACATATAAACTAATCATAGACTGAATCAGTGCATTAAATATTAGTAATGATTAGTTTGTGGTAATTCGAATAGAACGCATAATTATATCTGCGATTCTCACAAACATATGGTGTAGCAAAATAGTAGTGACAGTCGAAGCATTACGCTTGTTTTGTTTAAAAATAATTTTCGATTATTTATTAAATTTTCATTAAAAAAAAATGTCATCTTTAACCTAGAATAAACCGCAGCTTCACCAGCGTGCAATACAAGTTGTGCCGAAAGTACTAAGATATTTGATTTATAAAGTTGCAGTGGTATTCGTAGATAACAAATAAAATTAGCTTATTTGTACCGTTAATTTGAAATAACAGACAGAATAAAATTTTATTATTTTTTATACATTTCTCTAGAATAGTGGATGACAATAATTTACGTGAACTTTAAATTGTTATAACTTTTGATACACTCAACCAATTTTAATGTAATCAAATCTTTAAAGTCAATTTTCTGTTAAAATCCAACATGGCGGCATATCCAAGATGGCGGATCAATTATTTTTAATGTACTCCTACAATAACAGGACTTACTGATATTACTTTTAACGAAATATGGTGTCTTGTTGTATATTGAATAATATTAGTACTTAAAATTAATCAAAATAACTTTTTAAAGTTATTAATGCTTTGTAGGTAAGTTATTTGTAGGTTATCAAAAACAAAACGAACATTATTCTTGCCTGCTGCCTTTCTATCTTTTTTTTTTTTAGCATTAGCAGCCCGTAAATGTCCCACTGCTGGGATAAAGGCCTCCTCTCCCTTTGAGGAGAAGGTTTGGAGCATATTCCACCACGCTGCTCCAATGCGGGTTGGCGGAATACACATGTGGCAGAATTTCGTTTGAAATTAGACACATGCAGGTTTCCTCACGATGTTTTCCTTCACCGCCGAGCACGAGATGAATTATAAACACAAATTAAGCACATGAAATTTCAGTGGTGCCTGCCTGGGTTTGAACCCGAAATCATCTTTCTATCTATTTGTCCCAAACTTTCAAACATATAAGTTACGAAACTTAATAAAAATAAGTTAAAAATATTCCTTATAATCCAAGGGACTACTTAGTGTTGTCACATTAAAATCGAATGAATTCATTAAAAGTTAAAACGACTTGAATTTCAAGTAAATATTTATTTTATATCTATTACGAAAATACGGGGAAAACCCGTGCCGCAAATACGTTTGAAATAAAAGGACGTATGTTGCTAGTAAAAAGAACATTATCTGCTCGTCTGTTTTGTATGACGTAGACATAACTTATAGATAACAGTGGAATATCATCATATTATCATGTGATCCAAAAACCTTAAACTTCGACCATCACGCATACAATTGTGATGTATTTGACATAAAATTTTAAGGCTCGACGCACACCTGGCGAAGCGTAGCGTATATTTACTATTAATTAACTAAAACCATTGCATATATTAAAAAAATAAGCTGATCATCTTGAGTATCAAAGCAGGTAAACGTGCAAAATGCGAGCAAAAATTCGTATGCGCAAGTACGTGCGCCACTTTGCGCAGCGGCAGCATTGCTAAATCAAAGCACAGTGTTGCACTATAACGCGCTTTAAAGATCCGATGTGCTTGATGTTGAACTTGTATTTTTTATTTTATCAAATGTGCTATTTAATCGTAAGTTACGATCGCCCATTCAGTCGCCGACAATGGAATAAGTACATATGACCCTTATGCCTGTAGTAGGTAATACTAGCTCACCGCAACTCACTTTTGTTTTTGTATTCGCTTTTGTTTTTGTATTCGCTTTTGTTCTTCACTATAAAATTCCATGCACTCCATATACCTTTTGTTTTATAATTTGGGCCTACACATATACAGTAAGTTTCTACCCTTACCATCAAGTGAAGGAAATGTTTGCGCCTATTAGCCGCTGTTTGGAAAATCTGCTCGAGCATGCTCTGTACTGCGCTTGGTCAGATATGCACTGTCCCTAAAACACGAATCATTAATTATGATCTAAGTAAATCGCTGTCGGTCATTCAACTACTTAACACGACAAGGTTTCCTGATTAACGAAATCTCCTGATAATAATTTCTGTTAAAACTGGGCCAAGACTACTAGGAATATGTAATTCGATTGATAATAAGAAATCGTTGCATGGATTTTTATTACATTGTTGATAAAGTTTTCGGTGGCTTAAATCAAAGATACGTATAATACTTTAATACGAAAATTGTGTAATCGAAAATAATTCTAAATATTATGAATTGACGTTCGAAATGTTCGTAATTCGACCTTAATAAAAATTGGAAATCTTTGAAAGATTTATTTAATTTTTTTCTAACTCTTATTTTCAACGAGAGTTGATTTTCTTATTAATAACAAAATTTAATATAACGAAAACCTCATTAACAGAAAAAAAGTTATCTTTACAAAACAAACTTCGTACTTACCTTTTTCTAAACTAAAACCATTGTATTTCGTCGAAGTGACAGACATAACAAAAAAACATTTTTTTGTTTTTTTAATTTTGGCTTTTATTTGTGCCAAGAGGGCACAGATTATTTCGCCAATGTCAAGTGCGAGACAAAAAAACATAATTCCACAACAGATAAAATATTGTCACCGTGACCTGACAAAGTGTTAGTCAAAACAAAATTTTTATATTTCATAATTAAGTTATAAAACATAAAATTTAATCACCTTAACTGAAGTAAGTACAGGCACAAGGGACATAACATCATAGTTCGCAAGGCTTTTTGCATTGGCGATGCTAATAGCAGTGTAATATCATTTTCACATTGTGAAACTCTAATATAACACTTATATCTATAGGGAGTAGCGATTACTTGCCATCAGGTGGTACATTAGCCCGCCCGTCGATCTATTTGAAATGAAAAAAGGCAACGACGTTAACGGTATACAAACGTTGTGTTTAATTGAAAAAAATAGGAAGTCTAACATACTAGTCTTAACCCTACATTCATTGGATGGTGGTGTTTGGTATCATGCATTCGACAAAAACTTAATTCGTAAATAATATCTATCATACCCTTGTCGCTCTGACTATCATAGATCATATATTATTTAACTTCTGGTGGACGGCTTTGCACTGTGCAATTTATTAAAAAATATACGTGAATTTTTTTTATTATTTATTTATATTTTATTAGTTCCAGAGATCACGCCGAAAACAAACAAATTCGACCTCTTTTCAATATTAGTACAGATTAATTTATTCTCTTAATTTTTTGAACCATTCATATTCCTTCATTCACAATCATTATTATTTTCTATCGCAATAGACGAAGAAGAAAAAGTGAGCACGTCGGCTTGCATTCGACGGGCGTTTTTAAAAAAAGAACAACCAAAGTCCTTTTACAAAGTTCAAAGTATTTTCATGTCAAATTTATTCCTTGCTCTAAAACTGCACTAGGTTTTGTTTTCGCTAGCACCAAAAGTGCAAAATTTCAGGTACATCGGTTGAATGGTACGAGCTTAAAATCCAGTTAGAGACGATATGGTTCAGTGAGTAGATAACGTTATACTTAACCGATGATTCGAGCACCACGGAATTCTCGTGGGTTCAATTTAGGATTATAATAAATAATAATACATCTCACGTAATGAAAAACATACGGGGCGAATAAAAAATTGGCTGTTAAAATGAAAACATTTAGGTAACGTAGTAGAATATCTCTGAACTTTTTCCTCAGACCTTAGCCTGGCAGTGGGACGTTAACAAAATTGTGCTAACAGATTAACTAACTATTAAAAAAAAATAGAAATGTTAGATTTCACTTGGTGGTAGGGCTGGGTCTGGGTAGGTACCACGCACTCATTAGATATTCTACCGCCAAACAGCAATACTCAGTATTGTTGTGTTCTGGTTTGAAGGGTGAGTGAGCCAGTGTACAGGAATAAGGGACATAACATCTTAGATCTCAAGGTTGGGCGCATTGGTGATGAAAGGAATGGTTAATATTTCTTACAGCGCCATTGTCTATGGGGGATGGTGACCACTTCACATCATCAGGTGGCCCACTTGCTCGTCCGCCAATCAATATAATAAAATTAAAAACAATACACAAATGGAAAATAAGATTTAATGGAAAATCGTTCCTTTTTCATGGTATAAAACAATTTCAGTACCCACTAGACCAATTGCTCTCGTAGTTTCTCAGTGAAATTAAATATTATATTTTGTACGTGTTTTTACTTTACGTTTTTTTTTTCCCGTAGGAATTCAAAGAGGAAATTACTTCTATAAGCTTCAAGATACGTATTTTATTTCAAACGGTCTTTGTTGGAATATAATTCAGTCATTGTATGTTTCTAAAATGTATTTTAATTCATGTAATTATATATTAATCAAAATATATAATTATATTACTTATCACTTTATATGCCTTATATGAGTGTTGTTATATACAATTCTTTATTTTGTTGATATGATCAATTTACTTGAATTATTTTTATCTCATTGCAATAAAATTTTTTATTAAACTCTCAGATTTAAAAACAAAAAATAGATGGTTGCTTAATTTGTATGTTATAATTCATCTCGAGGAAACCTGCATTTGTCTAATTTCAACTACGATCTGCCACATATGTATCCACCAATTGGAGCAGCATGTTGGAATGAGCTCCAAACCTTATCCTCAAAGGGAGATGAGGCTTTAGCCCAACAGTGGGAAATTTACAGGCTGTTCCTTAAAGTGATTTGAATGAATTAGAATGGTTATTAATGGATTTTTTTAAGGATGTAGATTGTTACAATTCAAAAACAAATATGTTTTTGTATTAAAAAAATATTTCTGGATTGAGTTCCCTTTCTTCATTACTTAATGCACATTCACACAGAAAGTCCGTATCGAGGATTGTTTTTATCTGATCCCTAACTACTGGAGGTTATCTTTACACCGTATTTGCAGAACCGTATTAAGCCTGACTGACGGACTTGTTAAGCTGATGTATTTAATGTCGGGTCGCTATTTTTACTGTATCTGAAATACTGTTGTTTTTGAAGTCGGCGTTACAAATATATACTGTAACAAAAAGTATACTATAAAACGAACCTGTGAAACGGATGTCTGAATGTAGCTTTATGTTGATACGTAATTTCTTATTAAATTAAATCAACGCTACAATTAGTAGATGCTATAGGTAACAAGATACACAATGCAACCGCAAACAACGATGCTCCACATAGACACACAAGGGTTGTAACAAAGTTGTCTTAACATATATGCACATTGTATATACATAAACTAAAATCTATTTAGCGAACACATTTGTGATGTAAAAAACAATGTCTGTAAAATGCGGCACAATATCTTTCTAGGCAAATCAGATGATAATGTGACACTACCAGAGCTATATAAAACGCTGGACCAAAAACTTTACTTGCTTTCCAAATCATGGGAATACACACTGTTTGATTCCTAATTACCGGATTCTGTTATTACCTGACCTGTGATGCTATTATCGCAATTCTATAAGACACTCTAGACGAAGAAGGCGGTTAATCTGATTGTTTCTGATCCAGTGTAGTTAAATTATGGTGGTTAGAACTGTACTTTCGACACATCCATAAAATGAACTGAAGGTTTTAATAAATTATTTTCATACTGAATGAAGAATGTGATTCAATTCTGAATTTACAAGTTCTAATTCATTAAGAGAAGCAAGGAGGTCAGATGGTTTTAGACGAATGGCAGGTGCTCAACGGATGCGCTTAACACAGGACCCTAAAAATAAGCACGTAAGAGAATATAGATTCTCTCTTCTCTCTGAACATAGGTTCAGCAGTGGATTAGAGTGGGCTTTATAATTATGAGTTCACTTATAAATAGCTTGATATAAATCAAATTATATTGTCTGTACTCGTAAACGAAAATGTTTATCTGATTGAAGATCAATAGCACTTTTCTATTTGTCGAGGAGATATAAGAAACTTTAATAATATTTATATAAACATTGTAGCTCTGAGCTGATGTTGCAGCTTCATTTGAAGTCATTTTTTTATTACACAGTTATGAAAATCTAGCTATGTCGTAAGTAAATAACCTAGAAGATGTTTATCTCAAAACAAAACAAATTTATCGAACGTTTTGACCATTAGATGACATCATATCGCTCGATAATTTTCATTCATTAATATTTGGACACTTATCTCATATTATCTAGGATTAAATAGTCGCGAGTGTAAAATCAAAATCACTCTTTCATAGCGTGATACATTTTTATATATTTATTATTAATAATTGAGAACAGGATTGATTGATGATTTTAACTTGATAGAATTATTAGAGTACTTTAGTCAGACTTTTCTTAAAAAATTTCATATTCAATTTACATATTTATTAGCGCTGTGGTTACAACGCGTGCATCCTAACCGATGATTGCGGGTTCAAATCCAGGCAAACACTACTGAATTTTCATATGCTTAATTTGTGTTTATATTTTTTTTTATTCATCTCGTGAGGAAACATGCATGTGTCTAATTTCAATGAAATTCTGCCACAAGTGTATCCACCAACCCGCGTTGGAGTAGCGTGGTGGAATATGCTGCAAACCCTTTCCTCAAAAGGAGACGAGGCTTTAGCCCAGCAGTGGGAAATTTATAGGCTGTTAATGTTGAATAATGTTAAATAACTAGTTGTCACCTCTTTGCTTTGCTGGCGTTTTAGAGGTTTGTCGTTAAGTGTTGAGCATATAAAAGTAGCCTATGTCCTGCCTAATTTCGTCTAATGCTCTTCAATGGTTAGACCGTTGAAAAACAGAGATAAACAGTTAATTTCGCTTTTATAATATTAGTAGACATAGATTTTTATACAGGTTTCTGATCCCATATATTTAAGATGGCTATCATATTTAATATACCTATTCCATTGATAAATGTTAAATTTATTTTTCAAAAAGAAAAAAGTTTCATTAATATTATTTTATTACCAAGATATTCAGTCTTAGAATATGTGCCATTATAATTTTTATTTCATATATACATGGTGTTTATTTAAAACAATTAAAATTTAATGGGGGTGTAATAGGACAAGTCGATTACTTTTCGAACGAGCTAAACTTTGAGTCAATTAAATTGTCTTACATCAGATATCCGAGAGAACAAAAAAGGATTATAAGAAATATTTACGAATTCACGTGAATACATGCAAAAACCCATCACACCTTCTTGAACTTTCTAACGAACAATGGGAATCTTAGCTTAGATATACATACTTCTACTCTCTATTACTCAAGATAATACTTGTAGTATCGGTTACATTAATATCGCTTTTGTTTATAACGACTACACATCTTGTATTGAATGCGTTGAAAACAAAGTGAAATTATTTGCTGATAACCAATTTTTCCTTATTTTTTTATTCAAATCAAATTATAAATGCAATAAGGTGTTATCGGCCTAAAATAGACTGAGCAGTTCCATTAGACCGTGATGGAAGCGCTTGATGGAGCTGGCACTGAATTTGAATAGTGTAGTTCCCTCCGTCACGGTGCGGCACCGATCTCGGAAATCATTAAATCGTTCAAGAAGTGGAGAATGGAAATGTTGAAGATGATAATATAATATATGTGTGTGTAATATTCATAAATAAGACACACACATAAGAAAACAGTTTCTCTTGTATTATTTTTAAGTGAGAATATAAAAAATATATACATAATATACACACAAATATCGAACAAACACGGCTACGGCTTGATGTGGTATTTTTCATCTTACACAGGTAATGACAGGTCTTGGTTGTTTTTGAAAATACCTGGGTATTATCAGATTGGAAGCAGAGACGACGTATCACCGCCATGGCACGGACCGCGTCACCTTGCAGTGAAGAGGCAGATCCTGGTTCGTAAGAACGGACGAGACCTCTCCCTGCAAGGGTTCATGTTGGCTGTTCCACGTAGAATTAGAGAGTAGTCGTAGCCGTATTATTGAGACAGTCATGGTCTAGAATGAGACGGCAATGTGGAAAGTAAAAGGGCTGACTCTGTTTAGCGGAGACGACGATAGTATCATCTTCCACAGCCACCACCACTGGGACTTAAAATTGTAGGGCATTCATAAGTAGGGTTCCGTGGATGAGTGAGGCTTCAGGGGTCTTACTCAATTCAAAAAATATATAAAATAATAAAATAACTATCAGATTGCTAAAATCATTCAAGAAATATAAAAAAAATATTATAATCACTATGAAATTGGATCGTATATATTGATGACATTTAAAATATAATGTGAGATAATCACATATCTGACTCGTATTCAAAAAAATATTATCACCGGAAGTTAATATCGATCAGTATTATTAAAAACTATTTATAATTTTTGCGTGCGAACAGTACGAGATACAGTATACATATATTCTCATCTGTTTTTTGATGATGACATAGAATATATATTAGATAATATGTATATTACTAAATCACATATGAGTTGCTTAACTAAAGTTTATGTGGGATTCGGCGATGCTGAGAATGCCTGAACGTGCACACCAGCTCACCGGAATATCCATTAACATACTAGCGATACCCTCCTACTACTTCAGGGGCTCGCTTGTGCATGCTATCGTGACACCCCGACAGTTGGCCCACCTTTTGCGGGTGGTCAAACTAGAGGATCTTCCGAGGTACAGAGAACTTAGCAAGATTCTTTGTGCCCATGGAAATCTCGGTGACACTTACAGCAGGGGGAGAAGGTATGCGTAGTGCTGACGTCTTCTCCCAGGTCTTCTTTGGCGGAGCGACTCAGCGAAGGCACTTTCTTCATGTAATTGGCCCGCGGTCTTTTTTTTGACATGACACTTTTGCAGAAAGAGACCATCTCCATCTATGTTTAGATAACATGTGATTTAGCTATAATACTATTTAATTATTTAAGCCTTAACTAACTTTTTATGATCAACTTCTTCAAATTGTTGTTGATGAAAATGGAGCATTAGTCGAGAGAAGCAGTTGACAGTTTCGTGAGTGGATGGATGGATAAGGATGTAAGATGGATATAGAGGTAGAGGACAACTAAAGAAACGATGAATGGATTGTGTCAAAGACAATACGGCTTAAAAAATGTTACTTGTGAGATCACGTCAGTCAGAAAAGTATAGAAGAAGAATACATGCTGCGCCCACACCATATATGTTATTTTAATAATAAATAAATTGTGGTTTACGTTATGGGTTTACATATAATCTATTATTATTATTCCTTCAAAATTAAATTACTTGTAACCTCGACCGTGCTGTTCAATCTCAATAGTGTCTTCTCCATCGTACGTGACATTGGTGAGTTAAAAAGTGCATTAGCGGAAAAAAATAATTAATTACAAGCTAATGCCAAAATGTTAGAAGTGAATGTTAAATAACGGTAACACATTTAATATAGGAACTGGAGATACTTACAGCTCGTATATATTTTGAGCGATGAAAGCATAATTGATATTCGACGAGCTACTCCATTTCTTAGAATCGACGTGACTTAGCTTTACATTCATTTTTCATACCCTGTATAGTTTGGCGTAAATACTGGAGTGGGTTTTGCTCGAAATTTCACTGCGAGATTGAGACAGAAAATATGAAATCCGCAGATGCAGTAAAATAACAATTGTAGAACTGAAGACGCAGTAGGCAGAGTACTTAGCTCGTGGAATGGACGGTGCTGGGGCAAAAAAGTTCTTGATTGACCACGAATTGGAAGACATAGCATAAGTATCGCACTTGTAAGGATCTCTGGAAGCCAATGGATCCAGGGAGCGGAAGTTTTTATCCAGCAATGAACGTCTTCAGGCTAAGATTACGTGATTCATATAGAATATTAGTTAAGGCTTGCATGATGAGTGAACCAATGTAATCACAGGCTCGAGGTATATAAAATTTTGGATCCCATGATTGGAGTCACATAGGATTTAGCTTAGCCTGGTTCAGGTATAATTGTTTACCTATTTTAATCGTATCGTTCACAAACATATTTTCTTGAAATCTATTGACACATACATATTTTTTGAATTTTCTGGTTGGTTATAAATTAAAAGGTTTCAAATAAATTTATTAAATAAAAAGAGTAAGTGGAAGTATAATTTAATTTACATATTATTATATGCTTCTATAAAATTGTTTTATTAGCTTATCATTTTTCAATAATCATAACTCCGGATATCACTATCAATAATTAATTCCGATTGTGATCACCAATCTGGTTTGATATACAACACATTTTCCTACTAGATCCCAATTTTTTTTTAAACGACAATGCCTAATATACTGAAAATGGATGTTCATGAATCCTGTGTGCGAAAGTGCGGAAAGGGGTCACATGAACCCCGGTAATTCGCATTCAGATTCGATCGTTTAAAAATACGTTATTAGCGCGTTTTGTGATTTATCTAAAGTATTTAATTGTATCGAGCACGAAATGCTTTTATACAAGGTAAAAAATAAGGTGTTAATGGTAAAGCTGTTGATCTCATTGCTTCATATTTGAATCAAATAATTGAACTTATGTCTATTAATGGAATGAAGTCTTCTGGATCTGTAATAAGAATGGGTATTCCACAAGGATCAAGTTTGGATCCTTTTTTATTTTTGTTATATATAAATGATCTTCCTTTTTATGTTCAAGGTATTTTTTATACTGTATTCCTTGCTAATGATACTTTATTACTTTTTAAACTTGAAAGAAAACAAGCTAATTATGAGAACGTAAACAATACAATCAATGATGCAAAGTTGGTTTACAAAAATGATTTATAAAGCAAAATTATACATAAGAATGAACAGCTAACATTAAAAAAATGTGTTCTAAATGACAATGTATGTCAGTACATTATTTCTAGGAATCACTTTAGATTCATAACTTCAGTGGAATCCTCATTTATCATCCCTGACAGGGAGACGCAGCTCCGTAGCCTACGCGGTTAGAAAAGTTAGACAACTGATGTTGATACTGCTCGATTAGTATAGTTTGGTTACTTTAAACCTCATGTCAAAGAAAAACATTAATAAATAAGGCATATTATTTCATACAAGATTATAGTAAATATAAAAATGCGTGGACTTAGTATTTGTTGATTTCTAGACTGGCCATTTAAATTTAATTGTGCCTATTCATCTCAATAGAATCTACATTTCGAACTAGTGGTAGATTACCATTTAATTCAATAAGGTATCATGGCGTTTCAAATGTGTTTTTATGAGCCTACTTAAATTAAGTATATTTAGATTTTGATTAGTCATGTACTACAAATTCTCATGTACTGTTTTGCACATATAGACATGGCCAAAACGTACAATCAACCACTTTGCGAAAGGCCATCAATAACGGTTCAAATTTAACATGAACGCTATTCAATTATGCAGATGGGTTATTTGACTACATCACCTTCACCTTCACCTTGGAACATATAACCTTCGATTAGTCGAATTTCTCGTCATAATCACAGAATCTATTAGATATAACTTTGTCATACCTTTCATGGCAAACAGTATCGAAACGTAAATAATAAAAATAATCACTAATACTCGTATCTTTGAAGAATAAATAAAAAATGATTATGAAGAAAAAAACTGAAGTCACTCACATAGCTTACAAATATGATTAACTGAAATTGAAGCAATCGGATCTCCTAGTATGCCATTGGACCAATGAACGTTGGAGCAGATGATTCTAAGAGTGAAAATGCGGATTGAGGCAGGAGGACCGATGAACTCAAAGGCTTAGATACAGAACCAGGACCTTATGAAAAGTATGTTCAGCATTATGACGGTAGGCTGACTAGAAGCGGTACATTCAGATACTTAAATCACATCAGTCATACTTGTTGTTTCGGATGACACCTGTAATATGTACTTTGTATACAAAACAAGACGTGAATATGACGGACGTTGTATAGTTCACTACACTTTAATCAAAAACATCATCTAAAATTAAAAGATGATTAACAAAGATAAGTTTCATGTAGAAGATAATGATTTATCAAAGAAATTCACTCTATAATAAATAGGACGCTAGAACGAAATTGTCGTTAATCGTTGCATTATCGTGGTGATACAGTTTCAAATATATAACCGTGTAAAGGGAAACAGTGCTCTTGGTTTTAATTATATATTTGGTAAGGATTTTATTTAATTTAAATATTTCGATATTTATTTTAGTTTTTTGACTTTTATTAAAAAGTCGATGTTATTATGTCTATTTTTGGAAGTTCAAATATTGACGATTCATTACATTTAATGACTTAAAGCGTACCTATTCTTTTTATTTTTATATTTTATTAGGATTTTAAATGCGGTCTCAAGCCTATTTTTATTTAATTTCGTTTCGAGAGAGTTGCGTGAATCGTGTATATAAGTAGCCAACCAATATATGTGTGTCGCGAAAGCTTAAGCATTCATTTTAATAACCTCCAGTTAATATATATTATTGTGAAATGTTTATAATTTTACTAATATTCTGTGACATTATAAAAAAAAAAATTACATTTCTAACATACTTTAATTATCTAAGGTATTTTAATTTAACAAATAAAGTAAAATTCGTTCCTTCGTTCAAGGAAGTTTTAAATTAAATTATTTCTTCGACAACTACTAATTTATGTAGTGTAAAGGCATTTAGAGTCGTGAGAAATTAAGTCTTAAATTATCTATTGAAAAAAGAAATACTCATATATGAAATTACAGATAGATTATTAAATATTAAATTATTAATGCAAGAAACATAAAAATATTTATGGACTTTATTATATAAAACGTATTAATAAGTTAAAAAATGGATGAAATTATGTCAATATTATTTTGTTTACATCTGTGTGTCTATTTCCCTTCTTTTATATTAAAAGAATATAAACGATAGCTTTGTATGTATACGTATTAATATAGTTCTATTCATAATCAGTATATCTGGCTCATCTACCTTTTGTTAGAATATATTTGACGCTGTATTGAACAAACCTATTAGATGCATCACTTGATAAATGACTTTAGCTTGTTGTTAAAATATTCAACAAGCTAAGCTTAAACTAAGTTATAATATTCGGTTGAAAGTTGAGAATCAAAGACAATATTATAACCTTATTGCTATAAAACATTACTTTGTAGTGAGGCCTAAGAAGTCTAAATAACGATTTTTTTTTAAACGCGGTCTCAAGCATGTTTATTTATTTATTTTTGACAGGGTTTGCGTTGGTCGTGTTCATAAGTAGCCAAGTAGTCAATACACGTCACGAAAGTTTGAACATTACATTATTTTTATTTGATAACATATTATACGCAAAACGGCAAATATAAGTTAGCGAGTTGAAAACAAGCAGATTCAAGACGTATACATTTTTAAATAGAATCACAATTCGTAAAAATATATATTAATATTTATAGGCTAATAATGATGAGAGATGTAAATTTTGTCGTGTATTGAGTATCAATCATAATATATAAATTAAATATTATTTAAATATACATGTGGAGATGTGATGTAGTGGATGTGTTAATAAAAAAAGGTATAGTGGTAACAATGTAAATCAAAATATGATTGGACACATTGGATTTAATTAGTCTTACTCACACACACATGATATTGACTTCATCTGTAGCTATATCGATATTTTCACTTGGTGGTCGGGCTTTGTGCAAGCCCGTCTGGGTAGTTACCACCCACTCATCAGATATTCTACCACCAAATAACAGTACTCTGTATTGTTGTGTTCCGGTTAGAAGGGTGAGTGAGCCAGTGTAATCACAGGCAATGGGACACAACATCTTAGCTCCCGAGGTTGGTGGCGCATAGTTGATGTAAGGAATGGTTAATATTTCTTACAGCGCCTTTGTCTATGGGCGGTGGTGACCACTTACCAATAGGTGGCTTATATGCTCGTCCGCCAACCAATTCCATAAAAAAAAAAACTGATGTTAGTGGGAAAACATGTGTGTCGGTTGATTTTTATCTCGATCGATTTGTATTAGTTCAACGCTAGAAAAAAATAATTCAATTAGTGAAGCAATTATTGTCAGATATACGTCAATTCAATTGACACAGAGATCTTAACGGTGGAACTGTTAAAATGTCACGAAGGCTCTGAACTTTATTAGTGATGTACTTAATATATTATTTGTACATTGCTTTCATACCGTGCAGGGAAGGAAATTTACACGTATCGAAAGGTTTTTCGAAATTAGACGCTCTACTTCAACTTTTAATTAATTTAAAATATCAACAATTTCATTGAAATATTACATTCAAATATGACGTAACAAAAATATATAGATACTGTTCAGAATTTTGTAATCATATATTCTTTATCGGAATAATCGGTCTATATTCAGCGGTTGGAGACGATAATCATTGAAATTACATAATGCAATCGTTAATTGATATGATAATTACGTAAGCTAATTACCCTAGAAGGGCGAAGATCTTTTTTTCAATAATATATCAGAATGATTTACGTTGAGGATTAAAAATAGTTCGAACGCAAATGGAAACGGATGCAAGATAACTTTTTCTATGATCTCGTAGATTCGAAAGCCGATCTCTGTTAAATAACAATACCTTAATCAAATCCTTAAATATTTTAATGTTTTTTCATTAATAATTTAATATACAAGTGTTTACAACTGCAAACGGAAAGCTATAATTTGAAATAAGCGACGAATTCTGCTCCGTTTGTTCCCTATATCATATCCATTCATTCCCTGCTGAAATTAATTAGACATTATTTTGATATTTTGCGGTCAATATTTTCCCACTTTTATTTCAAGTGTATTCATATACATGTGAACTATTAAAGAGTTAAGAGTATTTCACGCGACTTTCGGGATTAATGCTGATTCTCTGAAATCAGTTATTATTATTATTTGCATTTATTAAATAGGTACTGATTGTTTTTTTATTAACAAACTATTAATCAAACTACCATTATATAGAATGTGTGTGCTCTCTCATTAAAAATGTGATACATCGTGTTTATTTTGCAATAAGTTCAAAAATGGATGAAATTCTGTCAATTTTATTTCGTTCACATCTATTAATGAATCTATTTCCATTCTTTATATTAAAAGAATATAAACAATAGCGTATACGTATTAACAATAACAAGAATATTATTGAAAATAATTTTAATAATAATGTTTAAATCATTGTTTCAGAAAAGCCATCGCAATCATCATGAAAACAGATAAATACGTACCGATTTCCGATTTTTACGCCGGAAGATCGATCTTCATAACTGGAGGCACTGGATTCCTCGGAATTGTATGTTTAATATTAACAATATTTTTTTTATTTAATATTAATATGAAACGGTACAGAATGAGTCAATTATAATTTTCAATAAAATGTATTTAAAATAAAATTCCATTTTCAAAAATGTATCCTTGTTAAAGTTATTTATTATTTTTGTTTTAATTTTTAAGGTTCTAATAGAGAAGTTATTGTATGGATGTCCAGATATCGGCAACATATACATTCTCGTACGAGAAAAGAAAGGCGTGTCTCCCGCAGAGAGAGTTAAGAACCTTGTCAATAGCCCTGTAAGTATTATCTATACTAATATAAATGTGAATGTATGTCTGGTCTGTCTGTTGCTCTTTCACGGCCAAACCACTGAACTGAATCGATGGAATTTCAGCGAACAGCGCTCAGCGAAGCTGCGAGCGACAACTAGTGTCATATTAGTCTTTATATATGATAATATAATTCTATTCTATTTTTAATTTAATTAATAATCTATTTTTTTCCTTTCGAATCGAACGTATTCCATTTATAAAATTTTCGAATCGATTTTAAAAACGATCTATCAGTAATTAGTAACAAATTGATAAATGTTTTGTTTCAAACGTTTTTTTTTTTTTGTAGGTTTTCGAAAGACTTAAAACTGATAAACCAGAAAATTTGAAGAAAATAATACCAGTTATTGGAGACTTAACCGAGTTGAACCTGGGTATTAGTACGCAAGATCTGCAAATATTGTACGATGAGGTACGTATTTATTTTTTTGTATTATCGGATTCTTTTTTGTTTATTACTCGCATACTTCTTGGTGGTAGGGCTTTGTGCAAGCCCGTCTGGGTAGGTACCACCCGCTCATCAGATATGCTACCGCCAAATAACAGTACTACCTACCAGTGTAATCACAGGCACAAGGGACATAACATCTTAGTTCCCAAGGTTGGTGGCGCATAGCTGATGGTAGGAATGGTTAATATATCTTACAGCGCCTTTGTCTATGGGCGGTGGTGACCACTTACCATCAGGTGGCCCGCTATGTTCGCCCGCCAACCGATGCCATAAAAAAAAAAAAACTATTTCATAGGTCATCTTTGCAAGTGTGTAGCGTGGGCATTAAAATGCGTCTGTGTGGTTTTTTGAACTTTAATATTAATGTCAAATTTGTTCTATTTTTAAATATTTTTTTAGGTATCAGTGGTGTTTCATCTAGCAGCCACTATAAAGTTCAACGAACCGCTATCGGTGGCTGTGAAAATTAACGTCGGAGGTACCGAAGAAGTCATTAAGCTTTGTCAAAATATGAAAAATATAGAAGTACGTATTTAATTTATTCTCTATATTAACTCCTCCTGCTACATGTATATAATAAATTACGTATTTTAGTTTGAATAGTGAACCAGTGTAGCTATAGACACAAGAGGCACAATATCTTAGTCTGTAAAAAATAAATAATGTCGCACTTCTGGGCTAACGCTGCCTCCCCCTTTTGAGTAGAAGGTTTGGAACTAATTTATAATTAATTCGTCTAAGGTGAATTGTAACACGCTTTAGGGGGGTTCTTTCTCCAGCAATGTGACGTTAAGCGGTTGTTTAATTTCCGAAATGCTCAGAAAACCTACGTGGAAGTAGAAAGCTAATTGGTCCTGTATTCCAGGTCTTCGTCTACATGTCAACAATATTTTCAAATACCGATCACGAGAGGAAGACAATCGTTGAAAAGTTATACCCTAGTCCGAAGCATATGGACGAAGTCTACAGGATGATCGAGGAAAATGATCCGAAGGAGACATTTAGCCCCGAAGTTTTATGTAATTATATATATTTATTTACTTTGTTTACTAAGTTGGAAATTTATTTGGATATGACTTTTTAGTTTCTTAAGAAAGTCATGAACCATTACCTTACTAATTACGTATTAGACGACACTTCATCACATATTTTGTCGACACTTCATCACAGAAACTTGTCACGAAAGTTTGTCAACAGAAAAGTTTTCAATTTCTCTAGAGAAGATTTAGGGAGAGACGACGTTTTTGATACGTTTTGATATGACTGTCGAAGACAAGTATAAAACCATAGCCTAGATATGAGGTCAACCATTTGCTACCCAAATATTAAAATGACAATTTTAAGTTCCCTCCTAGGGAACTAAAAATGTCATTATCGATTAGTTTTTTAAGAGCCTTGAAATATATTAATCAGTCAATTTTTGGGCTTATTTTTATACTTTTTGCATCTGTTTCACGTCTGGTATAATAAAGTGTGAAATCTATTAATATAAGTTATTTCAAATTATCTTTTTATAGGTGGCCGTCCAAATACATATACTTTCACAAAAGCATTAGCGGAGAACATCGTTGCTGAAAAACGTGGATCTCTACCCACCGTCATGATACGTCCATCCGTAGGTAAGTAGTTGTTTTGAGTAACACCAATTCTTATAATTTGCAAAGAAGAGTAGGGACTAGTATCAACTAAAGATATGTATTTATTACAGTAACACCAGTTAAAGATGAGCCCGCAAAAGGATGGATAGCAAACTGGATGGGTCCCACGCCAATCTTAACTTTATTGGCTAAAGGTTGGGTCAGAGGATTGTACGGAGAAAATGAATTTACCTTCGAGATCATTCCCGTAGATTACGTCGTCAACATGACAATAATAGCCGCTGCTAGACAGAACAGGTACTTAAAATAAAAATTTAATATTATCGAACAGTTTCGATGTGAAATATGTCGTTACTATCCCTCTTCACCGTCGTTATCTACTCTCTCGTGTATGCGTGGCATATAATAATAATACTATACAACAGTATTTTTAAGTAGGCCCTTTAAAAAAATTAAAGCTCATATCAAAAAATAGATAAATAAGGCTTATTACTCAATACAAGATGATATTGGTAGAATCTACTTGAATCTACTAACCGGTGGTATTTTTATATTTAATTCAGCCCTAAAACATACAACAAAAGTACTTTTATGAGTCACCTTGAATAAGAAATGTTTTGATTTTATATCTATAATAAGTATTTATGATTTGTTTCTGTCATGCCTTATATCTTGCCAGTATTTGTGCGATGTCTATCTTGTATTAAGAAAATCTTTGAAAGTACTTTCCATAATATTGTTAGAGTTCCGTATAATTACATTTTTTTTCCGTTGATTCAGGTCAAAGGTGCTGTCGATATACCATTCGTGTTCCACTGCCGATAATCCTCTCACAGTGCTTAATGCTAAGATCAATTATTTGAAAGAAAGTTCAAAACACAACTTCAGTAAGTACATCGAACTACCTCTGTCTAAAAATTATTGGCACTATTTAGCTATGTAAAGATCAAAAATAGAATGCCTTAAATTATTTAAAATGTTTCTCATGTTTTTTGGCGTTCGATATTTAAAATATTGTTTTTTTTTTAGATGAATTACCCTTCCCGGGATTGATTTTCACAACATCCAATTGGCTGCTGTTTATAATAGCATTCATTTTTCAAACTATACCAGCCTATTTAGGAGACTTAGTTTTATACCTCAGTGGAAGACCTATCAGGTAATTTTTTTGTTTCATTTTGATGAAACATAAACAAATGAAAGCTTATCCCTTAACCCGCAAGAGCCCTTATCATTCTACATAATATAATAACGAAAACAGATACAGACCAGTTTTGATATAACTGATTTCCACGCAAATTAATGATTAATGATAAAAAGCTACATGCACAGTTACAAAAACGTATAATTTCTATTAAACAGGTACATAAAAATGCTTAAGAAACTAGAACTCTGTGTATCTACACTCAAATACTTCTCATCTCGTTGCTGGGCAATGAAAGCGTCGCGGGCGCAGGAATTGATAGGAACTTTAAACGAGCAAGATAAGAAGAAATTCCCCTGCAACCCACGTGATATCAACTGGGAAGAATATATGGCAACGTATTTCAATGGCGTCAACAAATACTTAATAAATCGTAGTAGTTAAAACTTAGTTTAGTATAAATGTTTAAATTAAATTTAGTATTAAATAGTCTTTAAGTGTAAATATTTTAACTTAATAGTTCTTCATTATTATATGTCTGAAGAGTGCGTCTGTTTGAACGCTAATCTCAGGACTTACTAGTCCGATTTGAAAACTATTTTCTCTTTTTATAAAATAAAACTTTATTTACGATAATATTTGTACATTTGGTGTGATACATACCTTATAAGAAGTAGTAACGTTAATGTGAAAATATTAATAATTATAAGTCTTATTGTAAAAAACTTTAGCTGTATAATATGGCTATGACCTTGCAAGAATCGATATCGAGGGAAAACCGCGTGAAAAAACTGGTTAAATGTACACATATGTAACTGCCTTGTAGATTTTAAGTGTTTTGTATTGTACCAAAATATTTAAATATAAATGCAATTATTTACCAACAATGTTTTTTTTTTCCTTTTTGTATTTATTTTTCATAATTTATATATTATGAGGTTCAATAATGAATATGTTACAGAACTTTTAAGTCTTCATTACATAGTATAAAAGAAAGTCGCTTACGATATCTGTCTCTAGGTATGATTAGATCTTTAAAATTACAAAACGGATTTTGATGCGGTTTTTTCTAAAATTATGAGTTACAATGTTTTTACAATTTACATTCCGAAAGTGTTTTAGCCCTACGTTCAATCTTATAACATTAGGTTGTATAAGCAATTTAATGCTTAAGAACTACATATTTACAGAATTTTTAGATTTAGAATCAACTTCCTCATCCAAGAAGACGACAAGCTCGAAGTCCAGCGAAGATCTGTTGATGTTCACTAAAAATATAAAATAACGCCAAAATTTATAAAAATAAAATGTAACTTTCAATAGGCTTGACTTAATATTGATTAACATATAACATTCTAATAACACGTAACAACACATATTAAACTTAATCAAAATTAGTAAATTGTGTAACTTTTCATATAGTACAATACATCCGACTCTTTCCGTTCCGTTAGGGACAATACACGAAGATTCCATTAAAGTTCTAAGACTCAAGTGATTTATTAACATATTGTTCTCTAATTGACATAATAACATTAGGTAAAGTAAATACTACGCATTTCGTTTTTGGAAATATAAAAATATGTTATGTCATGGAAACCTATATGCTAATATAACTGATCTGTACTCAGCAACTAAAAAAAAAAAGTTTTTAATATAATATTACGAATACTTTTTAGTCATTCATACATACCAAAAATAAAAAAGGTCCAAAAATGACTCCTTGTGGAACACGCATTCTTAGTGTAGCATGACTTCGTTTATGAATGTAAGTAAACTAAGCATTTAAAATATATTTGTATGTTCCAGATATCAATTAAATTATACATTACAGTTGCATTATAAAGTTTTGTAAAAACTAATCATAAATTTTCTTAAATTACGTCTCAAGGGATTTTATTATCACTTGTAAAATATAATAGAATAATATAACGCTTTAGAACTTGTATAACAAAACAGTAAGACTAAATGTATTTTTAGCATTAGCAGCCCGTAAATATCCCACTGCTGGGCTAAAGGCCTCCTCTCCCTTTGAGGAGAAGGTTTGGAGCATATTCCGCCACGCTGCTCCAATGCGGGTTGGCGCAATACACATGTGGCAGAATTTCGTTGAAATTAGACACATGCAGGTTTCCTCACGATGTTTTCCTTCACCGCCGAGCACGAGATGAATTATAAACACAAATTAAGCACATGAAATTTCAGTGGTGCCTGCCTGGGTTTGAACCCGAAATCATCGGTTAAGATGCACGCGTTCTAACCACTGGGCCATCTCGGCTCAATGTATACAAAAACAAAAAACATTTTGTACTTAGCTAAGCTTCCAAATCAGAGAAGGGCTTAGCCCAGCAGTGTGAAATTTATAAGTTGTTAATTTTTAATTAAGCGATTATTATTTCAATAGTTAATATGGATGGGATTAAGGAAAGGATACTTAAGGTGCGGCGCTTTTATTGTATTTTTATTTCTATTTTATAAGTTGTTTTTAGGTAATTTTCATAAGTATACTAATGCGAGCTTAAAATAAAACGGTAAAGTTACGAGCGAAAGGAATATTGCGCAAAACAATAACACTTTTGCTTTAAGTATGCACTTCTAAATGTCAAGTATGACTGAGAAATATTACAGAAAAGGTTAAAATATAAATATTAGTATATATTTACAGGTAGTTTTTCTTTTCTATCCTTTTTGGGATCATTTGGATTAATAACTTTAAGGCTATACCAAATCATTTTTCATCTTCAATACATAGAAACATGTTATTATTTATGGGAGGTTTATGGTAAGTGTAGGTATAAAAATAAAAATAAATAAAAAAAGATTATAGCAATTTATTAAATTATACAAAATAACTCCACTTTAATTGTATCACACGATAAATGAAATAAATACACTTAAACCGAGAAACTTAAATAAATAAGTTTAAGTTAATTATGATGACAATTTAACATTTATATATACAACGTCATCATATACATATATAACTAAATTAAGTTTCTTAAATAAATAGTGGCCCGTCCCGACTACATTTTTTAGAAAAACACCCTGGACCCGATGGCATCGCCACCTGCTGGGTCCAACTTAAAGCATTCAGGGGGTCCCTCAAACACCCTCAATTTTGCAACTACAAAATTGTTCATCGTCATAGGTATAGAAAAATTATATACATGTCGCAGATTAATTAGCCATTCAATTACCAGCCTAGCCTTTTAATTAAATGATACCGTTAAATTTGCCTGACAAAAACTTAATTTCTACATTTATTTAAAAGTAAGTAATTTATTTAAAGTTTTATTTATGATATTTTATATAACTAAATTATTATTTACTAGCATAACATAGATGTAGTGGCTGAATGTCATTCAGGTTGCTGTTGTAACGGCGTTAATAAAATGGCTAGGCTGTTAACTGAAAGGCTAATGAAAGTAGTTGACGTGTCATATATAAAGTTTGCATGGACATCACTTTTGTCATTGTGATTTGAATTTAGCATAAGTATATCATTTAGTTATTTACTTAAGTGTGTGTGTGTGTACTCGTCTTTTCCTTGCCTTTCCATTTCTTTCTGGAGTATTTATTTTCTTTTCCACTAATCCTCTCGCTAGTCATTGCGTAGTAATTATATATTGCTAGTACAGAGGTTAGTGGGGTTCTTCCATAAAACATTCGACATTAAAAAACTCGTTTGTTATCTATTTATCTTTCTAAATATAATAAATAGAAAAACAAATTGTTCTTTTTGTATACCACTATTATTATTATTACTCGGAGAATTAAACAAATCATGATTTTATTACTTCTTTGGTAATAAAAATTTTCTTATGCCCGCACAATAAGTTGGAATGTATTCGTCCCACACAATATCTGCCGGGTCGCAAGGGAATGTTTCTTTGTCGACTGGTGAGAGAGACTGTGCTAAGGCTCTCGTCTTTGACGCCTTTATGATCCAATTATTTGATGTGAAATATTCCAATGTATTTCGGACCAACGATATTTTGGCTTGGATTTTTATGAATCTATGAATGAAATAAAAAAAAACATAATACAGGAAAATGTATAGAATAAATTGATAACTTTAAACCGAAATTACGTGTAGTTCTTGTGGCTAAGTTGTTCGCAATTGTTCCATATCTAAAGTTTGTATATTTACTTAGTAAAACATTTTAGTTTAGACGTTCAACAAAATATATTGCAAAAGATGGTCCTACAGTAAAATAAAATGTAAATATTGAATATTTAATTATTGGTAAAAAGGAATTGTCTGTAAATGAAAGAAATTAAAGAGAAGACTTGTAGCCTATACCACCACGCCAATCTCATGTGGGATGACACAATTAGCATTGTTACAAATGTAATTATCCAAGACATGCAGATTTTCTAACGCAGTTTCCCTTCGCCTCCGAGTACGAGATTCATATAATTCATTTAAAGCATATGAAAATTCTGTGGTGCTTGCCTCAGTTTGAGATCACCATATGGTGATATCCTCATGAGGATATCCCCATGTGAGCTCATTCGTTAGTACGGCTTCGTAAGGTTATAATTAAATTTATTTATTGTGTCGAATTAATATTTGTTTATTTTTATTACCTGGCTTTTTTTCCTATTAACAATAAAATTATGTCTCCTATATAGGCTGGTATCGTTTGCAGGATCAGCGTTAAAAGGAACAGCAGCATTTTATGCTGCGTGAAGTATACGAATGGCAAGGGTGCGTCATCTAAAACAGTTAAATATATTATTATATTATACGATCTATGTGTTTACCACGCAAGAAGATAAGTACCTACTCACTTTAAACTCCCTAAATATATATACCTATGTATATATATTATATATCTACGTTAACTTTTCAATATCAATTTGATGAAAGGATTGGATATACAATACTTATTTAAACTACAAAATAAGTAAGGTAATTAATTACTTACAACATTTATTCTTGTGAGCATCTTCAATGATAAGTTCACTCAAATGTTTCATTGTTATTGGATTTTCTGCACTCGAACTGCAATTGTATACTGCGACATCTTTTGACCTGCAAAAACTACATTTAAGTCCTCATAAATACAGAAAATATAGTGTGATTATAACAAACGAATAAATTTAAATTATTTAATCGCGTTCACTGAATAATAAGACAAACACTGTCTGTATTTTCATGTGTGCTATGACATCAAATTAAAACAAATCCTATGAATTGAAGGTTGCGTCAGCTCTATATAATTACATTACACTCAATATATGCAAATATGTTATAAAATCGACAGGATATTTACAAATAGATGCAATTAAAGAAAACAATTTTAAAATTTGTAGTAATTTGATCAAGCCCACTCGCTGGGTAACATTCAATAGTTACGGTTTGTAAGTATGTTCGATCGTGAACACTCTGAACCACGTCACCATAATTGAGGCCTATTTATATCTGATGTTGACATACCCTGAAGCTGTTCAATGAATGACAAATCACTGAAGTACCTTTCACATTTCGAAGCAGCAACGATTATTAAATTTGAAACATAATCAACTGGTATGAGATCAAGACAATTTAAAGGATGAGCGAGGACAACACGGTTCAAGCCCTTAGAGATTGTAGTCATGAGGGCGGAGGCTCCAAACCAGTTGTCAATCCATCCAACAAGAGGCTCCGTTTTGCTGGATGATACTGCAAAATTCAGAGAAAATAAAAAAAATAAAAAAAGATACGCAAGTCTTCACATCTAATTCAACGATATATGTAACGCAAATATATATACATAAACTTCGTCTTCGAATTAAAAAAAAAAAATGTTATTTTAATAATATATCTAACAACGTGATATATCTAATGCGGTCTAGGTCCTAAGCCTTGGTCTAATTAAGCAATTGTTGTATCGACACCAAATTACACAATTGAAATTAATTAACAAAAATTACAACAATATTTCGTAAGCGGTAATAATTTTATCTTTTTAGTTATATGGTAAAAATATACTAGCTGTTAATCGTACGAGTACACACAGACGCATTTTCACGTCAACAATATTTATAATTATAATCGCTCGGTAAATAATAATAACAATACATAAGAGCCGAGAAATTCTGCCACACGTGTATTCCACCAACCCGCATTGGAGCAGTGTGGTGGAATATGCTCCAAACCTTCTCCTCAAAGGGAGAGGAGGCCAAAATATATATATATATATATATATATATATAAAATTAGCAAAGATGAAATAAATACAGTAAACACTTTAGGAACTACTTTTTGTGTGACTTTTACTGACCTGTCCATTCAAAACCTGTTTTTTTGAATTGATTGACATCAAAATAGAATATATATTTGAATTAAATTAATTACTTCTATTCACTATATTATACTTGTTAAATAATGTTTTTTTGTTTTTGTAAAAAAATCCTTTAAAAAATCTTAGTACAGAGAGAAATCTCCATGATGGAGATGAATTACACTTTTAAAAGAATGATCACAATCCGACTAGCTGTTAGAAGAAGTTTAATGACATACTCACGTACAGAAGAATTATATCAATGTGATTTCACACTCACCTACAGATGGGCGGATTATCACAGACGGTATGCGGTCACTATTGTCAGCTATTAGGTTTTCCGCAATCGCTTTCGTGAATGTATACGTATTGGGTCTGTTACCTATGGGGATAATAGTTTCAGTAATATTCATAATTTCGAAATCGTGTATAAAAACTTTATCGTTAACCTTATTTTTATATATCTTAGTAATGCAACTCTGACTTTTGAACGGGTGTGAACTATGTGTCAGAATTTACTTCCTTCTTATACAAGGACTATTTAAAACCTAGAGTGTGTGTTTGAGTGTGAAAATGTGACTATGTATAATATTTCGTTCCGTGTCATATCTATGTGTGCGTTGATTTAATTTAATGACAAACAACCTTTCAGGCTTAAGATATATATTTTAAGTAAAAGTTTACCTATAAGATTCTTTACTTGTTCTTCAGTTAGTCCAATCTCTAGTAACTTTTTCAGTTCGTTCAAAGAAGCTGGCGCTGGATATATGACTTCCTCTATAACATCTCTGTCTGAATTTGAATAAGCAGTTGAAACGTAGACAAAGGCCTAAAAAGACACGTTTTTTTTTTAACATAAAAATATTCCAAATTTTACACAATAAATATAATTTATTTATCTTTAAGATGTTTTTGTAAATATTTATCTAAATATTACATTAATTGGGCTAAAATAAGATTTAAAATTAAACATCCTAATTTAAAGAAAAATTAAAAAAAAGTAAAAGAGTAAATACTCCTTATTTTACTAATGATTAAAATTAGTTAATTTCTTTAGAAAAAATATATATTAAAACGTTATTTTAAAATTAAGATATTTAAAGTATGAGCAAAATGTAGCTTCATTAGTAAGACAAGATTCAGATACAATAACCGATGAGGTTAAATAAAAAGTTGTGAAAACAAAAGCTACAATAAAATCAAATATAAAAAATTTTGGCGAACCAGTATACGTTTTAGAAGCTGACCTTAATATTCTTCATGCGATGACTGAGTTCGAGTACCCGTTTGGTACCGGCCACGTTAATGTTCATAGCAACTTCGAATGGTTCATTGAACTTGATTGTTGCAGCAACGTGGAATACTATCGAAACCTAAAACCGTAAAATTTAAGTTCCCCAGAGATCACTTTGAATGTTCTTCGTTAAATGACCTCAAAATTGTTGACTCCAAATGTAGCACAATGCATACTTATATTTTTACAACTATTATAAACAACTCAGCATTCATAACGATAAAAATTGATTAGTTATGTCAGTTTTAGGCCTTTAATATAAGATGATTTTAAATGTTTTAATATTTCTCAAAGTTATCCTTATAATCACGATTATACAATTGAGATGAAAAATTCGCAGGTCTTAGATTATAGCATTGCTGGTACTAAAACTCAGATGTAAAAGTAAATTTAATAGGCTTTATTGTTTGACAATCACCGCGACTCTGTTTTGTTTTTGAAAATATATTATTTTCATTACATACCTTACTAGTTATAAGTTCTTCATCCTGAGCGTTGAGTCCGAGTTTAGGTTCGGAAATGTCGCCCACGATTGGAACAATTTTGTCAAAGGCTTTGGGATTTTCATCTCTTAATCTCGAGAAAATCTGAAATCGAACAAACAATTTCAAAAATAATATCACATATTTCAGCTAACTTATTTATATTATTACGATTGACGTATTAAAAAATCCAGCTATTTACTAAATAATTAAAAATAATTTGCGTTAAATAGTATATACCATTACAGAAAGGAGTCGACGAGGCTTTATTCCTAGAAGATAACGCCGACCAAAGCCAGAATTCTGAGTCTTCAACTCTCGTCTTGAGAGGGGAAATAAGGAGTTCATCGGTCTTCACCGCTTTGACGGCAATTGATGAGAGGACAACATATTATTTATCTTTAGTTAATAATATGTGTATAAAAATAATTATTAAGTCTTAATTGTTCAAATATTTCCGTCACAACAATTTTCAATCCGAAAAAATTCCAAACGATTTTTTTTATTGCATCAATCTAAGGTCATCGACGCTGAATCAATATTACCAATTTGTATTTTTTTTTATATCCTAGTATTTTATTAAAAAATACGGTTTGGAATAATAATGAGTATTTTTTTGTCTAAATGTAAGTAACGTTTACATATAAAGATATTGTTACATATAAAAAAATGTTTTTATGTAAAGAACTCCTGAAAAGTAGATGTTTTGAAATTTCACCCCTATTCGTGGAATACGACGAGCCCACTTTTCATTAGATAATATATCATATTATTTAATGAAAAACCGGCTTTGAACTGCTAGAATATTGTCACAGGTTCGGACGCACAATGAATATTAAAACACAATTTTAAGGTTGTTTTTTTTATAAGTTCGCACCAAATAGTGAGTTAAATAATATTAATATAAACCAAAAAAATATTATCAACGTACCGGCTGTTCCAGAATCTTCTGGATTCTTTGCTGCGCAACTGTGTTTTTCTTGTCTCGGACCATTACGTAAACTTTGTCTAATCCAGGACAACTGTACAGTAATTTTTCTAAGATCACCTAAAACATACAATCAATACATACAAATATTTTATTGAATTATCGTTTTTTAATATATGTAACATATTAAAAAAAATCGACTTCAAAATTTTGCCTGAAATAAATCAATTTCAATTAACAATGTCCAATATTAGTTCAATTGAGATGGTCTTATGTTGGAACACTATTTAATACAATACAATAAGAATCATAAAAATACACAAATAAACAAAAAAGTTTCCCCCAAAAATACGTAACTATATATGTATAGGCGAATCGAATATCTCCTCCTGTTTTAAAGTGGCTATAAGAAAATAGAACCACATACATTAACTGAATTAATTAATAGTATTCATTCCTTATGGAGGCCTATACCCGCTAGATGCCTTGACAGAATAAAAGTATGTATTTTTTTACTTTTCTATGTATGTTAAGATAGTAAAAAGGGCTTTATTATTATTATTATTTATTCCGTATAACATCAGTAATAGATGCTTCAAAAACTTTTATTCGAGTTTTTAAATTTTTCATCATTCAAATAATTTAAATATCTTATTCTGACATATATTTATCAGAATATACAGTAGATTTTGTACACAGTTCTGTATCCAAGAATTTAAAATATATTTTTCGTTTCTTCTTTAGTATTACTGACTTATCTTTCACTAACATAGTTTGTTCACAAACAGAGACTTAATACAGTTTGGGTAGAAACTATAAGACTTAAGTATTTTTTTATCTGTTTTATCGACGTAAGGGTTTTTCTACTGAGCCTTTTTAATGTATAGGGTACAGTTCATAGCCGCTTACATTTAAGTAACCTGTCTGTCTTATATACGAGTACGTTGGTCGGAAGTGATTGATGTTTGAGTAATAATTCCTTTCGCACCATGTTTTTTCTGATTACATTGCTATTTCTTCGTATTTGATGTACATTTTGTATTGTATTGTGAAACGACATGATGATAAATTAAATATTATGAAATAATAATTGAGAATAACAGTTACCTTTCCTAGAAAACCGGTGCCTCCAGTCAGAAAAACAGATTGCCCTTCGTAGCATTCTGCGACCGTTTTGTACATTTTGAAGACTCGTTAAGATGTCTTCGGCGTCTGAAAAGAATACTTGATTTATCGTTTATGTTTATGATAAATATCGTATCGAAACCGACCTACAGTACTAAATTTGAAAAATTTGAAAAACGTCAAATTTTTTTGTGTTTCTATCGTATACCGTGAAACTACTTATTAAATCTAACTAAGCATTTGAAAGGTTCTGGTCTGATTACTTTTTTGTAATAAATAATCTTCTTCAACCTCAAAAACTACGCATTCAATGAGTATATTAGTTCATGCGTATCCAAAAAATTACAAGCTGAGTTCTTTTTAAATAACTTCTAAAATTTTGTATTTTTTTTTATTATTACAGCTCAAACATCATTTAACAAAAAATAGTTAATAGCACGAATATCGAAAAATAATGGAGGTAAGTTTTATTTTTAAAATGACAGTTATAAATAACCTATTGAATCGCAAAACGCACTCACACACACACACACACACAGTCATACACACAGCCATACAAACATCAACCTAAAACAGTTGAATAATGATTCTTAATATTTTTAAGAAAAAGTACAATATTAATGATTAAAATTTTTGTTATAGCTGCCATAAGGCTAACCGGTATTATATATAGTCTATCATTTGCGCAATTATATGTTTTTTGAGTTATAGCGGGGCATACAGATATACAGACAAAAAATTCAAAAATGGTAAATCTGATGTCAGTCTGTCATAAAACAAATATTAACGCCGAACTTTGACAAAAAAAATTGACTATACAGATATACTCTACTGATTTATATATATTATATAAGTATATATATATATATATATATACTATATATATATATATATACAGATTAGTAGAACATACAAATGTATATAATTTATTACTGTGATGTTAAGATGATAGCCTTGGTCGTAGGCCGCGTTGACTTAAGGATCGCTTTCGACCGTTATGGTATATTGTAATACTATATATGTATTGTTGCTACAAACCTTCACCTTAAATATAAATTAATTAAAAAAGTGGTGTCATGGGACACCCAGTTGGAATAAAGTTACTTCCGCCGTATATTAGTCGTGTAACGTTCGTAATGTTTGAAAAAAAAATCAAATAGAGAAGACAGCCTTGAAATTATCTTTGATTAGAAATTTCTTACGAAACACTCACATTAAAAGATTAACGTCACTTGTGACGATAATTTTTTTTATGAATTATAAAGATAGGAGGTGTTGCATTGCAATGAGATATAATATAGATACCTATGTCCTGTACATATATTATATCGAATTACATTTACATTTGTATCAAGCTACTAGTAGAGGAACATCTTATTACGTTCCAAATCTATCTTCCTTCTTATTCTCCTCGAAGAAGAGATGAATTTAGTTTGGCAGAACATTTAGTGACTGTTATTTACTCTTATTATATCAATAGATACATGTGTCATAAATATAATCATTTCTGACAAACTAGTCCGATTTGTCAATGTGGAAAAATTTAGGTCACTAGGTCATTTTACTCTCTATTTATTTTCATATTATTGAAACTGTAAAATATCTTGTTTTTATGTCATATCGGTAGGTGGACTGGACCATGGCCCATAGACATTAGTACTGTAAGAAATATTGTTTGTTTCTCATATTGCCAACGCGCCAGCAACCTTGGAAACTAATATGTCAAGAAAGCCTCAACCCATCGATGTAAGCCAAGTGTTTGCATGACTTTCTTAATCTACATTTGAAATGACATATTTTGTGTTGCAAAGAGGAACTATATCGACCTGACATCTTTTTTGGAGAGAACGAAAGGGATTACGATTACTTTCGACGAATTTAGATTATTAATATCTATACAAATTTTATTTAGAGGTTCAATTTGTTTGCTTGAATTTCGGGGGTCTCCTAAACTAATGATCCAATGCTAAAAATATTTTCGCTGGTAGTAAGCTACATTATTCCTGAGTGCTTTGGGGTATGAATTATATTTACGTCACGCATATTAGAGCTAACTAATTTTTTAGCTAACAAGTCGAAATAAAACTCTTAAAACAGAATATCTCTAGAAGATATCACAAGAACTAAATTTTGTGTCACCAAAAATATGTGTTTTATTTACGTGCGAAGCGTGGGCAGGTCACTAGTCGTATTATTAATAGATTAAATTTAAAATTTTGACCATTCATTAAAGGTGTTTGTTCGTTATTTTTAGTAAGATATATATGTATATATGTTAAAAAGAGGAGGTAACTATTGAGTTTCTTTCAGGTTCTTCTCGGTAGAATTGATATTCTGAAACAGGTGTAGCTTGACGATTAATATATACAAAGAGTCAATTTGATATAAATATACATGCATTGACGTAAATAATTGCATTATTTAATAAGATAAGATTACGTTTATCGTCTCACTGGGGGATATTCCCTTGTATATCATAATGAGTACTTTTTATTTTTGATTTCTCGTAAAAACTTCTTACCTCAATATTATTTTAATTTACTTATGAATATTTTTGTCTAGTTAACCAACCAATTCAATAATAAATTAAATTTTACTGTCGTATACAATCTATAAAGGTTTTTTAAATGTTTAAGAAATAAGACCCGACATCACAATTTTATCTATTTCAATTGGTCTTAAGCACGTCTCGAATCAATTTGAAATGTAATAATTTTAAATAAAAATTATTTGGTAGGAGCGAAACTCAACATACCATGAAATAGCGTAATAAAACAAATATAAGTTTTATCTAATGGCACGAAGTACGCAAACCAAATAAATGCCACTCGGTACATATAACAGCATGTTTATACAAAAAGTTAATACCTGACAAAAATCACACTGCTGTCGGACGCTGGCCCTTTTTCGTACAACATACTCGTTATATGTGGTATTAAAAAGTATGGAAAAGGTATAAATTTGGCATGTTAGGATAATAATTACATTTATTACATTAGCAGCCTGTAAATTTCCCACTGCTGGCAAAAGGCCTCCTCTCCCTTTGAGGAGAAGGTTTGGAGCATATTTCACCACGCTGCTCCAATGTGGGTTGGTGAATACACATGTGGCAGAATTTCGTTGAAATTAGACACATGCAGGTTTCCTCACGATGATTTTACTTCACCGCCGAGCACGAGATGAATTATAAACACAAATTAAGAACATGAAAATTCAGTGGTGCCTGCCTGGATTTGATACCGAAATCATCGGTTAATATGCACGCGTTCTAACCACTCGGTCATCTCGGCTCAGGATAATAATAATTATCGTGAACTGTGCTAAAATTAATCTAACATTTAATTGAAAATAAAACTCTTCTATAAATGATGTTGATTTTGAAATAACGACTGAGCAATTAGATATAAAGCGTCTCCTTCGTCGTCCATGTGAAAGCAGTTATCTAACACACATGCAGTATTATCATAGTTGGCATAATCACAATTATCTTCATAAATCACAATTGCAAAAGGAAATTGATTTTGATATCATTCTGATAATATAGCTATAATCCAAATGATACCAAAGTAACATTTGATTCTCCATGATTTCATGAGATCATCATGTTATCATTGTCGATGATAACATTGTCAAATGTTTAATTATTTTTTTCAACCCCCCTTGAGTGAAATGTTGCCGCGTTTTTGATAATGGTTCAATGATTTTTCAGCTTTGTACACGATATTTAGAAAAAGGTTCGAAGTCAACGTATAAAATAAAAATTGTAAATCGAATTACTTAAACCGTATTATTAAGAGCATTATATTTTCAAGGTTTGCAATTGATTAGAAATGTAAAATAATCTTCAAAAAATCATCAGTAATCTTTAATTTTTACATATAATTCATTTATATATACTATCGTGTTGCTGTGAATCTTATATCGAACATCTTTTGACGTTTACAAAATTTCCTTTTCGCGAAACATTCATTATTCATTTACGAGCTAGTATTAAAAAGGTCTTAACAGAAAAATTAAAAAAAAAATCTCAGTCAAGAATGTGAACCTATTATCTTGAGCCCTGCAGCCTCAAAAGCTAAGCACTAGACCAACGAGGCAGATAAGGTAACAAAACACTAAAATCTGTTCCAATCAAAGGAGGAAAAATAAACAAACCATAGATTTACATATATATATGTCTTCCCTGCCAAGCTGATAAATATATATTATTTATAATACAACACTATACCACTTCATTACTTATGTTCACTTTAATTTCACACTCAAAATACGGATAACATTTAAAACGGATGCCATTTTTTCACGAATAGGCTATGGAATTCAGCACTGAATCTATAAGTTCATCTGTGATCATTTATTTCATTCACACGTATAACAAATGATGTATACAAACAAATAAATTTTTTAGATTATAATGAATATAATTATTAATTACACACCGGCTTAAAATAACTATTATTATTTATGAATAAAACTTATTGAATCGATAAGTTGATTTGTTTTAAGTGTATTATGTTTTAAGTAAAGGAAAAATGTGTCTCACCCGTTAGTTACTTAGGTGCAGAACCTCTTACGGTTTGACGCGGAGTGAAGTTAAACCTAACGCGATATTTAAAAAAAAATAATTACAGACATAAGTTAAGATTATTTGGAATATGCATTGATAATACAAATAATCCGATAAAGAATGTTTTGTGATTATTGTTTGTGATAGTGTAATAAATTAATTTAATTAATTAATTGGTCCGTTCGTCTAGTGGCTAGATATCATACAGTACATGCGAGGTCCTGGGTTCAAACCCAAGATTTATAATTGCAAAAATCTAGTTCAAACGTACTCGTAGAGAGCCGAGATGACCCAAGAGAGCCGAGATGGCCCAATGGTTAGAACGACGACATCTTAACCAATGATTTCGGGTTCAAACCCAGGCACTCACCACTGAATTTTCATGTGCTTAATTTGTGTTTATAATTCATCTCGTGCTGGGCGGTGAAGGAAAACATCGTGAGGAAACTTGCATATGTCTAATTTCAACGAAATTCTGCCACATGTGTATTCCACAAACCCGCATTGGAGCAGCGTGGTGGAATATGATACTAATCTTCTCCTCAAAGGGAGAGGAGGCCTTCCCAGGGGTAGGATATTTACAGGCTGATAATGTAATGTATGTGAAACGTACACTCCTATGTGTCAGAAAACAGCCAAAGCTGATGGTCTTATGTCTGAATTCTTCCCGGTCGTATCACATCGGATTATGAGAACTAGATAATAAAAGGTGCCTGTGTTTGCTTAAACATTTATGCACTATATAATGTTCTGTGTAACTTCCGTTGTCGAAATCGGTCAGGGGCTCATCATCGTCGTTGAATTAGCAATTTTTGTTAAAGTGTAATTTTGACAGTTTATTGAAATAATTGGTTATATTTATGAATAGGTTCTACTGAAATATTTTTCCTTTACTCTTTCTATTCAATTCGGGCGTTTCTGTAAGAACTAACTTCTGTTCTAGAAGGAATCATAAACGAAGATACACAAGGTCCTTACAAAAAAAAAAAAATATTGAATTATTCTTTATTAAACAAATTTAATAGTCTAATTTCCGGAAAAAAATCCAGAATTTTTACAATACTAGCCCCATTACTTAAACCCACAGATATTTTAAACCCACACAGTCACAATTAAAAATACAGATCGGAATCCGTTCATACCAAATTAAGGATTTATCGACAGAATAATTTATCTCGATAATGTTCATTAAGAAATTTGCATTTTAATGGATGCCGCTATAAAATTTGTTAAGGACATATTTGCCATTGGTAGTAAAATGTCACGTTTTGTTGTACTTCATTGTACTATAGTTAAGACGTTATTGATAACTGTCAATTTTGGTGTCTGTATTTTATCGAACGTAGTAATCTCTATATAGACTATTCCAATCAAAGTAGGAATAAAGATAAACAAACCTTTTACGTATTGCATGCAATTTGCTAATAACTCGGCTATAATATGTACTACTAACAGCTTATAATTAATTATCTTTATTTATAATACAATACTAATACACTTAACAACTTATAACCATTTTAAACTTACTTCCAAAATTCCGAAAGCAGTTTCGTCGTCTTTCAAAACGCCATTTTTTCGCAAATCCGTAGTGAATATCATTAAACAGCTCTCGACCAATGATATCGCGTCAATTTGCTGTCAAATGTTTATTTGGCTTTTCTCCTTTTATGGTTGGAATAGAATATAGATCTGTTCAATCACGATGGCGCGTCCTTGGATATTAAATTAGTATGGCGTATATAAATGAGTGACGCTCGTGCTTATAAAATGTCTTAGGCTAAGAGTATAGACAGCAAAAAATTATAAATTACATTACTTAAGTAGTATTATTATTAAGAAGCAAATAATTTAACGTGGACAAGCGCGCCTTTTTATTGAATATAAATGTTTGAATCGTGATATTGATTTTTTAGTGAATAGATACATAAATGTTTGAATCGCGATATTAATTTGTTCTAGAACCAGAAAAAAATATTTACGTATTATACACGTGAACATTGAACGATACAAGAAACATAACCTTCGAGAGATCAGTACCATAGTGTACATTGGTCACAATTCGAGAAAAAATTGTCGGTAAATTTGATTACGAGCGATAATAGTAAAGGATAAGTATAATTAAACATAGCTCTCAGAACCTTTTTAAATTGAACCATAAGAATACTAAATATTGCTGTTTGGAGGTAAAATACATGAGAACTTACGAGAAGGCTTGCATGAAACCCAACTACCGAATATGCAGTGGTCGGACCACTCACGGCTATCACCTGTAGAAGTATTCTATTTAATATATACGTATTATTTTATATAATATTAGGGCTTTTTTTATAATACAGGAAATAATAAATAAATAAATATTGGACAACATCACATACATTACTCTGATCCCAATGTAAGTAGCTAAAGCACTTGTGTTATGGAAATCAGAAGTAACGACGATACCACAGACACCCAGACCCAAGACGTAGAAAACTAATGAACTTTTTCTACATCGACTCGGCCGGGAATCGAACCCGGCCTCGGAATGGCGTACCCATGAAAACCGGTGTACACACTACTCGACCACGGAGATCGTCAATCTTTATTTTGATGTCATGCTTCTTCTACGATTGAATTTATGTATAACCGTTATTATTGATTTGTGTTCGTTAAATAGTCTTCCTTAAACATAACTACGTCGTTTGTTTATGACAATTGTCTTTCCTGTTTCCTTTGAGACTAGTCAGTTATTTTTACTATTTTTGTACTATATTTTTTTTCCTTATTAGTTTCTCTTGTTTCATACTTCCGTTCATTTTGTTTGCCAGGTTTACATATTTTTATTGTTTTATTTCATTTTATAGCTCACTTGTTATCGCTTGAGTTTTATTAGTAGGTCTCAGGTACAAGGCATGAAATAGTCTGTCCTTTATTGGGATTCATACGGAACTTTATAAAATTAAAAGTGGGTTCGTGAAAGAGTAAGAAACACGGACAGACTGAGCAACTTTTGCATTTACATTATTAGTACTGATAGTCATCGTTTATTTGATATTTTCTTTATTCTTTGATGCTATTTCTATGAAATATGTGTTTGTGGATCTTTTTGGTATGTACTTATATAATTATGGTGTTCCTATTCATTTCCAGTTTTGGATTAATTTGTCTGTTCGTAAACGAAATTTTCGTTTTAATTATTTAAATTATTTACTATTTTATATTTCAGTAAATTGAAATTACATCATTCATTTTACATTTATTTATTTTTTCTTTAAGAGCAGTGATGGTTGACAAATGAAAAATTGGAGAATTTTATCACAAATGGGTTCAAGCCTCGGGGCTAAAATAAGCACTACTTATTGTAAAGGTAAGTGTTTATAGTTCAACTGGTGCTCGTTCGAAAACATCTTGAGGAAACCTACTAATGTTGGAGGATGTTCTGTCGCATGTACTATATTCAACAAATCGTAATAATAACTTATCTGAGGAGAATTGTGCCAAGCCAGTAGCCAAGCAGAGCACTGTACAGAAGGGGATGCATTATTTCAACAACATCCTGCAGGCTCTCCGATCGTGGTGAAGACAATATCGCAGTGGTTTTAGTCCAAAAGTTCCATAGTTCCAAGGTCTTCTGGTCAGCAGTGAGACCTTTGCAGCAGCAATTTGTTGGAACGCTTCTCTGACTGTTTTATATTTTCAATACGGTTATACCGTATATAATTTGAACTTATTTTTTGTTATTGTTTTCATTCGTAATTTTGTCATTTTCATTTAATTAATCTCAAAAGTCACTTCGTTCCAACTGTTCCAACAATCTTTCGTTTATTTTACTTATACTTAGATATTTAGTGTTTATCTAAGTTCTAGTTTTAGTCTATTTATTTTACTCTATTTAACTTGTCATTGTTTGCCTGCGGATATATCTTGTATTAGTTGTTATTTTGTCTTTTTACTTGATGTTACGCTCATCACACATGTACAACCTGTACATTTCCCACAGCTGGGCTCCTCTCTCTTTGAGGAAAAGGTAAGCAGCATATTCCACTATTCTGCTCCAATGGGGGTTGGTGGATTCACGTGTGGCAAAATTTCGTTGAAATTAGACACATACAGATTTCCTCGCGACGTTTTCCTTCACCGCCGAACACGAGATGAATTATAAACACAAATAAAGCACGTGATAATTCAGTGGTGCTCGCCTGGTTTTGAACCCGTAATCATCGATTAAAAAGTGTTTGAACCACTAGACCATCTCGGCTTTTGATGTTATATTTGTTTTACTTTATCGTTGATATAGTAGCTATAAAATAAAAGTATTTTCGGGGGTCAACATAAATTGAGCTTAAAAAAAAAACTGTCTATAAATTCTCAAACAGCCCACAGTTTGTAAGTTACTATAAACTGACTTTCCTATTCAGAAGTTTCGTCTCATCATTAAATGACGTTGGCTATTATCAGTTGAGAACGGCCGCGCCGAGCGTTTGAGTTGTTACTCAATCACGCAAGAACGGTTAACGGATCTAATTGGAATTTGGCATTGAGATAGATTACAGTATAAACATTGGTTATTTTTATCTCGAGAAATATACAAATCACATGCACGCCCACATGAGCGGGCAAATAAGTTATTGATATAAAATTAAAGAAATGTGAATGTTAATAGGAACACATCACATTAAAGAAACGCTGTAGAGAAATATGATTGACGAAACATGACATTTATTTTAAATTTATTAAGTTAAGTTTATAAATTTAAATTTATATTAAGCTTGACATGAATATATAGTTATTATGTGCAAACTATTTATACGCAGAATATTACTTTTACTTCTTCAGCTTCAGAAGTGGGATATTAAATTTATGAAATGATGCTAAATTTCGAATCGTAGATATAATATTCAATTCAGCGCTAATAAGTCCAAGCGGGAAGTTACTGAAGAAATAACTAGAGATAGTGCTTCACTTATATGGAGGATAAGGGCGAGCGAGTAATTATTGAATTAATATTATAATTTAAATTAAACTTTACTTGATATGCTAAAAAAACAATATCTCATTTCACTTTCACCAGGACTTTATTCCGGGTTAAGTGTCTTCATTTTATATTCTATAGTGTGTATCGAGATTTCTTTTATTATAGAGCTTCTGTAATTAGTCGTGATGCTAGTTTTGGACTTGATGGATGCCGGAAACACTTGATCAAAGTAGAGCGAAAATTCCGCATTTAAAATAAATAGCTTTTATGTTAAATAAATTATTACCAAATAAATAAAGATCAAACAAGAGAACTGCACACCACATGTTGCCATGGAGCCCTCGCCTGACGCGAATTTTCGTGCCTCAAACGAAACCACATGAAAATTTACTGACGCTTGCCTGACCTTGGAATCACCGGTTACGATTCACATCTTCTAATTGCTGGGCCAATACGGCTTTATACATTGGCCCTGTTTAACATTTTCCGCTATAAATCATTCATATTTTTTAAATTATTGACGAGTAATCTTAACTAGCAGTTGATTTTTGGTCTTATCGATGGTTAGTAGGGCTTTAGGCATGACCGTGTGGGTACTACTCGGTTATTGCTGTATGGTGTGAGGAGTGAGTTACGTAATATCTGAGTGACATAAGTTTGCAAGGTTGGTGGTGCAATGGTTATATATGGAATGATTAAAATTTCTTACGGCGCCAATTTCTAGGGCCATTGGTAACCACTTACCATCAGGTAGTCCATCAACAAGTCCACCTACCTCTACTATAAAAAAATAATGGATTGGAATGGACTCATGGTCTTATCACGAATTGATCATAAAATAACCTAACCTATTCTTTGTTTAAGTTTAATTAAATTCAACGCTTCTCGCGTTAAAATTTAATCCCGTAAAAGTTTGTAAAGGAACTTCAATAAATCTTCGCACTATGACTACGTATACTTTGAAAGAACATTACATAAATCACCTCGTGTATTAGCCCGGTTTAATACATCAGTTTTCTTAGAAAATATTCATTGTTATTAAGTGTGTAAATACAGGCACACACATACATATATGTACATTTTAGCATGCATACATACACAATATCTTAGGTCCCAATACAGACGCATTGTGATTTCGAAGGATGGTTAATATTTTCGGTGCCAATGCCTTTGGTTGTTGGTGACCAATTAAAGTGGCCAATTTGTCAGTTGGCCTACCAATGTGAAAAAAATTTTGAGGTATATTATTCTACGCAGGATCAGGTCAGTTAGTATTCATTGATTCCATCCAGGATATATAAATCTGACTTAATGTGATTATTACCTGTTTATGGCGGATTTCTTCTCGGTACAATCTACATATATTTATTTCAATTGTATCACTTGTGTTCATCATTATGTACCTATCTTTAGACGCATAATGAGGAACGCATCTTTAGTACATTATATATCTAAAGATACATTATGATAAGATTTCACTCATATCAATATTTTCTAAGAACATTAATTAGGAGAATCTTTCGCAGGATAACAATTCCACTTATTTGATTAAATATTTTTCGATATTTTTTTTATTGATAATTGTTAATAAAATGTCATTAAAATGTGGACCTAATACTTCCAACTGACCGCTTCCCACTACGGTAAATATATTCATGGACTAAACTACTGTACATGATAATTTATACAGTTGTGTGTGCACAAACACTCTTTTTTACACTGTGCACTCTTTATTTATTAACGCACTCTTATAATCAAAATGGGACGGCAAATTTGATTCAACAAAATAGGATCAGGTCGTGGGCCAATATGCTTGACCAACATTTGATCAAATCACACCATATCTTAATTTACAATGTTTGTACAAATCGTGAATGTTTAAATTTGTGAGTATTATATATAGTTGTAAAAGAAATATTGTACTTATTATTATAATTATTATTATTTTATTGTTATTTATTATTGGCATGCAATTAAAAACTATTTATCTCATTGAAACGTTTAAACGTCTCACACTTCTGTGAGTGTGTCCTTTTTTTAAGTTATACTAGTGGATGGAGTATTTTTCTCCATATATTTTGTACACAATTTATTAGTGAACTCAAAATAATAAATTGAATAATTAAAAAAAAAAAATCAAAATTTCCTTACTATTTTAAATAGCAATTATGTGTAATAAAAAAAAATTAAAAATCAGGCGCGGTATTTTGAGGAGTAAACATGGATGTTCCATACAAAGGCATTATTATTTGAAAAATTATACCAAACAGAGTGACTGTCTGCAACAAACATCGTGGTTACGATAGCGTTAAATGAATTTACATTTGGTGCGGTCTGTGGTTTTGATTGTTTGGTTTTGATAGAGGTGAATATTTTGTGAATTTATTTTATGTTGGACAAACAGTAATTTGCAAGTCCTTCTAATTTATTTGTTACTAGCTATAGCCCGCGGTATAGCTTGCGAGCTATGCCGCGGGATTTTAGCTTTTAGGGGTTGATCTATAAAAATAGATTTGGACTTTCCATGTGGTTCTTAGCTTAGCTCAATTCCCTTGCGGTGTTTTTAACAGAGTAGGTATGCCCACTGTTGCGTCACATTATATTTACAACAATATTATGTACATTCACATTAACATTGAACACTTTGATAGAATCTGTGATATTCAATGTGCAGGAGACGGAAAGATATGCTTATAACGCCAAGTTTCCAACTCCGCATAGTCAATAAATCCTTCTCGGGGCAAGGTTTCTATTATAAATTTCCGCAGACTTTACCGATTCATAAATTCAAATCATTTGTAAAAAATACATTGGTAAAGAAGGTATATTATTCGATACAAGATTATATAGATGATAAAAAAGCGTTGAGCTAATATTTGTTGACTTCCAGGCAGGATGTATTATATACATATGTAGGTAAATAATTATATTTAACTATTATTTCTTAGTGTTTTTAAATGTTGAAAAAGAGTAACTACTGAGTTACTGGTTCTTCTCAGTATAAGCTGCATTCCGAACCGGTGGTAGCTTCACTTAATATAGTTTGTTAAATGACGATTCAAAAGTGCTTGTAAAACCCTACTTGAATAATGGATATTTTAATTTTGATTTCATGACAAATTTCTTCGGATTCGGCAATTAAAAAATTAGAAGTTTGGCCAGAAAGCGTAACATATAAACAGACAGAGTTACTTTTGCATACATAATATTAGTATAGATATTTAGTTCTTCAAAATGAACAAAATATAATTTAGATAAACATAATGTAAAAACTTGATTTGAGTTCATTTATTTATTTTTATTATTGTTAACTTATTTATCCTTTCGTATTATTTTCATCTTATATTTTTGTTAAAATTTGGGTCTTGTGCAATATAATATTAAACAAATAGGCAGCCTAATAGTAGCCTCGCGCTTTCAAAAATAAGAGTAAAACTACCTCAAGGTAATAAAACTATCCAAGATATGTTAACACCAGTTTTGGACGTATGAAAATTTTAATACAATATCTTGTAAAGTACAAGAATATAAAAAAGGTTAAACACGATTAAGGGCAAAGACGGACCTGCTTTCATAAAAATTTTGATCATTTGTTAGAAGTCATGTATATATGTACATATACAATATATATTATCAATATAATATGCACATATTATTATCAACGCTAAGAGGTCAGTCACGATAGTTAACATACAACACGACTCATTATATAACAGTTCCATTCGAGAATTAGTATTGAATACTAATTAAAATTAAGATATTCGCGCAATAATTTTTATAGTTTCCGTATTGCCGTCTTTGAACTTGATAACCTAAATTGTCAGCATATATAATGTTATTGTTTTGAATGATATAATCTGTGCGAGTTGTAGCTGTTTTAATGTATTAGGGCCAAGTGTTTATAAATTGTGTGAAGCGATGAATTTAATATTCGTTCTGCTAAGTACTGCGGTTGTAAATATCTGTGGTGACAATTTATTATTTCATGATCGTGATGACGAAATAGATAAGATTATTGATGATTTACTTAACGGTGATTACGAAACGAATATTGAATATGATGAAAAATATGAAATTAAAAATGAAGTTCAAGGTAATATAAATTTGATTTATAATATAATGCCCCAGTGGTTAAGATAGAAAGAAATGTTTAATTGAGGACATTGCACAATTATAAGCAGTATTAAAAAATAAATAAAGATTATACTACTCAATCTACAAAAAATTAATACACAACAAAAAAGGAAAGAAAATATAAAAAAGAGATTTGGTAAGCAATGAGAGTAATCGTATCCTAAATAGGTGTACCGTTCAGCTTTCAAGTTGGGTTCCAAAAAGACGTATGTAATTATTATTTTTTGTAACCACTGAATTTTCATGATCTTATTTTGGGTTTACAATTTCATCATTCCGTGATCGGCGGATAAAGATAACATCAGCTGGGAGAACAGCATTAAATAGTGATATTGTCATTGTCATATTTTTGTCGTAAAAAGTATTATGAATGCTGTACAATGCCGTTGCAATACAAACTCGTATAGTTATTATAAATTAATAGCTGAAACCTGCGCGTAGCGGTTGAAATTCTACCAGTTGCGTATCCAAACTTTCCACAAAATATTAACTACACTTCCTGACTACTGGTTGTAAAATAATAATAATTGGAACGAAGTTCCTTATCGCGCGTTGTGACAGGGCGCTAGACAGAAAAAATTCTCACGAAAAGTTGTAACGACACTTTTTGCTATTGTAAGCTGTGCGGCGTGCGCATGTTTCTCTGTCTATCTCTCTCTCTCTTATAGAAAGCAAGCCAGATATTTTCATTTCTATTTCGCATTGAGCAGTGTGGTGTCGCGACTTCGTTCCATCCGGGTGTCCCTTGACACCTCTCAACTTTTGTAATTCAGGAACAACATTAATCAGGAACAAATTTAACACAGGAAAACTTAAATACTGTAAATATAAATAAAAAAATAACATTCAAACTATCATTGGCGTGCGTAGCAATCTATTCTAGACAACCGCACACAAAATTACTAGTACTAAATGTAGTCCAAAATTATATATTATGAATATTATTTTTCAGAGGAACAGCCCCGATTATCAAATGGCGTATGGGAATGCGGCAATTGTACAGATATAGACGAATCGAAGCTGTTATTCAGCGACAATTTAGACTTGGACACGAATTATAATGAAAAATTTGGATTAGAATTACAGGTATAAAAATCATATCTTGTTTAATCATTTATTTATTTTAACTTTATCGAACACAATGCTAGGCTTTAAAGCCCTGTTTAAGTTAGCTTGTTTGAATATAAGGATAAGGGTTTTTGTAATCGATATTTGTAGCAGTTACTACCTGTTATTCGCGTCCCTACCGTTCGACCGATGTAACATTGTACAAGCGTCTTTTATTTTCAGTGTTTCTATTTAAATTTTACTTTAGCAATAGTATATAATAGAAAAAGTCTTAAAATTTTCCGGATAACGCTTGAATCTTTAGGAACTTTTGTATTATATGTATTTTTTTAAATATTTTTACAATTTTTAAAATCATTAAATTAAGAAAATAATATGTTCGTCATTACAAAGTTATGTCGATCAGAGAAATTTACATCTGTCAAAAATATCAAGATAACTTGTACAGGGTATATGTATATGGCTCGTCTATCGTTCTAGAATCAAAATGAAAGAATTACGAACGTTGTAGTTCCTTTGCGTATAAGTCATGTGAATATATTCCAAAACAAAAAAAATATTCCTTTTTTTATGTATTGTTTAAGTTTTTAAGTAAATAAGAAGAAAGTATTTTCATTAATCTACCCTTATCTCCGTTTTGAAATGTACTCGGTATCGTCACAGTTGTGAAGTGAAAAACGGATTTGGCAGAATTTCACAAAAAACCTTTATGACGTCGTTCGTTAGTGGGAATGCTTTTGCTGACAAATGAGTTTCCTGCCACTTTAGAGGCGGATGTGTCGCTTACGTGTTCAATCGACAAAGACGATCCAAAAAGATTTTTTTCGTTCGATATAGCGACACACAGATTGAAACAGAATAGTTCTATTCAATTGGTGGTAGGACTAGGGTAGGTAACATCTACTCATCAGGTATTCTGCCACCAAATATAAATACTTAGTATCTTTGTTTTCCGGTTTGAAAGGTAACCGAGACAGTGTTAGTATGGGTACAAGGGATATAACATCTGAGTTCCCAAGGGCATTGTCGCATTGACAATGTAAATAATGGTTAATATCACTGACAGCGTTAATGTCTTTAGGTGCTATTGTTCACTTAACACCAGATGGCCAACATACAGAGAACAGGTGTCACAAAGTTTACCTAAAGCATTTAAGGGGGCGCCCCTCTCAACTCAAATGTCTGTGAAGCCGTGATCGGAGCCTATTATGAATAATAAAAAGTACTAATTAATTATTTGTTTTCAGATTGGATTTTCAGTTAACGATATGCGTTGTATTACGATAGAAACGGAAGGAAATACCGTACGTCGAGTATCAGGCGCATGCGCGGGCAATGAAGTTACTTTGAGTGTTACCCAAAGAAGTCATTTAGAAGTAAAGATTTATAAATAATTTCTGAACGATTCGCGTAGAGAGGGCTACTTACTCTTACGATATAAATACGAAGATAATTTATAATTAATAAGGCAGATTAACATAAACTATCTAATCTGAAATTCATTGAAACAATACGAAGATTAAATAAATGATACATACGATAATAAACAATAAGGAAATCGAGAAAAGAGAAACCTTTAAAATAAACTTCGACAAATATTATTTAATACAATTAATATTAAAATGGCTGACATATAACGCACTAGTGGCAGGAGACGAAGCAAAAAGGATTTTCCAAAGTTAATATAAGGGCGTTTAATTGGGGGATGAAATTTTGTAAGGAAATTCGTTATTTCTGTTATGAAATATGACAGTCGGTATTTAGGCTTATGTGAATGAGTTAAGGGGCATCTCCCCTTAACTCATTCCAAGCTTTTTTTTATCTACGTCATCTAATATGAAACTTAGGATAAAAAATGGGAGCCAGTAATTTTTTAAATGTTGGAATTATGAAAATCTCTGTTAAGGCTGTTGTAAAAGATAGCAGTTATATAATATTTTGAAATATTTTACGCAAGATGGTAAAAAAGGTGATGAAAGTATGTTTGAAAATTTGACCTATTTGCATTTGATTTTGGAAATCGCCCTTTAGGCATCTCTTTATGCGTTAAAGATAGACGATTCAAAAAGTTTTCATAGTTTTGGCGCCAAATATAGATTGCGCCAGAGCGACTGGCAGTTTAAAATGAAATTCGTTTCGGTTTCGAAATTCGTAAAAAATCCTGTTGAATAAACGCGAAGTTTCGCGGGCGCTACTACCAGTTAGAATAAAACTTTAATTATTATCATTCAAACATTAAGTTGAAAAAGATAAATTATATTAAATAACGACATTGTTTAATTTTGATTATGGTTAATTTAGATACTTATTCTGTTTTGTTATTTCTAATTATATCAAACCTCTTACGTGAAATTGGCACAATAATTTGCGCCTAATCCAGGAACACAATGCCACAATAAAAAAATAATCCGGAACCGTTCTTTCATTAAACATAAATACTAAAGCAAAGACGAAAACAATTGCGAGTTGCAATTAAGTTTTTAAAATCTGAATCAGCAGACGCTAAGAATTAAATAAATATTGTCTCAACTGAATTCGCAAAAACTGTTAATTGTGAATATTGAGGCAATAAACACAACGGTCAATACACGAACAATTTATCTTAGATTATTTAGTGACGCGTCGAAAAAAAATATGAACAATTTTAGTATGGCTTTCACGCACATTTAAATACCGAATTATATATTCGTAAATATTCGTTTAAATACCGAAGTTGGCCCGTTTATTTCAGTTCTTTTATAGTGCGGTACTCTAATAAGACATAGAAAAAACCTAAGCATTTTATATAATAATAATATGTTAGCGAGTAACCCTAGCCTCCAATACAGTGCTACGTCATAGGATATCATAATTAATTATATCACATTATTATATATAATCGAAACTATTTTACATTATTATTAACTTACAAAATGATTGTGGTAATTATTTGTTTAATAATTTTTTAAACTTTAATTAATACTATTTTATTTGGCACACTATTTAAGACTGGCAAAAATAATAATATATAAATATATATATATATATATATATTTAAAAAACAAAGAAATAGATGATGATATGATCGAAAATTATTGAAAAAATTGATTGGTTGGAGAATTATTATAAAACGTGATTTTATTTTGTCACCTTAAACAAATATTTTACATAAACTCAAGGCAAAATTTGTGAAATACGTAACGACATGAACCTAACTAATTTAATGTATGTAATTTTATGTACGACAGTGAATATTGGTTGTGTCTTTGTTTGTTACGCTTTAACGTCTTAACCACTCAACCGATCATCATGAAAATTTGGATACAGAGGTTCAGAGAAGCTCGGGTAGCAGGTGTTAGATTAGATTAAGATAGCGATAGGGGTAACTCAATTCTACTCACCAACGGCCAAGTCTAAACTTGGAATCTAGCTCTCAATTCCAAAATATTCTTAAATCAAATTGGTTGGAAAAAAAAATATTTTAAAGGATATTTTTTTTAATCTACAGCAAAGTATGAATCACACTGGATACAATAGCTGGGATGTTTGTTGAATCGACATCATGAATGTATTTCCGGTGGCATCCACACTAAGTAAGCGTGTATCGTTGATACTTTGTTATGATTTACAGAGAGCGTTTCACCTACGCTACTTATTATAAAACTAAATACTTTGAATTGAGATTTTACAAGTTTGGACCGGGGCCGGGTCCACGACCCCAGGGTGACGATTCATCTTTCAAGCCCCGGGCGTTGGGGCTTTCAGACATAGACCCAACTCTAACATAATCTTCTAGTGTGTTGTCGAATTATATATATAGAACAATTCAAAGACAATGAGATTTAAGCATTAATTATACAACTTTTTACTAATTGATATACTCCGAATATTCTTTTCCAATAATAAAATGACATTGGGTATATTATTAATTCAATGTAATTACCGACAAAACATACTAATTTAAAATCAAATAGATTTTCAAAGACACGACCTTCAGTGATTAAGAGAATAACTATGACGATAAAATAATTATGTATATTCAAAAAGTTCCTATTAGTTTTTAGATAGGCAGATGAGATAGATCAGATAGCAGAGGCAGAATCACCTGAAAGTTGGCTGTTACCATTGCCAATAGACACTGGCACTGTCAGAAATATTATAAATTCCTCGTATAATCAATGCGCCACCGACCTTGAGAACTAAGATATTATATTTACTTGTAGTTTTTTCATTTGTTGTACTTGTAGTTACACTGACTAATACTGCCTTCAAACCGAAACTTAAGAATACAATACAAGTAGATGCTGTTTGGCAGGAGAATATATGATGAATAGGTGGCTGCCTAGGTAGGCTTTTTCTTGCTGGACAACGCAGCACTTTTTCTTCACACGAAATAAGGCTTATGTGGAACTCATGCCTGCTAAAACCAGCGGTTCCCGCTCCATCTCTTCTTACTAATTGCTAGCTACGGTGATGCCCCGACGGTTGCCCATCTATGTGGGCCTCCGTGCTAGAGAGGTTTCCAGGGTACATAGTACATGACGCTTACGGTGGAAGGCTAATCAAGATTTCATTTGCCACAAAATAAATAATCAAAATATTTTCATGACTCAAGTTCTTACTATCAAAAGGCTTCTCATAAAATACAAAATTAGTTTAATGATAATTTAATTATATCGCATGACATATTAAATATTATTTACATTCAACAAAATTTCACGCAAAGGTACTTTTATGTTCAGACAGTTAATAATAAATTGTGTCTGATTTTGCGTTAAAAAATATTTTAAACTATAAAATAAATTATTCATAACATATGCTTTTTTAATTCATTATTTTTTTTATAATTTTTCATTCGGAAATATTTTTTTAAAAACCGTCAACAAGAGCGGTCGTACTATCACCTCACTTCACAGTTTTCACTTCACACGATATGACATATTGTTACGGGATAATTTTTTTTTTCAAATTTAATTCAGGGTATCGAAGTGAGTTCATATTTGTACCTTTTTTACAGAATCGCACTACAGTTTCGAATGTAGATTCGAGCGAGAACATACAAGAAAGTCAGTAGATACTCAAATAATGTATATATCTGTACTTACTAAGTCTATGGAAGATAAAAAATCCTAATTATTATGAAGATCGAAATCAGGCACGTTCTCACTTCCCCAACTCTTGCAGTTGACTGGTTTGATGAAATCTGAACGAGTTAACTTGTAAGCTTAATGTATATATTAGTCACTTTAAGAATCCTTTTTCATAAATTATATAATACACGTGTATATCTGAAGTGTATCATAATGTATTCAAGTGTGAGCTGGATTATGGATCCTAGGGTCCCGTATAATATGGAGCAGCAGGTAATTCTGGTAAATATTTCCCTACTACATTTTACTTCAACGCCGAATACATGTGAATTAACATAAATGAACACAAATTTAGTACATAAACATTTTGGTGCTTGTCTGGGTTCGAATCATTTTACAAATAAAGTCATATAGAATTTCATTGTGAAATGAAACACTACCATCATTTAGAAAAAGAAAATATCTTGGTCTGAAAAGAACTGACGATAGAAACTCAGCGCGTTATGTGTCAATTGTGTGTTTGTTTACAAATATTCAATACACCAAATAAACATCTGGTAATAATATTCACGTATTGTTACTACTCTCATACTGTACATAGTCATAAAGATTCGTAATTTAAATTGAATACTGGTGTTAAATTATTTTATTTGACATTTGTGCAAGCCCGTCTGGGTAGGTTGAACTTACTCATCAGATATTCTACAGCCAAACAGACTCCTGTACAGAGTACTTACTCTGTATTGTGTTCCGGTTTGAAGGGTGAGTGAGCCAGTGCAACTACAGGCACATGGGATTTAACATCATACTTCCCAAGGTTGCTGACGCATTGGCGATGTAGGGTATGGTCAATATTTCTTACAGCGTCATTATCTATGGGTGGCAGTGACTACTTACCACCAGGTGGTCTATTTGTTCGTTCGCCTGCCTATATCATAAAAAATATATATTTAAAACTGTAATATTTACATTCGCTGTTTTTATATAATTTATGATATATCCTTTCGTATATCCAGATGGCCCGAATACTTTTAGCTATATTAGGGCTGAACACATCGTTTAGTCAAAAAATCGTACTCAATATTGTACTTGAACGAACGAAGTCTATACATCATGTTTATTACAAAGTTGTGGCATCGCTTTACAGTTTTTCACTGGCAAAGCGCTCTTGCCAATATTACTGTTCGCATACGATGACATGAATTATTATACATAATAAAAAAAACGGCACGTGAACTTTTTGTATAATTTGTTATTTATATACAACAATGTATATCTACATTAATTAACGAGACATTATTCGATAAAAAAATATGTTGGATGCAAAAATATCGTCGGATTAGTATTCGTCGACTTTTATATGGGATAAATAAAATATGTTTTAGGACGGAGATCATTGACGTCGCAGCACAGCGCTCGTTTATTTTTACTATATATACGATACTAACTGCTCCAACTTAGTACGGTTGAAATTCATACAAGCTTATCCCTCCCATTTCTCCCCTCGTAGTTGCAATTTTCCAAAATCCTCTCATAGTGAGCCTTTGTCGGACTTTCTCGTTCGGAAATCTCGTGACGAGTCAGTGGTAATTTGCTTATATTTTTAAATATATATACTATAAGCGTTTTAATGTCCCACTGCTGGGTGACGCATCGTCTTGAGAAAACTTGAGCTGATTCTACAACGCTGCTCCGAGTTGTAGGGTTTACACCTCACACTAAACGTTTTCTCACGAAGTTTTCCTTCACAGCTGAACACGAGATTAATAATAAACACATGAAATATTTGTGTTGTTTAAGAATGGGTATAACAATTATGAAGTCAAACAGAATTTATAATACATAATAGAGTAAGAATTTCGAAAATGATTACACTTCCCGATCACATAAGCGAAATACATGACTTTGAAGTCACCCTTAATTTCACCGGAAGCGTTGAATTTTCAATGATTATTACAAAATTCGTTAGTTTCTTTTAATATTTGAAAACTCATTTTTTTAGTTAGCCTGTGCGATTTTTAACCCAAAGAATGTGGGTGTTACCGTTCATCAAACGGAAATATTTCGTTATGAAATTGATCGTACCGCACTCACAAATGATCTAGCTGACAAGCGGCCATTTGCATTTCGACTATCTGACAAAGCCATGTGTAGGCATATATACACATATATTATATGTACATGAATATAAATATTGTTTTAAAATAAAAATAAATTTCCGTTAATATTTTTTTATAATCATTAATAATTATTATTTTTTATTTTACGAAAAGTATGAATTGACTTTGACCTTATACACGTCCTTAAATTAAATATGAAGTAACAATAAAGCTTAACATATTCACATATTTAATCTGACGAAAATAAAAATTATAATGTTTTTTTTTGTTAACTGTATTGTTTGTTTTTGTGTTGCATGTATTAAGCGCAACAGCTCTCAGCGACTTACGAAATTATGTTCGCCTTAATGGCCTTAAAAGCGTTACCGCTTCGAGGAACGAGTACAGACACTTTTTTTAAATCAAAGTCAAAGTGAAAACTTCACCTTACCAACCGGAACACAGCAACAAAGGACTGCTGAGTGGGTGGGTGGCACATAACCAGACGGAATATCCCGCACAAAGGCTCCTTCTACCTGTAAATAATTATTTTCTAGCTGCTTTTATTATTAATGTCATTTAGTTAATTTTTGGATTTTATTATTTTGAATATAACAACCATCGAAACAATGGAATGTGAATTTTATTCGTAAATTATTTTACTTTTGAGTATAAAAGGATAGTGAAATAAATATTTTTAGGATTTAGAATCGGTAGTCAGACTGGAAAATGGTCCACCTGATGTTAAATACAACCGCGCAAACATAGGCGGTGTAGAAATATCAACAATTTATTAGATCGTCAAATGTAAAGAGATAGATAACCCTTGTTGTTACACTGGCTCACTCAATTTTTAAACCATAATGTAACAATACTAAGCATTGCTACTTTGGGATAGAGTAAATGATCGATGAGTGCTATCCGGGTAGGGCAAAATCCCATCAAAAACATAAATGTAAAAAAATGAGAGCCAAGTTAAATATTACGATATATACCTTGGTTGTTGTTTACAACAACAAAAGAAATGAGATCTAAATTTGTGTCAAGTTAAATAGTCCTCTCTGAAATGTATTTATAACTATATAAAATATCATTTCTTCTTATAACTTGGGATAATATATTGTTGCCTAAGGTCTGACTTGGCTATTTCTTATATGTTTATTAACACAAATTGTAGTTTGTGTTTAGAATAACAAATTATAACTCAGAACATCTAAGAAGAATGGAGGACAGCTCAGTATTGCTTAGTTAGTATTAACGTACATTAAGAGCTGCAATGGTCCAGTCACTAAAAAACATGAATCTTAACCAGATATTGCGAGTTCATATCCAGACAAGTACCATTGAATATTTGCGTGCTTAATTTGTGTTTATAATTCATTTGTAACAGGCTTAGAACTTACGAAACTTACGAAGGCTATAATATAATTCGTATCAAAAAAACATTTCGAATTTAGACCGCAAGCGTTATTGGTATAATTAAATTGTTTTCAATTACTCGTTAAATCGTCTATATATCTTTAAGGTCCTTGTGATATTACGGTAATGTGTATATCCTCCAACTTCTCAGCAATTCTATCCTTTTAACGTAAGCATCGTTTTCACGCCTCGCTCGTTGGGGCATCATTTAAGCGCCGCTTAGCCCTATTTTACTTTTATATCGCGGGTTTAATGAAATTGGATGTTGAAAAGGGGAGGAAGTAATCTTGAGCCTTTTATTAAAATAATAAAAGATTTTGACATCAAATCGAATGCATGATTATAAACATGAGACATTTGGAGCGCAAGGATCAAGAACAGCAAGAAGGCGAATACAAAACCAAATTAATATTTTAAGGGTGAATTAGGCTGGTGGCATATTTGTTATGTAAGAAATAGTTAAATTTCATATGGTGCTATGTCTATGGGCTGTAGTGACCACTTACCGTCAGGTGGAATATTCAACCGTACGCCTATCGATTCCATAAAAAAAATACTGCAACTTGGCAAATGTTGTTGCTTTTGTATTCGCTTTTGTTGCTTCACTTTAATGATTAGTTCTTGAGATTAGATTAAATAAAATCAAATCAATATTTACTCTTTATAACACTCAACTCAACTCAAATTCCTTTATTCAATATAGAAGTATTACATTTACTTATTGATAGTCAAATTAAACACTTCCACCGGTTCGGAAAAAGAAAACACCCTGACCTGAGAAGAACCGGCGAAAGAAACTCAGCGGGACTTTTTTTTTTACGTCAAATTAATTATACACATAATTGTATATGAGTAGAAACAGCCAGGAGGCGATCGTTTCATTCCCAAGGTGTGCTATCAAACATAAACTCACTGATTGTATAGTAACCTTTCGCACACAAGCGTTCCTTAACAAATTTTTTAAATTTCGCAACAGAAGCATTTTGAAGGCTTTCTGGGATCCTGTTGTAGAAGCGTATACATTGCCCCACAAAAGAGTTACTGACTCTATGCAGTCGAGTAACAGGAGTTACAAGATTGTGTTTGTTCCTTGTACCAACGTTATGAGAATCACATTTTCATATATGTTATATATTATATATGTGCAGGAATTTACACAGAATATATGATAAATATTAGTTTCCTACCATTAATCTAACATCCTGGTAATATATGCCCGATTCCTAAATACGAAGAAACGATTCGTTTTCCTTTACTGCTGTAAAATAATGATTTGTTTAAATGAATATCGGGACAAAATTCGATCGAATAAATAAGAATTATCAGAATCTGTTCACAGCTGGCGAAGGTTGAACACACGTAAAAAATAGGGAAAGTCATCAACCTTACAATTTAATCTGAACTTAAATTATATCGAAGGTCATCGACTTAATAACTTATATAAAATAACCAATTTACATTTACAAATTGACGATTGATAATTATTAGTTCGGGAAATAAGTTTTTTCGTATTTTATATGTAAATTCAAGATCCTTGTTTATTTTCATTTGATTATAAAATATGAGTGTCATTTTGTTCAATTACTGGTGGTTATCATTTGTTACGCACGACATAATCAAATTGCAATCTATTTTCTGTAGAAATTTTGGGAGTTACGATCAAACTGCGACGAGAATTTTTGACCAATAGAATTCTGAAAAGACCAAAACAGGTGAAAATCTAAGGGTGCAAGATCAGGGATATATAGTGGATGCATTAGTACTTCCCAACCGAACTCTCAATATTTGCTAATTGGCTAAAGATGTTATCATGATAAGAGTCGAGATGGCCCAGTGGTTAGAACGCGTGCATCTTAACCGATGATTTCGGGTTCAAGCCCAGGCAGGCACCACTGAAATATCATGTGCTTAATTTGTGTTTATAATTCATCTCGTGCTCGGCGGTGAAGGAAAACATCGTGAGGAAACCTGCATGTGTCTAATTTCAACGAAATTCTGCCACATGTGTATTCCGCCAACCCGCATTGGAGCAGCGTGGTGGAATATGCTCCAAAACCTTCTCAAAGGAGAGGAGGCCTTTATCCCAGCAGTGGGACATTTACGAGCTGCTAATGCTAAAAAAAAATGTTATCATGATGAAAGGGTTGGCGTTATCATGATGAAAAATCAAACCCTTTTTGTTTTTTAATTCCGGATGTATTTTCTGTATTTCTTGCTTGAGTCTTATCAACTGTTGGCAGTAGTGATCCGAATCGATGGTTATACTCGGCGATTGAAGCTCATGATAAACGACGCCCTTCCAATCCCATAATGCCAACAGCAATAAATTATTATCTATGAATCCGAGTTTCGCTATAGTCTGTGGAGCTTACATGCCCTTTGATTATGATATTTTTGGTTGATTATGATTTTTCGACTCTTTATAACTTTTTATAACTTTTTATAACCAGTGGTCAATCTATTCAAAAACTTTTAAAATTCGGTTTATTCGGTTATGTTTTAATAGCTAATCGTAAACGATTACGATTCATTTGGTTTCTTTCAGTGAGCTAGTGTCCAAATGCGGACCGTTTTTGTGTATGCAGACTTTTTCTATTGGGTCAAAACTGTTTTGTGGTCAACTCATAATTCTTTAGTTATGTCGTAACGATTAATATGCCAATTTAACTCCACTGTTTTAAAAATAGAATCTTTTTTATCTACAACAGGTCGATCGGAGCAAGCTTCATCTTTCGCTTGAACCAATTTTGAACCACCCGTACTGATACTGCGTCCATAAATATCATAATTTTTTTCGCGGATCGGTTCGCATTTTACGCTCTTCGAAATGTATCGGATTTCTTCGTAAGATTCACCTATTTTGGTGGACAGAAAAAATAAATCAACGTAAATTATATATGTACATATGTATAGATAATCATTTCACTGGTGAGATACACCGTTGTAGAATGCCGTAAAGTGTGTCATAGAACAGTAAGAATGCCCTTGCATTCTTACTGAATCGCTCTGCGCGTCAGACTTAACCGAGTCTTAATGGGTCGTCTTATATTAACATTTTGTAAATATTTTTTGGAAGGAAGTTTTTTTTACACGGCTCACAGTAAAGTGGACTAGCAGAAATCTCCACGTAAGAAAAAAGCGTTATGCCCTCTATCCCTTTCTCTTTCTCTATGTCTTTTTTTATTATATACGACTTTACATAAGATAAATAAAAAATATTTTTGTTATCGTTTTAATAAATATGGGATTTGCTTGATCTGCTTGCATTCCACGCGGACATTATTTGTACAATAACTTTTTTTTTATACAAAAAATTATTGATTAATAATTAATTAAGTCTTAATATTACTTAAATTGTATTAAATTATTACTAAAAAAATAATATTATAATATGTCAAGTTTGAACAAAATCAAACGCAATATTGTCACGCAAATACGAAATTTCATGACAGGTATTTAATGGTATCTATTCGATTGTCAGAGTAATCGTAATAGGGTTCTTTGAAGTAATTTCTCTGAAACAAAAGTCTTCGATCAGACGTTTTAATATCACAGAATTATTATTTTTGTATCCGTATAATCTCCACTAAGGGCCTTATTACACTAGAGATTGACGAATATATATCTAGCTAATCGATTAAACCGATGATGAAACCGTAGCAAAGATAAAACCGTCTTTATTTAATCTGCTTGCCTAACTTACTTTATTACTTAAAGTAATGTTTTCTCTTAATGGAAAGAAAGACCAGCAGTGGGATTTGGTCTATGAATATTATGCCAGTGGAAGGTGATAGACTATCGTCGCGTCAGACGACCGCTAAGTAAGATTACTCCAAAGAGCACCTACAGATCATGCCTAAGACATATCTAATGAGGAAATTGATCTACTTCACACATTCTATATATACTTATACGTATGTATTACAAAACAACATTAAAATGTTGTTTAAACCTTTAAAAATGTATCACTTTGAATTTTAATTATAAGAGTTTAGTGATAAGTTGATAGTGTAACTATTTCAATAAATATACATATAAGTAACATCACTAATATAAATTTATGCCATTTTATTCCACCTGTCCGAAATGATACGTCGGTTAATTTTCTTTTTTTTATAGAACGTAGTGTCGGTGGTATCTTTTTATTATTTTATTCCGCTGCCGTACCCAAGTTATTGTAGGGATTCTTTATCTGTCTTTGTGTATATTAAGTACAGGGTCTTAGGCTGGATCTTAAAGGTCGCAAACCGCTGTAAGGATTTAGATGCAGAGACTATTACTTTACAAATGACATCCATTTAGCATTTGTACGACAATTATTGTGATGCCGAAGAAAAAAATTGAGCGAAGTTATGAGATACCGAGTATATAATGATTATTACAAGAATTAATAAGAATTACTCACAATGATTACCATTTATTAACAAACGTAAACTAAATGAATACTCAAAGAAAATAATAATAAAAATTTAATAATTCCATGCATAGTTTGTTGACGTGATATAAATTAAAAAACAAAATACTCTATCTAAAAGATTGTCCTGTGGTATTATACCCAGGAAACTGGCAGTGGACCTTTGAGCTAAGTAAGCGCCAGCTTGAAGGTATCCAGAAGTATGGATCTTTTCCTTAGAAAGGTATTTTATTAAAATGTAAGATTTTTTTTAAGATTTAATGACCACTGACTTAATGTTCCAAAACAAAACACCGCAAATACATAAAAAAATATCAAATTTTAATTTATTTAAATAACAATAATGTATACATTTAGTTTATTTAACAATACATAACAATTAGGAACGTACTTATTTAATGGATGAAATAGCTCAAATCAAGCTTATGGCTCAGGCGTGCAAGTGAGATGGAAATATCAATTGTGGTGTAGTCTATTTCGAGTAACTCGACGGTTATCATGGTTTTAACGCAAACGTGTAATGTCAAACTCACACTACCGAATACAAATACTCCGTAAACGTTTTCGGGAAGTCGATACGTTATTAACGCATGTAGCATTGAAACTCGTACTAGGGGTACAGTCACTTCCGATGACATTATACAATTTTGGTACTGACCTTCTAAATGTTTAATTATGTGATTTAAAATTCACTTAAAAATATACATCTCAGTATTCAATCAAGATTCAACACTTAAATGTTTCATTAAATTAATGACAATGTTGATATTCTATTTGACAACATTCAAAGTATTAAAAGTAACGAGGAAAAAAAAGAGCATAAATCAACCAAGTTTCTACGAACAATAAATCTTATATTATAAGCAAAGTCATAAAAAACTACGATTATTTTATGTGATTTTGAAATAATAGAAGAGGTCAATGTCGTTTTCTATTTTATTCTCGAGAGCGTTTATGATGTATTGTAACACGGGTATTATAAAAGTGGCTCTGAACCTAATTATTAACTTGGTGGTAAGCCTTTGGGCTAGCCAATTAGATAAGGTACCATCCACTTATCATGTATTCTACCGCCAAACAGCAATACTTTCTGGATAGGAGGACGGGTGAGCCAGTGTAACTCGGGTACAAGACTCATAACATCTTATTTTCCAAGGTTGGTAATGTATTAGTAATATTAGAAATGGGTAATATTTATAACGATATTATAGTCTATGAACACAATAAATAAAAAGTACTACACATAATATTATATTTAGTAGGTAGTTGTAGTAGTTCACTTGGTGGTAGGGCTTTGTGCAAGCCCGCCTGGGTAGGTACCACCCACTCATCAGATATTCTACCGCCAAATAACAGTACTCTATATTGTTGTGTTCCAGTTAGAAGGGTGAGTGAGCCAGTGTAATCACAGGCACAAGGGTCATAACATCTTGGTTCCCAAGGTTGGTGGCGCATAGGTGATGTATGGAATGGTTAATATTTCTTACAGCGCCTTTGTCTATGGGTGGTGGTGACCACTTACCATCAGGTGGCCCATGTGCTCGTCCGCCAACCAATACCATAAAAAAGGACATATGGTTTTCATAATAGCTTCCCTGTCATAATACACGTTACATCAAAACTATTTATTGCTTAAACTACGTGAATACCTACTTGATGTAATGTTATTTATTTATATGAACTATAAATGAAATAAAATTTCTTTCATAGCAACTATTGCTAACAAATATTAGTTGCGGATCGAAATATGTTGCAATAAATAAATAAGTATTAGGGATGATCCAATTTCTGATTTTTATCGATAAGTTGCAATGTGAACAAAATGTGAATCAAGCGTTATCCGACTATTTTATAACGTTGTCTCATTGTATAAAACACAATATGTAACGGCTTACAATTAAAATAGATCGCATTATCTTTGATAACGACTGAATGCACCTCAATATTGACGTGGAGATATGTTATAGTCTGGAATAGCACGTGGACTATATGTGTCTATCCTTATGTCTAATTTATTGATCTTGATACAAATATTAACCTTGGGAAGTAAGATGTTATATCCCTGTAGTAACGTTGCCTCATTCACCCTTCAAACCGGAACACAACAATACTAATTCTGCTTGGCGGCAGAATATCTGACGAGTGGGTGGTGCCTACCCGGAGAGTTTGGCTCAAAGCGCTACCACCAAGTAAAGTAGATGAGATAAATGTACTGATCTTATAAATGTCTTTGCTTTTTTATACGTAAACTAGTGACCCGCCCCGGTTTTGCACGGGTGCAATGCTGATACTAAATATACTACAGAATGTCTTACAACGTTCACAGTTTTTTAGTTATTGACAATACAAACCGCCGAAATCCAACCGGTATTATTAAAGACTTTTTTAATGTGTACAATACTGTAGTACATTATTTTGATCTATCTCGTAGAGTTCAGCCAGCGTTTGCAAAAAATGTGTTTATTTAAGACATCACTTCAGAAACCTTTAAAATCATCAGTGTTATCTACTATATTGTACATGTTTAATACCTTCCTCTTTAATTAATCTATTAAAAAAAAACCGCAACAAAATCCGTTGCGTAATTTTAAATATCTAAACATACCTACATAGGGACAGACAGCGGTAAGCGACTTTGTCAATCCAGTAGAATCAACTGAATATCTTGTTCTACTGTTAAAGTTAAATTACAACCAACCCCTATATACTTTTGCGGTTAAAAAATAAGACTATTACCCGATATTGATGCGGCTGGTTCAGTATTCAGTCTTACGGCAACATACTTTGGGGTTATGTAGCCGCTATAAATTCGATATAACTACTGCAGAAAAAGGATATTCGCGCTGGCTTACACACCATTCAAATTGGAACACATTTGCACAAGCTAGTACAAGAAGTATAAAAGGCTTGTGCGATTGCTAAGAACACACCTTCAATTAATGTATACGAATTGGGAATTTTAAAGGTCAAACCTTTTCACTATTTGTTTGTATCAATCGTTTTAACTCCACGTGATCTTTAAGATGTAACATTTTAGTTTCGCTTAAAACAAAAAAAAAAATACCATAAGAACTTTTGTAAACATTTCTTAAAACATTTTGTTGTGAAATGGGTCGCAGGTAGAAAGAAAAACACGTCTGCACTGTTCGACAGTTTAATTTAATGTGACACAAAGTAACCGAGTATCTTAACAATAATTGAGTGAGTGAAAGATTGAATGAATGTAAGCATGTAATCAAATAACTAATTAATTATTTAGTATCTGTGGAGACTTGGATTTTTGTAATATTCCAACAGTCCCCCTCAAAAAGACAAGTACACATTCAAGTTAATTTACAAAATTCACATAAGTTTTGAATTAAATTAATTTTAAATTCTTTCTTAATTCTAGAAATCTGTTCGAGGGCATCGCCTTAGTAAATATATCAGCTAGTTGATTTCCTGTGGAAATAAATTCTAACTTTATTATATTGTCGGCGATTTTTTCCCTAATAAAGTGGTACTTTATGTCTATATGTTTGGACCTTTTGTGGTCCGTGGGGTTATTTGCAATACAAATACAGTTATTGTTATCTTCAAATATTATAATAGGCTCTTTTATTTGGATAGAAATACTGTTTAGCAGTGATTTTATCCACACTGCTCCTTTTACAGCTTCGAAAAGAGCCATGTACTCAGCTTCCGTTGAGGAGACGGCGACAGTAGCTTGTTTTTGTGTTTTCCAAGATATTGTACAATTATCAAAAGCTTTAAACAAATAGCCTGTTGTACTTTTTCTGTCGTTTTGATCGCCTCCCCAATCAGAATCTGCATACCCACATATTATTTCTTTAAAATCACATTTATTATACACTAATTTTAACCCAACTGTTCCTTTTATATAACGTAAAAGGTGTTTTAAATTTTTCCACAATTCCTCGTTATTTTTAGACTGATATCTGCTTAATATATTAATACAAGCACAAATATCTGGCCTTGTGCAAAGCATTGCATACATAAGGCAGCCTATGACATTTTTACAAGGTGCATCGTAGTATGCATCCGAATTTAAAGCTAAATAATTTAATTTACAAGGAAAAGGTGATTTTGACGGATTACAATCATTCATAGAAAATTTATCAAAAACATTTTGTAAATATGTAGATTGATCTAAAGAAATTGTATTATTTGATCTTTGAACTCTAATTCCAAGAAATAATTTTATTTCTTTTAAATCTGACATTTGAAATTTTTGCATAAGACTATTTTTATACATTTGTAATGAATCAGAATTTTTAGTAGAAATTTTTAAGTCATCAACATACAGAACAATATAAACGTTTTTATCTATGCAATTTTTATTTAATATGTAAAGACAAGGATCAACTTCGGAGTTTTTAAAACCCATATCTTTAAGAGCAAGATCAAAACGTTCGTACCAACACCTGGATGACTGCTTCAGGCCATATAATGTTTTATTTAATTTACACACCTGATTATTATTAGCTATAATACCTTCTGGTACTTCCATATAGATATTTTCTTCTAATATACCGTTAAGAAATGCCGTTTTAACGTCCATATGATGGACATGTAAATTATTTTGATTTGCCAAAGCTAAAATAAATCTAAAAGTAGTTATCCGTGCTACTGGTGCGAACGTTTCATCGTAATCTTGTAAATACTCCTGAGTAAAACCTCGAGCAACCAATCGAGATTTATAGCGTATAGGTTCATTATTTTTAATAGTAAACACCCACTTGCAACTAAGAATATTAACATTTTTTGGTTTTTCAACTAAAGTCCACGTTTGGTTGCTGCGAAGTGATTCAATTTCATTTTTTACAGCTTCTAACCATTTGTCGGAATCATGTCTATTAAAAATATTTTTATAACATGAAGGTAAAGATTGCATAGTAATTAGAGATAGCAGTAAATCAGGATCATTCATTTGTTTGTAATCTTTGGGGGGTAGATTGCGAATTCTTTCACTGCGCCTTATATTACTTGGCTGATTTTCAAAAGAAGTTTCATTCAAAGTATCTTGTTGTTGACTTATTAGTTTTGCCGAATCATTTTCGGGCTTACTAATTTTTGAGGGAATCACTTTATTATTGTTGTCACTACTGCATCGAATTGGTCGTGTTTGTTCAAAATTTAATTCGTCAAATATAACATCGCGGGCTATAAACACTTCATTGTTTTCAACGTTAAATAATCTATACCCGTTTGCATCATAACCAACAAATATTGATTTAATAGATTTCTCGTCAAATTTAGTTTTTCTAGTTTTATGGTGCACGTATGCAGTAGAACCAAACATTTTTAAGTGATTTATTTTCGGTTTTTTATTATGCCACAACTCATATGGTGTTTTATTTATTAGACTTTTAGTGGGTAAAATATTTGTTAAATATGTAGCTGTTAAAACAGCTTCACCCCAAAATATTTTGTCTAATTTCGCACTTATAACCATGGATCTTGCCATTTCGGTCAATGTACGATTCATTCTTTCTGATACACCATGTTGTTGCGGAGTATAGGGAACCGTTAAATGATACATTATCCCTTTGTCAACACAAAATTCTTTGAATTCATTTGAAAGATATTCGCGACCGTTATCACAATACAAATTAACAACTTTAAAATTAAACAAATTTTCACTTTTAGATACATAATCTTTAAAACATTTATATGCTTCCGACTTAGAATTCATTAAATACGTAACTGTATAGTGAGTAAAATCGTCAACAAAAGTTATAAAGTAATTTTTGTCATTAAATGTAGTTGGCGTAATAGGACCACAGATGTCCGAATGAATTATAAAAAGTGGCCTATTGTTATCCGATTTTTGTTTTGATTTGGCAAATGGTAGTCGTGATTGTTTACCGAGTATACATGATTCACACAATTCATCACTAGGAGTAATATCATTAATTACATTATTATCATCAATTAAACCTTTAAGAATATTAAATTTTTGTTTATTCAAATGGCCAAGACGTTTATGCCACAGTTCATAAGATTTAGAAGTCTGAGATAAATTTAAATTATATTGACATGGCGTTACTTGAAAGTCTAATTTAAATAAATTATTATGGCTAACACCAGTCATTAATAACTTGTTATCTTTGTAAATATAAACACTATTACTTTTAAAAATAACAGACATACCTGCTTGCTGAATACGATTTACGGAAAGCAAATTATACGGTAGCTGGAATGCTAGCGTTGTTTTTTGCGACACCAATTTTTATCGGAGACATTAATTATGAGTATGATGAAAAGAAATCTTTACTATTTACAATGTGGTCAGTTGCACCCGAATCTAAAAGAAAAACAATTGTATTATTATAAGAATTGTGATAAGAATTAGACAACTTACAATTTGATAACATAAAAGCGAAACTCTCCTCGTTATTGGATATTTGTAATGTATTTACAGTTGGCGTTTGATTGTTGCTACTACCGCCATTTTGTTGCATCGTCTTGAAATAACGGCAATCCTTCTTCACATGATTTCGTCGTCCACAATGATCGCAATACAATTTTGATATCTTATGTGTCGTGTTTCCTGTATATTTTTTGTTGTAATTATAATAATGTGATTTCCTTTTATCAAATCCGGGTTTATTTTTTTAAGGTATTCTTCTTCGTAAATGTATGTAAAACTTTGAGTTCAGTCGTTGTATCAGCTTTTAATTTCACTTCATGATCGAGAAGACGGGTCTTAACGAAAGTAAGATGCAATTGTTCTTCTCCTAGCGTTTCTAGCGCCGTTATAACACCGTCGTAAGATGTGGGTAGTGTTAATAACAAGTGCGATACTTTGTCCATCTCATCCAATTTCGCACCGGCAGAAATTAATTCCGTTATAATATTGTCAAAATTATTGAAATGTTGGAAAAGAGTCACATCTGGCTGTAATTTCAAATTAAGCAATTGTTTGCGCAGTGCCAATTGCGTAGCCAAACTTCTTCTTTCATAAATCTTGTCTAATTCGGCCATTATAGATTTCGCTGTAGCGGAACCCTTCGCAAAAATCAAAAATGCATCACCTAAGTACTCAACAATCGTACCTTTTGCAATCATATTCTTCTTATTCCACTCTTCGTTCGGTATATGTGGCGGTTCTTCGTCAATCACGGATAATACTTGCAATTCTCCTAAAAGTGATCTAATACGAAACTTCCAAGTACTGTAACGGTCACCATTAAATTGTTGTATATTCCTTTTATTTCGTGAATCCATTTTTGAATTTAAAATAACGGAATTTAGATTGACTACTTCGAATAAACTAATAAAATTATGGCACGTGGCCTGGGCCCATAACCTGTTGTGAAATGGGTCGCAGGTAGAAAGAAAAACACGTCTGCACTGTTCGACAGTTTAATTTAATGTGACACAAAGTAACCGAGTATCTTAACAATAATCGAGTAAGTGAAAGATTGAATGAATGTAAACATGTAATCAAATAACTAATTAATTATTTAGTATCTGTGGAGACTTGGATTTTTGTAATATTCCAACACATTTTAAATAATAGCAGTTATATGAAAAAGAAAAACGTAGAGTACTCCAATCGGCCGAACAATGCTTTGGAAAAAAATGTAACCGTCATGAGTCCACACACTCACAGCAAGTGTGAAACATGGAAAATCATTTGACCTGAAAAAAATAATAAATAAGTATCAAGTAAAATTAATAAAAAACACAGTATTGTTATTGACGATGTCCATCAAAATGAAATGTCGTAGATATTCATATCTATACATATAATAAAATTGGAGTGTCTGTTTGTAATACTAAATAAACCATTTTTACAAAATGCATATGTATGTATACACGGTACATATACCATAATATCATTTTTTACAATTTTTGTCTGACTGACTGTCTGTTTGTTCCGGATAATCTCTGGAACGGCTGAACCGATTTCGACGGGACTTTCACTGGCAGATAGCGGATGTAATAAGGAGTAACTTACTTTTATTTTAGGATTATATATAGAATAAAAATAAAATCACGCTACAATATCCAAATAACTTAAATTCAAACAACGCGCACGAAGTCGCGGGCACAGCTAGTTTTTATTTATTTATTTATTTATTAAGTTTATCAACAGTTGTTACATTAATATCTTACTTTACTATAAAATAGAACTAAATATATCTAACGCTAATGTACAACTAATTAAAGATAAACACTGCATGCTTATTCTAAAAACTTATAGACTAAAAATGATTTATGTTCTTAAATTATGTTATACTAGTTAAAACAAAAAAAAAGAGAGAAAAAAAGAGAAAGTTTTATGATATAATCAACATTTATATTACATACAATTTGTTAATGGTTTAAAATTTTTCTTTGTCTGATTTAGCATATAAGCTTTAACAATGTTTTGAATCGTTCCATTTCATTTATAATAACACAGGAAAGTATTAAACGCTAATGAATACCCTTAGGCACACCAAAGGTAATGAGCATGGATATTAGCAAGTCATTTAAATTCGCTCATTAAAAATAATACCTGACTGACAAAAAAAATGCTTAAGAAAGTGGGAGAGAGATAGAGATGTTAATGTAGTCTTATGTACTAATGCGGAAGTAACTCTGTTGCCTCTTCATGGTTAAACTGATAAATCGATATAGATGAAATTTGGCGTAGAGATAGTTTGAGTACCGTTTGAGTTATTTTTTTTGATTCACCCCTTCAGGGGGTATAATGGGGTATGACGGCTTGTGTGCTATAGGTAAAGTTTTATAAATTACGCGCGGGTAAAGCCGCAGGTTAATCTAGTAATAAATAAATCAAGACCTAGAAATATGATTTGTTCTACATTTGTAGAAGTATTTGATCTCATGATTTTAATTGGTGGTAGGGCTTTGTGCAAGCCCGTCTGGGTAGGTACCACCCACTCATCAGATATTCTTCCGCCAAACAGCAGTACTCAGTATTGTTGTGTTCCGGTTTGAAGGGTGAGCGAGCCAGTGTAACTACAGGCACATGGGACGTAACATCTCCGTTCCCAAGGTTGGTGGCGCATTGGTGATGTAAGGAATGGTTAATATTTCTTACAACGCCATTGTCTATAGACGGTGGTGACCACTTACCATCAGGTGGCCCATTTGCTCGTCCGCCTACCGATATCATAAAAAAAAAGAATTTTAAATAGAAAATTGTAAATGCTGCGTTTCTGTGTTTGTCTGTTCGGATCGGTAGAATCTATATTCCTTACTTGCGCTCGGTTTATTTTTGATACAGTTCTGTAAAGTTTCGATTCAAAAGTGCTTGGTTAAATTCAACTTGAATGTATATATTTTGATTTTGAAAAATGCTCAATATACGACGAAAAGCACTATATGTTACGTTCCCACGCGTCGTGGGATCTGCTGAATGCTTATTAAGTTATGTGCAGTGGCGTGTTTCAAGTGATGTGTTCAGTGAGATTAATAATATAATCGATGACACCAAGTTTTGGTAATTGTGTGAATTTAAATTAAGTAAAAATTTTAATTTTAATTTTCACTTTTGGTTTTCACATCGACCAATTGTCACTTCATTCATTTTAGAACTAAAACTTCGGTGCTGCCGTTTGGCGATTTATCTCTGGTCTTGATGTTGCAATTCATACGATTCCTTCGTTATGCGTTACGAAAATTTATTGAACTCGCTCATTACTTGGTGGTAGTGCTTTGTGCAAGCCTGTCTGGGTAGGTACCACCCACTCATCAGATATTCTACCACCAAGCAGTATTCAGTATTGCTGTGTTCCGGTTTGAAGGGTGACTGAGCCAGTGTAACTACAGGCACAGGGGACGTAACATCTTAGTTCCCAAGGTTGGTGGCGCATTGGTGATGTAAGGAATGGTTAATATTTCTTACAACGCCATTGTCTATGGATGGTGGTGACCACTTACCATCAGGTGGCCCATTTGCTCGTCCGCCTAGAGATATCATAAAAAAACTCACGGCGCTTTGGTGGTCTTCATGTTGTATTCCACGGAATGCTCGAGGTATTACGAGAATTCGTAAATGTGGAATGTCGATGATAAATATATTGCGAAAAGTATAGATGGCTGAGTTATCAATATTCTAGTCTAGTTCAATTATAACATGTTGTGGGCAGGATTGTTTACTTTCCATCAAACTGTCATCAATAACATAGGTGGGTCTTTTTTTTTTAATTTTCACTTGTGCTTGGTAGCCGCAGTTATTGTTAGACGAAACAATGATACGCAGTTCTAAAAATACAATGGGCTTTATTTCAATGCTGTGACAATGCGCCGAGCACTCGCATGCGTAGTCTCGATTATTCTACCTTAGTTTTCTTAACTGAAAAGACTCAGTAATCTAATTATGTATACAATTAAATAATCTTTTGTATGAAATAATTATATGTGAATTTAATAAAAAAAAATATGGAAAAATTAAATCAAATTTATTCGTATATCAAAGTTCTATATTTTGTTTTTTTTTTTGTTTGGTTCATTTTTTATTGCATCTTTAGCTTGGACGCTTATGATGAAGGTGATTGACCTTGAATATGTTTTTATTTTGAAGTGTTTTATTCTACTTTCGTTACAGATTGTGAGCTGTCGATCTGATTGTAAGAGATGTATCTACTCATACTTTCGTAGCATTCAACACGCTATATGAAAAATACTGATATGCCATTGAAAACTAATTTATAAACTACCATTTAAACCTAAATGTAATTTACTAATCATAAAGACCAGAAAATGTACCATATCGTTATTTGTTTCATTTTAAAAGATTAGATCTTTCACCTTTTTATAACCTAATTTATTTTTTTATTGTAATTTATGAACTATTTTTTATTATGTGCGAATTAAAATTTTTTTGAAGGTTATTTTACGAACTCTTCAGGTTAGAAGTTATTTTTTACAGCTATTGATAGCGGTTACGTACGTATACATTGAACTTTTTAGTGCTGCTAAGTGAAATAACATTGATGGTTAAAACAATTGTTAAATAAAGGTCAACATGTAACTAAATAGATACTTTACTTAATTTAATGATATTAACCAGGATGTCGATTCAAATCAAATCAAATGTATTTATTCAAGTAAACTTCAGTTTACATACAACTTAATTCGTTGATACATAATTAATCGTTTTTGAATCAATATTTAAACACTACCACCACATTCCACTAACAATTAACGGTTAACTCATTCTTGATTCTATTCCGTTCCAAGTTCGACTATTCCTCACAAAAAAATCGTAACTTCGAACCAAGTCTACTTATTTATATCTGCAACTAAATCGTTGTGTTAGTAGAATTAAGGAAAAAGTCTGATCGGCGACGATTTCGATTCGATTGCGATAAAGTGACGATTTTTTAGTAGAATTAATTCTCAAAAGAGACTGTAATTGTGTAAGTCATTTTATTGTACAAGTGTCTTCGCATACAAAAGTGAATTAACTATTATTAATAATTCAACAGAACACCAAATACGACACTAAATGTTACCTTTATTAAGGAAATATAATTAAACATAAAAACTAAAGTAGGAAGTCGACTTTAATTTTGTTTTGAAACATTTCAATTATCTTATCCTATTATAATATATAAAAGAATGACATTACAATATACGGGTTGGTCTTATATCGGAATCCGTCGCAGTTGTTAACTTCACTATGGACTGTGTTATTTAAACAGCTTCACTATATACGCTTTATAGAACGAGTTTGTTTTTAAAAACTTAATATATTTTAAACATTAATGAATAAATTCTACTTAAAACATTAAATATCCAATAAGGTTTTAAAACTCAATATGTTAAGTAAAGAATTATTGTTATTAAAAATACACTGATAGTTTATATTGAGTTAATTAATCTTTTCACGTAATTGCTATACGAAATTTACAGGCGCTGTGAAGGCAATATAAGGCAAGGCTTGCTTTCGGTCTGTTCCTGAAAGGCTAATCAAATTGCCGATCATATAAGAACGGTGACAGTTTTAATTAACGTGTAATTTTATGCTTAGAACGTTATTTAACATTAATTTATCGAAACCAATAGATATTGTATGGGCAATATTTATTTACTAAATGTTAATTTAAACTATTTCGTATAACATAATATTTTTTTCTATAATTACTTATATAATCCTATATTTAAAAAAATAAAAATATTTTAGATTTTACGACATTTATTATTTCTTGGAAATTAAGAATTATTTATATTTCAAAAACAGTTAAGAGATTTAACTTTAGTAAGATTAAATAGTGTAAACATACAAAATCGTTCAAATTTATTTGAATATAGAACATTTTGATATTCATACCAATTAACTACTTAAAAGTAGCTCATAAATATTCGGGCACTGCATGTTTAATTTAAAAATTAAAAAACACGTGGACACAAATAAAAAAATGTTGGCTTCGCTTAGTATGAATCCTATTGGTAAAATTAAAGAAAAGGTGGGCTTAAAGCTATTATTATATATAGGCACGCATACGCACACACACGCACACACGCAAAAACATATTTCCACAGGATTTGGCGGATTAGACCAATATATCGGTTATTTGTCTAGGAGATGGACATTTTTAGTAGTGGTGTGAAGCTTGAAAGTCAGTTGGATGTCATCATTATTATAGCAAAGTGCAATCCAAGCCAAAATAGAAGATAAATATTTTTTCGTAATGTTCAAAAAACTTAGCAAATAAATCTAACCTGACAAAATAGATACTGGCAAAAATTTTTTAAAAGAAAACTCAAGAGAGTTCAAAAGAAATTACTGGTTTCAAGGTCCTCAAAATCGGTAAAAGGCAATCAAAATCGCTTTCAATTTCAAAACGATTCCGCTTGATTGGGACTAATGCTCTTTCTCGCTTTGGTATTTTGTCGTCCCTGTAACTTATATTGTCATATTTTTTAGAATCATTTTAAGATAAATAATATCTGATAGCTAAAATTACAATTAACTTACGAACTTATTACTAATTCCATAATTATATCATTGAGCAAAAATTAAAAATCTGTATAATTATTTATACTTCGAGTATTAAAATAAATTCGGAAGACTAGACATAAGTAATAAATAATTTCTCAGAGGCGCTCAGTCTGAATCGTCTGATATTAGTTCCTGTGATGAAGCTTCAGGGGTCGATGACGAACCCTCGTTAGCTGATGTATTCCCTTCGTCTATTGTCGTTTTCTGTTCTTGTAGCCTCTTGAAGTCTTCTAATCGATTTCTTGAAAAGAATCCGTACTGGAACAATTAAAATATTCAATTATTTAAGTAAGCTGATAGAAGCAGTATTTTATAAGATGAAAATTAAATCTTCCTCTAAGTGTTTTTGTGAAACGGAAAAGAACATCAGTAGTTACTCTTTTCCTTTATCGAAAGACGTTGATACGTCGTACTATCCATAAAATATGGAAATCACGGGATAAGAACTCCACGTATTTTAATTCTTATGTAATATCTTATCGAGTATCATTTCTTACATAAATTAATGTTTCTATGATACCGTATTAAAATGTATTACAAGGCAAAGTAAAATATTACTGCGAGATTTTATTACAGAAACGAAGTTTTGCCCTAGAAGCTTGAATTATAATTGTATACGATGATTGTCACTGAGTTATATTCATTTATATGAAAATATATTCACATATAATTGAAAATGAAATTTCTGTATATATTAAGCATATATAGTAAAAGTGTAATGAAAAAAATCACAAGGAGACATGTTTGCCATCCTTTTCTCAACAGGGTATTAACTAAAGCACCTACTTTATAAAGGCCCAGCACGATGAGAGATAGCAACAATAGTCCAGCAACACAGCCCAGAATAATCGGCCATAGAGGCGGAGCTGGTTCTAAGATTAACGTTGTTGTTATAGAGGAAGACCTGTGGTGAGAACATTTTAAATATTATTATTATATCACTTAACCCAGTAACGGGAATCTATATAAACATGAAGGAAATATCATTTATCACGACATATCTGAAATTATAGGTCAGATTTATGTGAAATCTAGTAATTTTACTTTCTCGACGCTTCGTAAGAAATGATCTTTGGAAATTTCAATTTCTAGGAGGGTTAATTGGAGGGGTAGCTTCAGGAAGGCGGGACAGACATTTAGTATGGATAAAATATTGCGGGCTTAAACTGGAAAACACCACTATGATCTTTCTCGTACTTAACTTTAAAGGAAAATATCGTGACGAAACCTATTAGTGTTATACCAAATTCTGTTCAGAAGTGAATCTTCCAGTTGTTACTACATGGTTGGATGGTTCCTACATCAAATAGTACAATTGCTAACCTGGCTTCGTATAACAATTAAAATTGAAACAATTAATATAGGTACTTACTTATTTTGACCTTCAAGTACAATGATCATAGATGTAGTTATGTTAAAATTCTTTTGCTGCTCAAGGAAATCACCTAAAACAAAGAATTATTTGTTATTTATTTGTATTATGAAATACAAATAAATCAGGCTTATTTTATTCGGTTTCATACCCGGAACTTATAATTAGGTCCATATTTCTTTAAAAATATCAAAACATCGAATCATTTTAAATATTATTATTTCGAATATGTGCTATAATACAATTTTGAGAAATGTTAACAATAAAACTCCAAACCCAAAAAGCTTCCTTCATCATCAATCCTAAACCAATTGAATCCTTCTATATTTTTAACTTGGTCTATTTAAACTAAATAGTTTAAAACATTAACATAGTAAAACATAATATTATCTGAAAATTTACAATACGTAACCAAAATCATTCTCGCACAAGACTTCAGAGTTATTTCACCGGCTGAATTTCACACGACACATTTAATTTCCCTTACGATGTTTTCCTTAATGCTGAGCACGAGATTAATTATAAACACAAACTAAGAAATGATAATCCAGTGATGGTTTTTTGGTAGACCTTGACTCAACTCATCTCAGGTCATATCAACTTAAACTATACTAATTAATGTTATTTGATAAAATAATTATTTAACCAATCTTAGTAAAACTTTGATCCCTTTGTTTTTTCACGATATATTCCGAGTGTTACTTTATATTATATAAAATAATTTACTATATAATGAAAGATAAGTATAATCTACACGTTAAACCAGAAAATAAATACCATAATCCGCCAAGTTGAATCTCAGTGAGAGAAGGACGGGCATCGAAACTTTGGCTGGTATATTCCATTCGCAATGAGATTCGTCCTGCGCACATCCCTTGATCCGACTTGTGAGATTCACCTGAAAAATTTATCAAATTTCCGTAGCTTCCTCAAAAGTTTTTCAAATAATAAGAGATGTTCGAGAAAAATTTAAGTAAAATTTAGCTTTATTTATAAATAAAAATTGGGAACACATTTGTTTTTTGTCATATTTAGTATTAAAACAGTTGTGTAGTGAATTGATAAATGACCTTATCATCAGTTTCCCTTAAGTTATAACAGTATTAAGAGTGGGTGATGAGAGATTTAAAACATGCAATATTTGCAGCAATAAGTTTAAAACTATTATTATAATGTTATTCTCACTTTATCTGGCAAAATAATTTGGACTGGCAAGCGAAACCAATCCGACGGGCCGAAATTTGTAACCTGTAAAAAAAGGTAACATTAAAATTGATAATAAATTTCTCTTAATATTAACTGTTTATATTTAAAATATATCATGGGTCGAGACGCGATATTTTTGGTCGATGATATTCACTATGAATTTGTGAAAAATTGGCGTTTTAAACGTCGACGAAACTGTTATCGAAATTTTGGAAGTAAAATAAAAGTGGAAATAAGTAGTTAAGTGCAATAGTGTTATATTATAAATAAGATATATTAATCATAAACTCTTAGTAGTGCAAAATATTTGTGCTATTAGCAAATCGCATGAAATACGTAAATCTAAAGTTTGTTTATCTTTTTTCCTACTACCATTGGAATAGGCTAGAATAGTTATGTATATGTCACCGTAAGCTGACAAAAACCATTAGTTTACAATCTGACGAGACAGATTGTAATCTGTCTAAAATATTGTGAACTGTGAAATATGATTGCAATAAACCTTACTATTGTTATAAGTAGGATTGAAACAATGTTTGTTAGTCCATCACAATTTGTATTTATACTTGGTGGTAGGGCTTTGTCGAGCAAATGGTCACCTGATGTTTAGTTGTCACCACCGCCCATAGACATTGGCGCTGTTAGAAATATAAACCATCACTTACTTTGCCAGTGCGCCACCAACCTTGGGAACTAAGATGTTATGTCCTTTCTGCCTGTAGTTACACTAGCTCACTCACACTTCAAACCGGAATATAAAAATACCAAGTATTGCTGCTTGGCGGTAAAATATCTGATGAGTGGATAGTACCTACCTACCTAGATTATGGTACCTACCTACCTAGACGGGCTTACACAAATCTCTACCACCAAATCAACGTACTGCATGCGAAAGCTCAAAATATAATTTTAGATTTTTACACTGCAGACGAATGCTGGTGAGGGAACAGTTTAAAAATCTAAAGTTATTTATTTTGCTTAACCACAAAATTGATTATATCATAGAATAATTAATTAATTAAATAAATATTGGACGACATCACATTACTCTGATCCCAATGTAAGTAGCTAAAGCACTGTGCTATGGAAAATCAGAAGTAACGACGGTACCACATACACCCAGACTCAAGACAACATAGAAAACTAATGAACTTTATCTGCATCGACTCGACCAAGAATCGAACCCGGAACATCGGAGTGGCGTACCCATGAAAACCATTAATACCATAACTAATTCATTTTAGTTTTAAGAAAAACATGTGGCGTTTTTTATAACCTTCACGTTAAGAATCATAAGTAGTCAACGCCAATCATAATTATATATTAAAACAGTCATAGCATTAACTATTTATTTGTGTGTTTAGTTATTATTAAAAATGACAACATGAACGTATGACTCAATCGTATTCATCATATTTTCTTACCTCGTAGTTTTCTATACTTCCTAAAAATTCTGCAAATATATATTTTTTTTTTTTCTATTTTCAATCAGGGCCTTTTACCCGTGTGTATGTGAATTAATAAATTAAAATTGTTTATTAAAAACGCAAACTCAATAGAAGATTATATTAAAAGGCAACGATACACCCCAGTGTTTATAAATTAAATTGTATTTGTTTCATATATATATCGGAGCGTGGTTACTTTGGTTGTTGATTTGAATAATTAATGAATCGAGTAGTTGGCAATAATGTTTGATGGCTGATTTACTTTTAAGAGCGGGTCACCCCGAATGGAGTTGTAAGTGTCATGGCAACGCAAGTCGTTATGTTTTGACAGGCGATTCGAATGCGATGGTTGCTTGCAAACCCATTTGCTCTTAATCGAGATGAATTATAGTAATCTTTTGTTATTATTGTGGTGTACGATTATTAAATCAATTAATACAGTGATTAGACGATATTAAATACGTTTTATTTTGTGAATATCTCCATAGCACGCCCACATAATCTTCCAAATGTCGGATCAATCCCCGAACCCAACTGTTCGGCATCCTGCTTCTCCGACATATATATTTTTTAAATATTGTAACTAAAAAAAGAATAACTACTGAGTTTCTTGCAGGTTTTTGTCGGTCGGAAATCCGAACCGGTGGTAGTTAATGCAATGACTTGTAAAAGGCTTCTCGAGTGGGGAATATTTTAATTTATAAATAAAATTAAATATTAAAATTACAATAATATTCGTATTTTAAATGAAACCAATTTACTGCCTCGTTATTAATTTCCTTTCACAAATTTTTTCCCCAGCTTTACTTTGTAGCTGTAATAAGCCATAAGCTTACCTCTGAAATACTTTTTTCATAATGGATCTAATAACAATTCGGGGCTTTCATAAGGATTTTATTAAGTTTATATAATTAAGGATGTTCATTGGATAAAAATTATCATAATTATTTTCTTGATTTATCTGTTGATTATAGAATATGAGTATCGAAATTTAACACAGTTAACTTAATATCCGACTATACAATGTCAATATCGCCTAACCGATTGCACTTTGAAGTATCCAATGAACGCGCTGTAGTCTTTCTCAGAATTCTCCGGTTAGAGAATGAACTGTATCAAGTTAATATAAAACACGTTGCAAAGGAAGTAATAAAAGATATCCAGCAAAGTAAAACTGATGACAAATAAACTAAGCTTGACAAAGTACAATTAGAAGAGTTACCTCAAAATAATGAACGAAAGTCACATTGGCCGCCTCGTTAAATTTGTCTCTTGTTACTGCAATGGTCGCGTTCGGCAACGCTTTCCTGGAAATTTTAAGCACTTGGAAAACTTTGATAATGTCGCCTTAATTTCGAAATTCACTCCAAGTTTTCCTTTCACTGTACTGTTATGCATGTTACGCTTTCGTTTATTCATTTACTCCAAACATTAATTTAATTGTGAATAATACTCCGTGTTGCGGAAATATGGTACTCAGTTTTGAACATGTTAGAATAATAGAACTTTATACAAACTGTTTGTGTTTTGTTAATAGCTAGCTTATATGTAATATGTAATAATGCAGATACTGAGGCCTTGGAATCAAGTCCCGGGTTCTCTTCTTCGTCTGTAGAGAAATTATCGGAAGTACGTAAAAAAATTCATCCTGCTTTTGAAGTTTCTCCTCTTGGGAGTGATTGTGACCTGATTTTGAGGAAGAGATATAGGTTACACGTATGTTTTGATCACAAATTTGCGTCATACGATATCTCCTGCGCATTTATTAGTCCCTGAAATTCCTCCTCCGTAATTTTTTTTAGACATTATCATGTTAACAAAGGTAAGAGATGTTTCTTTCTCTAAATATAAAAAAAAATAGTCGAAATACTACAAATAAATGTATTATTTATTTAAATCCTTACCCGCTTATTGAGAAATTTGCTTTCGGTGTTATCAAAATAACCATTTCTTTCGAAATTCTATCAATATCGGTATCATTGTTGAATGGATCATTAAGATTAGCTACAATCTTTAATTCCTTTTCTGTTGTATCCTTGTATGCATATTCCAATTCTATTTCCCATTCAACAATCCCAAACCGATTTAAAGGAGATGGTATATCACAAGTTACGTTGAATTCTTCTAAGCTACATTCCCTTGGTAACCTTTTCGGTGATGAAGGTAACGTAAGATGGACTTTGGCTCCAAATGATGGTTCTTCCATATTAACAACGGAAAGCTTCACCCCTAACTTATCTTTTGTCCCGGGAATGTACGGACTGCAAGTCAAAAATGTATATAATTTTTTATGTAATTTTATTCTTGTACAAATATTTGATAGATTATTATAACATGACTTACCTACTTAAGGGATTTAAATTCATGACAAGAAATGGCTTGCAAATAAGTTCTTCGTCATCACCACAATCTCGCATCAGTTGAATACGGAAAAGTGTGTCTAGAACTGAATCATCTGATACTTTCGCAAACTGTTCGTCGGATTCGTCGGAACCATCTAAAATTGATCATTACATTCATACATTTGACACAAAAAGATACACGTTACGTGTATACTTAAATATATAATTATAATACAATTAAATAACTATCCTATTATTATTCATGTATTAAAACATTTTTGATATAAAACGAAATTAGGAAATACCTCCCGAATCTTTTACTTCTAAATTGAATTTCATGGAGATTGGTTTTGATAAATCGGCTGTCGGCTGAAAAACAAATGGGTTAAATTTCACTACTTTTAATCTAGACTATAAAATATTAGGACATATTTTTTTTTATAATTCAGAATGAAAACAAACTTCAGCTATTGAATACAAAACATCAACGTTCTTATACCTTTACTTCGATAACTTGTTCGTCACAATTCTCGTTGCCTGGTTGAATGGAGACTTCGTATTCCGTATCTCCCTTAAGTCTTGCTCTGTTTTCGATTGGATCAATAGCTATAGTTGCAGTAAAATCTGTTTGAATAATATTAATTACCATTTATATAACTCTTCATGGTTTAAAAACATTTTTCATGATATTGTTTTGATAAATACACGAGTTATTTACCCATTTTTGCGCTTGGCCACGTTTTACTTTCAGCTGCTTTAACACAGAATAATGCTGAAAAGTTTGTTGCACCTTGTTGTAAGTTAACTGCATCTGGTACTTTTATATATACTTCCACGTGCATTGTTGGTGTGCATCTAAAAACGTAAGCTGTACCAGAACTATGAGCGCCTATCGCTAAATCTGAAAGAAGATATATGTTTACTAATCAATTTATTTTTTTCATTAATTTATTTAATTTTGGATATGTATATAGATGTATATAGTTCAACAGCTTATATTGTGCTTAATAACTTAGAGTTATTAAGCACAGCACAGTTAGGTAGTTATTTCTTAGCTGAATACAATTTTAGTAAAATTTAACCGTTCGTTCTCTCAAACTTACCATTACATTTATCGTTATTAATATCGTAACCCCCAGATATGGAAATACCAAACGTTTGTGCTTCATTGACTACAATCTTCTGTACATATTTCGGTCTCAGACCTTCTTTGCCACCTCTGAATATAAAAACGGCTCCTTTTCCGTCGTCTTCCCATGGAGCTCCTATAGCAATATCTGAAATGAACCGTAAATATTTATTTTGAAAAATGCTGTCTAACATTGAAGATATATTAGCTTCAAGAGATATATTTTTAATCACTAGCGAACCGCCCCGGCTTTGCACAGGTGTAATTTACTAACAAAGAAAATGAAAAATTCTTATCGTAAGAAAATGTTAAGTATTTACATTTATCATTAGGTATATTAATATTATTCTTGTCCGTAAAATTTATGTCCGTAAAGAACCTTCAACATAAAAAATAATGAAAACGCTAAAGCAAGTCATTTAAATATAAATAGATTTTAATGTTTTATTTTTACCATTAAATCCGTCGCCATCTATGTCCCCTAAATTTGCTATTGTACTGCCAAAACGAACTCCACTTTCTCCCGAACCACTAACGTAATCAGCTGCGATAAGACTGAAGTCTGTCTCCTGAAATGATTACGGAATTAAACCTTGTCATATAAAAGGGCATCTTCAATTAGAGTGAGCATCAGGTCTTTCATTTCTTTAAATATCTTTTGTTATTCAATTTGTTTTCATTTCAGTAAATATATTCGTTTATAATATTTAGGTTTATTGTAGTGAAATTGATAATGTTTAAATATAAATTAAAATTTACTTTCATAAGAACAACACACCTTTATTTCAGTTAGATAGACAAAGACAGCGCCTTGATCGTAATGTAAACCAACGCCATCTTTTCTAACGAAGTTCGGAGCTCCCACGAGAAGATCAGTGATGCCGTCACCATTGACATCAGTGCAGCACAAACTAGCACCGAAGTATGCGCCTAATTGTGTTCCACGAACTTTTGCTTTGATTTTAAAGGGATCTGTTTCTCGAAATGACGGCTCGAAGACAAGAACCTGTTTTGTAGATTGATTTCTCTTATATTTGTCGCATTTTAAAATCAATATTCAAATGTCGAAAAATATCAAGCAAAAGAAGAAATGTTAAGAAAAACTTGCCTGTCCGTATCCTGACTTCGATCTAGGTGCTCCTGCTACATATAAAATTGTACCATTGTTTTCAAACACACCCGACTCGACACTGTATCCTAAAATAAATATAAAATTTATTTCAAACGTTTATTAAAATATAGGATTTTAAATTAACATGGTTATTTTTATTACTATAAGTATTTGAAACGGGATATTTACCATGTTTTTTATTTTTATTTTGTGGAGTTCTTGTCAACATCTACCCGCAAACTTCAGTCTTGTGAACAAGACATTTGTCAATAATGTCGAAATATCGAGCTCCATATAAAAATAAAAAAACGTGGCTAATATCCCGTTTCAAATACTTTAGTAATTTATTAAAACAGTGTATAGTTTATAAGAACACTGATCTCATTTCAGATAAGCAAACTGATGTTGATATGATGGTTGATTCCTAGCCATTTTAGCTCGGGCAACCGATTAGAACGGACAGGATTTCAGACAGAATTCCTCTTTTTCAGACAGAATTTTTCATATTCGCTTAATAGAAAACAACCACGGTCAATCGCGGCAATGTTAACATATAGTAACGCGGTCATTAATAAATTTTAATATTAAAAGCGATATATATACATCTAAACAATTAAAAAAAAATACAAATACCTAAGTAGTCGTCCGGTCCAACATCTAACGTGTAATAAGGATTAATTGTAGGCTGTAAACTCAAGTATTCGCTTTCTTTGTAGTACTTATACGTTGCGATACCACCTGAAAATTTAAGCCCACCAAATTGTCTAATTTAGAACTGTTATTATTTTTAAAATTAAACATACACAGGATTTTTTTTTTATTAAATTCATCTAATAAATAATTAGTGAGATTCAAATGCAAAAAGAAATCAAATTAAACATTAGCCAACTACAATGTTATTCGGTACAAGATCGTGTTCCGTTTTCGTAATGATAGTAACAGCAGTATTTACGAATGCTTACAATAACTAAAGCTGTTTATTGTATTCAATACATTATATTACAGCTTAACTCATCTAAAATTTTTATTTCACGTAAGGGAACATACAGGAATAAACACAACGCTAGCAGTTTTAGATTTGCCTTCATTCTTATGTATTGCAAGGTTTATAAATATAAAGTCCTCACTTTATGTTTTAGCTGTGTATATTAATGGAGGAAAGACTGATAAAACCAAAGCCATCTATACAATTTATTGAAAATTGTGTAATAATTGAACAAAGAGAGCGCGTATTAAAGCTCACAAGTATTCAGAAACATTAAATAAACAGAAGTGATAACTTAAACTAATCGCTGGCGTATGCGTAAGGGAAAGGGAAGCCAGACAGACTGGGACCGTAACGCGTTACGTAACGAAACGGTTTACCCTCCCATAAGAAGTTATCACTTCAAAAAAGTAGCTTATTAGTGCTCTAAAAGAAATAAGAGAAATTAATTGTTAAATTGAATGCATCTATACCTGTCCACTGTAACAGTCCCGGTGCACCAATAATAATGCTCGTCTTTGAAACTTTAATTGAAAATCCTGCTTGACCGTACGCGTAGAGATTTAGATGGGTACCGTATTCCCCATACTCAATTCTCTCACCATGAGTCATGAATGCTTGGCGGCCTGTAACACATTTACAAAAGCTTTTGAATTTTACCATAGAAATATAAAATTAAATATTTAATTTGAGTTTTAAAGAGTTTCAACCATTTATTATAGATTTTTTAATGCATAATTTTGCACCCACTTTTATACAGTTTATACGAGTCTAGAGGGTTGTGTGATTCATCCATAAGACAAGTGAATTGTGACAGAGGTCTATATATTTTATATAGATAAGATATTTATCTAAGATGTGCATTTTAAATATATATTCTGTTCCTTACTCATTTCAGCTAATGGAAAAAGCGCAGCACCACGTCTTTTGGATATCATATAACAGGCACCATTCGCAAGTAAGTGTTTATCTCTGTATGGAGTGGTCCACCGAGGAGCACACATCTAAAATGAGATTATACATTTTATATAATTCATTGAAACAAGAAATTAAAGCATATTTACTTCTTCGAAAATTCAAAGGAACATTATATTAATTTAACAAGTTTACATTATTATATTATTAAAAGTAATTAAATAAATAAATTTTTAGCTAAAGCACTTGTGTTTTGGAAGTCAGAAGTAACGACGGGACCACAAACACCCAGACCCAAGACAATATAGAATACTAATGAACTTTTCTACATCGACTCGGCCGGGAATCGAACCCGGGACCTCGGAGTGGCGTACCCATGAAAACCAGTGTACAAACTACTCGACCACGGAGGTCATCATCATCAAAATAACATTTATATTTAAAGCTTTACCAGTAATTTTCCATTCGGTACTGAGGCTATCGTCGCTCCGAACCACATATCATTTTCGAAAAAATCGGAGTGTTTAGTGGATCTCCGATAAATTATATCTTCAACTGAAAACCAATCATTTTGAAAGCATTAGCATTAGCAGCCTGTAAATTTTCCCACTGCTGGGCTAAAGGCCTCCTCTCCCTTTGAGGAGAAGGTTTGGAGCATATTCCACCACGCTGCTCCAATGCGGGTTGGCGGAATACACATGTGGCAGAATTTCGTTGAAATTAGACACATGCAGGTTTCCTCACGATGTTTTCCTTCACCGCCGAGCACGAGATGAATTATAAACACAAATTAAGCACATGAAAATTCAGTGGTGCCTGCCTGGGTTTGAACCCGAAATCATCGGTTAAGATGCACGCGTTCTAACCACTGGGCCATCTCGGTTCTTCATCATTTTGAAAATATAACAAATATACACACGAAGAAATATTTTACTATAAATTAAGAACAGGTTACACTTATCTAATTAGTAATGTAAAATTTGAAATCTTCTGTTGAGAGAAAATAACATACTATCAGAAGTTTCTAGTTCTTTGTGCAGTATCTCATTTAATGATCATTACTTCTACTACTAATTCAATAAATCAATCAATAAATAATCGTCATTGTTTACGTCACCACCGCAATACTAAATCTAAAAATGTTCCTTATACGTAAAGAAACAGCTTTACATATACGGGAATATTAGTTTTTGTTATTATTATTTACATCACAGTCAACATTCTCAAGGCTCAACTACTTAAATTAAATAACTATATTTCACTATCTTTATATTCCCTGACTCCCACATCAGACGCGAACAACACCTTCAAGTGAAAATGTATAGACAAAAAAGTTTTTGGTTATAGAACCTGGATTAGAACCTTAGGATCAGCGCAGCGAGCAGCGCATTATATAAAAGTCTGATACTAGATGAGTTTTATCTTCCTATAAATGTCATGTTTTTTAGAAATATTTACCATTTTCGTTCACTCCTAAAGGGTGACACGTGACTTTTTTCAAGTTTAGATTATCTAATGCACATGAAAACACTTGTCCAGAATTGATCGTGGTATTGTATCTATTTCTTGCTTTCGGAGCTCCAACTATAAGCCTGAAACAATAAAAACGTATGCTAAAAATACATATGCATATATGTATGTATAATATATTAATGAATTTCTTTTTAATTTTCAGTCTGACACAGACTTTTCGTCATAAGACCGATTACGCATTGAATCAATCAAATCGAGATTAGGTTTGGGATCAAATTTGGAAGCAATATACTGAAGTCAGCCATCGCTGAACCCAAGGGACACAAAATTACAAAATAACGTAAGCCATTCCAGATCTACTAGAGTTCAAGTAATTTGTTATACGATTCGATACAATACGATAATATGCTTAAAATGATAGACTGACATTTTAAATATTATAATTTTATTCCATTATATTATAAATCATCTATTTTTATTATTGTTTTGAAACGTAAAATTTTTAGATTTGTTAGATTAAGATTTCTGTGTCAGTGCGATCAATTCTCAATAAATGGCGCGTGAGTCATATCCGATGTTTTAAAGTTATTTATTTTATTTATAATTGGAACATTACTTATTGTTACTTAATAACAGGAACTGGGGAAACTGGGGTGAAACCAAATTAAGCCAAACGACCTAAAAAGTAAAGGGACAAAGAAAGAAAAAATAAAGGGAGAAGTAACTTATTCTGATTAGAAAAAGACAACCTAATGTAAAATATCTCAATGCTTAGTAACAAGGAGAGCTGAAACCAAATCAAGGAAAAGAATAAGAACAGTGGCTTGTGATAATTGAATAATTAAAGCTTTAACACATAGACAACTCGAGAATATCTAGAATATTCTAAGCGCTATGTAAAGAAAGATTAACTATTGAGTTTTTTGCGGGTATTTCTCGGTAGAATCTATTTTCCGAATCGGTGGTAGCTTAACATTTAATTCAATTCTGTAACGCGATTTTGTGAGCTAACCACAAGGATATACAAATAAGGCAAGTAAGGAGAACTGGAACACTGATTTGAATTTCAAAGTAGAGGTCAATTAAAGTTATCTTGAAGAGTTATACTTCTTTACAATACCTGAAACAAATTGTAACATTGAAGGACTGATGGAGTATCAAGAGATTTCTCAAGAAAATTTAATAAAGAATCTCTTCAAGATACATTACGGGAGAAACCTCTTAATACGGGGGAGCATGTGTGTGACAGATTTGAATTACCCTCAAGGAAGAAAATACGCCCAAGACAATTAAACAAATCGTACACGAGGGAAATTAGTTCGAATAGTCGAATATATCTGAGATTTGGCAGTGTTGGTCGCTCATTGGCTGTAAAGTTGGTAAGCCAATAATTTATACAGTATCATAATATAATATTTAAACAATTTGTTTTAAAGGTATTCGAAATATGTTACTTAATCAAAATTGGCTTATTTAGTTGGGAACTGCTTTATAATTCAGTTGCAAGATTTGACCCAAATAGGGTGATAGGTAGGGTAGTGATACATGAGTTTTCATATAGGCTGTCTACACATCAACAGCTTTATAATTATATAATTGGAATCTAATAATTAGGATTTATATAAGACTTAAAATCCATATTAATATAAAAAAGGTAAAATTTGTTTGTTTGTATGTAGAGGGTAGAGGGTAGCTTGATATTTTTGACAGATGTAAATGTTTGTTATCGACATAACTTTACAATGTTGAACATATTATTTTCTTAATTTAATGATTATAAAAATTGTAAAAATATTAAAAAATATTATACAAAAGTCTCTAAAGATTCGAGCGTTATCCGAAAATTTTATTGCTTCAAAGTAAAATTTAAATAGAAACACTGAAAATAATAGACGCTTGTACAATGTTACATCCGTCGGACTAGGGACACGAATAACAGGCAGTAACTGTTACAAATATCGATAGCAAAAAAATCATTATTAAAGGTCATTGTTATGTTATTGTTACGAACAGGGTTCATTTTGGTTGGGGATTGTTTTGTCTAGTGGTTGGGGTCTCTTTAGCTGGTATAACTCTTTTTAGAAAATAAGGTAAAATAAATTGAATTCAAATTTGAATTACGCATTCCATCGTTCCATCGACTGTTATTTTCTGTTTCCCATCACTAGCCCGTCTGTCAAAAAGTACAAGCTAACTTGAACAGGGTATAATGATCCATTTCTAAAAAAATCACATAATTTTCTAGTTCTATAAGATATACGCGTACGTATTAATTGCGCCGGTACGAGTTAAATAATAATAATAAGCAATTTATTTGTATACAAATATTTAGTAAATATAAACAAAGTTTGGATCAAATTGTACGATGCATTAAAATCATTTCACCTTCAATATTATTTCATATTTAATAATTCACAAGAAATTAAAAAATAATACAGAACACGCATCACGAACATCACTAGAAAGGATCCGAGCTCACTAGAGCATAAACAGGCAATGACGCTTTACTTTTTTGATCCAGTAGTTGAAGTCTATAATAATAAACCTTCATAAATGTATTTTAAAAACCATTTTTATTAACAATTGTCTAATTAGGTATTTTATTCTTGACCGATTATGGTAACTAACTCCAGTTTGGATATATATCTAGAGACCGTTTCACCTGTAAGATTATATATAAAACACCGAACTACGACTGAACGCACCGAAGAATGTCTTATTGATAATATTAATGAGAGATGGTTATACCACTGGGCCATGTTGACATTTTACTTAAATTGTAAACGATGAAGGCGGGTTCAAATCGAGACAAGATTCACATGAATATTCGAATTGGAGCAACGTAGTGGATTAGCTTCAAACCTTCTCCTCAATAAGGGAGAGGAGGCCTTAGGCCAGCAGTGGGATGATAAAGCCTGTTTATTTACGAACGCTATAAATAGTGCAACATCAGGCAATCTTGTATCGATAAAAAATGACTACTTTTAAAATACCTGATTGATATCATCGTACAAGAACAATTTGTTTCAGTAGTTATTTGAACAATCAGTTACTAATATGAATCGCAAATTATATAGACGAAACAAATATATTAAAAGATATTTCGATAAAAAATAGTGTTAGTAATGGACATGAAAGGTCAATGATCTCTGTGTCACACTTTGAGACGGAACATATTGTAAAAATCATACAACAACTATGTACTTACATTTTTTATTTTATTATATTATATTCCTATAGAATTTGGTGTTTAAATGAAACTCAAATACAAATTTGAATACATCTATTATGCTTCTTTTAGTATTTATTTTTATGATATCGGTAGGCGAACGGCTATATGGGCCAACTGACGGTATGGGGTCTTAAATTTTAACCATTTCTTACTATGAAATTTGTGCCACCGATACAGGGAACTGAGATGAGATGTGCCTGTTGTTACTCCTTCACTGTTCCTCCCGACCGCGACACCACAATACTTAATATTACTACTTGGTAGGAAAAAATATGATGAGTGCGTATTATCTACCCAGACGGGCTTGCACAAAGCCCTACCACCAAGTTATTTAAAGTTATTACGATTTTCTTGTCAGCCAAACAAAAGTTAAAATATCGATTTCACGTCAAATAAAACACAGAAAAACGTACTCGTAAAGTGTACAAAGGACACAATTATATGAAACAAATGTATAAAAAAATCGTAAATAATAATAAAATAATGATAACATAAGTAATTATAATAAATCTGATATTTATGTTTAATTATAAAAAAAACAACAACAACAATTCTTACTTATCTGAATCAAAAAGGACCGAGTAACCAAAATATTGTGAGAAATTATCATCTGGTTCAAACGTTATTCTCGATTCTTCGTTAAATATTCCACTGCCATCACATAATAAAGAATAATACACTATCACAACACTAAACACTATTAACTTACACATTATACACTAACAAAACACTAATAATCACTAACAATAGTTCAGAATTGTCACAAAGTTGACACTGTCAAGTTTGCAAGACTGACGGCGATGACATGAAATATAAAATATACACATATCTATATTATGTCAGTTCTAATCATATAAAAGAAAGCATGCTATTTTGTATCTTATATCGTTAATTTAAAGTTCAAAATCGCTTGTATGTACTTAGTGCATTGTTTGTATTGCTTTATTACATTGTCTACTAGTAATTTTGTGAATAATCATTTGTTTTCGTTATGTTAATGATTAAATAGTAACATTGACTCATAGTAAAGTTATACTTTGATATTCAACGAGGCAGCTTATTCGGTATGTTGACCGTAACAGTTCAAAGATCAATAAATAATATTACGTGTATATTTTATTCACATGGCTATGTGTAAGTTCGTCTTTCTTTTCTTTCATAAAGTAGGATAGGTAAATGGGCCACCTAATGGTATGGGGTGACCATCACTGAAAGAAATAATATCCATTGCCTATATCACCAATGTGCCAAAACCTTGGAAGCTACGGATGTTACGTCCCTTGTGCCTGTAGTTTCACTGGATCACATCTTTCAAACCGAAACACGATAATACTAAGTTGGTCGGCCAGACGGGCTGGCTATATGCCACTACCACCAGTGAATATCTTTATATATTTTTCTTTCTTATAGGCTTCGTCTCCGTCGTGTTATCTGAGACTCCTGAAGAAGAAGAAGTATCAGACTACTCACAAAACCAGTGTTACCCTCTCCTTTACAGAGGAAGGTCACCCCGACAACTACCTTCCCCCGAAATAACTACCTGAACCTAAACTTTTATTAAGAACACATGTCATGCACTGAGCTGTATAATCTTCTAGATTGTTATCACCGAGTACCCACGAAATAATCCTTTAAGCACAATTTTATACAATTCTATAGAAATCAAAAACCAAGGAGTTTCCAAGTCACGTTTATTGTTATTAAGTCTTTATATTAAATTTAAAACATTAAAAAAAAAATTTACTTTCAGCATTAACAGTCTGTAAATTTCCCACTGCTGGGCTTAGGCCTCATTTCTCTTTGAGGAGAAGGTTCGGAGAATATTAGATCAAGCTGCTCCAGTGCGGCTTGTGGTAGAATATAGTCGAATTTATACATATGCAGGTTTCCTCGCGATATTTTCCTTCGACGCCGAGCACGAGATGAATTATAAACACAAATTAAGCACATGAAAATTCAGTAGTGCAGCAATTTTACTTTCAATTTGAATGTATATAAAAGATTTTATTTAAAGATAACAAACAGGAAGATCAACGCAGATATAATGCAAATGGAAATTTATCGCTCATTGTATCCTGCACTTTTATCAGTTGGACTGTGACTCATTTGACTGTATTTAAAGTTCCTGACAGTAACATATATATATATATATATATATATATATATATATATATTTAATGCCTCGTTGGTCTAATGGATTCATATAAGACCACAGATTTTAAAGTTCTTGGTTCAAATCCCAACTCGGCTGATAAAAAATATAGGGTCATTCTGTCGAAAAATTCTCAGTATAAGTCCGTCAACTATGTACGGTTAATTTTTAGTATAATTGGGTTTTAACCACGATAGTATATTTTTTAATATTTAGCCTAATGGTGTTGCACCCGTTGTGATCAACTGAGTCAGATGTGTATCTGTTGTTGACGCTATGCCGACATGACAAGCATTTCTCGATAAATAACGGAAATGAAAGCGGAACATGAAACTATATATAAATAGACGAAGACAAAACATCTTAGTATCTTTTCTCCTCTGTTTATTTAACGATTTCCTTTTGTTTGGTGGATTTAGCCGAAAAGCTTTAGTGTTAACCTTATATCATTTATATTTCTAGTAGTGTAACCACTAAAAAGGAACTAAAACGCCCGACCCAACTTTATTATGTTGGTGTGCGTGACAAATACGCTTGATACTTGCCAAACGTCGTAACTAGTACTTTAATTAGTGGCCAAATGTTGGTTACAATTTTTTTCAACGCGTTCTCCCATTTGACAGACTATCTACACGTTTAAATAATCAAAGGTGCTAACAATAAAATTAATTCATATATGTTTTCCTCAAATTTCTAGTAATGATTATGGTCGAATTTCATATTTTGATTTACAATGACAAAAAAATATATTTCAGTATTATACTATTGTTACCAAAGAACTTCATAGCACTTTCATTTAAAAAAAAAATGTACCTACGTAATGTGTAGAGTACAGATTACGTGGGTACATTTTTACTCTCAGCTTCATGATAATCTTTTTTTTTTCAAAATAAATATGTACGTGAACGGGCAAAGAGGTCACTTATGGATATTGGCACTGAAGGAAACATTAATGTAGTATGTAAGGGACTAATGTTGAGCCTTTTGTTACACGGGCTCACTTACCCTTCAAGTAACAAAAGTTTTTTGTTTCAATTACAATGAAACAAATGAATGACAATGACAAATGGATTTTGACAAACAATACACTGCCAAATAACCAAAAGTCAAAACAAATTCATTACTACCCAGTCATTCCAAATGACGTCACGAGTGCAACGCAAATCACAGAAGCAACATTGTTTTAAAATTCTCTATTAGAAGACGAATACGTTGATGTCTGTAATGTTTTATCTTCAACATCACCGTGAACAGTCCATTTGTGTCTGAAAAATATTTGAAAGGGTACGTTTCCTCCGCTTTTACATGGAAGAGTAGAGAAATGGGACTATTTATAAGTCTCAACTCAGTCGACTTTCACATATTACGACAATATATACCATTGTTAGGAAAAACGACGAAATACTTTTAGATATGTTTTAAAAGAAATACACGTATATTTTTTCATGCAGCTGCTCCATTTAGTCGTTACGTTGTGACGGCTTTGTGCACCACTAATATTTTGTATGTGACGTTCTCGATTAGGACATACGTCCTTTGTGTCCAACGTGAATGACTCGCTTTTTATTTCGGATAGTAATTGCAGCGAGAAGTGGCTTTGATTGTGGGTTATCTCAAATATCAAAATAAAATATACGTCACTCGAGGCTTAATATGTCTTTAGAAGTGTCATACAAAGACTCTCGAGTTAAGTTAACATACAGTAACAAGGTTTATGACAGACTTTTTAATTTTTTAATCCCTAGATAATTTTTATCTGATGAATTATTTTATTATTATCAATGATGTGTCATTTCTTGGTGGTTGGGTTTTTTGCAAGCCTGGTTTGCGCTAGACGCACTGATCAGGAATGCTTAATACTTCTTACAGCGCCAATGCCTTTGGACGGTCATGACCACTTACAATAAGGTGGCCTATTTTCTCGTCCTATTATGTTTTGTGGTCAAAACAAAACGTTAATTTCAATCTTCAATAATGTCCTCCTGAGTGATAAGGGTCAAAGTGGTCATTTTCATAGGAGATTACCATTATCATTAGGTAATTGCACAGGTGATATTATTATAGGGCATTAGTAAGCAGGCAAACACACTCCTTATTCCCTTTCACTGTTCTGGGGAATGGTAATCTTACATAAAAGTAGTGAGTTCAGATGTAAGGAACTACTGCTTTTCATGTTTTTCGGGGCTTCAGTATGCCAAAAACCCAATATCCGTGCTGTTATTGTAAATTAAAACTCAATTATTTACAATTTGGCTTCACTACTAGTGCTATACCAAAATTGTGTTATTTAAAATAGAGAGATAAAGATAATTCTAAAACTAACTATGCTATGCTTTACTTGCAGTGTAGCCGATGGTATATTCTATCAGAAACAATATTCAAAAAATTGCCGAACTTCGGCCAAGAAACACTGTCTGTGTATATACCATGTTCAACTCTTATTTTACCTAGGAGACGCCTTAAAACAGATTTGACAAAATGACGAATTTCAATTTACAGTCATACCCAATTTAATTAAGGATAAATTTTCAACTAAACTTTAGCAACTGGTTTTGACTCCGCAACAGACCTATATAGTAATTTCCGTTTCTTTCATGGTTTTTTTGTTTTATTTAATAGTTAGATGGACTGACAAATGGACCACCTGATGTTAAGTGGTCACAACCGCCCATCTTAGAAATATTAACCATCCCTTACTTCGCCAATAAGCCACCAGCCTTATTGGACTATTGGAACTAAGATGTTAAGTCCCTTGTGCCTGTAGTTACACTAGCTCACTTACCCTGACAAACCGGAACACCATAATACCAAGTGTTGTTGCTTGGCGGCAGAACGTCTAATGAGTGGATGGTAACTACCCAGACGGAGTTGCACAAAACCCTACCAGCAAGTAAATGGGCCTTCTTCTATGGGACCCCACATAAAAGATAAATTAAGGATTTTTTTTCCTTAGTGTTAACCTACGTTCCATAATAAATTTCTGTACAAAATATCTTGTTAGACAAACCGGTTAAAGTGAGAAGCTGTATGTGAGTGAGTCATTTTTAAAATTTTATTAAATAGATCAATAGAGTGTCACATAGAGTATTAAATTTATATTAAAAAAATAAAACATTACAGTACAATACAATTACTTTAACTAGATCGAAGAGTCGCTGTCTCTGCCGACGTACGACGTTCCTGACAGGTATTAAATTACCCACTAACCGCTATTACTATCTAATCACTAACAGGAAACAACGTGAATTAGAGACATAGGGGACTGGTGTGATGGTCTAGTCTAAAACATATTTACAAAAAAAAAAAAAATTTATGCCTATTATTTCTTTATATAAAATAACTATATGTAGACGTATCGTAAAGATTTCCATTTACAAACAAATATATCAACAGAAATTATAAATGATAAAGAACCACACTGCTTTATATTTAAGTTTAAAATTTTTGATAATTAACATATAGGTAGTTTATTCTCTTTAAACAGCCTGCCAACCAGCTAGCTTAGCGACTGATGTTCGTTTACTATATTAAAGGAACGACTCGTTAAGACTATCCATAAAACAAAAGTTTCTTAAAATGTTTAAATAGTAAGTAAAGTATCTTTAGTTTTGATGATTGAAGCATTTACATTTTGAAGTGAAACTTCTTTGGCAATGATTGGAATTGGGTATCCTAGACACATTTCGTCACATGAGAGGGAAGAAATATAGTATTTACGTAGAGAAAGAGAGAGAGTAAGAGAGCGTGCTGTACACACAATTTAATTTTTTCTTCAACAACAAATGCTCTATTTTCATTGACTGTTAAGATATTAAAAAAAAAAAACACAATGTACAAAATTTATCTACGACCAAAAATTTTATAAAAAAAGTTTTTTTTTTAATTGGTCCAAATATTATGATCTGTTTAAAATTTATATAAAAAAAGAATTCTAAATTCAAAAAATATATAATTTAATTTTAAAAATTTGCAGAATATACCACTAACCTTTTGAAGACTCGGTTCGTATGACTCTCTTCGTTGATACCAGTTTCACGGCCAAGCTTAAGAAACTGACAACGATATATTTATCACGCTTGTATTTGTTAATTATCGTTAAATTATTAAAATTATTTTGAATAATAATCTGTAGTGTTTATGTAGATTCGAACTAAGATTTTGAATTTAAATTGGTGCCTGTTGAAATGATAAAGCAACGTATTATGCGCTAGAAACATGTAAGTATAATTGTATTTGGTATTTTCTCGCGTTTTAGAGATTGGTATTCAGATTTTAAAATTAGAGCAATTTAAAAAAAAAAAACAGTTTTTCTTTTTATTATTTGCCTTAAATCTGACTCAAAGTTTGCATAAGTACCTAAAAGTATTTAATTAAAATGAAATTAAAAAAAATTAAGCCTAGCAGATTAAGTTACTCAATTAAATAGGTACTGGTTTATTTAAACAAGTAAATCATATAAATTGTGTATTATGAAGTACAAGTTCATACTTAGAGTCAGTAACTCTTTTGTGGGGCAATGTATACGCTTCTACAACAGGATCCCAAATAGCGTTCAAAATGCTTCTGTTGCCCAATTTAAAAAAAATGTTGAGGAACTCTTGTGTGCAAAAATACAATTAGTGAGTTTATGTTTGATAGCACACTTTGGGAATGAAACGATCGCTTCCTGGCTGTTTCTATTCATATACAATTAATTATGTATGTAATTTATTTGACAAAAAAAAAGACCCGCTTAGTTTCTTTCGCCGGTTCTTCTCAGGTCAGGGTGTTCCTTTTTCCGAACCGGTGGTAATGTTTAATTTGACAATAAATAAATAAGTGTAATGCTTTTAAGTTGAATAAAGGAATTTGAGTTTGAGTTAAATTTTTAAAGACAAAAAAAATATCTATGTAACAGACGTGACATATTCTGCCAATGTCACGTAAATTGTAGAAAACATATAAAACCTATTCCAACCGCATGAGGAGTGAAGACAAATGAACTATTCACTAAAACTAAATAAATAGGATATTCATTGCGTAGGTATTCGCAAAAGCATTGCGATTTGAACGACGACGAAGTTTTTGTCTGAATTTTGGAAGTAAAATTTAAGCGGATAATATGTACGTAGTTAAGTGCAATAGTGCAAAATATAGCAAAGTTATTAGCAAAACGCATCGTATATGAAAATCTAATACTTGCTGATCTATTTTATCTATAATTCTTTTTCGATTAGAATAGGTTATTGATGACTAACTTTGGAAAGGAAAAACGACAATTTAATTAAATAATCCAGTTTAATGGAAAGAAGAAATGAAACACCATAAGATATCTCACACACGTACACACACCATGATATATATCATATTATTAAATTAATTATTTCATTATTACTACATAGCTTAAAACAAAGTCGCTTCCCGTTGTCTGTCTGTCCCTATGTATGCTTAGATTTTTAAAACGACGCATGATCTGATCATATTCTGTTTACTTACGTTTACGTTACTCGTTTTTATTGCACTTACATTGCAAACGCCAGCTTCAGCTCTTCGAGATAGATCAAAATAATTGTGCACCTCAACTAGGTATATAAAAAAGTCCGCGATGGCATGTCTCTCTATCTCTTAGGGTTAACCCACAAATAAATAATGGCTTATTTACGAAGCATTTTAAGTAATACAGCATTAATCCTTATATACATTGTGCATTTAATATAAATCAATAGGGCCCTTTACGGCATGTTATTTAAATTAATATTTTCTAAAATATAACAGATTTAAATGCAGGGACATAGCGGATTGTATTGTCTAATGACAAAAAAACTGAACGTTGTATATTAAGACATCCTGTAGTATGTTTAGTACCAGCATTGCACGCAGTCGCTAGTAATAAATTAAATATCTTAGATTAAATTACATAACTATTATTATTGACATTCAATTAAGTAAGTTAATTTGTAAAACGAAGATTCAGATAATGTTAGTGGAAATTTTGTATTTACGTGTAATAATGAAGGAATAAATGTGTTAAGAACACACAAAAACTTCAAGAAAACAAAGAAACTTCAAGTTTATTAACAAAATAATTAGGTTCAATTGAATTTCACTCCTACATCAAAAAATTGATCAATATTTATTTATTGTTAGAACAACCTTAGAGTTCCTTTCAATAAGTCCAATCTGTACTGATGAAAAAGAAATACTTTGTGAGAGCCCATTTGGGTAAGTACCTTATCAGATTCTGTCGCCAAACAGTAGTACTCAGTATTGTTGTGTGCCGATTTGAAGGGTGAGAGAGCCAGTGTAACTACAGGTTGGTGCCGCATCGGCTATGTAAAGAATTATTTCTTACAGAGCCATTGTCTTTGGTCGTGACCACTTATCATTAGGTGATCCTACATATATCATAAAAAATTTAGAAGAGCTACAATTTAGTAACCACTCGCATTGAAGCCACGTCTTTGCTTCCACGAGTCTTCTAAACAAGTATGATATGTAACCGGAATTAACCTGTTAAAACCGGATATAATGGACGTTTATAAGTATTTGTGGCGTTAAAATTTGCTTGCATTTAAAATACCAATAAGGTTTTAAACAATACCAGTGTATGTATTAACTTTTACTACCTGCTCGTGCTCGTACGGGCATGTTCTGATAATCACATTACAATTTAAGTTAGTGTAACCGGAATTAACTGGATATAACCGGAATAGATGTTTATTAATATTTGTGGCGCCATAACGTATATTTAAAATGTCGATAAGCTTTGAAACAATAGCGATGTACGTACTTAGTTTGCTATCTCCTGCGGTCTGGTTATTTACTTTTAATGCTATTATTGGAACTTCATTATATAAGACTCATGGTTACGTAACATAGTATGGTAGTCCCCAAGTATTTTACTTATATCTTATTCTAAAATAAGCAATTCGTATAATCTAATAAAATGCCAAGTTCGGGTCAGCCCCATAAAAAGGTATCGGGTTTTTCTGTCAAGGAACTTTTTATAACAAATATAAAGTTGGAAAGTAAAGGAAAAGATTACATCTGTCTCCTGCGGCGGTAGGGACCACTTAAGTTGGTCCGTTTGCCCGTCCGTTTATCTATATTATAAAATTAGAAAAAAAGAGCCTGGTATCAAGTAGAAAGTAGAATTTTAAAGCAACACTAGGTGAACGTAACTTGAATAGTTCTGGATATCCGACTACTCTAATACATACAGCTGAGGCGTTTTGTGAGTAAACAATTTTAATATAATCCATAAAAAAAAATTGCAACTAACCATCTGCGGTATTATAAAATAATATTAATGTTCTAATTTTTTGTTCTACATACTAAATTTACATAAGAATTACATAAGGAATATATATTACATAAAGAATATATTCCAAAATTAAGTCTTTCCAAATTATGCTTTTTTGTCCCATTTGCTGTTTAAAAACTTGGACCTTGAAGTAGTAGCGTATGAGGTGTTATAGCTTTATTAAAACTATAACACCTCATCTTATTGCCTCCACTGGTGACAGGAGGGCTAGTTCAATTTCTGCCCAGAGGATGGGAACTGCGATTCAACGGGGAAATTCTGCTAGGATTTTTGACTTTGATTTTTGATTCACACTAACAATCAAAAAAAATTAAACAAAAACAACAGGGTTCAAAGAAAATATTGAACTTTAACGTACCTAACGGAGACCTATCGATTAATGTCATTATTGTTTCACAATTCCTTAAAAGAAGTGCTAAATTTGCACAAATATCAGTCTATTAGCGCTTTGTGTTAAGACCGATCCGTATACCAGCACAGCATAGTATAAACGGCAAGACTCCGTCTCTTACCTCGTCATGAACTTCATGACTTCATGACAGATAATTTACAGATTTTAAATAGACGTATAATAGAGGATTACTATTAAATTATCAGTAATAAAAATCAATTAATAGAAATGAATCATTACTCAACAAGAGCGGGAAGGAGATGTATTTAGGTCAGCCGCTAGGTAGTCCATTGACCATGAAGTTATGACATATCTCAAATGCTATTTGTTAAATGTCTAATATCCGGTGCGTAGTGTATATTTTTAACCATCTCACTTGCCCTCGGGAGGCCAGAGAGTGATGTTTCCTTGTCACCTGTTGAAGAATACTTTTCATCGTTGAAATACGTTGGATTAGTTATTTTTAAAGTTTCCATTTTCATTACCGATATATTATCAGTAAGTATATTTTTTATTTTCTAGTTTTCGTATAGTTGCCGAAATTCGACCATGATAAATAAATTGAAAATTTGAACAAAACGTTCTGAATTTGTAAACATGTTTCTTTTATTGATACATAAAAGCACATCAATAATTACCAAATAAAAAAGGAAATCTTTTGACAAAAAGAAGAAAATAATTACTGAACGGTTTTGCCTTTTGACGATTCATATAAATATATATAAAATAAATCTGTCGTGTGCGATTCTAAGTCATTGATATGATTCGTAGAGTTTTTGTTGACTTTCCAATCTCGTTGTTTTTATATCACATAGGTAGGCGGACTTGCAAATGGACCTTCAAGTGGTAAGTGGTCAGAACTGCCCATAGACACCAGTACTGTAAATAAATATAAATAAATAAATATTGAACAACATCACATACATTACTCTGATCCCAATGTAAGTAGCTAAAGCACTTGTGTTATGGAAAATCAGAAGTAACGACGGTACCACAAACACCCAGACCCAAGACAACATAGAAAACTAATCAACTTTTTCTACATCGACTCGGCCGGAAATCGAACCCGGTACCTCGTAGTGGCGTACCCATGAAAACCGGTGTACACACTCGATCACGGAGATCGTCTGTAAGAAATATTAAGTGTCTCATATTGCCAAACCGCCACCAACTTTGGTAACCGAGGTATATTCACGTACCAGTCATTTAAACTGGCTTATTCTTCAAGCTCTAGCAACACCCAGCACTCACTTGACAATTACTCAAACATAATTTATTATAATAAATAAACACACACACTCACACGTGAAACAAGCACAGTATAGCACCAAGTAAATAATATAATAGGCTTATCATAACAGTAATTGCTCGATATTACTATATAACTGTTATTCAAACTCCAATTTCATAATTGACGTCTCATTACCAAATTCAATTAGCTTTACATGGTATTATAATGAATGATCAATCATAATTTGTCAGTCTATTACTGGTGTTAAAATATTAAAGGTGAAGAGATTATTTGTTTGGTTGAACGCGCTTATCCCACGAACAACTGGTCTGATTCGAAAAAATATCTTTTAATGTAGATAGCCCTTATATTGAAGGCTATAAGGCTATAAACCAACAGTAATAGAACAAAAACAGAAGCAAAACCATTACAGAATCTGTATTATATCCGAGACGGGACCAGCAGCTAGTATTAAATAAATTTATGATACCTACTTACTTTTTTTTTTAAGCAAACAACCTGTCCCTGATTCACACGGGTAAGTTAAGCCTACATAAAACGTTTATTTACTAAATCTTTTGGTTTACGCGACTTACGCTTACAAACTGAAGAGCTCCCAGTCGCGATTATTTCCGAAATTTTCAACAATTATTGTAATACGTCATAATTCAGCCAATTCACTCAAAACCATAATAAATTATACACTTAAACCTGCCTTATGAATTACTCCGCCAAAAGGTGAAAACTGAATAACAACACGTTCAGTAGTTTTTGATTTAATCGCGTTTAGGCAAACGCGGTGGAGGGATTTTGTTGTCTAATATTTAGTGATATCTATACATATAATAAAATTGGAGTGTCTGTTTGTAATATTAAAATAACCGCGTTTTACTAAATGCATATGTATGTATACACGGTACATAACATTTTTTACAATTTTTGTCTGTCTTTCTGTCTGTCTGTTTGTTCTGGCTAATCTCTGGAATGGCTGGACCGATTTTGACGGGACTTTCACTGGCAGATTTTTTTACTTTTATTTTAGAATTATAGGTAAAATAATAATAAAGTCACGTTTTGTTATTAAATTCAAACGCGCACAAAGGGGCACACGGGCACAGCTAGTTTGAAAATATTATATACTTTTCAAACGCCATTTAAATTAGCCCTTTATTATCTAAAATCAACCACAAAATAGTTATTACATTTATCGTAATAAATGGCCTTTATGTATTTTTAGCTCGAGGGAAATTTATACTTTTAAATCACGAAACGGAATCTTGCAAATCAATCTCCCGCTATTTCCAGATTTTTTTGTAATTTAGAATTATGCGGATTCAATCACAGGTAAGCACTGAATTTTCATGTGCTTAATTTGTGTTTATAATTCATCTCGTGCTCGGCGGTGAAGGGAAACATCTTGAGGAGACTTGCATAATATAGCTTATAAAAAAAAAACCAATCCTAGCGATCGTGGAGATACATAAAGGTAGGAGTAAGTAAGGAGGTACAATAATGAAGTGGTTACGTATTAACGTCTTCCACAGCAACAAAAAAAAATACAGACGAATTGAATAATCCTTATTGAAGTCGTTTAAAATATATCTGTAAATGCTCCAATATAGGTTAGGTTCTTTTTTTAAAAGAAAATATAAAACCTAACCTAACCTAACCGATAACGCATTCGCGATAATTTCTTTGCTGTGGTGACTTTAATACGTATGTACCAATAATAATGTAATGTATGTAAGTAGGCTTGTATTTTTTAATTTAATTTTATTCAAGGCAGTTCGAAATATTCAATACGTACTACTGTTTAAAATCCATTCGAATTACCGTTTAAGATTCGCTGTTGAATCTGATCTTGTCTTCACGACTCGGTTAACATAGACCCCTCGATTCTTTCGTAACTAAGTCAGTAATTTATTATGGCTTGGGGATGAATTATAGTAAATTAAAACAGCGTCGCAAGCCATATTCAGTAATTGATAATATTAAGAATGATTATACATAAGCTTTGAAGTAATTTGAATCTCATGTTAAGATAAAAACAGATCTGTCAAAGAGGTTTAAATGATTTTGTTTTTGCTATAAATTATAATAAACAATAGATAACTCCGTGGTCGAGTTTGTACACCGGTTTTCATGGGTACTCTACTCCGAGGTCCCGGGTTCGATTTTCGGCCGAGTCGATCTAGAAAAAGTTGATTATTTTTCTATGTTGTCTTGGGTCTGGGTGTTTGTAGTACCGTCGTTACTTCTGATTTTCCATAACACAAGTGCTTTAGCTACTTACATTGGGATCAGAGTAATGTATGTGATGTTGTCCAATATTTATTTATTAAATACATTAACAACATCTGAGAATATATAAATGACCAGAAATAGAATTATTATTAAAAAAATCCTGAGAATTAAAGCAATTAGAAAAATAATATTTTATGAAACCGTATAGTATCAGAAAGAGAGAGAAAGAGAAAAGAAAGAGAGGGAGATGTCGTCTAGAGAGGGCATAACGTTTTTTTCCTTACGTGACAATTTCTGCCAGTTCACTCTACTGTAAGCCGTGTCAAAGAACTTCGTTCCAAAACATAATTAAGCGTAGGTATAACTCGATAAAATATAATAATGTAGACGATAAAAGACGTCGACTCGTTGATTTTCATGAAGTACTTTTATGACCCTCGAGTCGACTCGAGTAAAGAATATTTTGATTGATTGGAGAAATTGTAATTTATCGTACGTTGTTATGATGCCTGTCTAATTAAATCGTTACAAAGAGTCGGTAACAACTGAGTTTCTTGTACATTTTTCATGCTACAATCTACATTGCGAATTTCTCGGATATTAGTAAAAAAATGTCATAAAGTTCAATTGTCATAAAGGTAACTGACGAATTTTAAGGTGATTGATCAATCAAACGTGATCGATCGATGATTTTTTAGATGTCGTAAATCTAATAATTATCATTTACTATCAAGACACCACCGCCCAAAGTCATTGACGTAACCATTTCTGTGAGTGTTCTACAAACCTTGGGAACTAAGATGTTATGTCCGTTGTGCCTGTACGAGTTACACCGGTTCACTGAGACATCAAACCGGAACATAATACTAAGTAATGCAGTTTGTACTTCAAACAAAAAACAAAGATACTCGTCTTATATTAATATACATTAATGTAAACTATTAAATAAATATTTTGTCTTTGAACCTTTGCACCCGTATGTCTCAAAGCCATTATAGTTATGTTTGTGCGCCTCTATGTGAAACCGCAAATTTTGGTTTCAGAATGCTAGGCCTTTATAGGGATTTGGACCTATTGTTTCGACGTAGCTATTTTATTTCAATAGCAGCCGTTTTTTTTCTTTTCCATACACAAAAATAAGCGAAATTAACAGACAGTACTGCAATCTAAAACTATCACCATTCAAATGATATTTAATGTTTAAAAAACATAAATGTTTTCAAGTAGGCTTTTATAAGTAACTTTGAATTATCATTTCGTGATTTTAATCCTCATCATTACGTCTTATCTTATACTATCTTAAAAGATGACAAGAACTTTAATGACATCTTCAGTTAAAACAAAATAATTAGGTATCTTATCATTTGAAGCGGCAACTTTTTTTAATTTTAATTTACATTTAACTTATTAAGAAAGGCACAGCAAACGTTTTGAAGGCAATTGGAATTCAAATACTTACTTAGATTCCTATTTAAAATTGTATCAATAAGTCCCGTAATAAAAACGATGAGGCTAGAAGTCATCGCAGATTCCAACCGCGTGAACGAATTTCTTTAATCGTGATGGTCCTTAGCTAGGCGTAAATCTGCTTGGCTATTTCAAATCTTTCACACTGGCATTTTTATAAAAAATAATGATTATATCACAATAAACCGACCGACGTCGCACAGATAGAATGAGAAGAAAAAATCTTAGTAAATTTTTGAATCTGGAACATATTCGTTTGCGGAAACTAATCAAAGTTCCATTATAGTCGGATAAACAAATGAGAAAACCTAAATTTGCATTGAGGAAGTTTTCTTTTCTCGTCTACTCGATGTATATAAGTTATGTTACAGATTATTAACTTTGTATATAAGTATATTCACTTTGTCTATATGTCTATCTGTCTCTCTGTCTGTCTGTTGTCTCTGACGGCCAAACTACTGAACCGAATTGAATGAATTTTAGTAAGAAGCAAGTTTGAACTTCATGGAGGGTTCTAGACTACGTTTTTATGTTATTGTAAAAAAACAGCATTGTAAATCTGTTTATTTGAAAAGAGCAACTATGCGAGTTTCTTGCCGTTTCTTCTCGCTGGAGTCTGCTTTCCGAAACGGTGGTAGTATTTTAATATCGACGATTCAAAAACGTTTCGTTGTAAAGTTTAATTGATTAAAATTGATTTGATTTGATTTATGCTTAACACCAGACGACTAGCCTTTAAAAGGCAAACATGTCGCATGTCGTTATCAAAAAGGTTTCTTTAGTACTAGGACTGATTGCGAAGTACTTGGTATAATTTGTAGATACAATTCGAAATTATTGCAGCTTTTTCGGATTTATTCTTGGACCCAATTTGTCGTGACGGCTAAGACCAACTTCAAATCGAAATCCTTTATTAAATATTGAAGAATTACTCTTATTGATAGTCAAATTAAAAACTACCAACGGTCTAGATAAGTAAATAGTCAGACCTGAGAACCGACGAAACGAACTCATCCGGTTTGTTTCATTTTTAACATAAATGTAAATTTCGAGCAAGATCCGTCACTTAAAATACATACCTTGTAGTGTCATCTTTAATTTTTATCATTAACAATCAAGTTTACCGAATAGTATTAGGATGGTGTACAGGACTAAAAAGTTTAACTTTGAAGTCCTGCAAAAATTCCATAGATGGCGCTGATTAGTAGAATATACTTCTATGGAAGGAGAAAGCGTATTAATAAATTGTAATGATTTATTTTTAGTTGATATCAAAAAATAAGACTTGAATATACCTACAACATATATTATAGCCCCATATTATTTTTGTCCAAGCGGTATTACATAATTAGCCAAGTCATTTTATTAGATTTTTTGTATGTTAATATTTTTTTATATTTTCTGGTATTTTATTATTTTTAAGCGGAGCAGAAAGTAGTAGTTACAAGTTTGATTTTATTACTAATATTAATCAAAATCAAAATAAGTATAAATAAATAATATAATAAATAATAATTAACAACACCTTTTAAACTTATTTAATTAAAATAGGAAGAAATAAATTTAATGCATAGCCATTGAAACCATGGCATTAAGTTTTTCTTAAATAATATCATGCCTAGCACAATCGAAAGCTTTTGGTAAGTCACTAAAACTTAGATAATATGTTGTGACGTCTCCCACGCGTCATAAACGTGCTTAATAAAAGATACACTCGCAACAGTAGTAGAACGACCCTTGATAATAATATCCAACACCGAATAAGTACGCAGCTTTTTTATGGAGACCCTTTTCCTAATGTTTCCTAAAATTATTGTACTAAATATTATCAAAAATGTTGTAACTAAAAAGTAGATAAAATGTCTTCTATATTTATAAGAGATATGCGGTTTTATATTTTGTATTGCTTACAAATCTGATTACCTACACAGGGGCCAATTCTAGTAACTTAAAACGGCTCCCGATTCTATTCCGGTCCAAGTTAGAGCGAAGCGCCACTGGACCGTTGCGTTTATGGAATAGAAAATCGGCAATGAATATGTCAGATTTCGCTTTGCGTTAGATGTCGTAGTTCGATTCGATTGCGATGTACTATCAATTTAGAATTGGGGCCCAACATTCTTTTTTGGGATACGCTATTTCAAAAGTATAACAAAACCCGTTAAGCTGTGGTATTAAAAAACTAACAGTTTTATAGATGTTAGCACAGTTGTAACTTAGGAATGAAAAGGTCGCCTTCAAGCCGTTTCAAATAATAATAAATGGTAAACGGAAGTCGGTATTAAAAAAAGTTCTATTATATGATGGTTCCATACTGAATAAAGCCATTTATTTCGAAAAATATTTACAAGAAATGGAGTGCGAAAAATAAATCGGCTGTTTTGATATATTAATGATTTTATTAAAATGTCGCCGCTGGTACGCACTGTTTGTCTTAAGCCTATTAAATACAATAACTGCCTGCCGATGGCCATAATAAATGTCAATGCATCTTATTAAAATAGCCTTGTACTTCATGCAGTCACGTGCATTTGGCAAATGCACACGTAGTCGCGTCGCCGCTCTTCCGTAGTAAAAAAAAATATATGAAAAAAAAAAAATTAAAATCGCAAGTGCTCCATTCGTGAAAAGAATTGTTAAATATATTTTAAACGATACACTTATAACATTGTGTTATATTTATATTGTTAGTTTTGAATTAATTTTAATATAAATTATTTTAAAAAATCGTAATAATATTTTTAAGCTGTGACAAAACGCGCGAAAATTTGCTAATTAATTACCGTACTTCATGTGTATGTGATAAAATTGAATGGTTTTTTAACTTATTTAATTGCGTTATTTTACATCTGTTGTCGAAAAAGCTTTCAAAATTAAACAAATACAGGGTAAGTGTAACAATATTATACGACATATTTAAAAAGGTACATCGAGTACATAGTCATAAGACATACTTACATAATTTTCATTGGATTAAAATGAAACGGACACTGATCGGATCGATTTCCACTTGGTGGTAGGGCTTTGAGCAAGCCCGTCTGTGTCGGTACCACCCACGCATCATATATTCTACCGTCAAACAGCAATGCTTGTTCTGTTCCGGCTTAGTGTGAGTGAGCTGGTGTAAATACAGTCATTCATCGCATTTGAGGAATTTTTAATATTACTCACAAACCAATGACAATGGAAAGTGGTGACCATTTACTATCAAGTGGGCGACATACAAAAAATGACATGCAAATATTCTATATATTATATAACATTTCTTTATGTAATATAAGTTCGCCAATATTAGTAAAATCATGACAATTAAAACTCTTATAATTTTTATTTCAACAGATAATATTTTTCTAATTATGATAAGTTGGCTTTAAAGCTCATCACTCTTTGCCGTGCATTAAAAAAAAAACATACTCTCCTAAGCACGATGGATGGATCGCCATATACTTTAGCTAACCTGTCCCCAACAGGGAACAGATTTGAAATCATCGACGTCGTAGACTATTTTTTTATTTGAATCCGAGGTGATATACAGATAACCTTCGTTGTGCACAAAATGTATTTCCGTTAATTAAATTTCGAAAAAGTTCCGAAAGAGTTATTTATAATAGATATACCATAAAATAATAAATCTCGAAATGTTCATAAACTAGCACCTATTATAACAGATTCACCAGACATACAGACAGTTTTCACTTTATTTTCATTTATAATAGAAAGGCAGACTGACAAATCACACACCACACACACATTATACACAGGACTGTAAGAAATTTTAACTGTATTACAATCGTCAAAACACAACCGACCTGTTTTATTATTTAGTATACATATATATTGCAAATATTCGAAGATACTGAAAATCCTCTAAATGTATGTAAGGAACTTTGATTTCGTGTTTAAAGTCCATGACAATGAGATCGAGGTCAATGCTCTTACAATTACATAACAATTATGTTCTTAATGTATGTACATGGTTCATTAAATCGTTTATCTTATTATATTTAAAGCTAAGAATGGAATCAGCTGTTGATATCAATAATGATCAAAGCAACTCGACCTCGAATTCAAAGAGCAGTCTCTTTATAAAACTTGTATTTGTTGAATTTTTAATATTGTTTAATAATTGTAATTATTGTATCCTTCCATAGAAATATATAGAACCTTTGTCGACTTACGTCACGGTAAACTAAGAGAGCTTTTATCAATACAGCTGAGGATTTTTGAGACGGTTTTTCGTTTATATGATAGTAGAAATAAATTTAAAAATTCAAGTTCCCAAGGATGATTGACGCCAGTTGGTCCGTTAAAGTTGTCTAATAGCTTTTCTGGTAGTGTTATAATACCAACGAATGATGAATGATGTTTTTATGACTAGATAAAGTGTTTTTTTATTAAGCACCGTTCTTAATAGAAAATCAATTAAATTTGAAACAAGTTCTGTATTTAAAATATTTAAGTGTTTAATTTTTTACTGTTTTAGTTTTATATTAACTGGACGAGTATATAAGTAGGAATGTAAGAATAGGAAATCAGAGTATTTATTAGGAAAATCGAAGAGCACTGTATAATAAATAATCATCAAAGCGTCAAGAGAGCTATGTTTTACGGACCGCCTAGCGATGTAAAAACTCGCTGGTACGATCCTGAACTTTTGGGCTATTGTTGTCCCTAATCCTAGTACAAGCTTTAAGCTTAATTGAAGGAGTAAATAGGAATTATTAATTATAATCATAAATTTCTTGTAAAAAAAATGTCAAATTTATAGAAAACAAAGGAATTCTACGCAATCATGTATTATTCGTGTGAATGTTAATAGAAAATTACCAAAAAGAAACATTAATGACATTTATGATATTGCCTCATTTTCAACATTGAGACAAAATAGACTCATTGTATATACTTAAAAACTATCCTCTAAACTGCAATCACGGGAGAGTATTTCAGTAATTGTGTGTGTGAGTGGGTTGAAACACACTCACACAGACAAACACGGGCAAATATACGCACTCATACATAAACGCAATCGCGTGCTCAAATAAACGTACCTATGCTAGCGTATCGAAAATTCTACTTAAAAAAAAATATCTATATCCGTCGCAACAGTAGATTGAGACTTTGGGAGTTTATATGAATATAAAATGATTAAAACCTCTTTAGTATGAAAATATGATTAAAATAAAAACAGGTTTTTAATTTTAATTATAGTAATAATACAAAGATCTAGCCAATGATGCAAATCATAATCTATTATTAAATCGGAATGTTGGCATGTTCGTTTGTAGTGATTGAGATAAATTATCTAATACCCAATGTTACAAGGTTACTTATAATATTCACACGAGTAAGAACAGTTAATTCTGAAAGGCGGAAGCTTAAGAAAACTTTGAAACGGATCGTCTTATTAAAATATACTAATTTACTTCCTCATTTAGGACAATATTCGAACAACTATCTGCTTGTAAATTCGTATTTAAATTAATAATAATCTGTATACTATGTATTAACGTTGAAGCGGTTACATTTTGCGTGTTTGGTAAAATCGCGTGTTACCTATACGACTAAAATACTAGTCAACTGCGCATGTCACAATCAATCGAAGTAACATCTTGTCCTCAACATATGTTGTCTAACATAAGACGCTATAAATAAAACTATTCCGTAACAGAAAAAAACGTAATACCATTAATTTAATAAGGGACATGCAAATTCAATATAAACGAGTGAATGAAAGTAATCGATGTATGCGCGCGCATTGCAATACAAGGCTTCACTTTACTACGAGGCGACGCAATCTAGACCTATTTTGTCTACCTCTGTTCCATTACTGATCTGAATCTGGCGAATACGGGAACTTAAGTAATAAAATAGTAATGGAAATCAGGCTTACGAAAGGAAAGTGCGAATACAGACGTAAATATTTAAACATAGCGAGATACGGAAATATAATATAGGACAGTGAGTGCATGAGAAGGCATTGTACTCGAATAACAACACATGCATTTCTGTAAAATCGATTCGAACACAGCAAATGCGAAATGCGAACGAAATAACCGTAAGCTTCGCGGGACAAACGAATTCGACAAATTAAAAACGCGTCATGGATACATAAAGTTTAAAATCAACACTTAAAACACTGATCGCGTTTATTTTGTAAAAGAAAGCAAGCTTAAATACGTCGTATAAAATTGAAAAAGAAAACACAGAAGGTCCAGTCATCTGGACTACAGGGCTGAACTGTGCCTGTAATGGAGAAAGGTGAACGTTTTTCAGAGTATCTGTTCGTGAAGATGGGCCCAGGAGATAGGGGCCCGAAGACTACGGAAGACCGAACGGCTGCCGTTGATCATACCGGCGTGAAAAAATGGTTTATAGACAACACTCTTCTCGTGATCACTTTGGCTGGCGTGATGATTGGCATTTCAGTTGGTATGCATAGTTTTGAATTATTGTCCGATTAAATCAAATAGTCCTATAATTAAATTAATCCACGCATTTATTTTGGTAATATAACTAAACTAAATATATCAATATAAGAATTTAAAATTGGTATACCTGCATATAAATAATTGATACAAAAATATTAAAAATGAATAAAAAGAAAAACTGAATATTTTCAATTTTCGCAGGATTTGGTCTTCGTCCCTATCATCTAGGTCCAGATGCACTAATGATAATATCCTATCCAGGAGAATTGTTTATGAGGCTGTTGAAGCTTATGATTTTACCTCTGATAATAGCTAGCCTTATTGCTGGCTCAGCAAGTCTCAATGCTCGAATGAGTGGAAAGATCGCGGTGAGGACTCTGCTGTACTTTATACTCACTTCCATGTTCAATGCATTCCTTGGAATTTTGCTGGCGATGCTGATCCATCCCGGACAGCCTGATTTAAGAGAAGATTCTATTGCTGCTTTTGAAAATAAAAGGGATCATAGTATTCTAGACAGTCTTTTAGATATTGGAAGGTATGTTTTTGCTATTTTAGTACCAACATTAAACTAGCAAAATTTATATTTAACATAAAAAGTAATCATTATTATAAAATCATTGATGAGAGATTAATTATTTATGTTAGGTGAATTCAATATAAATTACTGCAATCAAACACATATATTTTTCTCTTATTGATATCAGACTTTTTCTAACTTCAGAAACATATTTCCGGATAACATTGTTCAAGCTGCATTCCAGCAAGCGCATACCGTGTATACCGAACCTAAAACAATCTTTCCCAAAAGTGCGAATGACAGTGGCAACTACCGAATATTAGTTAGAGACATCAGATACAGGTAATTTAAGTCTACTCGATACGAAAACATTGGATTATTATGAAATTTATTGGATTTTATAATTTTCAGAGCAGGAACTAATACTTTGGGGCTGGTGTTCTTTTGCCTCGTCTTTGGAAGTTTACTGGGTACTTTGGGACCTAAGGGTAAAGTTGTGATTGATTTCTTCCAAGCCATCTTTGAAGTGATTATGAAGATGGTCACAGGAGTGATGTGGTTTACTCCTATCGGAGTTAGCAGTGTTATTGCTGGGAAAATACTGGGAGTTAACAATGTTGGTGCGTTTATAAAAACTTTGGTCAATATATTTTTTGTATCATAAATTAAACATATCTCAGTAGTAAAGTTAAGTGTAAGTGTTAATTTATTGTATTTTTGACTTTTAATATTTAACAATAACAACGTTCAAATGATTGAATTTTTGAGCAATCGCTAAAGATTTGTGATTTTAACTATCCTGTGGAATTACGTTATAGTGTAAATTTTAGACTTGCCTTATTTTATTAAAGCGGTTTTTGTTTTTTTGATAGTTTCAATTTATTAGAAGTTCAAATATCTTAGATACTTTTAGGTCTAATACTACAATCTTCGTGTTCAATACATTCTGTAACTAAATATTTAATGAAGTACCCTATATCTAATGAAGCAAACACCTTCGTGTTGGTCCCAGTTGATCACAATAGTACAAGAGTTTATATTTTGTTTCTTTTACTTTTAATTGCGTAATAATTTTACTATTTTCTTTCAGCACAAGTAATGTCTCAGCTAGCATGGTTCATTGCTACAGTTACAGTTGGAGTATTTCTCTACCAATTAATAGTGATGCAATTGATATACTTCCTATTCCTAAGACGAAACCCATACAAGTTCTACTGGGGATTATCACAGGCCATGTTGACTGCATCCGCTACGGCTTCGACGTAAGTTAATAGCGTTAAATGGAATTTTTGTCGAGTCTTTAAAATTCTCACAAGTATCTTAAATATTGAAAAACTAGATAATTTATTTTAACACTGTCTGTGGTTTAATCAACTACCTCTGAGGGTTAAATAAATCATATTACTTTATACCATTGATTATATCTGTTTCAGAGCTGCAGCTCTCCCTGTGACCTTCCGCGCCATGGAGGGTCCCCTACGTATCGACCCCCGCATCACTCGCTTCGTGCTGCCCATCGGCTGCAACATCAACATGGATGGCACAGCTTTGTTCCTGTCCGTCGCGAGCGTCTTTGTCTGTCAGATGAACAGCATGCGGCTCGGTTTTGCGCAGTTAACTGCTATATTGTTAGTTGGTGCATATTTAATTATCTTTATAAATTTTATGAGTCATTCGGAACTTAGTATTTGAAACTTTGTCACAGTATAATTTTCAAGCATCTGTTATAATTTTTACTGAAATTAATAGCATCCTTTTTATCATTTCCAGTTTGACGTCAACAGCAGCATCAGTGTCATCAGCATCGGTTCCATCAGCAGCGATGGTTTTACTGTTAGTAGTCCTCGCAGCTGTTGACGCTCCCACACATGACGTATCGCTATTATTTGCAGTGGATTGGCTTGTGTAAGTAATAATAATTAATACTACTTAAATACATAGTGTGTTTTGTTTTGTCACTGTGGTATGTAGTTGAATTTATAAATTTGATGTTTTTTTTTTAATAATAATTTCAACGGTAACCCGTTATTAATTAATTTCACATTGTTTTATTGGACATAAACAAACATTTATATAAAAACATTCTGTTTGGAAATGAATGTTATAATCGATCCAAGTTTCCGACAAACAGTTCAGTTGGCAGAGCATTATATTCCAAAATTAGATATGAAAATGTAATTGTCAAGGTCTTATTGTCTTTTTAAATTTATGTTCGTGCATATTTTATTATAACACGTTGATTATTTATAACTAACAGAGTGCACTAAATATACACGAAATATTGAATGCTTTAGATAATATAATAAATGCTTTTATTATTTTTTACAACACACGTTCATATAAAATTTATAATAGCAAATACAGTTATATTTACATTGCTCTTTTAATTCGTAAGGCGCTTTTCATAACACTATCTTCATTATTTGTTTCTTGTTTTTTGTAACTTTATTCATAACTTTTTTGTCAAAATATATCAGTACTTATAACACAATCTAATATTACCTATGTTTTTGTTAAAATCAAAAATTTAGATGTTTAAATTACCTATCAAACTATAACTTAAAATTATAGTTTTTAGTTAAATTGATTTTGCTGTTTATGGAATGTATTTTATAATTTTTGTTAAAAACTATTTGGAGCAACCGAAACAAAATAAAGGTATCTGATACCACAGTCATATGACCTTCTGCCTTGCAATCCCATATAGGAGTGGACTTGCTGGTCTTATGTTACTGAGTCATAAATGTTGTGGGCTTGCATCAAATATTTTAAATATTTATACCAAAGTTACTCCTTACTACATCAGCTATCGCCCAGTGAAAGTCCCGTCAATATCGGTCCAGCAGTTTCAGAGATTAGCCGGAACAAACAGACAGACAGACAAAAATTTTAGAAAATTGACATTTTGGTATATGTACCGTGTATACTTACATATTTATTATTTAATTGTTCATATTTAAAAGTGATTATGTTTCAAACAATTTTAAAAATAATTCTTGAAAATTTCAGCGATCGTATACGAACAACTAACAATATGTTGGGCGACTGCTACGCGGCGGCGGTCGTGGAACACATGTCCAAGAATGAGCTGATGGCATGTGACGCTGCTTCAATGGTGCGATGACAAACATTTCCTATTAAAAAATATCACACATATACATACCCCTGCAGTCAAACCCAGTTAAGCTTGCGATTTCACACTCGACCAAGCAACACAGAATTTTAAAGTGGTTATTTGTGTTTATAATTATTATCGTGTTCGTGTATCGATATATCGAAAAAACCTGCATATTGTGTCGAATAAGTTTGTTACTTGTGTATTCACCAAACTGCATTATTGCCCGGTGAAAGCATCTCAAGGAGAGAAAGTCCCGATAGGAATAGTCTGTCAGTGTAACAATGCTGTGTTACACTGACAGACCTTTTCTCTTCTTCAAAAACCTGTCTTGATGATCGGATTTGCAATATTGTCTACACAATTCAATGATTTTTTTCAATATTTAGAACATCACTTGTGATTCATCTTTGCCCTTACTGATTTATTTATCCAAACCACTTTTTTTTTATTTCAGGAGCCGTCACTTCCCAATGGCTTGCCGACATCAAACACAGAAGTGGAAATAGGTATTATAACGCCTGGCAAGAAGTCAATAGCCTCTGATGACGTCATTGTTGATATGCATTTACATAACAACACTAATAGAATATAATCTCGCAACTGTATTGTAAAACTTTTCATTGATTCAAACTTTACACCGATCAAATGAATTTTATGTAAAATGTAAACAAATAACGTTAAAATTATTAACAACAAAACTTTTATAGAATAAAAGTATCTTAAACATTTTAATTATAACATTTATTGGAAAGCAATACAATTTTAAGGGAGCACTCAATTTTGTACTCCGTTATTATATTTGTAGAAAGTCTTTTGTTTACACTCTGTATAAATTCACTCGAAAGTGAGTATATTTAGACTGTGCCATAATCAATATCAATATACCTTATTAGATTTAGATGAAACTTTATTGGGATCGGTTGGTACCAATTTTTCTATAGCAATAGCTGTATTTGATAAAAGTAGAGTTGGATCATTAATTGACGATATTATTTTCATTAATTCCATTTCTATTAAATTATTGAAGGTTCCTTTTTATTTTACTATTTCAATGGCTGTTATCCTTTCATTTCTTTAAATGAACTTCGTTCATTGCCTATTTTTGATGTATAGCATTTGTAGATTAAGTCTATGTTTATATTTAAAGTAAATAGATTTTATTTTAGATAGTTTTACATTTGTATCGGCATCGTAGTTAACTTAAACTTACTCCATTGATACATTTATTAGTTTATCATTAATATCATCAAAATTGCGACCGTTCACTTGTCGTGTTCGTGAAAATTTCAATTTTCATTCAAAATTTAATATTTTACAATTGGTGCTAAATTTTTGGGCTCATTTGCTGTCATATTAATCCCCGTTTAATATTAATTGTATTAACGTAACTCATTTATAAGTAGAATTAGATCCAACTGTGATATGTGGTTCATTATTATATATACGTTTTAACTGTCTCTTCATATCGGGACGTTAGTATTAAATATAGTTGTAATCTCTATAAGTATATCATATGGGAGCTCTGATTATTATCATAGAAATAAAACTGATAATCAATTTTACAATTTTGTTTATTTTTCTATAAACATCTTGGACAGTCGTTTGGAACTTAATAATATATTTATATACAAATAATATCACTTATTCTGAAATAATTTGACGTGATAAGGGAAATACAATATACATAATATAAAAAAATGTATATCAAATTATTTCAAATCAAGCACCTAAAGGCGTTTTCGATACTTAGACGAAAATCACAGTATAAAATATTTCTAAATATATCAGTTACAATCATGGAGGCACAGATTATTGTCTTAAAGATAAAAGTTCAAATTATTGCATCGAAGATTTTATTTTCAATTATAAAAATACAATATTACAAATACAAAATAAAGCTTACAATAAATTGCTGTATCTAAGAGTAACCTTATAGCTTACAGTAAAGCTGATTCGTTTGTGTTATACGTTACAATAACATGGCAGTCTTCATTTCATTCTCTTTACAAGGCACTATAATATACAAACTAATATGTACAGTTAAAGTTATACCCGAATGAAGACATTATTTACATCTACCGTAAAATCGGTAATAAGCGCTTATAATCACTTTGAGCATATCCAGGGAAGTAAAATACAATTAACATGCACAAAATGATGCTAAATTACAAAAAAAAAAACTAACCCGATTACATCGGTAATCAATAAATACTATTAAAACAATACTTATAAGGCAAACAGTCAAGTCCTAAATTATGTACAAAATATTTATTAATACAAAAAATAGTCTAACTTACATCCTCATTGTTGAGTGAGGAGGTTTTCTACTGCCTGGCGCAGGCGGAAGACCTGGCCCCACAAGTGGTGACATAGATGGTGATCGAGTAGCTAATGGAGATAATGATGGCGAAAAGGACGGTGACATAGCAGCAGCGGCGGAAAATCCACCAGGAACATCATGACTAATAGGAGACCTTGGTAATAAGTGTTGTGGTTGCCTACATGATAATGATGGAGCAGGACAACTTCTTGGTGCAACTGTTGTGAGTAAAGGTGGAGGGACACTCTTTCCACCGGATATTGATGTTCCTTTACTCTTAGCACTTGATGCACCACTGTTACCACTTTGTAATGACACCGCATCATCTTTTAAACGTGCGATTTCAGAGAAAACGTGTGCTAAAGGTTGATATTGTGGTCCCCAATCTAGTAGATAATCCCAATTATAGCTTCCAGTCAACTCTTCTTCTGAATGAACAATAGAGCTTAGACTTCCCGTCATAGATGGCCCAGCAGTAGGTACAGCAGTATTATCACCTGGTGCACTTGGGAAAGCACCTAAAGCCATCGCTCTATCAACGGCAGCACTAGCTTCATCAGCACTACTAGCTCTTTCGCTGCCGGTAACTTCATTAAGCTTAGCATAAATTAAATTTGTTATATCGTTTTCGTGACCGCCATCTTCGTCAAATATATGCATTGAATCTATTGGTCCATGATGCAACATTGTGTCTTTATTACCAACATTTTCTGAACATCTTCGAGATGACGTTGATGCTCCTCCCCCAGTCCCAGTATCCACAATTCCTAATCGAGCTAAATATTCTTGAGTGTTATGAACAGAAACATCAGAGAGGTTATCATCGTCGACTCCACTAGCCTGTCTATGCAGGCCTTCTCGTTGCAACGGACCCTCGTTTATCATTCTAATTTCTTCATCTTCGCCATCTTCTCCGTCTTCTGCTGATCCACGGCCACTAGATCCAGATTGATCAGAACCAGACAATTCAGAAGTTGTTGCAGCTCCTGAATTAGAGCTCGCTGTATGGGCCCCGTATGGAGGTATCTCGTCATATTTTGGGGGAGCAAATTGATTGGCGGAATTTACGGGACCTGTATTTCGTATAGGGATTGTATCAAAAGCACTGGGATCTACATAACTATTTGACGCTCCAACTCCTTCAGAACTGAGTCCTGGCTTATTGACTTTCTTATGCCTTTTATTTTTCATATGTAAAAATAAGAATGCCGCTGCAAATATTATAATAATAAATATAAATGCAATTAATAATCCTAATGCCCAATCGGAAAGCCCACTGCTTTGTGCAATAGACGTGTCGTTGATCTGATTTGTGTGGTCGGAGACAACTGCTAAAGGATCAAGTAATATTTCAACTGCAGTTTTATTTGTAAGTGAGCCTTGCCTGCCTGAACTGGCTGTAACCACTAAGCTTATCGATTTATCAGAACCGAATAAGTTTTTAACTGATTCTACTTTCTTCTTCAAAATAATAACGCCTGTTGTTCTATTAATCTTAAAGTATGAATGTGAAGTTGATAGCTGATACACAATGCGCCCATCGATACCTTTGTCTCTGTCTGTTGCCGTCGCTTGTCCTATAATGTAGCCTGCTGGTAATGATCCAGATTTCGGGACTCCAAAATTATAGGTTTTCTGAGTGAACTGGGGATAAAACTCGTCTCGACTTTCTATGTCAATTCTCACTTTGACCGTGGAACTTTTACCGCCTAAATCGGAAGATTTTATGGAAAACTCATATTTATTCTTTTGTTCATAGTCGAATACTGAATTAGTATTCACAAGACCTGTTGTGGAATCTATTTGAAACATTTTCCAAGAGTCATCGTTTCTATTGTAATTTGTAGACAATGGTACTATAGAGTAATTTAGTTTTCCATATTTGCCTCTGTCAAGATCTGTAGCTCTAGCTGTGAATACCGATGTTCCGACGCGTTCATTCTCGCCTATTGTTTCGAAATATTCACTTACAGGGAATGTGGGTATATTATCATTTTCGTCGAGAATTTCGATATCTATGTACACAACGTTACAAAGGCATGGACTGCCTTGATCACATGCGACTATTATTAGTTTGTGTTTTGACTTTCCTGTGTCATAATCAAGTGATTTATTAACAGTCAAAATACCAGTTGTTGGATGCACATAAAATGATTTTTCATCGTCTCCAGAAGTAATATTAAAAATAATCGCGGAGTTTGGTGTACCATACAAATCAGCATCTGTCACTGTTAATTGCGTTAGTGTATGGCCAATTTTAACGTCTTCACTGATGGTGAGTTCAAAATCATTTACTGAAAACATCGGAGCGTTATCATTGGCATCCGTTACCGTAACAAATATCATAATTGATGTTTTGTTTTGATTGTATGACAGAACTTTGCCTTGTTCTACTGCAGCTAAGCCAAGTACGTATGAATCTTGCACCTCTCTGTCTAATCTATTGACAAGTATCAAAGCTCCTTCTGTCGTGACATCAAAAGCATCACCCTCATTTCCGGATATTATGTGAAAGTCAAGGTTGTATCTTTTGAGAACATCATTAATTCCACCAATTTGAAGAAGCGATGATCCCTTTTCTGTGTCTTCATTGACTGTGATTCTGTAATTAATAATGATTTTTTTTTTATTAATTGAAACTGTTTATATTTTCTTTGGTCCTATAAATTGTATTAAATAAATATAAGCTATTGTATATCGACACACACATACACATTAGCTTACAATATCGTTTATTTTTTGTATGATTTTAATTAATTTAAATTTTATTAAAGGGAACTTAAGAGTTCTTGCTATGAGTGTAACATTTGGCGAATTATAAAAATTTAGGTAATCGCTAATTTATTTTAACTAAAACAATGATGTACCTGTAAGTATCTTGTCCGATAAAAGGTTTTATTTCCGACGACGCGCCAGTGTTGATCCTTACTGATGCCACGGCACTTCTATTTGGTTTTCCGTGGTCCGTTGCAATCACAGCCAATTGCATATCACTCTGATGAGCGGGCAAAGCACTGTAGTTCACATATAAAACCCCGGTGTCAGCATCAATGTAGTATCCAGGACTGGGCTGTACAATGAAGTACGAAATCTTCCCGTTATCCTCGTTGTCAATATCTTTTGCGTTGACTGAACCGATTTCAATAGTGCCGCTGCCTTCTGAAATTAAATAAGTTAAAATAAAAACATTTGTTTTTAAATACTATTTTATTAAAAATAACACATCATTTTGGATAATTTTGTATTGAAGGCGGTCAATTCGTTGAAAATTCAGTCGTAATAAAGAAATGCAGATGTATAATACAGCTGTGTAATACAGCTATTTTTAATTATGATATTATGTTTATTGTAAAGTATTAAACATTATGCTATAACAAGTCCTTAATATATGAAAACACCTTATGAAAATACTTACCAGGCAAGACTCTATTATATGAAATGTCATCAAAAACAGGCGTGTTATCATTGATGTCCGTCACTTTAATTGTTAAAGTTGTCTTTGCAACGTGTTCACTATCAGATGCACTTATATTCACTTCATAAACTTTTTTGCTTTCATAATCAAGTGGCCTGTTCAAGACAATCTTCCCACTATATCTGTCTATTGAAAAAGTGTTATCTCCTTGAACAATCGCATATTTCAGAGCTGGATACGTGTCGACATCATTTGCAGTAACAGATGTAAGTACTGAGCCGACTTCCGCTCCTGTAAATGGATAAAATAAATAAAAAAAACTGCTATACATGCAGACGCTACTCTCGTTTGACTGCCACTTTAAGGATTCGCAAAATAAAATTCTCTAAAACAAAACTCGCCCACAGTACAATGATATAAAAACAAATAAAAAAAGAGAGCGGACCGTTGGTCGGGGAGGCACCAGTAAAACATGCACTCGAAAAAAATGCAATACCATCCAATAAATATTGATTCTAAAGGAGTCTCTTTTATTTAATCTCGGCGCTGGAATCGAAAAGTCGCAATGTAAGCCGGCCGCGGAGTCGAGAATACAAATTATGTAAAATGCCTCCCTCTTTGTAAAGCATTTTTTGTTCTACCAATTTATATCGCAAAGCCGATAGGGCGCCCTACAGCAATTTAAAAACGAATATGTAAACAGGTGCTAAACTTGAAACATACCTTCGCTTACTGAGATGACATTTGGCGGTGGGAATGTCGGTTGATTGTCATTGACATCAACAACGTTAATTCTGAGAGTAGCCGTCCCCGTCATCTGAGGATTGCCTTCATCAGTAGCTATTACTGTTAGCTTATAAGCTTCTCTTATTTCTCTATCGAGAACTATGTTGGTTTTTACTGAACCCGAAAAGGCAGGCTCAATAATAAATGCGTTATCGTGATTACCATCAACAATGTGATAAAGTATTCGCGCATTTGCTCCCCGATCTCCATCTTTAGCAGCTAATTGAACAACAAACTCTCCTTTTGTGTTTCCTTCTAAAACATTTGCTATATATTGTTGTTGTGTAAACCTAGGAGCGTGGTCATTTTGGTCCAAAAGATTAACTATTACATTGCAATAACCATACAAAATAGGAGCGCCTTCTGTTCTGGCTACAACTACTAGTTCCCTTCTTGGTCCCGGATATGATTCATAATCTAAATTTGCTGAGTTGTTTACCCTTATGAGGCCGGTATTAGAATCAATTTCAAAGGCATATTTGTCATTTCCATTGCCAAATTCATAAATAATTCTTTGCCGACGTCCGTCACTTCTCAGTGCTGTTACTTGTAAAACATCCTTTCCGTATTGTAAATTTTCATCAATTGTTACATTGTAAGTAGAATTTTGAAAATTAAGGGTTGGTGTTTGGTCAGAAAAATCTCCAACACGTAATTCGATAAGACCTATTGAGCTCTGCGGGGGATTTCCTTTGTCTTTCGCTATTACTTTAAGGTGTATTAATTTACCGTTTTCACTAGCTAAGCTTTGAGTAGCAGTGAGAACTCCCGTAGTTGGGTTTATGCGAAACTTGTGATTTGACGAATCTAAGAGTTCAAAAAGTATTTCAGCATTAGTGCCTATGTCATTGTCACTGGCTGAAACACGTATTAGACTTTGCCCAGGAGGAGTTAATGTGGCCATTTGTTCTTTGAATGGATATTTGGTAAATACAGGCTTGTTGTCGTTCACGTCATTAATAGTAACTTCTACGGAAACTCTTTGCGACCGTGCTACATATCGACCTTGATCTGTGGCAACGGCATCAAAACGATAGCTACTAGTTTTCTCACGGTCAAAGTATCTAAAAAAGAAAAACATTGATTTAAGTATAACGTTGCAAAATTCAAAACACCTGTTATAACAATATACTAAAAATTAATATTTAGATTAATGTACAACTATTACATACCCAGTTGTAAATATAACGCCAGTCTTGTTATCTATTCTGAATAGTCCTTGACTTTCATTTGCTAATGAATATACTATTCGTTTATTATAGCCTAAATCTGCATCAGTTGCTCTAACTTTAATAATGGACGTGTCAATGGATGCATCCTCAGGAATCGCAGCAGAGTAATGTCCTGTATCAAATACAGGGTCATTGTCGTTCTGGTCTTCAACCATTATAGTTAAATTACAAGATCCTTGCAATGCTACTGGTGAACCGTGATCGTACGCGGATATTGTCAAATCATATCTCGACTGAGTTTCTCTGTCTAAAGTTTTTGCTGTGAGTTTGCCTGTTGTGGCATCAATCGAGAATTTGTTTCCATTATTACCAGATATAATGCTGTATGTAATTATACCATTAGCTCCTATATCTTTGTCTGTTGCTGCAACTGTATGTATAACTTCAGGCTCATTATTCTCAGGTACCGTTAAAGTATAACAGGATCCTTGTTTAAATGAAGGTGGGTTGTCATTAACGTCTAAAATACTTATAGATACAGTAGCCACATCGAAGTTTGTCGTGGACTGAAAAGTACTTGAATCAGTAACGTAAACAGGAAAAGTATACTGATCTGCTTCTTCTCTATCAATTTTAGTGGTAACAGTAACTGTGCCGAGACGTTCATCAATGGTAAATTTATCACCAGCAACGCCAGATGGTATCATAAAGCTCAAGTTACCTGGAATAAAAGTAACATAATTTAATATATATGAACAAATTATTTCATGTTTATTCCACTTTTAATATTTATACATAAATAATATACACACCTGAATTTCCTCGAGATGACTTAGCTGAAAGTCTTGTTACGAAACTGCCTGGTCGAATATCTTCGCTAATATTGGCTCTATAATAGGAGTCTGTAAATCTTGGTGGTACATTAGTAGACTCTTGTAAGCTTAATAGTAATGTCATATGGCTTTGTCTAGGAAACGGCACACCATGATCAGAAGCAGTTAAATTCAGCTTATATTGTCCTGGTCTTACTCTTGTAAGGTCTGAAGAGAATTTCTTTGCCAAAGTGAGCTTACCAGTATTATATTCTATTGAGAAATAAGCGTGGTCATTTCCTCCTGATATGAAATATGATATTCTTCCGTTATCTCCTGAATCTGTATCAACTGCCAAAGCTTGGTATAAAATACCAGAAAGAGTATTTGATGTGACTGATACTTTATTTGCCGACACAAAAGTGGGAGTATTATCATTTGCATCAATAACAGAAATGTGGACTGTTGCTGAAGTTACCAATCTCTCAGATATATTAGTTGCAAGATCAACGGCTTCGACAACTAACCAATATTCTTTTAATGATTCATAATCGAGAGGCGAAATGAGACTCAGAGAACCGGTTAGGGGATCTAAATTGAAAACATTTTTACTAACTGGTAGAGATGATATTATATGGTAATTCAAATCTCCGTTAGGGCCTGAATCTTCATCTCGAGCAGTGAAATTATAAATTGTTGTGCCAACAGAAATTATTTCAGAAACCTCTATGTTAATAGGATCTTGATCCCATTGAGGTGCGTTATCGTTAACATCGATAATTTCGATACGAACAGTGACAGCACTACTTTGCGGGTTGTTTGTAGCTGATGTATCCAAGGCTCTTACTTCCAACCTGTACTCGTCTTGTATTTCTCTATCTAATTGTCTTGCAACAACCAAAGAACCACTTCTTCTGTCTATTTCAAATGTGCCGGGAGAATAGTCTGATGTAAGTGACATTAGTAAATATGAAATTTGTTTCTCCTCGTCGTCATTTATCGTATTTTCATGTAAGTCGCTATCGCAACATGCTACTATACCGACTATATGACCAATTTTGGCATCTTCTTTAACCTATTAAACAAAAAAAAAAAATGTATAAATAAAATAAAAGATAGATAATAGTTAATTTTTATAAAAAAATATAACTTTACAAATGAACATAATGTTTGATACTCACTTTGAATGATAAACTAGAGCTTGTGAATGTTGGTCTATTATCATTTAAATCTAGTACTTCTACTTTCAATTGTCGTACAGTTTGTCTTGGTGGTAGTCCTCCATCTGTAGCTGCGACAGTTAGACGATAAATTGATCTCTCTTCATGATCCAGAACTGTATAAAGAAAATAGATATGAATACCAATCTTAGAATGTCTAAAAACTCATATCTCACATCATTATGGTTTGAAGAACATGTTATTTTATAATCATTACCTGTACTCGTTTTGATAACGCCTGTATTTGAATCAATTACGAATACGCCAAAACCATCCATATCTCTTTCATTTAAAATGGAATATACCACAGAGGCATTTAGTCCATTGTCTCTATCTATAGCTTTAACCCTAGCCACTTCTGCTCCAGGCTGTTGTTCTTCTCTTACGCTAACTACATCTTCCCTGGGATCAATTATTTCTGGTGAATTGTCGTTAACGTCCGTTATTTTAATTGATATTGGAACTCTGCTTGACCTGGGAAGGGATCCTTGGTCTCTTGCTTCAGCAAATAACGAATAGGAGTTTTTGAACTCACGGTCTAAAATTTCTTTTGTTGTTATAATTCCTAAAACAAAAACATATATTTAAAAAAAAATGTTTATAGTAATTACTTTGAAATCATTACTTGTAGAGACTTAATTTAAAAAAGAAGTTATTAATATTATAACCTACAAATAAATTTTAAACGTTCTAATGTTGTAGATAGCTCATTTTTGACATCAATTATGTTTTATTTATGTTATAATTGTTTAATAATAGTTATGTTTAGATTTATTTTTAAATACTAATTCAATTCAGAGAATAATTAATGTGAACTAATATATTAAAGTAAAATATATTTCATCAGTGTGAACACAACTGTAATACTAAAAAGATTTTAATTATATTTTTAATCAAATCAAGAGCTCCTCACAGTAATTCATTTCGGTGCATGTAAAAATAAAAAGGTATCCGGCAACCAAGCGGGTTGAACGTGTACGTCCTACACGTACATTTGTAACTTATGAACATTAAATACTCGACGACAGTATCTGTTATGGTGAGGCTCGCAATAAAACATGGAAGAGTAACGTGAAGCTTCTACAAAGCAATATTTTAATAATAGTTAATGGTGGGTCAAGGCGATTGCGCTTGCGCCGACGTTTATAACTTGCACTTGACGCGCATTCATTCATCGTCGCTGCCACTTGTGACAGTTATTAAAAACTAAAGAACAATATTAATATCGTTGTTTTTTTACATCCGTGATATTACTTGCGAAAATTGATTGTTGTTATATTTACTTGCGCAATTAAAATATTAATTAATATTAATATCGAAAATGTAATTGAATTAATAACATATTAAATTTTTTACGAAACCTTTTTACGACCTTGTTAAAATACTTTATTTATTTTTATTATCGACGAAACTTGACAGTCATGTATGGGGAATCGAAAACGATCTTCATACATATGTATAAATAACATGTACCGTTCGGGTTGAAATCGTCAATAATTGGCATTAAGAATTGATTCAAGTATCCGCAATTCGGCGTCAAACGCCGTCTTTGAAACGCCGACGAATAAAACAAACAAGTCACGAACGATTATGGACATAAGAGGTTGAGTGTTGCCCACCGAAAAAGCACCTGTTGAAATCTGAATTCCCTATCAGTGGTACCGACCGCATACAGTTGTCATGGGCAATGATTTACCGATTCACATGGGGTTCGGTCGCTAAAGATGCGCTAACTAGCTCGCGGGGTGTCGATCGCTGATAAGCCAAATTGAGATGGAACGTCCCTCCATTGATCAGTCAGTTAAAGGCGATAACGACTAACCCCTCCTTTATTAGCCCACCATCGATATGCAAACAGAATTAAAAATGGTCACGAAACGAAAGCCTATTCACTAATATCACGAATCGAAGCTTTTATGTCCATACTATAAAATATATACTAAATAATTGAAAAACACAATTTAGCAGATTTATTTACAAGTTAAACAAATCAATATTGTTTTTGTGTTTCCAATATTAGTCCTAAATACAATGAAAAGATTCCACGAATATATAATCGAAAACGATATTCATGAGATGGTCGACAAACATTCTTCAGACTGCTCCCTATCCTTTAAATTGTACAGGTATTAATGCAGTTTTGTTTATTTAAGTATATTTATTTAGTCGACGAGTCTTAAGTCAAAATACACTTGGAGTTTTAACTTTCAAAGGCACCGGCTAGTTAAACAAAGTAGAGTGGTTGACTGCAGGGATAATTCTCGAACTGATCAAATAGTATTGAGGATGCTCGTTGAAATTACGGTAAATTGCATTGTTTTAACTAAGTGAAATGTCATATGGACACCATTATAGATTGTAAATTGTTATCTATATTGTTGTGATTTGTTCTTTGCTATAAAGATACTTGGGCTGTTTTGGTTCTAATAGAAAAAAAATAATATTAATTTCAATAAATTATATAATGTTATTGCTTGATTTGTTACCTGTATTGGGATTGACGACGAAGCTTGTATTAGAGGGGAACAAGCTAAATCTAATTGCAGCATTATCTTCTAAATCTGCATCAGTCGCTGATATCTTTCCAACGAACGCACCAGCTTTCTGATTCTCTTCAACTCGAAACTCATAGGCGGTTTGTGAGAAAACTGGATCATTATCATTAGCATCTACCACGTTGACAATAAGGCTGGCAGTCGCTGACAGCGGCGGGATACCATTGTCTGTAGCTATTATTGTCATTTTGTGTTTAGCTATCGTCTCTCTATCGAGAGGTTTAGCGAGGTACACCCAGCCTGTAGTCGGTTGAACTTTAAAATGCTCTTCGTTTGTATTATTCTCAGATACGACGCGATAGGTTATGCGCGCATTGTTACCGGTGTCCTTGTCTATGGCTTGTATTTCTAAAATCTGAAAGAGAATTGTTCTTTAAATAAAACTTTAATCTTTGTAAAATCGTTAAAATGTATTCATGGTACAATATTATTTAAAGTATTAAATATTTGAAAATATCATTTAAAATAATAATGGCAATCTGACATTTTTACCACAAAAACATAATCACGCAAATGAAACTAATACCGAGAAACTTGTTTCATTTGAGCGTTTTCACTGATTATTATCAATCGACGTTGCCGTGAGAATAAAAAAATGCCTAATTACAGATAAATTATAGATGATTTCGATGAATCTATCAAATTATTATGTATGTACTTAAAATGAATTTATTAATTATACTTTATAGGATACTCGTTTGCTAAATTACTATGATAATAAATTCAATTATATTTTGGCATTTAATATTTCAAAATGGCATAATTTTTGTTCGTTGTGGATTATTTAATACACACCCCTCTCCTTACCTTTGAATTAACAGCATCAGACTCCAATACATTAGTGCTGTAGGTGTCGTGTTCAAATATTGGAACATTATCATTAACATCTTGAACATCTACAGCGAGTGTTAGATTGGCACTTAACTGTGGGCTTCCATTATCTTTGGCAGAAATTATGAGCGTATGACGAACGAGATTCTCATAATCTAATGATCTGTAAAATTAATTTTATGTTTCTTTAAAAAGTTATTAAGATAAATAAGATTTTTATATTATTATGCTTAGTCTACTTTATAAAAACTCTTATTTGTATAAATAAACATATTGTATTGATATGTTAACTTCAATTATGAATTGCTTAAGTTTATATAAAAATAAAAATATATAATATTAAAATTGTGTATTACCTTAACAAGGTGACTAATCCGTGTTGAGGGTTCACAGCAAAAGTATTGGACGGACCAGTAGCAGAGACGAGACTGTATGTTATTTGACCATTTTTCCCGCCATCCTCATCAGTTGCTCTTGCAGCATACACCACGGAGCCGATGGCAGCTGATTCAGCGACGGACACTCTTACTGATGACGTCCCAAATTCTGGAGCATTGTCGTTCACGTCTTCTAATGTTATCTGGACCTGCACATCGTTCAATAGGTGTATTAATAAAATGATTTATCACATAATTGCACACTACTCGACGACCTCCGTGGTCGAGTAGTATGTACACCGGTTCACATACCCATGTGAACCACTCCAAGGTCCTGGGTTCGATTCCCAAAAGTTCATTAGTTTTCCTTGTTGTCTTTGTTCTGGGTGTTTGTGGTACCGCCGTTACTTCTGATTTCCATAACACAAGTGCTTTAGTTACTTACATTGGGATCAGACTAATGTATGTGATGTTGTCCATTTATATTATTTATATTTATTTACATTTATATATTTACAATTAATAAATAAGAAGAAACAGTTTATACCGTTACAACAAAAGTTTAGATACCTATGCAACGTAGTAATAGTTTATTGAGTGAAACAAAAAAGCTATAATGTATTTTCAAGTTCAAAGCCGACGCGTAAAAGTGTTAGATATATTTTTTTACATTGCAAATGCTTAAGATTAAAGTCTAAATGATTACAATCTCTCAATAATTGTACCTGAGTCTGATCATAGCTCGCTGGATTCCCAACAGCAGCTTTGACATTAAGCAGGTATGAAGAAGTAGTCTCTCTGTCCAACTGCCCTGAAGTCCTGATGGCACCAGTGTGAGGTTCAATTGTGAAGCGGTTATCCACATCTCCAGAAACGATGCTGTAGCGAACTAGCTGCTTACCTGTTAAAATATTTATGTTTTAGAACAAAATATTGAAAATTAAAGGGGAATCAGAAAGGCAAAACCCAAAAAAAAAAAAAAAACTTATAATTAAAATAAAAATGATTGATGAAGCAAGATATATTTCATTAGAGAACGTTTAATCAATTATTGAAAATATTGAGGAACTCGTCCTCTTTAAAACTAGGCTAGAGCAGTTGTTAGAAGTACTTTGTTTAAATTTCGCCAAAAAATGGCTCTGTGATGAACACACCTAAAAACTAGATATATGATTTTAAAAACAACTATTTGAACATTTTGATAAACAACTTTATTAACGACACACTTGTGTTATAAGAAATCAATGGAAGCTTTAAACAAGCTAAAAATATGCCGTAACATTGTTGCCTCACTTATTAAGGGGCGCGGAATATTTGAAATATGCGGTTAATTAGGTCTTAGGTGCTAAACTTAAAAACAATGGACGATTTACGTTCGCTTATAGGACATTTGTACATACTTATTTAAGAAAAAGAATCAAAGAGTAATTGAGGAATTTGAATCAATTTGTTCAAGAAAGAAAAGTTGAGATTGAATTTCTTCAGATTGTACTCATCGAACGTGAATACTGATTTTTATTGAATTATAAATATTTATGAATTCAAATGTTTTTCTGAACCACTTCCGAATTATCAATGACGCTAAACTCTTAACTCGTTATCGATATGAAGTTATCTATAAAAGGAATATGGTATCGAAATGTCATTTGTGGGAGTTGTGTTTAATAAACCTCATCAGCTGTTACATGTTTTTTTTTTCGATCATAAAATTAGTTCAGATATAAGATATATTTTTTAAAGGAAATTTTAATTAGGCTTCATTTTCAACCCAGATTGCGTCTCTTTAAATAGTAAATCTTTTTTTTTGCGTTTCTTCAAATACGTCAATTTGCAATGTAATGCTATAAACTTTCTTAATGATCAAACGTGACAATTTAAGAAATAAATACACCCAAATCTATTTACAGAAGCCAAACTGAACGACAGCCGAAAACCGCTTTATATCTATCAAATTTTAATTGGCACTTCTCACAGTGTAAGCGATTCAATGTCGTATATTTTTTTTCGCCCAGCCTCTTTTTGCCGGAGCGTTTTTTCGTCGGTCGTTTTCGGCAGGACAGTTGACGCAATGAGATTGATATACGGTCTTATTCGTCGACGTGCCGGGCAGTCTTTGTTTCTGTAACTGGTCCACGAATCCCCTCCCCTGCGGCACTCCCGCGTCCTCCCTTTGTCCCTTCCTCTTTATACAGTCTGTGATGCGATTGTCTTATTTTCGAAGATTTTACGGCGCGACTTCAATGTTATGTTTGTTTTTGAATTGTCAATTTTCGGCATTCGTGGAGATTTCAATAGGTTTGCAGTTCAATATATAAAATTGAAAATTATGTATTTATACGAAGTTATTCTTAAAACTATCTGAATGGTAAGTCTGAGATGGATACTAATTTAAATACTGCAAAGAATTTAAAAGTGTATCCGTATGTTTTAAAAATAATTTATCAAAATAAACCTGTCACGTTATAATAAAGATTAATTTACGCTAAAACGATATGAGGCCGTTACGAAGTATTTCCAACACTAACATTCATAAGTTAACAGACAGGTGTATTTAACCTTTTGTCTGACACCCAAATCAATTCATTAGTCAAATGTGGTATACTTGTCCTCTTTCAAAATATATTCACAAATGCCCTTCTAAATTGAAATCACTAATGGCACCGCGATTATCTCGCTCACGAGACTACATTGGGCTTCAATTAAGAGTTGTAAAGATCTTCTATGCGAATTATTCGATTCTCGATTTGAGTTTAATGAATTAATTATCTGAAACTTCGATTATCTCGAAAGGGCATTGGGATCGAGAAAGCTTGGCTCATTTCTGACTCTTATCGGTAATCAGCTGGCCCTTTTTAAATGCACCATTGAAAACAGTTAAATAGAATATTAGTATAATTTAATTGTCCAATATTATTTCGGGATTTTCATATAATTTAAAGACAATATTGTGTAAATATAATATAGAGGTATGTACTAACGAATATTCTGTAATGATTATCTTAATCAATTTGAGAAATCCAAATATTTTTTGCCACTTTAAGTCATTATCATCAAACATGGATTTTGATTGCGATTTGCAACCGTCATGGATGTCTCAAGTAAACACTTAAACACTAAGCATTTTAACACATAAATCGTGTAAACAATTTCAGTTCCAGTCCGCCCAAATAACGTTGGATAAAAAGTTGAAAATAATTGAGCTGGTGTTCAAAAAAGAAGTATAGAAATTTCCAGGCAAAAACTGTCGTCGAGGGTTCGGTTTGTTGACCTCGAATGGAGGTTGAATTTATTCGGTTGCGCGAGCGCATTCGACTCCAGCCCGACCGTATCCTTGGATTTCTCGGGATTGAATTTCAAATTTTCAGTCGTGTCGTCTTGCAAGAAAGCGTGAACCACATCTTGATTTTTTGAGAAGTAAAAAAACTTGACGTTCACAGGTTCACCTTAGATGACCTTGATAGATTATGTGTGTTTGTGTGTCTATTTATCAATTATGTATTTATCTAGCATTTGCCTGTAATCATGTTTTATATATTTTCTCATATGACCTCGTTTTTATCTAGAATCATATTATAATTGTTGTATTATTAATGTCTTATTTAGTTCGGTCAACATTTAAAACACACAAAATTTAAATTCTAAAGAGTATTTTTTTTTACTTCAAATAATAAATTAGTTTTGACGCCTTCAAAGACAATATTAATTACCTCCATATACAACATTTGGATAAAAGAAAAATAACAAAACACAATAATCGAGATGAAAGAAAATATAACAAAAATGTGTGTAATGTTCTCCTGACCGATTTCGTCCACGGGTGTTATTCTCGCTAATCTTGCCAACTTCGAAGGATATAATAATATAGCCGGCTAGATTATATGTATACGTATATTTGCAGTAACCATCCCTAGCTCTAATCTCACTACACTCGAGGTTGCCTGTAAGAGACCGCTAATAGTGATAAGGCCGCCTATGCATATAGTTTTATTTTCTTTACTGCTTGTTTTTTTTTTGTAACAGTATGCAATACAGTTTTTATATATCTGTACCTTCAATCTCATATTCGAAGGACAGCGATCAGATATGAACGAAGAAAGAGATGAGGTGCCTCAAGATATACCTACTTACTTAATATTTTTGACGCAAAAATCTGATGAATTTTATAGAACTGACCTGGGATTCAAAACCTTATTGTTGGCAAGCTTGTCTGGGTAGCTGTCAGACATCAGACAATTACCGCCTAAAAACAATACTTACTATCGCTGTGTTTCGATTTTACTTATGAGTAAGCTCTTATAAGTATAGGCACAAGGAACATAACATCTTAGTTCCCAAAGTTGGTAACGCATTGGAAGGAGTTGTTGATATTCCTTGGAGCACCAATGTTGGACAGTGGTGACCATTTTCTTTTAGGGTGGCCCATTTAGCCGTTCGAATATTGATATTATAAAAGAGAAAAAATCTCTTTATTTTAACTTGTACCAGTTAGTAACCTATATACATACAAATGAACACACAAATACTTATACGATATTTATACGAATTATTTTAATCAGATATAATGGCCCAAACGAATTTGAATTTAACGAAAGTCATCAAACCAAACATTTACAACATTTACCAAGACTCCGATATTGAGTTCCCATTTGTGAATCATGCTTAGGAATCGTAGAATTCATTGTTTTTGTTATGTTCTCGAACAAGATTCTAGAATTTGAACTGTCGGCCACACAGAGCAGATAAACGCGTCAGGTTAAAGTTTAAGCCCTTTGTATATTATACTTAGAGAAAACTCGCCATACTTTACATAATTGAACACCAACTATTTTATGTAATTCGACTACCTCCGTGGTCGAGTAGTGTGTACACCGGTTTTCATGGGTACGCCACTGCGAGGTCTCGGGTTCGATTCCCGACCGAACCGTTGTTACTACTGATATTCCATAATACCAGTGCTTTAGCTACTTACATTGGGATCAGTGTAATGTATGTGATGTTGACCAATATTCATTTATTTATTAATAAAGGATTCTCATTTTAAGAGAACCGGCCAGTCAGTTCTCATAAAACTTTAATCATAGCCTAAGATTGCGGGTTCAAAGTCGGGTAAGCACTACAGATTTTATAAAGTAATATTATGCTTAAGCTGTTCTAAGCTTAATTCATCTCATGCTCGGCGATAAAGAAAAACATCATGACAATAAAAATCTGCCACATGAACCATTTGGTAGTTTATTTATAATAGGTCGGCGGATTTATGGTAAGGGTTCAACAACGGCCAGACAGACATTGGCGCCGAAAAAATTCAAACTATTGGAACCAACCTTGGAACTCCAAACTGGAACACAACAACACTAAGCATTTCTGCTTGGCAATAGAATATATGATAAGTGAGTTGTACCTAGATGTGCTTGCCCAAGCCCTACAATAATGCAATAGTAAGTTCCCAACCTTATCAAAAGAATTAAGGTTATAGTTCAGCAGTCATATATATGCAGGATCATTTTCATCATCATCCTCCTGCCCTTGTTCCAATTTACTTGAGGTCGGCGCAGCATGTCTTCTTCCATACTTTCCTATCCGACGTCACCAGTGAGATTAAGTATTTGCGGGATGTCACTTAATAATTATTTTAATCTCAAATGTTATAAAGGGAATGTCAACAATTGCATAAATCTTATCAATCATTACGCAATAGCAACAATTAATAATTGTTTTCGTATAAATAAGAGTGCTACTAATCATATTTCGATTAAATATCGCCGAGACCACACGCGTGTTCATTAAATTATCGATTGGTGTAACTTTAATTTTATTAGTGAAATTTTCAAGATAAATCATAATTAGTTTCGGGTACTTGATACTTTATGTTATTCTATTCCGGTTTTAATAAAAAGGTCTTAATAGCTGAGACTGGCGATGCGGAAGTTTTGCGGCTGTTGTAACTCCTAAGGCTATTGTGGTACTAGACTTTAAGATTAGTTTGTGAGGATGGTTTAAATAAATAAACTACTATAACCAATTTTATAGTAGTAACAATGATGAATGATTCGTTAAATGTTGAGTATTTACGGTGATACGCCATTTTGATACTTGTATCCTTTAAATGTCATAATTATTTTAATCAATGTCGCGTATCTCTTTCTGACATTTCACGACTGTGTCCTTCGGCAAGTTTCGATTTCGTTCTTAACTCAGAATTTTAGTATACTTAATTATTTTATCAAATGGTAGAACGGTTATTCTACGTCTATTGGTTATTTTAACGCCATACATCCTTAGAACTGTGTGCCGGTATGAAGACTAAACTAGCCCAGGGTTATTTTAGGCACGAGACACATAACATATTAGAACCCATTTGGTTTAAAGTGGTTTATACTCTGTGGAATGTCAACTAGGTAAATTATTCGCTAAAAAACTACCGTCTGAGAAATAGTTACGTTCCTCAAAAACATTAGGTCACTTAGCCCCACTACTACAAAGAAGACGACCTTGAATCCCCAACAATCTTTCGTACACCGTTACGGCGACATCCGAATTTTTTAAATCTGTTTCTTAGTCGATTCTTTAGGTTTATAGCGCAACTAAATAGTTTTGATATTTTTCTCAGCGAACGTGTAAACTCTATGTTAGAAAGTATGACTTTTCTAACTTGAACGCTTTCTTTTATAATTCTTACTAAGAGTGTGTTCATTCACTAAATGTTAACCAACCAGTTTAAGTTGTAATATATATACGAAATAAATCCATGCAACCGCCTTTATTTTAATTCTGACACGTTTCATATTTATTCATATTAGGACTATACTTCTTAACTCATAAAACGCTAATACAAATTGTAGCAGTTGCCACAATCACAACATTGGAAACCCGCGCCTGTCTGAACTCATTAAATTATATTTTTTTAATTAATGGACGTTTATCTCCGGGCGAGTTAGCTATAAATCTGATGGGGGCGTGCGTTTGGGCAATGGTGTTCAATATTATGGTGCTCTTTCTAATTAAACTCTGAGCTGAACTGTCCGTCAGTCTGTGTGGTCTAAGTTGTAAACTTAAGCTATTCAAATTATTTGTTATAAATAAAAAGTAAGAAATTTTATTCCGAATAAGAATAAGAAAAGAAAAAATACTCGAAATTCATAAAGCGATTTGTCCAAATGAATTCGACTAAAATATAATTTAGAGTCCAAAAAACTTATAGGCCTCAGTCTATTTATTTAAAAAAAATATTCTAGCGGTGTTTCGTGTTAATACAGTTACTTTTAGAATTAAATGGGAATAGTTGAAAAATGAAAATCATCAACAAGAAACCAAATGTTCACGCACAGCATGACTATTAGTGCAAGATGTGTTCTACAAAGAATAAGTTCCAATTTTAAATTCCTAAAAGTCGAATATTACTGTTCTTTTTTTAAATATAAAAAAATATATATCGAACGCATGTTGCCATGGAAACAGAGAAATGGAAAATAAATCATAATTAACTTCTGCGAAGTTCGTATAAGTTTACTTCCGACCTTTTATACTAAAAGTAAATATGATTTCGTTTCCAAGTGCAATCCACGTTTGTTTGCACCAATCACACACAACACAATGCTATTATTTTTAGCCGGTATCTTCTCAATCTAAAGATTTGATTTGCAATATTGCTTCCACCGATCGAAGTTTAATTGCTTAAAAATTTATTAATATCATTGCTGGCCACAGATAAGTTATATTTTCGGATATTTTTTTTTTTTTAATAATAATCTAATTGAGAAATTTATGGTCGTTGGTAAAGATAAGAAAAAAAGAAATTCAGATCTATAGCCATTTTATTTTAATCTGCGGTAATTTAAAGTTTACTACAATTATAATATTATTTTTTTCAGTCTTGAAAGGTAAGTGTGATTAAAAGAGTTGTCTACATATAAATATTCATAGGTGTTATATTGTTGTTTTCAAAAATGATTAATATTTGTCATTATTTTTGAAGCTATTTAGAACTTCTCTTCTGTCAAAATTATTCAATTGTTAATCACATATTTTGACCATTCCTAACAACGAAATTGATAAAATCTTTATATAACTTTTTCTAGGCTCTCAAATACCACCCATTTGCGTCAAGTTGCTTGTAAAAAAAAAAAACATATAAGTGTTGTAAGAATTCACCGATTCCTTTTCACTTGACAAATAACATTATAATAGCACTCGACGAGTATAAATTACATGTACGAGTGGCGAGGGTACACGTTTCTGAGTCCCTCAAAAACATGCAGCCTTCATCACGATGTTTTCTGTGTAAATTGTATTATTTGTTCTAAATGTTTGTTATTTCAACAACATTTCGATTTATTACTCCCTTACATGTACAATAATTAAATATTTTTATACAAACATGCCAATAAATAAATCGTTGACGATTCTAAAGTGCCTTTAAAATTGGAATACATTTTTTTTAAATTAAATGCTTTGTGAACCGGGTATTGATGATATAATTACCAATGTTACCATATTATAAATGCGCATACAGTGCACATGTGTGTGCACCAAGACAAGCTCGATCTCTATTATCTTTGATGATAAGGCTTTTGATTAGCAAGGCTGCGAGCTTGGCATTGCAACTAAACTCTTTGAGTTTCCATCTAAACTTGAAAACTTTTAGGATAATCCGAGCAGTAAATGGTAGACATTTGACTAAATAATAAAATGCATATACATTTAAATAACGTTATAAAAACAAAGCATTATATAAGCACCTTTGAGTTGTTCTACTTGAAATATTCAGGATAGAATGGTTTTTAAAGCTAACGCAGGTTCAAAATAAATATTGTACCGAGTAGAACAGGCAAGAATCTCAGTTGTTACACTTTTGTTTATTTCAAAAACGTAGCCATACACAATGTGCGAGAGTATTAAATTTCATAAAATTTAGCTTTTGGTTAAATTGATATTTGCCACTAACTAAGGTTATATTGTAGGTATTATTAGACGGAAGTGTATAAAGATCTATTTACACACAAAGGCTAGCTCCTCGCCCCTCTACGGTAAAGTACACCTAAAAATGAACGAACTCTATACACTATATTTACCCTTTTTTAATCGTCGAACGCACACTTTGACGTCACACGTCTTGTAAGCACGTTACACACTGATACTAATTAAATCATGTGACATTCTTCGCGATTTAATATATATAGTATATTATTTTATCTATATATACATATATGTATATGTTTACAAGTACATTTTTAATTATAATATCTATCTATTTGTCCGCGGCAACATCTTCGTGTTTATTTTTCAGGTTAATATAATGTTAATATTCAAATAGTACATTAGTAATATATATTTATAAGGAAAATATTAGCGTCTTATGATCAACTCATATAGAAAGATCCGTCCGTTTATAAAGTGAAATAGCTTAAAGGAAAGGCGTACACCGACACACGCAAGCTAAACTATGAATCTTAAGCGCCGCTACCTGCAATGGACTTAGAATAGCGTCCTAAGAAGTGGCACGTGATCACGATTTCCATAATATGACATGGTGACGTGACCATGATGACGTCATAAGTGACGAAATAGTCGGAAAATGTTAATAATTAATGTAAGCTGGCATGCTTTGCTTTACCATGTAATATTAGGATATAACATGGTAATGTAAAGTAGATAACATAAACACAAACAGTTATTTAATACACGTATTAGAATGAAATCAATTTTCTTAAAAGGATTTTTATTTTGCTAATTAATTCTTTTTTTTATGAAATAGGACGAGAATATAGGCCACCGTTGGGTTGTGGTCACCACCGTTCACAGAAATTGGCGCCGTAAATAATTTTAGTCATTCCTAGCATCTCCAATGCACCACCAACCTTGGGAACTAAGTTATTATAACCCTTGTACCTGTAGTTACACTAGCTCTCTCAACCTTCAAACTGGAACACAACAACGGTGTATTGCTGCTTGGTGGTAGAATATGTCAATTATCAAAATATACTAAGCTTCCACACTTTAACTCATTCTATATACGTTTCTATCACCTAAACCTAAACCCATAATCTGTTCATGATCGATGGCAATCATAAAAAAAAAAAAATTATAATTTTCAAATATTCAAAGTCTTAGAGACTAAAAGCGAATGACAAGTCGACGTTGTTCTAAAATTTATACGTGAGGTCGACGAGAGTTCCCGTCCTAAATTTCCTCGATGCCACATCTAATATATGCTCTCCTCTGAGACAACAATGGTCTCGCCGTGGAATTCCCATGGACAAGTGCTCCGCGTACTATAACGGTGGAGTTCGCAATTCAGTGATTTACGGGCCCTCCGCTCGCAACAGAATAAACGTGGCCTCGGAGAGAATAGATCTCTGTTACACCGTGATGTAACTTTTAAAATATTTCTAAAAAATTAATTTCGACTTTATAATTTCATTTTTCGATCCAAAATATTAATATTTTATTATATAAATATAGAATAAATATCCACTTATTATTAAATAATGAATCTCATAAAAATCATTTGTGCAATAGTTTGGGCAATAATTATTAAGGATGATGATTTGAACGTAAGAACTATATTTTTAATATTCGATTATGTTACGGTGTAACAAATGCTTTTATGGAGTCTAGTTGTATAAATATTAGTGAAACACAATTCATTGCCGAGTTATACAGCGGGCGCAGTTTATGTCTTCTTTGATTTACTATTGATGTACAAATGAATTTTAATATTCAGACGAACAACAGAAAAACTATCACCCATCTAACAGACTGATGTTAATGCTACAATAAAATTACGATATATATAACTCCAAAATTAATAAAATCGAAGTATACAATTACTTTAGACGTAAATATAAAGCTGATAAATTCGAAAGCGATTCAAATGGTGACGCCCATTAAATTTATTGCATTCATTTTTTATTCGTTCGAGTTACATCGGACCCGATCGTTAGGATTCCATGCATATTAACAGTAATACCTTGAATTAATTGCAATCAAATTACAGATACTCCTCGGCAATTACGTTACAAAACAGAAACATTGTTGGACGCGCTAGCGACTCGTACTGGCTGCGCCTGCGCACATCTTATTATTATGCCAAACAGAACTCGTCTGCTCCTTATTTCGTTTCATTTATGAAAGCAATTGTTTCTTTTGTAGAATTGTCTGGTAAAGCGTTCTACTTAGGACATTCATTTTTATTTTTCAGTTTCTAGTTTTAATTGATATCATGCAATATACACGTACGAACAAGTTCAAGTTCGTTTATCTTAACATAAAGTATAAACGCTTCAGGCTTTTCTGGTTTCATCACACGATTCCGTAATTTCATTATGATTATAGATAAACGTTTGGCTAAATAATTGATCATATACCGTAACTTATTATTTTGGATCCCAAAGTTTAACAGGGAGTACTAAATACATAACGATCGGTGGCTCCACCGACCGCTCGCATGACCAAATAACTTGCGATGCAATGAAATTCTTTACTCGACACAAAATATTCCTCGTCATAAGATAAAATCGACACTAAATCGAAATTAAATGCGAGATATCGCTTCAAGCATACAAATATCGTAATTTCAATATATTTATAGGTATTTCCAGTGTCAATGATTACAATACAAAGTTATTCCGGTATTAGAAAGTATAAAGAGACATATAAAAGTGGTAGAAGCCAGGATAACGACGGCTGCTCATCACGTGATCGTGATCTTACTTTCATACAATGGCCGATTATGTATTTTGTGTTTGGATATCTGTTCTTTAGAGGTATGGTGCAATGAAGAGGATATGGTAAGGGATATATGTGGCAGATTGATTGATGTTCTAATTATGGTACAATAATAAAATTAGCTAATTGTTTTTTGTTAATTTTTGGGCAGCATTCATTAAAAATTCTTGTCAAAAAATATCGATTTAAATTATAAATAAGGTTTCAAAGGTAAATAACGCAATAGTTAAATAAACAGAATAATAGTTTTACATAATTCTTATAAAAAATGTAAGCAAAATAATTGTTCGTGTTTTTTTTTATTATTTTTTGGAACAAATGATACCTACAAACGCCCACGCCATGTAAAATTAATTTATTAACAAGATACTTAGTTTAAATTTGGAATTAAAGAATTTCGACTGCAAAATTGAGCCCTCACAATTCGTAACTAATTTATGTTAATTTCTCCCTGTTGATACATTTCACTTTATAAATTTCAACTAATTCTAGAATCAGTGATTATTTCAATGACTCATCTATTGAGTTATTTACCTATTCCGTATAACGTTAAACTTCATTGTAGTTCTCTTAGGAGCGTTAATCTTTTCGCCACAGCTTTTCCCTTAAATGGAGCTAAAAGTGTCACGAATTCAATAAATTTGTTAAAGCAAAATGAAGCTATACGGTAACTCGATTCCCCAGTAGTCCCCAGTATTCTAACATTAATATTTACTCAGCCTCTAAGTGTTTTTCTTTGTATGTAATCCCAAACGTCTGTCGTGTTTGCTTATGGTGCTTTCTATCCAAGGAATGTTATCGAAATGCATTGTGTGTCTAAATCTCCAACGAAATAATTGTATCTTATTTCAACGCTCATCACAATATCTTGTTTCATCATTAACAGTGCATTGTGTACTTTGAAATCTAAGATATTCGATTGCTTACCAAATATAATTTATTGATTCGAATTAATTATATAATTAACAATTAATATAGTTTAATGTTTATGTAATATAAATAAACAACTCACCACCAGTCGTTGCTTTCAGATTCCCAACAATGGTTCCGCTCCTCACGTCTTCTCGCACACGAAAATTATATCTTGGTTTATCGAACAATGCTGAACCAACCCCAGCAGGCATCACGTTCACATGAACCGTAGCCCCTTGCGGCGCGGCCAGACCACCGCCATCAGTCGCTGATACATCCAAATCAAACTTTCCATTAGCTTGTATCAGAGCTGGCTTCGTAACGAATATTTCTCCGGTGCTCCTATCTATACGGAACACGTCATTATCATTCCCATTCACGATCCTGTACGTTATAGTTCCGAATCTCCCTGAATCAGCGTCGCTAGCGGACACGGCTACTATCGGTTCGTTGCTTGATATCCTACCCTCCTTCAGAGAAACGTCGTAATCTTTCACAGTGAAGGCCGGAACGTTGTCGTTTATATCGAGAAGTTGAATCTTCACCATTGCGGTCGTCGACAGGCCCCCTGCGAATAAATAAATAATTGGTCTCTTGATTGTCTGTGTATTGTTGTAATACTATGTTTAATTGACAGGCGCTTGATTTATGCTGATGTCAACGCGTTTTCGTTACATGTTTGCGATAATAAAATGATGTCCGCTGTACTATGTGGTTGCTTTTTTTTTAAATTGTGGCGCAAATAACTTCGAACAAAACATTGTCTTACATTGTATTTGAACGGGATGGGAATATAATGTTTTGCTGATTAACGGCTTTGATGAGCAAAATTCTGAATAATATTTAAGCTGTATAAACCTATATATAGTAACCTGAAAATATTCGTAGAATTTTTTCTACCTATCTATCTATGTGATAATAATTAATTTTATTCATGAGTAGGAAAGTCGTCCTATATAGCCGAGGTTATTTATTGTTCATGAAAATCCTCGATAAACAGATACATCAGCAGAAAAATTTTCAGCTTGAAAAAAAATTTGGACAACAAAACATATATCATCATTTAATTAAATTAAACATACGTATACGAAAAAAAAGGATCGACTTAAGTAAACGAAACGCTTTACTTTTACATGACAAACAAAATATCCAACGCGTGAAAACATCTTAATTTCGTCCGACAAAAAGTTAATAAACTGAGAGAAATCGTCAGTTTCACTATCGAAATACGAAATTACTACCGAAATTCTCGTCCGAGGCTCGCAAAGTCGCCGCTCGGATAAAAACTTAAAGTAATAGTTTTACTTTCTCGCTCCATAAATCAGAGGTGGGACAAGCGCCGACACTTGTGGAATTTATACCCTCGCCAATTCGCCGGTGCCTTATTTCAGCCCGTATATGCATAGCTATATCCTCTGTCACTGTAAACTTATTGCTTCCAATTGATAATGAATGGGAGGACACAAAAAATCTACAATAGCCATTCATTGTTCTTTAATACTATGAGTAATGCGATTTATTCAAAGGCAAGGGTATGCTCGTTTTAAATTATCCATAATATGTGGTGTTCGAATACGTTTTAATTTTTCTATAGCGTTTCAATATTTGAATTCATTGGATGATCTCGTCTTATTGGCTTAGCGTATAGACTTTATGAAGTAAATACTGACTTATGACTCTCCGGAATATTGTTTTGTTTCTCTGGGAAACTAATATTGATCACAATATGAAGTTTCATTAAAAGCCAATTAATAAATTTGTATGATTAATACTCTGCTTAATATTCCCGGAGTATCCGCTCGGTGACCTCATAAAATTAATTACCTACTTGTGATTATTAAAGATGATTATTACCTCGATCGGTTGCTATGACGGGAAACTCGAAGTCACTGTTCGTTTCGTGATCCAAAGCACCAGATACACAGAGTTCTCCTGTGTCCGGTCTCACTCTGAACGCCTGGGAGAGGCCGTCGCCCAGTGTATAATTGACGATGGCGTTCACACCGCAGTCCGGATCGATTGCCGACATCTGTAAATAAAAATAAATGTTATAATAATCGTATAAATCGTATACGTATATATTAGTCCCGTGTTATAAAATATTAACCTAAACTGACAATATTATATATACATATATATTTTAACATAATGTATATCAGAATTATATAAAAAACATAGGCCTAAAGAAACTAAGTCCAAGCCTGTTGTTTGAAAAAAAAAAAAAAAACTTTACTGTATTAAAAGTTGATAATTTCCATTTGATATTATCCAACATGTACAGTAACATACATATAACGTATAAGTATAGCTTTTTGAAACAGTAAACCTTTTTATCGATATCAAACCCGTTTAAAAATGAAAGTCCTTGACTACATGAAGGCTGTTGTCATTAATTTATTACTTAAATACATGTTTCATTAATATTCACGACTGTAATTCTATTTCAAATTAGAAATATAATCGTTGTAACAGTAACTTGCTATAACACACGGTTCGATAAATGAATTATGATAATAATTCTATCATTATATTAACTTTACAGTGTGCATATCATCATTATAGTTCGACGGTATTTTATTTTCTATGCTTAATAATTTTAAGATGCAAAATCCTGTACTCTTTCGTAACGAGCAATGGGGACAGTCGTTACGTACGGGCTATCATATTCGGTTTTCCTTTGCGAATACACAAATAATTGTCTAAGCCCCGTCTTTAAGATAAGTATCGTAATTAATAAAAGATATTTAATTCTGGAAAATTGACAGTCCCTCTGTGGGGTCTATAATGCCCCTTGAGAGAACTTTAATGTTTCATCCTTTGATAAATATCATATTTTAATCATTTATAATATTTGTAACTGGATATTGTTGGTATTAAGGTACTTTATTTTTATTGAGGTGGCAATTTTTTGACGTAGTTTTAACTCTGAAATCGTTTTATCTTCCTGTATTTATTGCAATCATGGGATTAAAGTTAAAAGCAGATGTTACGGGGAGCTTGGTTGGTGCATTAGTCTGGTTATAAAGTAACCCTGTCAATGCTGCCAAATTGCTGAAAAATACTTTTGTCAACTGGCAACATTTTTCCTTGTCATTTTTTAAAATAAGAAACTGCTTCGAAAATCGAATTAGTATTTATTAGTGAACTATTATTAAAGATGACTTCAACTTTCTTAGTCTTACCTTCAGTTTCTGAAACTATTAACAAATTCAACTTCAATCTGGACGCTTATTGGTCGTATATGACGTTATCGATTTCCATTGACCAAAGAACATTCAGAATGCATTAAAGTTTAATCAGATTCAGAAACTGGAGTTTAGAAATAACTCGGAAGTAATACTTGTATTAAATAAAATAAGCTTAATATTTTTAAGATGATAACATCTAACTGAAATCGGCAGTTGACAAATTAATTTAACACAAATAGCGTGTCAGGAGGTAAAAATATGTAGAATTTTTATATCACATATTGACGACACATAAAATACGTACGCATTTTTAATTGAGTGTTGAGCAATTTACACTAAATTGAGACCAAAAAACTAAATGTAATGCTTTTCGGAAGAAAACTCAATACGTAATCGTGAATGGTACGAGACATTTAGGCAAGACTCCGAATGGTTCGTGGAAACGAGAACGCTTTCGGCGTTTACGGGTTTTTTAATAACAATATCCAGACTTTTAAATGTATTTCGATTGCATCGCAAATAAAACAATTTGACGTTTGAGGTGTTAAGTGGTAAAAAAAAAAGATAATCTCGCTACATTGTCGATAATTAGCCTGAAATCATCTTTTTCTCTTTATCGCACTGTACACCGTGGGCGACTTAGTAATTTATATGCGTCAAAAAGTTTCATGGGATTTTCGCTCGTATCGTGTGGAAATAAAGGATATAATTTCATTTATAAATTTGTCAGCTTCGTAAAACCAGTGCGGTGGTATGCATGTGACAACGCCTCCTGATTAATTGCGTCTGAGTGTAGGGAGAAGATAAATGGATGGTCTTGGAAAAGCAGCATTTTGTCAAGCGAAATAAGTCTTTTATAACTAGCGAATAAGAGTCAAATCAGATATATTTTCAGGTCATTGGTAATATTAGTCATTTAACACGTTTTCCTCTTGTCTTCATTGGTATGAGTTATTTTATGTTTTTTAATGCGAACTCAATTATCGTATCCTAGACCCTTCATACAGACCTCATCTTATTACATACAATGATACATTGAGCACTTCCTTTTTAAATTAAATGGCACGCCATTTGTATCTTTGTTAAAATAATTTTAATAAGGTTATCCATTTATATTATTTATAATTATCTGTGGTAAGAATTTGACATCGGCCATGGATACTTTTCATTATAATTGACATCTCATTTTTAATGAAATTACAAAAATAATTGACATCGCACTTTTCTGTAAGAAACCTATTCTGTAAGAACGAACTCTCTCAGATCAAAAGATCTCAGCGCAGAACACGATTGTGAAATTTCAAAATGTTTATTTATGTCACATAGTATATAATGGGTAATCGGGCAAATGGAACACCTGATGGTAAATGGTCACCACTGCCTATCGTCATTAGTGCTGTAAGAAATAATTGCTCAAATTATACAATTATATTAATACAACCATTAGAACCTCTTAGAGATAAATTATGTCACAGAATCCCAGACTCAAGTACCAAAATAGAAAACGACCCGTCTGATTAAGTACTATTCACTTATCAAATATTCTACCGCCAAACGGCCATACTTAGTATTGTTGTGTTTCGGTTTGAGTGAGCGAGTGTAACTACACGAACAAGATAAGATTCCGCAGATTTTTTTAACTTTGCCGATTCATAAATTCAAATCATTTGTAAAAAAGAATACATTGATGAAGAAATATTATTCAATACAAGATTATATAGATGATATAAAAGCGTGGAGCTAATACTTGTTGACTTCCAGGCGGGATGAATTATATACATGTAGTCAAATTTTTAAAAAGATTAACTACTGTGTTTCTTGCTTGCAATCTGCATTCCGAACCAATGGTAGCTACACATATAGTTTGTTGTTGAAATTAGCATTATTAGCAGCCTGTAAATTTTCCAACTGCTGGGCTAAAGGCCTCCTCTCCCTTTGAGGAGAAAGTCTGGAGCATATTCCACCACGCTGCTCCAATGCGGGTTGGCGGAATACACATGTGGCAGAATTTCGTTGAAATTAGACAAATGCAGGTTACCTCACGATGTTTTCCTTCACCGCCGAGCACGAGTTGAATTATAAACACAAATTAAGCACATGAAAATTCAGTGGTGCCTGCCTGGGTTTGAACCCGAAATCATCGGTTAAGATGCACGCGTTCTAACCACTGAGCCATCTCGGCTCTGTTGTTGAAAAGCCTAGTTGAAAGTATATTTTTATTTTGATTTTGAGATACAAAACATCTTAGTTCTTAAGGTAAATAGCGACATATAGATAATTTAATATTTCTCACACCGCCAATGTCTACGGGCGTTTGTGACCTTACACATTTGACATCAGACTAACTACGTCATATAAAAAAAACACAGTAGACAGGAATAGAAAAAGCAGTAACGTAAATAATATCCTATCTCTTAAAAACGTCTCACACATTGCAGGACAAAAAGACAACATATATTATCAGCTCTCAAAATATGACGGTACGAGATAAAAATGCGGTCGCCTTTTAAATTGATACTAAACTACTTAAGTTGTTTATATTTAAATTTTCGAGCAAGTTGACAGCGGCTATTATCGACTACCTCGGTGTGGAAGATAAGAATGACCACAATGAGATTTATTGCACGCCCGCGTTTACACGGTATGTTTTAAAACATATATATGTATTTATAAAAGTGTTACTACTTTTGTTTCGCACGTCTCAATTAGGGAGTTTAATGGACGGCTAATATTTTAACGGCTGACAACACTTTGATGTTTTGCGTGCTGTGCGTTAAATTTAAAACAAGGCAGCATTTCGCTAGATTATACGTGAGTTATTGACTGTCGATTCTTGTTTTGAATACGATTCTTCCGTTCCAAAATGTCTTATTTTCAAATGGCAATGTTGAATGATTTGTCTCTTCGTCTTTAATACAAAATTAAAATCTAACTGGACTGAAAAGGAACGTTATTCTAAATAGGGTAACATTGAATAAATCTTTTAGAATTATGATTCTAAATTACTTATAATAACCTATTTAAAAAAAGAATAAAAACATCCTATCTCTTTCGCACGAACTTCAGATTTTAAAACATATTTCTTAGCATATATTAAAATATCCATTACATTATAATATCTCGTCTATTTAATCTGTGAGCGCGCATCATGGCTGTCACAAAGACGGTCACAAAACTATGACGTCACACAATTGCCTGTTCATAAAACTCGATGTAGTAATGAACCAGTCTTTCCAATCCATTTTACAAGATAAAATTAAATTACTTACGATTCGGAATATAGCTTACACTGAGAACTGACAAGTAAATCTGTACTTTATCGCAAATCAAATTACATAATGAGTCGACGCCCAACATAAATAAATGTAATATAGGTGTTTTATCCTTCATAGCCGAAACAAAAGAAGGTGACACCGCTGCAATATTAAATAAATTAAAATAAATAGATAATTTGACAAAACACATTTCCAAACATGATGTGATTGATCTAAGACGGTATAAAACATAACGTATAATACTGATGGTAAGTGGTCACCACCACCCATAGACATTAGCATTGTCAGAAATATTAACTATTCCATACATCACCGAATCGTCACCAACCTTGGGAGCTAATAAATCGTGACTGTAGTTACACTTGCTCACACCCTTTAAGCCGAAACACAACAATCCTTAGTATTGCTGCCTGGAGGTAGAATATATAATGTATAGGTAGTTGGTACCTACCCAGCCAAGCTTGTACACCCTACCAACAAATAAGTAAACTCTGATTTCTTTTACTTTCTGTCATTATTGATTTTACATCCAAAAGAAGACACAACATTATCTCACCAATAACTGCATTTACATTAACATTACATTAGCAGTCTGTAAATTTCCCACTGCTGAGCTAAGGCCTGCTCTCCCTTGGAGGAGAAGGTTTGGAGCATATTCCACCACGCTGCTCCAATGCGGGTTGGTGGAATACACATGGGGCAGAATTTCGTTGAAACTAGACACATGTAGGTTTCCTCACGATGTTTTCCTTCACCGCCGAGCACGAGATGAATTATAAACACAAATTAAGCACATGAAAATTCAGTGCCTGCATAGGCTTGAACCCGAAATCATCGGTTAAGATGCACGCGTTCTAACCACTAGGCCATCTCGGCTTAATTTTTAAGAATTAAGAATTTTATTAAAAATTTAATAACTGCATAAGCAACATTTATAGGTAGCATGTAGCATTAAGCAATTAAAGATCAGATACTGTCTAAACTAATTAGGCTAATTCATTGATCTGTGTCACGGATAATCAGTCTTCAATGCATCGCCTGAAATAAATTACAAATAACCTTACGCAACATTATTAATAACGCACAAATATAAAAAAAATCTAACTCAATAAGAATGTAATTTTGCAAGTTTATATATAATAACGATTCAATTATAAATAACAAGTGTGTCTGAACCCTTATTGGGATTAAAAATAACCTCCTCAAGTTATTTACTTTTAAACAATACCTCTATTCCATTTATAGCAAATAAAACTATCACAGACGATCAGCTTGCAGCGGACAACGCAATGGTGCTTCAGAATGTATAATTTATAAAAACAATTGCTACACATACTCGCGTGTACATGTGTACGTCAAATTCGAGTTACACGAACGTCTCATCTAAATGAAGCCTACATCTGCCCTGTTTAAGCAACAAAAAGGTATAAAATAAATGATTTGTAACAAAAATAATAAAAGTACAAAACCCAGTTCGGTCCTTCGTAAAGGACATTGTAATTCAACCTGATTGGCATACAATAATGAAATCAAATATAAACCATTTAAAAATTGTCCACGTTAAAAGGAAAAAGATAGCACGGTTGAAACAAAATCAAGAAGGACAATACCAGGGGCCGATTCAGAAGGATTTGTAGTGCCATTAGTTGTAGCTGATTCAATATTGAGCTGAGCGAAAGTGATTCTAAGTGTCTTAGGAATAGAGACGATTATAGCAAAGACGTTTGTATATTGCAATTAATGGAAGCGAAATTTTGATACTCATTCCTTTGCTATCGTCTCGGAAATTTGTCTCAAATATGTTGCGTATTACGATGCTAAAATATTCACTTAAGTTTAACGATTTTGTGAAAAGCGATAATTGCTTAGGCTTTATTATTATTTATATTATTTAGGTGGAGAAAATATTTCTGCTTATTTTTATGTTGACTTAAAAATAAGTAGAAATATTTTCAGAGATAAAAAATATTTTATACATATTTTAAGTGTATTTAATAACACGATTCTTTTACAAATAGGGAATATTATTTAATTATTTTTCGTTATTTATCAATTAAACTGCAGAAGAGTTTAAGAATATGCATCAAATTAAAAAAGAATATATATATATATATATATATATATATATACATTTAATGAATTTCACACTTGAAGTTCGTTCTATTTTTAAAAATAAAAGAGATAATTCACTTGCAAGGAAATAATAATGACATCACATATGTGACCGAATACAAAATCACCGTTAATAGGATCGGATAAAGACATAGGCGTTCATTAATCTCATTTAATTTAATAAAAACTCTGCATTGTAGGCAGAATGATGAAGAAATGTTCAACAGGTTTCACCTTTTCAATCTAGCCTATACTGGTATAGGTATGTAAAGAAAAAATATAACGAATCACTTAAATTGAAGAACTATCATTACGTATAAGCCTTTTAGAGATTACGACATGTCGGACGATTTGCAACTCAATTTAAACGTGTGTCTTGCATCAATATCGTGAGACCATTTGAACGATTGTCACGGAGCCGTGTTAATTCATGTAAATCAACAGTTTCATCATTTTCAAAATGTACGAATCCTGTTTTCAATAATATAAGTATGTACAACAATTTCATACTGTATACAATCCGTTACGATTTTATTTCAAGTTTAAATATTTGAAATTCGAATTAGTTTTGCTCTGAAGGACATTTAAGTAGAACCAAAATTAAACTTAATTTGAATTTTGCTTTGAAAAGGACTTTCGAATAATGTTTTAACGGGATTCATAATTTATAATGTTACAAGGGTTTAGAATATAGACACTAAAAAGGACCTTAGGGGGGGAACCAAGTAGTTTTATTTTCCTATGCTTATAATCACTACCTACTATGAAACAAAGTCGCTTTTCGCTGTCTGTCCCTATGTATGCTTAAATATTTAAAACTAAGCAACGGAATTTGATGCGGTTTTTTTAATAGATTTTAATATTTAAACATTATATATTTAGTATAAACACTGCACCCGTACGAAGCCGGGGAGCGTCGCTAGTTTAAAAGCAACGACTTCGTACTGATGCAATTAATGAATAAAAAAAAATCGAATAAAGAAAATTTTATATAAAAAAATAATTTATACCATATAGCACTCGGAATAATGAATTTTTTTTCAACCAAGTATTAAAAAATTAGTATTGGATCATTAGATTAATATACATTTTCCTCTTTATAACATAAGTATACATTTGAAAGTGTATTCATATTTGTTCAGCTTGAAAACGACTAATAAATATATAAATATAACAATGACTCATCCACGCGTTGATTACATTTAAAATAAATTTATTATATACGACATATCGTTTGTATTAAATGAGCTCTTAGCAAAAACTGTTCCACAATGACAGAGTCGTCAAGGCGTCCTGCCTAGCTTGACATGTCGTGTGCGTGGTTACTTTTTATATTTTCGCCAATCAGGTGTGATTTACAAGAACAGCTATATACGATTATATAATATAATAACACTATCAAGTGCAATTTAATTGTCAAAAAGTAACAAATCACTTCGTTATGCAGTTCGTTAACGGGTTGCGAGATTGCGACTAGAATGTTCGTAGGATTTTTGATTACGTCACAGTATACAAGAAAATGCAAAACCTTTAATAAAAACATTCAACTATATACGATCAAGGATCAAAGAGTAACGAACGTGCTACATTTATATAAATTACGACAAATAAGAACAAATTTAAATAATTTGGAGTGAATGTTGATTATGTCATCCTGATACATTTCCAAGGGCCGATCTCAAATGAGACTATGCAGGACATATCATAGAGCAGAAGCTTGCGCGTAAACACAGGTGCACTCAGTATTCTCTCACTCTCATAATTCGATGGGACGGCAAATCCAACCTGAAAGGAAAAAGTTCAGCTACTGGAACAATGGCTTTACGTGCTTTCCGAAACACTTCGGGCTGTTACTGATAATCTTTCGTTAGAAAACCCAATCACTTTTTATCGGCCCGACCTGAGTTTTGAATCCAGGACCTCAGGATCTGCGGCCTTATAATTAACCAATAGACCAACGAAACAATCAATTCAATTTGATTAAATAAATATAATATATAAAAATTTCAAGTATCAAGATTATTTTATCATCATGATTTATTTTTAATCGTCTGTCAGATTTACAATATGTCATCGAATACCTATATATATATATCAACTGTCGATAAACAGTGTGTCATCAGCTTTATGAACCGCAAAAAAGTCCCAACACACTAAGCCCGGTACGTGTATAAAAATTTGCTTCTTTTTAATAATAGACGTGTTCACTGATCTTTGCTCGCCTCCCTTTTGCCTTCAATATTAAATTTCATTGTCTCGAACGATTTGTTCTATTTGGTTTAATCAGTGGATCGATACGTTTGCTATTCGATCATATATCGTTTAAATAAACCGTTTTTTGTATCTTGTTGTATACTTCTACTTGTCTTAGGGTTCCGTACATTGGATATAAAAAAAAATCGCGTCTGTCTTTTCTACGTCTGTTCTGATCAATTCAGCAAAAAAAAAACGTTGGAAGTCATAGACAATCCAATTAGTTTTATTACGTAATTTCCAACGCGTTACATAAATAAACAATTTTCAATTTTGGGAAGACAATTACTAAACAGAAAAAAAAGTTTATCACGAGACCTGATAAGTGTTTTGAGAAATTTGAAGACAATTATAATTGTGTGAAGTTGAAATATCTATTTGAAAAGATGTTAAAGAAAATATATTAATATCCCCCGCGAGGCTAAAATACTAAGCCCAAAACTAAAAAAAAACGGTTTATTTTAATACAATCTAAATTAAATCGTACTTGAAATTGCAATAAATGAATGAAATAGACGGAATAGTACAGAACCATCACGACGCGCTTCTGATTCGTACTTAACCGGTTTTTGCATACGCTGAACCCAAAAAGTCTACTAAGTAGGTTAAATGGATGATCTTGAAAGTCTGACACGGTTACTGTAGAAGTACAGAAAACGAACATTGTGTAAAAAAACACATGAAATTCCATTAAAAAAGCACTTTTGAATCGTCATTTTACAGAATTATATTAAGTTAACCTACCACCGGTTCGGAATGTAGATTCTACTGAGAAGAATCGGCAAGAAACTCTGTAGTTAAATTTTTCCACCATTCCATTTGGATAATTCATTGGGATGTGCATATAGATGTCATTTATTGTTATAGTTAAACATGAATAAATTTATGCAATTATGTTTTGTTTTATCTCACTTTGCCTTCGCTTACCTCTGCAATAAAGTATAAATAAATAATAAAATGTGCATATAAAACCTTTTTAAAACAAAGTCGCGGTACAGAATCTGCAATATATCATCCAATAAAACAAAAATTACCTATACCGTGTCTTTTGTGGAGATTAATTTATCTTGTAGCGTGTAATGTATACGGGAACGTACCCACACAAATCGCGACGCATGCGCACGTCTTGAAGTGTGAAATGTACGGTCAGAAAAATAAAATACATATTATTATTTTTTTCACATTTATTACTTTTAATGCCACAGGTTTTTTTTGCTTTGAATTTTATAAGTAGTAATTAGGTTTGTATACAACAAAAACTTAAATACAAAATTAATTTCGATACGTATTACTCAACTTGGTTTTAAACAATTAATTATTACACAATAAAAAGTGACACGTGACGCAAAGTACATGTTTATATTAATTAAGTAATGAGTGATTTATTTCAACCAATTAATATCCGACTGCATATAAGAAGTTCTGAATTCGGCTGATTTTTTTGTGATTAAATTAATCGATATCTTTGGAAATTTTTAATCGATCGATGATTTCCTTTCTTATAAATCAGTATCTAGAATATACGATGGACTAAGGTGTCTCTTATTTTAATCGACTAAAAAATAAATAATAACAGACTATTATTTAAAAAAATAAAAACGAATTATTTTATTAATAAAATGAATATACATTTGAACTGCTCTGCGTACTCATTTGCGGAAGGGATACGCGATACCCGTGCGGTCTTGGTTGATGTATAATCTCCTTGAGCTTTGATTGGAACTGACCTATGGCACAATTTCGTTAAAACGACCATTGATGAACGTTTAAGTAACATCCATTTTGTCACAGCCACTGTCGACGTCATACTTCTTGTGTTGAAATGAAACCTAATGTACTTTAAGAGAATGGTTCTGACAGAAGAGATTTATCCACCCAACGACAACTCACAGTTCGTAAGTGTTAATCACTTGGAAATGTTTGATTACCAAATCCGTAATTGTGCATAAAAGCCTTATCGGCACAAGGGGTATAATATCTTAGTTCCCAACGTCGGCAGCGCATTGACGGTGTAACGGATTGTTGATATTTCTTATAGTGCCATTGTCTATGGACTGTTGTGACGACTCATTTACGAGTCTGCCTACCGATCTTACTACATTTAATAAAGTTGGAGTGTCTGTTTGTAATATTATTATAGCCGCTTTTTACTAAATATGTATACACGGTATATATACCAAAATAACATTTTTTACAATTTTTGTCTCTCTGTCTGTTTGTTCCGGCTAATCTCTGGAACGGCTGGACCGATTCTGACGGCACTTTCACTGGCAGATAGCTGATGTAATAAAGAGTAACTTAGGCTTTATTTTAGATCTACATAAAATTAATAATCAGATTAATAAGTTACGGTAAAATCTGCGAACTAGTATGAAATAAAAAATTGAATCAGTGAAATCATTAATATAAATTCAGCCAGTCATTAGTAACGCGAGACTCGAGCTAACCAAATAACTCACGTAAATGTTTGCAAAGTCCGACTTAAACTTTCCCTTATCGAACGAAAACGTTTCGAAATCATTATTCTTTATTTACGAGTGATTAATTACCGTTTTTGAGTTCCGAAGACGTAAATATATGTAAACAGAGTCGATTCAACCTACGCGGATCGTGTTCCTTTATACTTAAGGCGTTGACGTGTAAGAAGGAAATTAAAGTGACGTTGATCGCTCAAAACGATACCATCACGCTACAGGCATTGATACGCATAATATATGACGTAGGCATAGGGTTGTCACCTCGTTTGTTCGATATTTGGATTATACTAACGAGATTATACTGTAGTCAGTTTAAAACGGAATATTAATCCAAACAAATATTGTTTCAAAATCGTAGTTGTTATTGATTTTATATAGCTTACATTTGTAATAACTTTTATGCTTTATAGTTAGTTATAATTTATAAAACGAATTCATAGATTAAACACCATAATACTCATATATTATTTTTCATTTTCGAGTCTAAAATTTATCAAAGTTAGCAAACCGTTTGAAACGTGAAATTCTTCTAAACGACAATCTGACATTAATAATAGTCACCAAATTAAATATTGCCAGTGCTGCAATTATTATTTAAAAAAAAAAAATAGTCACAATTTCAGTTGACGATATATTTTTAATAAAAAAAAAAAAAACAGTGAATTATTTTCGTGAATAAATTTTATAAATAGGATCTAGAATACTTTATCGTATATATTAATTTATGCTTAGTTCGATGAACCACACTAATTATAAATTCGTGGTAATTAAGAAGAACGCAACCTATTATATAATATTTTATATATATTATATATACATATATTCAAGAAGTCGATTGTGATTTATTACGTATCTAGTAGTAAATGCATGTGGCTTTTGCTATGAATTAAGATTTGAATGAAGAAGAATCAAGAATTTGTATGTTACTCTTTAGTTTAGTTAAAACAAAACATTTGACGAGTACCTTTAATAAAAATATATTCAACATTAACAATAATTATTATTATTAATATCATTGCTAAATCAATTTGATTGCTATTATTAATCATTGAATTTAATATCTGAAGATTTATTACACCAGTTTTATAAATAATTGTATATTTAATTTGGTATTCTGTAAAACAAAATCATCATTTTCAGATATAGATCACATATTATATATGTATATAAATATACACATATATGATCTATATTTCATATAGTCTATAGCCTAGCATATAGCTTGAGTTATATTGTCACGTAAAAAAAATCCTTTACGAGTACGAGTAACTAGGTCTTGAAGTGACAACCCGTAAGTTTCATACAACTGCACGTTAGCCTGAGTAACAAAATAACATGCATTACTGCGAATCAAGAAACTTATATGTAACAGACATACTCTTGACACACGCATGTAGGATACCTACATGTGACTTGTCACACAGGCGGCGTGTTCTTCATTGCTAAATACGACATTAAATAAATTTTCATTATATAGCTTTCGAAGTACTCCAACCATTATAAACGCGCTTAACAAAACCAACGATGGAAATAGTTCTACTTCCACGATTGATTCTGGCATAAGAAATTTTATACATTTTAATTAAGGCGGTTTCGGTACGTTAAGAAGTAAGGCGATCACTTCTGAAGATTAATCGTCGAGTAACGTTTAAAACCGTAGTTCGTATAAAGGTCTAACAATCAACTGCACAGAAAAATCAAAATAAAAAACAATAATCGCTTATAGTAATAATTTCCAACTTATTCTGTAAGTCGATAAATCGCTGCCCACGCTGGACTGTATTTTCATAACCAGTTTGACTAGAGGTTTTTCATCGATTGCCATCGCTTTGGCATCGAAACTTGTATATTATTTAACTTTAATATTATTTTATTAAAAAATAACCAGAATTAATTGTTATATATACATATATATCTTTAACATTTAAAGTTTATTGAGATATAAAATAATCGATTTTTACTTCAATCAGTAAATTAGTATTTTTTTTAGTTTGGAAATTTTTAATATCTCAACAACATGGTATGAATAAAGTTTCAATATATTTAAATTTTAAATACAAATCAGTACAAGTATCCGAACGTTTCAAAATGGCGTTGCGCAACGTCAAGAGTAAATCTAATCTCCGGAATGATAACTACGACACTAATGCGAAGCTGATTATTGTTTAATCCCCGATAGAAGTCCACGCTTCGATTCCCGGTTATAAATTACCATGAGAAATTAACACTGATTTATTTCGAAAATGAATAGCTATTTTGAATTTCGAATTTTTAGTTGACGCAATTTCTTTTGTTACGTGGGATCTGGTGATTAAAGTGATGTCATTAAAAATAAATAATAATTATACCACGCTTTATGAAGTGTGTGATTATTTACTTCAATGATGTTTGGGCGATACACATATCGTACACAGCAGATACGTAAATGTCGACTCGGTGCACGCGTGAAATCTCAGTGGTCCTTGCCGAGGTTTAAAACTGCAGTCATTTCTTCGTCAACGGCTTGAGTTGGTTTTATGTGTAATATAAATAAGTATTAATGTATTATACGAATTCCATTTTATTAATATTAAAGGTATTTTTCAAACATTAATAATGATTGATGAGAATAATGAGACATTTATTAATCAATTAATCTTTAATGGTCAAAGTTGATCGTCAATGTGAAATGTAAAGATAAGAGATATGTTTCTGACATAACCAATAGCGTGACGTTATTTTCGCACCTCTCAACATAACCACAAAAGAAAATCATTCTGTCTCTCTCTTTCATCACAAAATTCGTAAGAGACATTTTTAATATAAGTATTACTGTCGCACGTTATTAATACTAGCTATCGTTCTCGTCTGAAGAAGAAGTGGACATGAGTTAGGTAAGGTTAGGTACATGTCTCCTTTTGTTCTTTAGTCGGTTGAGTAACCCTAACAAACTCTCTTTTGTATTTTATATTATAAGCTGAGATTTGTAAGATCATTTAAAAGTATACGGAACGTTATTAAATAAGAATCGTTACTATCGAGAAATTATACATCACGGATATTTGTTTTGCTCAATTTTCGTTCCATATAACAGATAAAGAACTAGTTTGGTTTAATTAGTGCGGAATAAATTCGGATGACGTGACGTGATTTGATAAATTTCGAACGTATTATCAGTGTTTTCGGACGATAAGCAAAAAATAGACGAATGTTCGTTATATCATATTTGGTCGGAACTTGTTTTTGGTTAACATGAATTTGAATAATTGCACCAAATATCAATCGACCATGCATTCAAACTAGATAGACCTTACCTACTGTTCGAGACAGATATTGTTAGATCTATTTTTAAGAAAATTTGAATTCGTTATATTTTTTTTTATATTCGAACGATCATTTGAATTTAATATCGTCTAAGTTATGTGGCGTGGGTATACATAAATTTGAATATAATTCATGTGATTAATTGACTATGCTACCCGTCCGATTTCGGATTGTAGATTTTAGTAATAAATAAAAGGAATACTCTTCCTTTCCTATTTGATAAGGTAATTTCTCTGCCGTTTCTTTTAAACGTTTCAATCGTTTGATTGTAATGGCGGACAGACATCTATACTAATATTATGAATGCGAAAGTCTGTCTGTCTGTTTTCGTGGTCACCACGATATAACACCGAACTAAATTTGATAAGTTTTTAGGTAAAATTTTCTCAGTTGTTCTTGCAACAATTCTACTGCCAATTTCTGTCCTTCAGGGTGAGGGTGAGAAGAGTAGAAACAATGTTTGCAACGCATTGATAATAGAAGTCGTTATTAACTTTTCTTATGGTCTCAATGTCTATTTTCGTGTATTTCTGAGCACTAAAGTTTTTTGTAGTGTAATTTATCCGAACCCGTATTTCATAATCTCTAGACGTATAATTATTATTATTAGCAACGGTCTTTTGCGATTTGTATGTGTTTTAAATAATAACATAATATTAATTTACTCCTAATGTAACAAAAACATATATTTATTACAGGACCTGAGATATAATTTTGTACTTCGCCATCATCTAAATTATTCGAACAATACCTCAATTGATCACGTGACAAATCAAATAGATATATCATTTCCATATTTCGGTATGTCATTTCCACATTCATGACCTTTCTATAAACGAAATCGACAGTCGCTATATTGCTTTGTCTATTTCGCTGTTCATTCTAAATATAAGACAATTACGGGTTGACGCAATAAAATTACAATTTCAAGTATTCACAGTAACGTGTATAATAACATTACGAAACCGATCGATTCTATGAGAAAGCGGCAAAAATAAATTGAACATACCGGTGTATTAAAACCTCTAGATTCACGTGAATATTGCACTCAGAATCTGTATACACGAGGCCCATTAGCCTTATCTCATTATTCAGTACTAGGTATAAATCTCGCTAATGCTTCCATATCTTATAAATCTCTTGCTGGCTGCTTAATTAGAATGAGCTGGGTTGCGCGCGCGCATTGCTGCGATATCGAAGCTAGAAATTTTGGATGTGGTAATTGTCCTATTTTTTCGTTTAATATTTATACTTAAAATACGAACTAGGCTTGTAAAATAATATTGTTTGTATTATTATATACTCTGCCGTTCGTTGTTGTTATTGTTCTATGATATATATTATTTTTTATAAATAATTCAAAAATATGTCACACAAAACATATTAAATTAGGTCTATAATATTAATGTATTCGATAGATGTCACCGGTTCATCGCTTAGAGGCTTAAAATCCTAATTGGCATTCTTCTATAAAACATACAACAAAAGATTTCAAGATATGTATTATCATATAATAGAAGTTACATATTCAACTGCCTCTGCTTGGGACACTTAAGTCGGGATTCCGGAAACACAAAATATCGAAAAGACACGATCTAGTTATGTTACCATAAGTAAACGGTATTAAATAAAATTGCATCAAACGGTCGTTTATCGACGAATCCAATCCTAGTTTCTCTTGTTATTCAAATATATTGCCGCATCTAAAATTCGTACCGCGACGTCCGCATACAATGATGTATTACGTCGCCAGATGAAAGATGGCCACCGCGAGCGCGAAAAACTGTTGTGTGCTTTACATTGAGACTGTCGTCGTGGAAACGGTATATTGTTTGCCAAACCCTTTATTCGGTTAATAAACTTTACCGAACATAAGTCATATTTTACTGCATTTAACTGTACAACGTCAATAGCTGTATGTTTAGTTACTTTACCATATTTATCGTTCGCTTGGCCTTATGACATTTTGGATCAGCGCAATGTATACAGAGTCAAAATTGACTATTGCGGCAAGCAGCCTACCTGCTGCTAACACTCCCTATGTTAGGTGCTAAGTGGAGCCCAACAGTGGAGCTGATCTCATTAAAGAAAATCATCACAGTCGACTGGTTAGACCGCATTGGTTTTAGTTTTAGTGACGAAACTATTGTACACTAGCTGTTACCGACTGGGCATTAGATAAAAAACGATGGAAGATTTGACGTTATTCGTAAAATTAGCCTATAACCAGCTACGAAAGATTCCGCGTCAATTTTTCAGTTTCATACAAATACGTTCAGTAGTTTTCACGTGATTGACGCACACGAAAAAAAAACATTATTTCTACTTAAATAATAATATCACCCATACTCAGTATTATTAGTATTGGATAAGAAATTCTTCACAATTTTCATTACGTTATTTAATATCATTATTAAAGTTCAGACTTTACAGACACACTTGATCAGTTTAAGATAAATCAAGAGCACTTTTTGATCTCCGCAAAATATTTCGTCAGTAATAATAACATTTCTTGTGTAACAGAAGCAAAATTATTCTATTGTGTATTGTTAAACAATTTAAATGATGCATATATAAATTATGTTAGCCAATAACAGCGCTAAGTAGATACACCTTTATGTACAGTCAGCAAGAAATATTGATTTTTTTTTTATTTGAAATAACGATTCCTTATTTAAATATATTTTCTTTTTAAAATATATACTGGTTGTTCTGACTAGTAATACGTTATCACTTTGAGCGAGCATACTACTAAAGAATATACTTGTTGAAGAAACAGGTGCTTTTCGTAGCAAGAATCAACGCTTAATATCATGATAACGAATATTTAGTTTCATATCATAATTGTAGGCGGCAAATGAAGACCAAAATTAAAATGAAGCTTCAATAAATATTCAACTCGAATACATACACTAAATTAAACCCCAAGCTCAGCACAAACACTTTTGCAGTCTAACAGAGACCGCAATAATTTTGCGTAGGTATTCCAGATGTGAAATCAAATAGTCGACTACGATGGGCGAAATTAAACTCAGATTAATGACCCGGTGAAAACTGGCGAACAGGTTTACGGCTAATAAATCAGACTAACATTTCGCAACACTTAAAACAGGCCGGTAAATAACGTTATAACTGTATTTAAATACAGTATATAATCATTATGATTGAATTGTGTACAGTTTTTAAGATAGCAATATTAGTTGAGACGTAGACTCTTTGGTTTCGATATGTTATATTTACGAGCTTTTTAAATGTCAGTCTGGGTGAGTACTACAAAATATTAGTACGTTTTATGCATGTTCCGAGGGCGTCTCAAGCTTGGGGTAGGGGGTGCATTATTTTTTGCTGTGCCAGTATCTATCAGAGAATGTGAGCAAACGCCAGCGTTACTTAATATCAAGTTGATGTGTAAATCAGTATAATTAAAGTTATGAAAAATAACCACTATAGTTAGTCTCTACCTTTAAAGATATATCTTAATACTATTAGATATAAACATTCAAGGAAATTTTAATAGATTTAGATATGTATAAAAATTTAATTCTATATTTTTTACTGCTGACCGTACGCTAAGTACTTGCCTTGAGGCGTAAGACATGTTAAATGTGGAACAGCTACCGTTAACATCTAGGTCAGTTAATACTAACAGATATTTCGAATACATCTGCAATACCTAGATTTATCGGCCCGGTTCAAATCTATAATTCTGTTATGACTTCCTTGTTATTAATATGACAAGTAACGAGGTAGTAAGTCGGGAATTTAAAGAGGATCGTTTGAGTAAAGTACATTCTTTAAAAGAAACCTATTTTAACCCAAATGTTCAAATTTTTTTAAAACCGATTTAATAATATTTTCGCATAATAAAATAACTAAATACAAAAAAAATATTTGATTTAAATTAAGAATTATATAGTGGCATTTTTCACATAAGATTTTTTTTTTACGTTAAGGACGTAGTAGGTTGATACGGATAAAGTTTAAAAATAGATACCAATGGCTATGGGCGATGGTGATCAATTACCATAAGATGACTAAATTGACCGTTTGCCAATATTGATGTAAAAAAAAATCTTCTTCTCATTCCGGTGAGCCCTTAATTTCGCATTCTCATCCTTTTCATTCATACATTCATCCATCATTAAATACAGTAAAGACATTAAATTCAATTACAATAAATAACCTAAATACGAGCATTTGAAGATAAATAGATTTATTTGAAATAAATCATTTGAATAAATTATACGCTAGTTTAATCCGCCCTTTCGTCCTACAGCCTATCGCCTCTGGGTGTGGGAAATGGGGTCTTCGAGGTGGAGAAATCTAATAGAATCGCATTAGTGTAACTGGACCGTGGAGATAGGACTTTGAGTCTAGATAACCTGTACTAAAATATTTTTGATAAGAGAAACTCTGAGTTATATAAAAAGTCCGGCCTGAGAAGTTTTTGAGATACAGAATGTTAAACAGCAATGATGAATACAGGTCACAGAAGTTTAACCGACACATTCTTGTTCCTCAAGTTTTCCCTTCACGTAATTGGTTATGACGGTATACTCATTATATATTCTAACGTATAATCAAGTTCCGGTTTAAGGGTGAGTGAGCCAGTGTAACTACAGGCACAAGGGACATAACATTTCAGTTCCCAAATATATATGTATAAAGTAAGGAAGGAAAAATTAAATTAAGGAAGTTAAAATTTCTTATGGCGCTAATATCTATGGATAGTCGACTAATGACAATGACATGACAAAACTTACTATTGGATGTGGATCCGTCTGTACTATAAAAAAAAAAGAATTTTAAACACAATTCGATTTTTTTTTTGTCAACACAATCTTTTTTTAATTAGTCATTAGCTAAGGCGGCAACTTCTGCAGCATCAAAATTTATTTAATTATTATTGGCAACATTTATTTAAGCATTCAAATTTCCATTATTAAGTTAGCACGAATTGAATACATTACTTAAGAAATAAATTTAATGGAACAGCTGGTGTTAATTATTCCTTGTGTTTTATTGCTGTAGTTATTATATAACTGATTATAATAAATGGTTCTGTATATTAAATTGTTATTTAATAGTATACTATAAATATATAAGCCGAGATGGCCCAGTGGTTAGAACGCGTGCATCTTAACCGATGATTTCGAGTTCAAACCCAGACAGGCACCACTGAATTTTCATGTGCTTAAATTGTGTTTATAATTCATCTCGTGCTCGGCGGTGAAGGAAAACATCGTGAGGAAACCTGCATGTGTCTAATTTCAACGAAATTCTGCCACATGTGTATTCCGCCAACCCGCATTGGAGCAGCGTGGTGGAATATGCTCCAAGTCTTCTCCTCAAAGGGAGAGGAGGCCTTAGCCCAACAGTGGGAAATTTACAGGCTGCTAATGTAATGTAATGTAAAAAATATATAGAGGTTCCCGTTGTTAAGATAAAATATAAAGAAGGTACGAGTATAAAATTCCGCAGACATTTTTAACTTTGTCGTTTCATAAATTCGAATCATTTGTAAAAAATACATCGGTAAAGAAGGCATATTATTCGATACACCATTATATAGATGATAAAAAAGCGTGGAGTTAATGCTTGTTGACTTCCAGGCAGGAGACATAACATACATATATAATTGTATTTAACTAACATGACTGTATTTTTAGATGTTAAAAAGAGTCGCTACTGAGTTTCTTGCCGGTTCTTCTCGGTAGAATCTATATTCCGAACAGGTGGTTACTTTACTTAAAATAGTTTGTTAAATGACGATTCAAAAGTGCTTGTAAAAGCCTACTTGAATAAAGTATATTTTGACTTTGGTTAGAAGTTCTACTTCTTCGGTGTACTAAATATCCAATACAGATTGGATTTAAAAACTTGCATGAAGTTCATAAAATACAATAAAATAAAAATAATGATTACTTATCAATAATAAAATTCCAATTATTACGATAAATGTTTTTTTTTTTCAGTTCCATACTGACTCACTTACAAATTTGAACATTCACAATTTAAATGTGTACTGAAAAAAATTGTGAAATAACACAAGGTGTAAAGTTGTCTATTTCGAGCGACTTGAAACTCAATTGGCAGCTTAGCGAGCAACTTCACCGTGTAGAATTCATGTCAACGTACCCTCGCATTATAAAGACACTTACAATTTCTCTATAGCGTGCCAAAAGCAAAAATCTAAAGTCTTAATACTGCAACTAATAAAAAATTTAGCAGGTCTTACCACTGACGTATTTTCGATAAAGTCGGACCTGACTAATTATAAGTGGAATAAATAAAATAATAATCTTATTAAAAAAACTCCAATCATTTTTTTTATATAAAAAGGGGGATAAGCAAGTGGGCCACCCGATGGTAATGGCGCTGTAAGAAATATAAAACATTCCTTACATGGCCAATGCGCCACCAATCTAGGGAACAAAGATGTTATGACCCTTGTGCCTGTAGTTATATTGGGTTACCCTTCTACCCGAAACACAACAATACTGAGTACCTGCTGATATTTGACTGTAGAATATCTGATCTTGCACAAAGCCCTACCAAACTACCAACTTACTTTGTTTACTTACAAAATACGAACCGAATCAAAGTACTAACTATATATATATATCGATTTATAATATTTAGGTTTACTTCGATAATAAATAAAAACATCAAAGGCATCGAAAGCGTCGAATTGGTCAATAAATATTAATCGATTAAAATGTCTTTTCAATTTGAATTACGAAATCTGTAACCAGAAGTTACAGTAGGTGTAACACTAAAACTAGGCCTTAATATTAAATTAGCTACAATGATTAATGCATCTCCATTCGTAACTTTAATTGAATACGTTTGATTTAGATCCGACCAATTAAATATGAATATTTGCCTCGCCAATTAAACAATATTGTACGTATACATAGTAATTGGTCTGTGGAGTAATATTGTCGTAACATTCGTTAATCTGTACGGTGTTTCCAACTATCGAATCGTAAATCTTTACGACCATAATTCGCATATTAAATTGATTTAATTATTTATATATATTTAAGTGAATATGTTTTTATGTGTAATTGTTAAATTATTGCTTGATTCTCATCGTCATTTTGGATTCGAAATCGATATATTGTTTATTTCTAGTAAGCTAATATAGTTACTTTGGAATCATCAATGTATCGCCGGGTCGCAATAATTATACCGAGAAGAACCGGTAAGGCGTTCAGTATTTACTCATTGTCGTCAAACATATACATTTTATAATAGTTTATAAACGAAATTTTATATCCTATATGAAGATCAACTAATATTCTAAGTGATAATATACTATATATATAATATATACACTGATAATTGTTAGAGGATCGTAATACATTTTGAAATATATCTGTGATGAACTCGAAAGTATTACAAAATTAATTACATTTACATAATAATTTAAACATGTTTTAAGAACAATATATTTATTATTTTATTTTTAAACTATAAAGCGTTTATTAATAAATAAATCACAATCGTGATATAGATTCCATTCACGCACTTACAGTCTTAAACAAACCGCCGAGACAATTTATTTCCTACACCGACATCTGTTTCAGAGGCTCTCGCCATATTTATATGTAAATGCCGTACGACATTTTTCCGTCTGTTCGTTTGCATCTAATATTTCACTAGGCAGCGCATCTTATTTATGTTAGCCCTGAATAAGACGTCTACGTCGACTGGATTCGGTCCACTAATGATCCGACGTAGCCTTTTTTGCAATGTCTAACTAAAGTCACGTCAGTTTAGTCTGAAGGTTTAGTTGGAAGGCTTCTCGATTCGACTGGTTCGCAAAGTTATACAGTTAAGAGACATGGGACATAGAAAATGATATGAAATGAGAAAGGATTTGATTTATAAGGTGACTTGGCAAATGGTCGACTTGCTTTGGTTTCCATATACGTTGACGATTTAAATACGTCACATTTTAATCTTATGGCTTTCAATGCATGTTGATACAACGAATGGCTTCAGTTTGGTCGGGTTCGTTAGGGAACTTGTCGACTACGATCATTTATATAGTATAGTAATATAACTTTTTTATGTAAGTAGTCGATGTATATTAGTTTTCCATCTAACCGTTTACACACTGGTACTCCAAACACACCCGACGTCCCTTAAGATTCTAAGCATTTCATTTAATATTGTAAATCATCCCAAAGTCATAATTTTCGATAACGTCCACTATATAAGAACTACTTAAGTTTCTTTTGCAGAACTTACAAGTTACATAACTCCTAACTGGTAACAGTGGTATTACATTGAATTCATGTTAAGAAATAATGAATAAATTATATATTGGATTTCATTTAATTATCATTTTCGACTAAATAAATTAAAGCAATATAAAAAAAAAGAAATAGAAATACAAAAGGATATTAAAACAAACGATTTCCATACAATTATGATACTTAACGAATTACAATAGACACTATATTCGCGTAAACGATATCAGATGTAACCTTGCTGGTCACCGTGCTATCAATGTACAAAATCATAATGACTGCACAAAGTCGACTGTAAGTAAATGAATGGTGGTCATTATAGGGTAACAATTACATCTGTACAAAGGGACAAAGACGTGGATAGCATATCTTGCTTACGTGCGAGCAATATACATAGGGTGACCACGATAAAAACAATTGTAGGACATTCCTTAATCGTAATGATACTCCTTTATACTTAAACCTTAGTCTTCATTACGGATTTGCGTGTTTATGTGTATTTGCTGATGTTGTTGTTTTTTTGGTCTGAGATATTAATTTTCCTGGAATTGGAAAAACTAATAAATTTAATTTTTAGATCTGGAATTGGAACGCATAAAAACCGTCGTTACTTCTGATTTTCCATAACACAAGAGCTTTAGCTACGTACATTGGGATCAGAGTAATGTATGTGATGTTGTCCAATATTTATAAAAAAAAAAAATATGCATTTATGAATAAACTGAGACAGTTTTAAAGTGTCAAATGCACATACAAAAAACCTATCTTCTGAAATACGTAATTCAAAATAGACCTTAAAACGAACATATCTGTCAAAAATTATCTCCGAAATGAACGACCATAAATATATTGAAAATTAATCCGTTAATTTCAAAACGTTGAACCCCTACTGAGTTAATGTGAAGGCAGAAACTACCGTCATTCACGACCCGCTTTCTACACTACAAAATAATGGATAACGATTAATACAGCTATACAGCTAAAAGATCTATCGAAGTGCTTTTATATCAAGGGACTGTTTTAAATTATTACATAAATGAGCCATTTATATATGACTATTTGGTTTGTATTAATGGGTTGACTTAAGGGAAGAAAGATTAACTAAAATGCACTACAGTAAGTTGATCGGCCTCGATTGATTTAGGTTTTGTTGTCTAACGTTATTGTTGAAGCAACTCGCTTAGTTTGATATACATATTATATTTAATAAAGATTGAAAATTACTGCACGCAATACAACGTACAACCTCAACCCGTGGGTCCAACGTGCACTTAGGTTACTGCTTGCAATACAACGTACAGCCTCAACCCGTGGGTCCAACGTGCACTTAGGTTACTGCTTGCAATACAACGTACAGCCTCAACCCTCCAACATGCACATAGGTAAGTTCTATGAAAGGATTTTTCATAATTTCTGGTGTCAGAAATGTTTTCGATGGGATATCCCATTAGTCGGTGGCTTTGTACACGGTTAATCTAAATATAAAAGGATCGACAAGTTCAGTACCAAAAATATATTCGAAATAATAGTAGAAAAAATGTTTCAAATTTTCAATAATGATTATCAACGAATTTTGTCCACTGAGCGAGTACTAGTGACACGAAACACGTATAAATCAAATGCAGCTTCCTTCGCCAAATTAGCATGCCAACTGGCCCGATTAACCCAATCGACGATGGAGAAGCACCTTAAGTCATCAGATTCCATAAACGTTGCCAAATGTGGTCATAGCCTGCAATTTCCCAGCGATTTTATGTTTTTTTTTTTTATTTATAAATTTATCATGTACCATATAAGTACGTAGAAGGAAATTTGAAAGTAGCAGCGGTGACAGAAAATCTGAGAGGGAACCGGTTATCATGTCGTGGACGTATGTGGGGGATGAATTATTCATTTAATATTATAATTACTCATTATTTTATATTTTAAGATTGGTAGGTATGAATATGATTAAGAGCAAAATTGGAAAATATAGGAAAACTGTGTGTAGTAAATGTATCACTGTTTAAATTTTTGTTTTTGTTTTTTAGAAGATAATTTAATTTTGAAAATTTTGTGCTGTTTACCATGATATGATCACGTTTACTTCGGTTAAGATTTACATGCTGTAAACAGAGAACTATATGCAAGAACGTGACTAAATGACACATCGCTAAAGCTTAATAGCAATAGCGTTTTTCAAAATGCCGAAGTTTTTAGATTTAAAAAAAAAAATGTTGAACAAATCATTGTCAATATAAAGTTTGAATTAAACATCACATTTTAATTAGATATATTTTTTATTCATAATCTATACGGTTTGAAATTATAGATATATAAAACATCATAACTATCCAGCATTATAATATTGGACTAGTTTTAAAAAACATACGTAGAATTAATCTTAATCATATCATGCGTAAAGTCAGGATATGTATAAAGTTTAAAAAGTAAGTAAGTAAAAAGTTTAAAATTCCAAAACTGGTAAAAACCAGTTTGAAAGAAGTTTATATTATTCATGTGCGAGCTTTTTCATTCCATCTCAATTAACAATTATACACTGATCAGTTATTATACTAAAGCCGTATGTACAAACGTTCGACTTTCCGATGCGACATGACCGAGTCAAGAATCGATTAAGGGATTATCGAATAAAATCGATTAAATTTAATGTAGACCTTTTAATTTTAGAACATCAATCGATTCAAACCGGATAACTTTTATTAAGATATTAATTTTGTTTTCATTATAAATGGACAGTTTATGAAATATAATATAAATATTATAGAATCAAATTTATTTTTAAACTAACCACACAGTTTCTAAATACTTGTGACGTACCGTTGTTACATTTTCAACGAATCAACTGTGTTTCGTGTAATATCGTTCGTTTTCGTTATCATCATAAGTATGTTACCATTATGACGTCACAAATATTCGCTACATAAATGACACGTGAAATCAAATACTATTTTCATTTAAAATAAAATAGTTTTAAACGATATATTATGCTATTTTTGATCATACAGTAAATTAATCTTTAGATCATCCAGTTAGATGTTCAGATAAAACGTCGTAACAAAAATCGGACGTTTATCTGCAGTGCGAATAGTGGTTACACTACTGTTATTCGATTAAACTTAATCAAATTAACATCCGTGGCTCGGATTAACCCGACCCGTTTTAGTGAGTACCTCGGTTAATGAAATTGAAGATAGGTTTACAACGAAACGCATACATCTTAAATTATTTACATAAAAGCATCCGTAATAAAATTTATTACTCGGTAACTGCTACTACGCTTATATTTCTAGTTGCGACATTTTCATATAAATCTGAAAGTAGATAAATTTAATTAAACAGAAATACCGCTAGGGTAGTGTGATTGATGTTTAGCGCAGTGGCGGCGGACCGCGAATGGGAAGGCTGTGGTTTTGGTTCCAGCTCGGACAGATATCGGTTTTACATAATTTTTATTGTCTTCTATGTTTTCCTTGTGGGTTTTTTTATATAAATACCTGCTTCGTAAATATCCAGCATTGAAAATATTCTCTCGACAGGTATCGATGTTCTTTGATGAAGATTTAGTCATCAATGACGAATAAAAAAGGCGATAATTTAAATTTGTTTTTCAATGTATATTGATATAGTTAAAAAAAAATTAATACATTTATGCAAAGGAATGTCTATTGGTTGTGTATTAAATAGCAGGCAATGAAATAAATCAACGGAGTTTGAAAGTAATCGAATAACAAAAAAACTCTTGTCAATTAAAATAAATTTAACAAAAATATACACTCCATATAATAGAATGAGAACAGAGAAAGTAAAAAAAGGGGGAAATGTCACCTTGAGGGTGCATAACACTTCCTAACGTGATTTCTTCCAGTTCACTGTAAAAACTGTCATTCCGAAAAAAACAAATACATAAATTATTATTGAACATAAATTTCAACCTATCTAATAACTTGACGCAGACGTCTTAATTGTGTATCTGTGAAATATATTCTCAATATAGGTATATATTTTATATACTCTGTGAAATAGTATTAACAATTTATTCATATGCCAGAGAAAGATATGAAAAAATAATTGTGAATTATTCATTAAACGAATATTTTCCATTAACGCATATCAAGGCACGATAGAGTTCGTCTAATTTCACCGTTAATTCAATTAAGCGATCTCCATGATTAACTATCTACGTCGGTGTTAACCTCAAGATAGCAATGTTGATGGTGAAAGGGTGTATCCTTTCTAAAATTCAATCTATGTTTATATCTTACGATATACATAAACCAACACAAACTTGTATACGAAAATATATACGAAATAAAATCAATTAAATATCTTTTGAAATTATTAGTACTATAGAACTAACGATTTTTATAACAACGACATATGTGGTATTATATGTGTATAATCTTTTGAAACTAGTAAATATTTAATATACTGATATTTGTAATGAAAAAAAATCCTACAATATTTTCTGCGGATAGTACTTTTTTTTTAATAATATTTTTTATAAGACTTACATCATTTTTGAATTTCGAATATAATTATAGTTTTATATTACGTCTGTAATCAAAATTAGCACACATTTTTACTAACATTTTTCTACGTAACAGTACCTGTAAAGATTCATCATTCGCTTTTTATTATAATTTTTGAATTTCGAATGTAGATTACGTGGACTAATGTCACATGGTTTAATAAATCTAGTCACATTTTGAATACTAATTCAAGTTCTGCATATTTCCTTTCGTTTATACGTAGCAGGAGTGCTTGCATACTTGCGCACACTCACGCCGGCGTCTTTGATATTTATCAGTTTAGCGATCAGCAAAATAATGCTATATATGTATATAATACAAGAAAAAACTATTTAAAACTGTGCGTTTATTTTATTGATGTGTGTGTGTGTAAATATTGTGACAACATATTATATGGTTGAAATAATTCTATTAGTATTTTTTTATAAGACTTATATTTTTAACATTTTAAATATCGAATAGCTTGTAATTGTTTGCGGGTTTTTTTTTTCAATGTGTGCATAATCCAAAAAAAACTGTTTACATAATAATTATAATATCAATATTTTTCTGTGGTCAAATCATGTATATTTAAAATATTACATTAGTGTGCGTGTCTATTTTTAAAAGGTACACCTATGTCTCTAGGAACAAAATTGATTTTTAAAATTTTTGAAATTCGAATCTGATATAATAATGTGCATGACATTTTTAAAGTTAGCGTTCAAAAATTCGGAAAGCAAATACTTTCTATGACCGAATTAAAATTTTCAAAAATCGAATCCTTTATAATAATCAACGACGACAAGCGTACCAAAAAAGTTTTGTTAAATCAATTACATTGCTCATTTAAATTCTTTAATTCGCAGCGATACTTTTTGCCCGGACATGCCCCGTTTGATTATTCCGTACCGTATAATTACAACTAATTAAAGTTATGTTAAAATTGACCGACAACTTTAAAAAAAAAAATGAGTTTAACGAACCGTCAAATTTATGATTCGTATTCGAAAATTAAAAATATTTCTACAATTGAAATGATATTATGAACCTCATTTGCACCTGTTGATTGTATCGCCGTCTAAATAACCATATCTTAAACATCTTTCCATAAACTTTTTCCACGCTTTATCAAGTTACATAACAGACTATTTTGAACTTTAATTTTACTGTGATAAGGTTGAAATTGTATTAAAAATGAAATGTAGAAGATATCTTCGGTACAGTCAACAGTAATAATAATAGTGACGACAGCTAGTCGGCAAGGTAACGGAGTTATGAGCCACAAGCGGTTGGTTTCAATTTAAACCTCACAGTAAGGGAGTACTTAGATACTAAATTATAAACAACACGAACGTCGAATCTGACGTTTGTTTATTCTATACTAGCTAACCGTCCCGGATTCGCACGACTAGAATAACGGTCGACATAAAACGTAATACGTATAACTCCACTGGTGTACGCAGCCCACGCTATTAAAGCATTTTTTCCGATATCTTGAATCATCGTTGTATTTCATACAAAATCTTATCCAATCTATATATAAAGAAATTAAAAATTTGTTGGTTTGTACGTATTTGGCAATCTCTGGGACTAATGGTCCGATTAAAAAAAATCACTTGTAGAAAGCTCCGTTATACCCGAGTGCCTGCTACATCCGTACTAATTACACCCGTGCGAAGCCGGGTCGCTAGCAAATTATACACCGAAACCTTTCTCATGAATCTCTTCATCCATTGGTGAAAACCATATGAGAATCTGTTCGTGAGTTCAGACAAAAGTTGAAGTGGAGGGAATTTGTTTTATAATATGTGGTTACAACAACCGTCTATAACGTGGGAATTAGTTAATTGGCTTTAAAAATATAAAAAAAAAAACACAACTAAAAAGTATTTCCTTCGAATTTCTGTTGAAATTCCGATAATTGAAGAAAAATTTAACACTGATTTTAATTAATTAATAAGAGATAAGATATTTAATTATGATTAAGTTATATTTTTAATTATTTTTTTCTTTAAGCTGGTAGCAAGAATTATAATTAAACTGGTTAATTGATATCGCAAAAAATATTTAATAAAATTCGATTTCCTTACGAATACTAGGAATAAAATTTAAGTGATTACCTTCATTATTTTTATTGAAAAAATATTTGAAACGGGTTGTCGCCCGCGGTTTCGCTAGCGTTTTAGGGGTTGGGCTGCATAAAATTGTAGCTTATCTGTCCTTCCTTGGAGTTCAAATTTCGTCAAATTCGGTTCAGTGGCTTGGCGTGTAAGAGCAAAAGATAAACCGACAGAGTTATTTTGGCAATCTTTCTTTCTTTATTATATGCCCCCCCCCTTCCCCCACATATTTCCTACGCATTTTAATCGCCATGTCACTTCGTATTACGTATTAAATTTTTAATAATACTAGCAATACGTAGCGGATTTACGTACACGTGTATACCTACTAATTAGTATGGCTAACGCTTGAACGGAATAAAAATTGATGAGCTGTAGAGCCATCTAAAGGCAAGTTACAAAAATGTGAATTGTATAAAAACCTTCTTCGTAATAAAATATGTGTGTCCTCAGTGGAAGAAAGACTGAAGCGTCAAAATTGTACCTTTGAGAAAGGAAATTTAAAGTTAACTAAGTAAATCTCATTTTCCAATAAGTTACTTATTATCAATATACACATCTCGGTTCTAAAGTTTTTCTATACGATGCATTACATTGCACATTAATCATAATTAGGTAATTATATTTTTTTAAAGTAGAGCAAAGGCATTAAATAAATAATACTCATTAATATTGATTAAAAATGCTTATGTTTTTTTGTATATATTATTTAAAAAAAAAAAACAATCACAATATTGTATGAAACATCGTTATATATTCAAATATATTTTAGCTTAACACCTCCATAGTGTTCTTGACAAATTCCTAAGACTTGTAAACAGTGTAGAAACCTAAATTATCTGTATCTAGACCGGAATAGTGTTAGCGACTCGATTTATAAGGTAACCCTATGTTTGTAATTGTGTGTGGTCAAAATGTTCAGTTGATTTGGAAAGTTATATTGGTAGATATCAGCTGGTACCACCCACCAATACAGTTATATGAGTCTGATGATTTTTTGTTACTATTTTACTTCATGGGGATTTGGTAAGTCTTTTTTTATTTATTTGAATTGTTGGTGACGTAGTAGTAACTTGTAAAGCTAAATACCGACGGTTTAGTTTCAATACAGAGGTTCTGAAATCAGGTTAGTCAAAAGTAATTGAAATTTTGTTTCATAGAATTATTTGTAATAGTTAAGATTTGGGTAGTTAGTAGTAGGAGTGTGTCTTAGGTACCGTATGGCCTTTCAAATACACTTCTACAATCAGCTTAGTATTTTCACGTTTAATAAATTAGTTCGAATATTTCAGTCATTTTAATTAAATTGAAACCTATTTAGGACAGATTATTATTTTTCAACACTTAAACCTTAAAACTAACATCTTAGTCCAATAATATAAAAATATGAATAAAAACTGGTTCCATATAGAATTATCTACATAATAAAGCAAGTTGCAAGTAAAGTGGAGATCACTCTTAGTTGCTAATCTATAGTTACAAGAATTTATATTAGGATTATGACTGTAAAATTGCCTAAGCATGTACTACGGAGGAACAAAATCAATTATCCACGCGTTGTAAAACATACAAGTTACCGTGTGATTATTAAGGGCATTCCTCTACTAAATATCATATAATAGCATCACATAGCGGTACAAAAAATAACATGGAATGTTCAGTGAATGAAAAACACCTAAAAATATTTGCGTTGTTTGTCTGTGTCTGTTTGACTAGCTTTGGCCAAAGATAAGGCTTATTGTACCGGACAATATTCTGTCTGTATTTTTATAAGTAGCTTTTTTAAACCTACAGTAATTCAACTCAATTCAAGTGACAAAATGTACTCGGTTTGTTACAGTCCGCCTGTAAAACAGTCTAATATAGTATAATATATATTTTTTTTATTAATTTAGGCGAACGAATATATAGACTACGTACTGGTTTCTAGCACCAAATACATAGGCGCTGCAGAAAATATGATTAGGTATGGCTCACTCACCCATCAATTCAGAACAGAAAAATTTTGCAGCTAGCTGGTAGAATATATCATGTACATATCCAGACGGGCTTGCACAAAGCCCAACCACCAAGAAAATACTATTAGCCTATTCGCTCTAAGGTATAGTTTATTAAAACTGGTTATGACTTGTCATTTATTGAACAGACGTCAACTTGACGGAAAGTCATGATGCAGTCTAAGACAATAATAAAATTCAATTTTGATTTAAAATAACACAAATAAAAGCAGAGTTCATATGACACAATAAAAAAAAACATATTTATTATTTTCATAAATAATGTCTACAACAAAAACTTATTAAATTCTTAAATACCTCACTAAATAGCGCTGTTTAATACTTCAGTGGAAAGCCGGTCTTACTACACATAGCAATTTTTCTCAACCTTATAAAGGGTAGCTTAAGTCAGACTTGTAGGCTGTGATTGATAATAATAAGTGCTCTTTAGATATACGGGTAATTTCAATTATTTGTCGCTGCAAAACGTTCGAGATCTACTCGAAGGATTTTAATCGATACTGATAGGTTATATCTCATGCGAATATGTATCCAATTAGCCTTTAAGTAAATATATTCCCATTATATATAAATCTTTAGTTTTTTTTTTAATCCGTGTACACAAAGGTAAATTTATTTATTTAAAAGTAGTCAAATACAGAGCAAGAATAACTGATATAAATACTTGTCTAATAATATTATTAAATTAATTTATCAAACAATTTAATTGCAAGAAATTTTTCTTTATAAAGAACACTTATTGTTGTGATTGAGCAATTATACATAATGGCTGCACGCTCGCGCGTCTACGTCGACGCTCGCGAATTTTCGGGCAGCCATTTTTTATAATGGCGTCGCGCGGGTAATTCTTAATTAAACCCCGACGCTTTCTTATGAAAACTATGCAAGTGCAATCATTGTTTTTATCGTGCGGGAAAATGTTTTTTATTTTTGGGAATACGTGTGGAATTTAAACGTGATTTGTGGGATTTTCTTAGTATTTGTTTACAAACATATGTAACATTGCTATTGTTGTTTTTCTTAAAATTAATGATAAATTGTATATCATTTAATTTATATTAATTTAAATTTAGAATTTGAAAACAACTTTCTTTTATGGATTCGTTTAATACTCAAAAAAATGCTAATGAAACATTCTAAAATATTCATAAAAAGTATTATACGGTGTAGTAAATCGAGTGTAGGAAATATTTAATTCACAAAATGATTAAGAACTCACCGTGTGAATTTAATGAATTAAATGTTGCCAACATTAGCATAACATTTTATAAAAGGCTAAAAAGAGTCAACGAGCAGAACGCGGGCGGTTTTCAACGATCATTGTTTAAAATTTTAATTTTCGAACAACGTTGATTGATCGGCGCTCATAACTGAGATAACGCGACATGGCGCGTCTGACACCTCGTTTTTTTTTTTTTTTTTTACTTTTTCTGTTTACGCCCCGATGTCCCCACAATATTATCAAGATTTTAAAGGTTTAGCCAAGTGCAAAAGGGCGATGTACATGACATTTTAATGAAGGATTTCTTATTATCCTTGTTCTTATATTTTTAATAAAAAAATACATATATGTAACCTACGGTTTATTAACACAAGTGTAAATAAAAATACTTAATTAATTCTCGCTGACGTGAATGAAGGAGTTTATTTGTTACTAATAAAATATCATTCATATTTAAAAAAAAAAAATCGCATTTTTAACGATGAATGACATTGAGCCACAGACTACATTAAAAATATATTACAACCTGATATTTTTATAGCACGTTATTTTCACTTTTGTTTAATATTATATTAAATGTAATAAAGCGTTCTGTTATAAAAATATTGTAACGTTACACGGCATTGTTCTTGATCAGATTTACGATTCGAGAAGTGAAAATAACACATTATTTTAGTACAACTCTGTGGTAATATTTTATAGACCAGAGAACTGATATATACACTATAGAAAGGTGAACTTTAAACGAAGATTCCAGTAGGTTCGAATACCAGAGAAATCTTGGTTTATTCAGTGGTTACCCACTCATTATATCACTCATCGAATATTCTACCACCACACAGCAATAGTGTTGTTGTGTTCCGATTAGTGTAAGGGATGTTTAACTTGGGTGGGTAATTTGCCAGACCGACTACTTGTAATTAAAAAAAAAAAAATGGAGTGAAAGAATAGAGGTTGAGTGTACGTGGCCTTTATATTCCACTCAATAAGCTAGTTCCTTTGAAAATGGAAGGATATCATCAGTATCGATTAAATGCAACCATTAATAAAATAACCTTGTCTGATATAAGCGTAATATTTGTTTACTATACAAATATCAACAGATCATATCGTATTATAAATCAAACTGTTCATAAAATAACAATAAATTAAATTGCATCGTACGTTTCAATGACGCAGAATCTAATTGAAATATGTGCATTTATAAAAAACAGTGTGAAAGATGAACGAACACGCCAAGCATTAAAACGCTATAACTCAGCCTGTGAGAATGGCTATAAACGCTCAAAAAAGACAGCAAAACTGTATTTACCTTGTAAATGTATGTTTTTACGAGCGCCTTGGCTGAGCTACTGCAAGAGTCAGGAGTTTGTTATGAGCGGAGCGGAAGCGATTATGATAGCGTTTATGAATATTTTTAAGTTTTTTATTTGTTAAGTACATTAGGAACACACAGAAACACATTACAGAGGGAATTTGAATTTTTTTTGTATGCGTGTTGTGTGTGTTTCAATATGAGTTGAGTTTTGAAACTTATGACCTGTTTAAATATGATCCGCAATATCATTGTTTTAGCAACCTTGCATTAAAAAAACTCAAATTAAATATAACCTTTATGTTTTTAAACGAATTAAATCTGATACAATAACGTGTGTAGAAAAACAATATTACAGTAATGTAGGTGATAATAAATATACACTTTTGGTTCGCGTAAAAAAGATCTTTTAAAAAAAAAATCTAAATGTCACTCAACAAACGTAAGTCTTAAGTTTAATACAAAACAATATGTTTTAATAATCATATAATAATTTTAATAAAAATAACTAAATTCTCATAATATTTTTAACTTGTTATAAGTATTATAATTAATAGAAAATATTAAAGTATTCGATGTCGTTATTTCTCATCACCCTGACCTCTACAGAAGAAAGACGACAGAACTATTCAAACAGCAAAGCTAAGCTTTGTATATTCTTGAACACTTATAACGCGTACTTTACTTTCTATTTAAAATAAAATTATGTAGGTATTAAGATTGTAGTTATCGTTTATTAAATATATTTCAAGTAATATATAGAGAAATATAACTAATTTCCTCTATCTTATCTACTCTACAATTGTAGTTAATACAATACAAATGACTTAAGACCACCTCGGTCTTTAACTATAACAAGGATTCTCATGTCTTGTCCAAAACATAGACGAATGAAAGTCGGAGAAATAGAGGATCTATTCTACTTAAAACGGTTCCAAGATGTTCTCCATTTTATTCCTCGCAAAAATAAACCACAGTTGAAACGAAACTGGCAGTCAATTCAGCTAATTTATATCTTAACTTTGACCAAACCGCAAATGTATCTTTGTGTCAATGATTACGTTTCGATTCGATTACTGTAAAGTGTTAATTTGTTAGTAGAATTGACTCCAGAATATATTATTTGATATAAATCTGATATAGGTACAGCGAACCTTATTTTTATTTTATTGGTTACTGTTTAAAAATACAGAATATACCATTAACGAATTAAATAATTTACACAATACCAAACCCCCCTTAATGTTGGTGGTCTGGTAGTGTACGAAAAAAACTTTCTTCCTCTTTTAAAAAAAAATATTAGTAACATTTCATAACGATAACCCTGTGTGGCATTATAGTTATAATACGTTTACTTAGATAAAAAAAAATACTATTCTCAAAACATACTACACTCACAGACAAGATTCAATTTCATTTCACCTCTCGCAATAACGACACTGAAACAGATCTCGAATCCTAAAACGTACAAATTTGTCTACCGTCCCATATGTTTAGACTTCTAAGTATTCTATTAAGGTCCTCATCTCTATAATGACTGGGTAAGGCAATGCATTCTGACTTCAGACCACGTCAGGTTACGGAATGCAAAAAAGCATTTGCATGGTGACTTTGTCCTCGGGAGCGGGTCGCACAAAGTGATCAATTAGCATTTCTGTTAGAAAGCCCGTTTATACCTCCCGGTAAGTATTCGTAAGTAATTGAAATCTTCCTGTATACCATTTTTTTTTAATTTGTTTTATGTGATGTAATGGAAAAGTTCTTTTTTTAAAGGTTAATGTTGTTTATGGCTGTGCGATGTCGTTTCGGCTTAGGATTTTATTTAAGATATTATTATTTATATCATAATACTTACTTAATGGTAAATGGTGACTGCCCTTAGATATTGGCGCTTTAAGAAATATTAACTATTCCATACATGCGCCACAAGCCTTTGGATTTAAGATGTTATGTCCCTTGTATCTGTACAACAATATTATGTATTGTTGCTTGGCGGTAGAATACATTATTATCAATGGGTGTTACCTACCCTGACGAACTTGTAGAAAGTCCTACCGGCAAGGAATATATTGACAAAATAACTTCATAGACAACAAGCGCTTAAAAGACCCAGAAAGCTGGGAGTATGATTTTATTTTGTCATTCAGATTGATTATCCTTCGTAAGTGCTCAACCAATACATAAATAATAAATTCACCTTTCATTCACATTCATTCAATCGTGAATGATATAGTAACATATATCTTACAATTGAAACATTTGTCTTGATAACACTGGAATGTATTGGCGCCTGTCATATATTTAAGAAACAAAAAATAAATTAACGCGTTGCCTTATTCCACGAGAGCTCTCCACGAGCCTAGTGAATAGAACACGTCAATCTTATCAGAAGATCGCGGCTTCAAATCCCAAATAAGCTAATTATATACTTAATACTGTTTTAAGATCATCTTATGACCAACAGTGAAAGAAAATCGAATATGTCTATCAATTCAAACCAAAATCCGCGCGTCCTACGCTCCAAAACTTTTTTAGATGAGAAAGGCAGACCTTTACTAAGCACTGGATCATTACAGGCTTTTTTAATTGGTTTTTATACCACAGTATTTAGTCAATATTTTATTTAGTTAGTAATTAGTATAAGGTTTGAATTTTTTAAGCAACGTCTTACAAATATGTAAAATTACGTAGGCGTCGCTATGTTTTGTCAAGCCATAATGTAAAACTGGATTAAGTGTCTAATTAGTATTCCAGAACCAGTTAGGCTAATTTAATAAGTCCTACTAACTTAAGACAATTTACAATGTATTTGATTCAAAGTAAACAGCTTTAAACAATTATTCAATTAACATTTATCCGCTATGGTACAAAGATTTATCTATGTGATTTACACAAGGGCGAATGTTTCAATAAACAAAGAGATATACATATCGTATTTAATTCACGTTTTGAAAGGATCTGGTAATATTCTAAAACGCACCAATTCTGTACATACGTTGTAACTCTTAAATTATTTATATATATGTCAAAGCTAAGAATACGTCGAAAAAAATAGGAACTAACTATTGACCTAGTACACGCACACTGGTAAAGTATTATGACGTTTTGCGAATGACAAGCGTAGCTGTCACGCACACCATGATAATAAACTTAACTCGTTTGTTATACTTTTGTAGTGTTACACTTTATCTAGATATATTAATGATCTAAGGTGTAACTATATACGGCCTATGCAAAACATGTTAATAATAAATCTGAATATATTTTTTTTTAAGTCCCCGATTTATCTGTTCGATATTTAAACATTTAATTAAATTCAAAATGAAATATTTACAATAAGAAAAAATAATCTTTCATCTAATACAATACTAAATCGTACACTATAAACGTCCTTTCCGAGTTTAAATCCTTTGAATAGGAAAATCTTTTTTTTATTACCCCAAGCGGTGACCGTTTCCCAAGTTTATGTCAAGACGAAAAACATAAATGTAATGTAGAATAAATTATGTTAATATACAGCCAAAGATGGATTTTGTGTATATACGCATGAATTACAGACATTTCTTACGCGGTCTCCTTATAGCCGTACGATAAAATTAAAAAAGTAATTCGTGACGTGAATGCTTAACGCGCTAGACCAACTCCTAATCGACATTATAATACGTGTAATCAAGTATGTATACAAAATTCCTATGCGTGTACAATTATCCGATGCTTACCTAATTTAGTAGGTATATACCATTCTAGAACGAACTACATTTCTTTTGCAAATAGTAATACGATAAAAATAAGCAATATATAATATTTATTATTTAATTATTGGAATGATGTATTACCATAATATATTTAAACAATTTAAAAAAAAAAATTGTCGGTGTCCATTTTATATTTTTGATTTTTAATAAATTAGGAATAAAATCTTAATACATTAGACATGATAAACCTACATAAAAAGCAAACATATACGTTTTATTTTAAAAAAATAGAAGGCGTGGTCGTTTTAAAATGTAATAATTAAAAAAAAATGGTAATTATAATTTCGATATACCTATCTGTTCTAGATTACATAGCGCAATGGATTTAATTACACGAGTCGAATAAATTAGGACACTCAAAAAAGTTAATAAATTCATAATTCAGTTTAATTAGACTCTTGTATATATTTATTTGTACAGCTGAGTACAAAACTATTTATAATAAAACATAAGTGTATCGACTTTTTCGTTACTTCTACGCTTATAGAGCTTTATTTCATTTGCTTGTCTGACTTTTTATATGTCATTATATATAGAAAGAACTAAAAAATAAATAAAATATAATATAAACATATCAACAGCATAATATCAGTCGTAAATGTACAAAAAGATCTGTGTATTTGTAAATTAAAAAAAAATTGTATAAAAAAAATCTAGTTTAATCCGGATAAAGCCGGATCGATGTCGCTATACTGTAATATAACGACTTGTCTCGCCGAATGTATGCGGATAGAACGCTTCTTTATCGTGTACACGTCAAAGGCATATGAATTAACGCTGGCTCCTTATCTCGCCTGTCAAATTTAAAATAGATTGGATAAGGACGGGTATTATTGAGAAATGTGTAAAAAATAACGCGAACACCTTTGAAGTATAACGACGGTGACCGTACAAACGGCAGATATGTCACCACTCACCACCGGCGATAACGTTATGAAATGAGATGAAAAATATAATTTTTCTTTTTTTAATTTTTAACGGACTATGCTAAAATCGAAACGGCTAAAGCATTTAGTGTGTTGTTTATTTTTGTTATATTTATTATTGCCAGTGCAATAAAACGAGGGCAATAAACTGGGTTCTTAATTGATAGGAAATTTTATTAACATTTAACGTGGGATCGAAGTATTATTTCCTCGACATGATACTATATCACTTTTAGTGATTTAAATACATTTTATTTTACTTTCTTGAATTAATTGGAACCTAGATGAGTGTTTAAAATTGTGCCACATATAACTAATTCTCTGGCCTAGTTCTAATAGCCAATAATCATTTATAAGCACTAATTTTGTTAGTCAGAATAGAAATAATAAACAGGACCCGAATTCTACTAACAGATTGACAGTGTATCGCAATCGAATCGATAATCGTTGCCCTACCGCCAACTCGCCAAGTACCCATTCTACAAACGCAACGACAACAGTTGTGTTTCGGTCATCGGTCGGGTCGTATCGTAGAATGAGTCCTCAGTAACGATTAAACTGAGATTATTTTTTGTTTGGAACAGTCGAAGTTGGATCGAAATAGAATCGGAAACGTATAATTACTATTAAAAGTTTTGAATTAAAGATGTTGTTCGTTTTATGTAACATATATACATATATATTGCGAAATATTAGTATGTAAGTAATGTTAAGCTTACGCCAATTTCGCAAAGGGCAAAGTGTGGTTTAGATTTTGTTTAACTTTACTTTAATCCTTTTAACAGAACCACATAATCAGAGATGGATGAATGAGACAAAATTGATACTTACATATCTTGCAGCTTAGTAATATAACTATATATATGTTTTTTTATACCACCACGTACGGAACACCATATGATTATACCTGAAACAAAAAAAAATAAACATTAGTTCACATGTAACATTGAAAACAATTCGTGCATTGATAATAAGGATATATAAATTCGAAAACAAATGAAGAAACTTAAGCTTATGACTACAAACCTATTTTAAACCCACCAATCCGAATTCGAGCCGCATGGTGTACCAAGCCACAAATAAGTATTCACTAATCGTTACTTTGCCATTAAGTTCTCTATACATCTTGGACAAATATTAAGTTAGTACTTTTAAAGTTAAAGTTACGGCACAACGGATTGTTCTAGTTAAGTTAAGATTTGATTACCATCTCTATGTTCATGAACTACGGTTGTTGAGATAACGAAATTCTCAAGACCACAACTTACATGTGACTTGAAACGACATCATGATAAAACAAGTCACGACTCTGGGTATAATTTCGTGTGGAAAAATAGAGTATTTTAAATTTGGAACCAAATGTCAACATTTTTATTACTAACATTGAATATATGGCGTATAAACCTCAGACTGAAGTGTAAGGCAGCCTCTGGAACAACGGGGCAGATGTAGGTATTCTTATTGAAATGGTAGCATGCGAAAGCGATCCTGTGACACCCGCAAAGAGACGGAGGAGGTACTGCTGGTTTTTTTAGTGGGAATTCCGGTGTACCTGGTCGCACTAGGTGTCCTAAGCCCCGGCATGTCTCACATACCATATACGTTTGTCCAGCGAAAAAAAAGAACTCTAATTATGTTTATTAATTATGTTAAATATCTACATATATATATTGTTATTTAATTTTCAATGAAAATGGACATCAAACGCACTAGGTACGTAATTTAACAATTATATTTGATTAATAAATAATTTATCACCTCAACAGAAACGCAAGAAAATTGACAACTGTTTTAAATCATTAATTTTAACATTCGAACGTGATTTATTCATAATCAACATTCTAAAATCAAAAGTCAATTTGAAAACGAGAGCCAATTACGTGCGTGTAAGAAATCATTTATTCATCCTCTGTTACAACACTAGTTGAATTGCTATAGTATATAAGTGTATATATACATAAGTACACGGCTCAACTAAGCCCAAGCTCAGATCGATCAATCACGCAACTCACAGAACCTGACCTGTGGACTAGCCGATATAATGTGCTGGCGTTCCACAGTATTATAGCTTCGTATAGCGTTCCTATGCGCTGTTTTATTCGAACAATTAAATGTAACAATTTTTATTTGGATGGAACAATGGGCCATCTGATGTTATGAGGTGACCACCGCTAATGGTCATTGGAGCTTTAAGAATTCCTTAAATCGCCTTATGTCTATAGTTACAGTGCTTCTGCTCACATCGGTAAACAACAGTAGGTACTAAGTGTTGGTACTTAGCGGTAGAATATAAAATGAGTGGGCGCTACCTACCCAGAGGGACTTGCTTGCCACCAAATAAGTTGTTGGATATTCACTGTTGTTCCTTATCTAATATAATATTAATTCTCATTTATAACAAATAGGTTTTATTACAAAAAATACAGACATCATAGAATATAGTATTATATAGCGTATGACATGGATTATCAGCCCTAACTTTGAACTGTACTCTGACGTAGTAGCATCGTTTAAGAATGCGGTCCGAATGAAGAACTACAGTGCTAAATATACTTGAATATTCCATTATCAAAACGTTAGATAAACAAAGAATTATATAGCAAGCCCTCACAGATATAGAATGAAGATTAATATATTTAATTTGTAATAACTCTAACTTATTATCATAAAATATTTTTGAATGTTAATGTATACATGTATGTATACATGTATGTACGTCAGTGTGTGAGTTACAATTGAGCGTGTGTTAGTAAATTATTTGTTATATGATTACTAGTTCTATTCATTTAAATGTTTTTATTATCTATATTAAAGCGCTTTACTGTTTTTTAAGCAGCAGCTTCTCGTTTTGGTTTCATTTCTACTTAATTCGAATAATTTCAAGAGTGTCGCAAAAACAAATCGATGTTTAAAAATGTAACCAATAGGAACGACGTTTAGACACATATTCATAGTAAAGAAGAGTCGACCAAGTATCGCCGTCATAATTTTAAGTATAATAATAATAATAAGCTGAATGCAATAGAAATAGCATACAATAAAATTATCATAACATGTACAAGTTATCGTCTTAAAGCGGATTTAGTATTGCGATTTCATTGCCCTCCCATTTGCTATAAATATATAAGCTTAATTCATACAATTCAATTTTCTCCGACATAAATCGATACTCTCGATATTTACACGAGTTTAACGTTCGATATAAAAACTGTAATCGAAATTGTGACTTTGAATAATCTTTCAAACAATATTGGATCCTATTATTGAAATCATAAAATAGGGATCCACTTTGCTTAGAACCTCGAATGTTACATGATTAGTCAATCCATAAATATTATGCGGTTTTTAAGATTCAATAAATCTTTTAACATAAAACACTGACTAACTTTACGGGGCTGTACTGCGTTCCCAATTATTATTTGCGCATCTCACGTGTACTGGATTCAGAGAATACTGGATGTGTGTGGGGTAACTTATAAGACAAACCGTAATATTCAAAAAAGGAACGACTTTCCAATTCTTTTCTTAATGTTTATAAAGAGATCTTTTTTTTTTTTTGCATCACGCAAAGATCGCTAATTATTTTGACATAAAATTTATACCATTATATTTTTGAACGAAACATTTCGTCATACCATATATCTTAACGTACAATATAGCTACAGTAACGCGTGGTGTCTGCTTGTTTCAATACATAGTGTACACATGGATTTATTTTTACGCAGTTCAATAACGGTTGACAAACAATGTATGTGTTTTAAATGATATTTTTGTTTTATAAACCCGTTTTGAAGGATCTTTTAGCGTTGAATTTAGTGTCACTGAATTTCATTGGTATTGAACAATGTTTTTATTGTAAGCACATATTAAAATCTGTTTTGATTTATGTTAATGTATGTGTTTTATTTATATTAACATATATGACAAAGATTATCTTTTTGCAAGATTATAAAATGTGTGTCAGAAGAGGACAGATAGTAAAATTGATCCAATTTTGTCTTGCTTCTCATCATCTTCCTCGTCAAATTTCGGTCTAAGTAGACAAATCATTTAAGTGAAATTCAATCCAAGTGTAAAGTAATCCGAGATGAATTAAAATTCATCTTCGATATTTTATTCTTAAAAATCGGTATCAATAAAAAGTTAACACAAATTCAAAAGCAATGACACGGTGTTAATGTGATTTAAAATTATCTCCACAAAACGTCACAATACTAAGCCGCTAACGCTTGTAGCATGAACCTAACAATACAGGGTGTTGTACAAACGGAACGAGTTTAATATTTATGACTTTAGACAGATTAAATTATTTCCCCTGACTCGTACACCACTCGCGCTGACATTTATATAACTGTTTTAAAATAATCTAGAGAATTGCTTGTAAGGGCAACGACGTACCTCACTTGTAATGGGCTTGTGTCTTTGCACTACTGCTGGTTCGGATGTCCTTTGTTTAAATAAATAATATATTACTTAGGTGTTGATTTATCAGATTTCATCGCCTCTTTTAATTTGTCTGTGATTTATTATTTTAAACAACTAGTTCTGGAATGTTCGCCGTCATCAAATGTTAGCTATTATGGCTATTATCCTGGCGATCTTTTAATGGTAGAAGTGGACGTGTTCCAGTGCCGTGCGGGCTATTTCTTTTTTGATATTGAATATATGTAAATATTTAATGATTGACAAAAGAAATCCGAGTTTCTTGCGCCGGTTCATCTCAGAGTAATATTCTTTTACGAACCGGTGGTAGTGTTTAATTTGCCAGTCAATAAATAAGTGTACGGCTTGTATATTTTATAAAGGAATTTGATTTGCCATGGAGCAGCGAGTTTCAATGATGCGCGTAATATAAAAACAGAACATTACATATTTATCAGATTTGCTGATTATTTTTCATAATAGGAAATATACATAATTTTAACTCCTTACGTCAACAATGCTACCACGTTAGCTAAGATGACTCCACCCTCGGGTCTGCTATTACACTGGACCACTCACTATTCAAAGACAGAACAATAACTAACGGTTGGTACATAGACCGACAAACTTGGGCAAAGTTCTACAAACCATTTTTTTTCAAATCAAAGTAAACTAAACTTAAATTAAATGTAAGTTTGCTACCCTTTTCTATAAATAAAATTATTATTATGTAAATGAATTAAATGATATTATGTACAAATAGTAATTTAGTAAATAATAATTCATTTAAATGGCATTTATTGAGTCGGTACTGAGAGATAAAATCGTTTCGCACATTGCGCATTCAAATACAAAATTTATCATAACTGTTATTTGTAATTTATCATGTGTGGAAGGTGAACGAAAATCGTATGAGGTTACCTGCCCTTAGTAACTTATGTAATGTATAATACAATTTTACATTACATTATTATACACTAAGCTTGTACATGATACATTTTGGTATGGAACACTCGTCGTTCTGAATACATATTTTTAAAGATGGCGTTAATATGATACCGTCAGTTGAAAGGAAGCTGAGCTGAATATTGTACTTTTGGAAAATGAGTTTTAAAGTTAAGTTATTAAATTTCTTTATAATACCAATTTTAAGTTTTAGCGTTTCATTCTTTCCACCGACGATATATATTAGTAAGAGTATTTATCTAATATTTTTACACTCCAATGATTTTTTTTCTGCAATCTCATTTAGCTGCTTGAGATTTCTTATAATATTTTCCTCGCTCTTAGACAAGGACAACATGTCCATGGAGAAAAAAATAAAAAAATAAAACTGTGCAGTATTTTTAAATTAAATGTTCAGTAAGTTTATTTTGTAATCGCAGGAACAAATGATGCAATTCTAAAAAAAAAATCTCTAGTAGAAATCTCCAAAATTCCTGAGTGCTATACATTCGTACCGCATAAATTGCACCCGTGTGAAGCAAGGGCGGGTCGCTGGTATATAATAAATTATTAATTAAGGAAGCCAACCAGATATTACTGAAGTTATTACGTATGTGGTTAATAGACAGTAGTGTTGCGAAGAACTTTTGAAAGGGCAAGCTCTTTCTTCAGTAATCAAGTAGATAAATGTGTTTCGGTGTGCGGTTCCTTTGCGAGCGATTAAATGAAACGAAAATAGAACATTAAACAATTGCAATAAATAGTTTTATATTAGCTATAAGCTTTTTGGACGCGAACCTTCTTAACACAAAAAACAGACTAGTATATATTTTTTTCTTTTTATTACAAGTAACGATAAAAGATCCCGCAAATCTATCTATAATATATATTGCGCAATACTGTTTTTATATTAAGTAAATATTTTAACACGATGTTTGTAATAATTCAATTTCTTCCAACACTTTATGGCTTTAAATAAGTAATTTAAATATGAGCATCGCTTGAAGCGATAATCGGATTAACGTCGTGTCACTGATCGATCGATTTTATCAATGTTTTAGCAAATCATTTTTGTTAAACTAACACTTGATAATTATAATGTCAATAATCCTTATAGGATTTACAAGGAAATTAATGATCTTTTTAATAATTTAACATCAGATAATGTTTTGATTTTTTGCGAATAACACGAATGATATAATCGATTTTAAAATATATTCAGATGCTTTAACTTGATTCGATTATAAATTTAATTAATTTGATAAATTGTTTATTATTTAATAACTCAGGATGTTGAACGGTTATATTATAGTAATCAATGGACATATATCACTCACATATTCAACAATTTATAGGAATTAAAAATATACATAATATAATAATACTAAAATGGATAAAAATAATGTTAGGATCGAATTAATCATAAAGAAAATGTTACGTCGTATTTTGTTACTGCAAAGGCACTTCTCAAACAAATAACAAGTCGCCTTAATGCCTCCACTGGTGACAGAAGGTTCATATATTGCATAGAGAATTCGAATAGCGATTCAACCGGGAAATGTTGCTAGCGTTCCTGCTACCATTCAACGCGGTCATGATTTGTACAGTTCCTTTTAACATTGATATACATATTATCTATATAGTATAGAATAAAATTGGAGTGTCGGTTTGTAATATTAAAATAACCGCTTTTTACTAAATGCATAAAATTTTTGTCTTCCTGTCTGTCTGCTTGTTAATCTCTGGAACTTTTAATGGCAGATAGCTGATGTAATAAGGAGTAACTTAGGCTAGAACAATATTTTTTTTTGTTAAATTCAAACTCGCGCAACGTCGCGGGCCCAGCTAGTGTTGTAATATATATTTTTGATTTTCTCGTCGGTCTAGTAGCTCGAAATAAGGTTACAGATTTTTAGGTTTTGACTTTAGGTCACAGGTCTGGCTGATAATAATTATATCGGTTTTCTGTTAAAGAATATTCAGTAACAGTCTAGAAAAGTTTTTTTTAAGAAAGTTTTTTTAAGAAGGCAAATTAGTCTTTCCTCCTGGTGGTTTGATACCATAATATTGATCGAAGTTATAAAAAGTATTAAAATTTTGTCAAATTAAATTAATAAAACAGAAAAAAAAAACAACTTTATATAATTACAACACTTTCAATTAAAACGTTAAATAAAAACATAATTCCATTTTTAAAATTAGAACGAATAAACCTGACCTAATAATAAGATACTATCGTCGAACGTAAAACAACGAATCGGATTTTATTAAAATTGTAAACTCGCTTACACTGAAACCATTCGTGTTAAAATACTGAAATATCGGGTTCGTGCTTTCCGCAAATGCCGTCGTATTCCAATCTCGATGTGTTAATATTATTTACGGCTGTCCGTACTTTCGTAATTACACCCGGACCGGCTATTCGGAATCACATCAAATCGAAATACGTGCGAACATTTAAGTTTACTATAATTATTACTATCGCACTTATAAATGGAAATTGTAATTTATTTTATATGAAAGTGTTTCTATAAGCCTGTAATAGTTACTTGAAAGCACAATGTATTTGAAAAATTTTAATCTGTTCTATGAGATTTATAATTTAATAAAATATTCGGTTGAGGTTAGCTATACTCGAATATTGCATTATTATTAGCATTAGCAGCCCGTGAATGTCCCACTGCTGGGATAAAGGCCTCCTCTCCCTTTGAGGAGAAGGTTTGGAGCATATTCCACCACGCTGCTCCAATGCGGGTTGGCGGAATACACATGTGGCAGAATTTCGTTGAAATTAGACACATGCAGGTTTCCTCACGATGTTTTCCTTCACCGCCGAGCACGAGATGAATTATAAACACAAATTAAGCACATGAAATTTCAGTGGTGCCTGCCTGGGTTTGAACCCGAAATCATCGGTTAAGATGCACGCGTTCTAACCACTGGGCCATCTCGGCTCTACTCGAATATATGAGATAAAAATTACTTGCATTATGTGAACAAGTAAATCCGCACACTATAGTGTTACCATATGAATTAACACGCATTGGATTTTTTTTAGTTAGTTAAGCAAACGTACGTAAATAGTAAATTGTCACTCATAAGGTAAAGAATATTAACAATTCCCTACATAGTCAATACGCCACCAACATTAGAAGCTAAGATGTTATGTCCCTTGCGCCTGTAGTTACACTGGCTAACTCACCCTTCTAATCGGAAACTTTGTGACTTTTGAAATTTAGGGGTTCGGGCAATTTTGTCTGGGTATGGTACCTACCCAGACAAAATTGCCCGAACCCCTACTCATCAACTCATCTTATATTCTACCACCAAACAGTAACACTTATTATTTGTGTTTCCGTTTTCCGTTTGAAAAAATGCTGTCACTGTTTCTATAAACAGTGAGTAATACCAATGGAATAAGCCATAGTTAGTTTTGTTCACTACTGAATGAATTTAATAGAACCAGAAGTTCAAAACATGGTTTCGTCATGAGCGCGAAGAACGATTGTAAGAATTCTGGTATTTCGCCGGGCAAATAACATAAATTCCGGTTCTCTGGACGTAAAATGAGTCAGCACATCTTTCATCAATATTATTTGAATGAATTTGAACTAATGTGTTCGTTTATCTTCATTGTAATATCTTATTTAGCAGCAGGTTAGGTGTTGTTGTTGTTTTTTTCTTATTTACAAAGGCAAATTGATCACCTGGTGGAAAGCGAAGCGCCATGAAAAAGTTAATTAATCCACCAAAAATCTGGTAAACCTTTCATAGTTCTTCTGTCATCTTAAGGAGACAGTTTTGAGTATTCCAACAAATTCCAATACGCGTTGAATGAGAAGATTATATATAAAAATAAAAATGATGAGTCCTTGCACTCGGGCAAGCCGCAGTCTTCGGATAACTGTGCCATGTTGCTTATACTAAATGTATTCCAAAATCAAACTATTTGGAGTAGGCTACAAGCTCTTTTGAATGGTCATTCTACAGAACGATATTGGAAGTAAAGCTATATAAGTTGTATGACTTGTATATACATATATAACATACCCAAATGTAGTTTGTAATCAATTGTGTATATGAAACCTCTCCCAATGTTTACAATCTTTAATCTTATGACCTTTGGGGTATGAAATTAAGGTCAGATGAAATTTAAGATATTTTACATTGCATAGTATAAAATTAATTGTTTAATACTATAAAGAGAATTTACGATGATCGTGTACACGGAAAGGGCCGAACTTGATGGTATTGAAATTTGTGAAGATACTCGGTTTTCTATCTGAATAGTTTTAAGTGTTTTATGAATTGAGTGAGAAACGGACAAACGGGTTTTCTTTCTGATTTATTATTTTCTTATGAAGAAGGCGATCATTAGGACAACATTGACTATCGATCGAATGGTATTACACTAGCATTATACCTCACTTGTTATTGTAGTTAGTTTGTCACAAACCATGAGATTCCTGATTTGTATTTCGGTTCGAATCGTTAACTTTATTTAAGTTTTCTATGAAATTAATTATCTTTATTACTTTACTGTATAACACATTAAAATCCCAAGCGGCTGTAGCTTCGCTGATATGTCTTCAACCAGATTGCTCTTCAAATTCAAGCATTAAGAATTCGATAGTACATCTCTTTAAGCATTCGGCGTCACTACAACTTTTGCGTAGCCGGCCTCCATTGTTACTAAAGAGAGACTTTGATTACAAGGAACTAGCACACTAATAAAAATATTTGACATGAGGCCGATCGACCACCAAGAACTAGAATAAGATAAATCGAACGCGACTTATTCCGTAATTCGAAATGTAACAAACTTTTCGTCCCAACAGATGAAAGCTAATAATTCATAGGTCCGTTGGCAATACCAAAATTGCGGGCACTACTTTAACAGGTAAGGTAAAGCTTTATTTCCTAGTGCGGTATGACATTTGCGAATGTGCTGAACATAACTCATCGGAGTATTGTACGCGGTTGGAACAGCTGTAAGATTAGAGATTACGTCCTTAACGGTAAAGCTAGGCCCACACGGAGTTACTAAAGACGGCCATTGATTATACGATTTGTAACATCGTATTGGTAAATCTCAAATTATATTAAAGCTTGTACCTGATATTAATAAACGTGTATTTAAATTGTTAATTCTGATTATTACTTTATTCGTTACTTAGATACGTTTAGATTTAAACGCTTACGATTCGAAATTGATTCCTATTATATTTATACGTTTTTCAATTGTTTTTTTTTGTGTTTTTGATATTTTCGTAATTAAAGATCTCTAGCGGACTTTAGTTTCTTCACTCCTATTGATTAAATGTTACTATTAAACAGAGCCAAGATGGCCCAGTCGTTAGAACGCGTGCATCTTAACCGATGATTTCGGATTCAAACCCAGGCAGGCAGGCACCACTGAATTTTCATGTGATTAATTTGTGTTTTAAATTCATCTCGTGCTCGACGGTGAAGGAAAACATCTTGAGGAAACCTGCATGTGTCTAAATTCAACAAAATTCTGCCACATGTGTATTCCACGAACTCGGATTGGAGCAGCGTGGTGTAATATGCTCCAAACCTTCTCCCCAAAGGGAGAGTAGGCTTTAACCCAGCAGTGGGAAATTTACAGGCTGCTAATGTAAAAAATGTAAAATGTATTATTAAACAGGCTCGTCATATCATCACCAAACACAGAGCGGTCTAGTTTTATAATTATCAGCTATAAACAAACGAATTGATTACACACATACAAGCTGTAGGCTTGTATGTGTGAAATACGAAAGATATTGACACAAATTCGAAATAATAGAACTCAAACAGTTTTTATTAAAAATAAACTTTTCTGTGAGATTTATGTATGTTATTTTGCAAGTATGCGAGTACATGTCGGTGTCTATGTGTAAATGATCTGATCATCTACTCTAATTTTATCTTTAATCCCTACCCAAATCAAGAATGCTATAAAGATTATAATATAAAGGCACAGAGTGCCAGTCGACGTCTATCCCAAAGCTGAATAAAATCATACTCCCCTTAAAAGCCACAACATTGTTCCAATGAAAATTAATGGATATTTATGACGTTCTTCTCCGCGAAGCACAAGATTGCAACGCCAGTGGTCCTTATCGGATTTGAACCGGCTATTGATTGTAAGATCTATATTTCTACCCACAATACCAGTCTCACTATTGATACAAAATATAAATAAAACGAATCGAGTTCTTATTCATGCTCCGTCGACGAGTATATTAAAATTAATTAAACTATAAGTGAATAAATCATAAATTTGTAAAAAATAAATCATACCATACACTGTTCGTAACATTGTGCTGTTTCAATTATTCGTGTACTTGTCCAGCCTACACAGAGGTAGGGGGTAACGACGCAGTTGTTAATCGTGCGTGAATGGCCATCTTTTACTGAATGTGCGGGCGTCCGGCTGAGTCGAAGTTGCTAGTCTACTGCGAAGGGACGGCTTTGTCATTGTCCCGTAATGTACAACCTCCATGTTAATTCGATTCAGATATTAATTTTCGATCTACCGATTCTTCAAATTTCTGTTATGAATGTTATAATAAAGTCTTAATGATTTCTGTTCGGAGTTCATATTACAGTTTTCACGTCTAAATTAATGCGATTCATAATATATTTTATTAATTTGTGATTAGTGCGTATTGACAAAGAATACATAAACACAAGAACTAAAAATAAACTTATTTTTATCGCATATACATAACTGTTACCAACTTAAAAGAGCGGAGGTTATAAATGCGGTTCTATGAAACCTTTTTCTAAATTTCAGGCCAACATTACTTGGAGGTAAGGTTTTGTGCAAGCCCGTCTACCTAGGTGGACCTAGACGGACAGTGGTACCTAACTATGTACCACCCATTTATCATAATATATTCTACTGCCAAGCATCAATACTTAGTATTGTTGTGTTCCGGTTTGAAGGTTTAGTGAGCCAGTGTAACTATAGGCACAAGGGACATCTTAGCTTCAAAGCTTAGTGCATTGTTGATGTAAGGAATGTTTATCTTCCGACAGCGCTAATGTCTATAGACGGGCATATGAGCCATACCATCGTATGGCTCATATGCCCGTCTACCTATCTATATCATAAAAAAAAAAACAAAAGACATCTAATAATCATCTAAAATGAGATATTTATATTTTGAATTAAGAACAATAAGAAATAAATTTCGAACATATGTTTGCCTCACTTCCTATTTGTTACTTTTATAACGTTGCATTTGAATTTTTAATTTAAAAATCGAACGCTATTTTCGATCATCGATAACCGATTGACAAGTCTTAATTAAAGTCCATCTGCTTCAAAAATAACTAACATATTTAAAACTAATAGAAATGTAGTCGAAATTATACATTCAAAATCGTTTTCGATATACCGGATTTTTATCGATGAAACATACATCACTACTTGTTTGGAACGCGATGTTTACAAAAAAGAATGCTGTTTTGAAATTGGTAAACGTGTTTGTTGCAAGATTAAAAGTTAAATTTTATTTTATTTTTCTTCTTCGTACTTTTTCATACGTAATTACAACGTTATTACATATTAGACGTAAAATGAATTCAAATTCGGAATACATTAAAAATTAAGTTTGTTTTTTTTTTATTACATGTACTATATAGCCAAGTTTTTTTTTAAATTTTTTATTACATGTACCATAATGCCAACTAGCAAATAGTGAACACGAAGCATTTACTGATTCTCTTACAATTATATTATTAAAAAAAAATCACTCATTGATAAAACTGCGCTTAAGAAAAAATAATTGTATTAAAAAAAAACAATGAGTCTTCCACAATCAAAAACAAAATACTATACCTTCGACGCAACAGGACAAACTAGATTATTAAGAAGAACGTAAATAATATTTCAATACAAAATAATTTTATTACAACCGTGGCATTCGTTTTAACTCCTTTTTTTTCCAATCAGCTGCATTTAATCAAACTAATCGGTCGACTAGTTGACCGATGGATTACTTGCGAACGATAAGTCCGTACACGAATTATATTAAGGTTCAATTTTATAGGGATGGCAACAACTCGATATGAATTCTCGATAATAATCTGCGATGATCCAAGAGTTTATTGAATAGTCCGGTAATATACAAATTGAGGCGGAACACCGACGCAACGGGGTTGCTTGTAAAGATATGTTATAAAGAAAAAAAAAACCGCCAATCGGCGAGAATTCGTAAACTTTTTTATTAAACGAGTATTTCATGAAGTCTGCACCGTCCCAGTTAGGAAAACACAGTATAATTGCTATAAGATTTCAGAGTGCACAAGTTATAATTATTTTGCATTACTTTAATTACCGAAGTTACAGTATAAGTTTGACGACTCCATCCAGCCGCTCTGGGTCGAAATGAACTCGTAAAATATGTAACAACGCATCGCCTCCAAGAGCTATCCCGCCAAATAAACAAAACAAAAAATATACGTGAAACCGTAAAGAGACTTTCGTTTTACCTTTTAATGACATTAGGAATTTTAAAAGTGCTTTAGTAGCAAGGAATAAATTACTCTGCCAAGCTTCCTTCATCTGAGATAATAATTTATGTAAAGGAAATACCAACAATAATTCGCATTTTACTAACTGTCAAAATATTACCACTGGTTCAGAAGGAAATTCCTAAAACATAAAATTTCGAACGAAGCTCATCGGTTTATTTTTAATTATACATTTAGCTACTGAGTTTCTTTCCGGTTCTTTCGGTTAGTGTCTATATTACGAGCATGTGGTAAATTTACATTGAATATAATCTGGTATAATTGCGAACTTTGATTATAAAATGTATAATTGAATATAGTATATTTTGATTTTTACGGAATTTATAAACAATAAAATGATTCAAAAGATTTTATTAATTAAATTAAACCCAATGCATTCTGAATGTATCATTAATATCGATATACTGGACACACACACACACACACGATATTAAAGCGAGTGAATTAATATTACAATTGATAGTATATGAATAAAAACAGATGACCTTTGATTGTAGCTCGTCTATTAAAAATAAATTTCCGAATCCCCACCAAGTTACAGTTACAAAGATGTGGGAGCGGTGATGGACTAGTGATGCCGGTAAGTTCATTCAGCAATCACAATAGGGCGCCCCAATAGCGAGAGCGTTACAAGCTTGTGAAATTTTCAATTATCTTTGCTATTCAGAAAATCGATATGGAATTCGAGATTAACTCGATTCGTAATCGATTTTTTAGCATATTGTTTCGAAATTCGAACAAAAAAGTCTTGATACAATTTTTAAACGAATAAAAACATTTTTCCCAACACTAATGACATTTTAGTGACGTTGCGATCGCGCAACACAGAAAACATCAAATAAACGGAACGCATTCACACAATCGTAATCTCGTACTTCTAATTACGATCGGTGATGACGACGAAAATGTTAAAATAATAACGCAAAACGAAATAAAAGTCGTCGCGAACAGTCAAACGAAACGTTGAATGTATTAAACTAAAAATAATAACTGGCGATCTTATGCGTTGTAATACATTAATAATAGTTTTATACGCAACCGAAATGGCCCATAATCATATGGGATAGAAAATTGTTTTCAAAATGATGCCGGGAGATAAAAAAAACATTGATGGCGGTTCGCATTACCCTCGGTTTTGATGATACGAAAAAGTTGCAAGACGAAATTCGGACCGTGCGTAAGCGAGAGGCAAATATTAATGTTGTAAGTTTCTTTGATTAGCACTTGAGTCAATCAAGCGAGCCAACGACCTCTGTCGTGGTATGGAGACACCTGCTATTTAGAATTTACAAAAGAATGGTAAACAATGAGACGTGTGACGGACAACTGTGAATCCTTGTATACACTTATAGAGAAGACGCATTACGCCTATAACACAGTAAAACTGACTTTTTCCTTTAAAATTGGTTGAGCGAATTCCTTAGTCTTAACTAAACATCATCAACATAAATATGGATGTATACGTTTTTAACATTAACTTAACAAAAATTGTTACTAAAAAAACATCAAAAATGTATATTATTTTCTAACACGCTCCGCCTAAAACTGATGTCATGACACTTAAATATGAAACTAAACGCTGGTACTTATTGGGATTACTGACGAAACTCTCATTTTATACTTTTTCGTCGTGTATATTTGTCATCGTCGTTGTTTAAAGGATTTTGACAACATGCTCTATTATCGTAATACGTCAATACGCCACCAACTATGGAATCAGGTATATCGCTTGTAATTAAACTGACTCACTTCCCCTTCACACGGAAACAGCAATACAGAGTATTATTGTTTGGCAAGAATGATTGATAAGTGGGTGTTACTCATCTAGCCTGTAGAGTTCTACCACCAGAAGATTAGTGACAGATAGAGCGTACCCGTTAAATGTCTATTAATCACGCTTTTGTAATGTTAAATCTCAAATCTCACATCAACAAAATATGCCACTTGTTTAATATTCACATGTTGAACTCGTGATATTTACATGATAAACAAAAGTAAAGAACGTAATGAAATTCGTCTCAACATTACCAAAAAATAAGACGAAAAGTTTGACAATGGACATTAGCAAATCCAATATAAAAGTGAGTATAACTTGACAGCTTTATTTTCAAACCAAAACGCACCCATAGCTCGCAAATTGATTAACAAAGCACTTATAGAGGTCGGCTCCGAATCTGGTAACCGAGAGATTAATTATTTGAACCCCAACAGCCGTTTGAGAATACACTAACCGCCCAGTGATGTGCACATGAATCGATAAAATTCATCATCGCTTGTTAAATTGGCATTCTTTTTTTTTATAATTGTTATTGGAGTTCGTATTTATTTTTGTTATCCTAAAAAATAAATTTATAAAGAATATAATATTAATTATTTCCATAATGGAAGGAAAATTAATCTTATCTTTAAACCGGAACATAGCACAAATATCTACACTATGTATATAATTAATTAGTTAGGCAATATTTCATTTTTGTTTGATCAAATTTCTTAATTGCTGAAGACATATTATCGATATGAATAAATTATTATGTCACAACACTGCTTTGATAAATGGTCGTCCGAAAATTGCATGTCAAGAGGTAACTGGGCTGTCTGTTTCGCTTTTACATTTTAATACGGCACGTCGACGGCAGGAGGGGGCCATTTAGCCCATCACCAAAGGCAATTCTGAATGAAAGAGTATTATTATTAATTCATTGTTTATAAAATTGAATCCAATATAAACAGTAAACGTTAAAACAAACAATGATTGTTTTTATCGATTTTTGAATATCGATTATAGGTACGTCACTACGTTAACCATTTATTACTTTTACATTAAATTTATATTACGTTTAATTATAATTAATATTTTATATTCATTCATACGATTATAGTTAAATTGGTAATTGACACTTCAGACAAATATTCAAAGATAATAATTATTATAATTTGAAATACGGCACGTTTTAGAATCGCTATTATAACGAGATTATATTCATATAAAATTGGCATTTTAGAACCGGTTCAGAATCTATATTCTGAACATATTCATTAGAATATATATTCTACTGAAAAGAATCAACCAATTATTCAGTATTTAGACTTCATAAATTGGATTACACACTCGAATGTTAATTAAAAACAGCATTAAGCTTAATTGTTTGAACATTTAACCTAAGCTGTTAAGTGATTGAATTATTTGATATTAAATATGACGGAATAACTATGAAGTATAAACATTTTATAGTTTTATCGTTAACATGTAAATATAACCAACAAGCTGTTCCAATTTTGAAAGTAATTTATATACTATATAATAATAAATACGAAACTTTCATTACTCGTATCAAGAATGGAATCTAAAATTATTATTTAAAGGTACACTCTGTTTAAGTTTCCGAGAAGATATGAGAATACGCAATATGCCTGCCTCTAGAGTTTAATGCGTTCTGACGCGATGCGCCTGCGCAACCGATCCGAAGCTTTAATTAAAAACGGTATACGAAGGGATGCTTAACGTGCTTACGTAAATCTTATTTTTATAATGTAATTATTAACATTGTTTCAACATGCGATGTATAAAATTTATGAACATGTGTGAAAAATATTTAAAGATAAGGCGGAACGTTGATTCATTCATTTACCTAAATATAATGAAATTTCATATTTGGTAAAATGAAGTCGCCTTCTTTTACTTCATACAACTATAATAAGAAACAGCGTGGAAACGACTCATATAATTTTATATAATTAACTCGCATATATTAATATATATGACTATATATGATAATATTTCTTTGTAACATACGCTAGACGAAAAATTAGTACTAAGTTTGTTTCATAATTATACTATATTCATAATATCTGTTGCACAGTCAACCTATTATGTTCATCTATCTATTTATTTATATATCTATCTATAAAGAAGATAAAAAAAAAAAAACATTCACCATCCACCATTCAAAATCTACTAGTTTTATTGGTAAACTTACCATAATTGGTGATTATAGTGACGTACCTATCGAGTTTAATCGATAAATTACAATTCATACATAATTCAGAGTAGAGAAATAATATTTCGATCGTTTCAGACCACATAATAAGGTGGATAGACAAGATATGCGTTAAGTTAAACCGAGTTTACTCCGTTCCGTATTATAACTGACACTTTAATATCAATATAAGGCCGGATACTCACGTCAGACAAGACAGTTTATGTACGTATGAATACAACTTATTATCTAAGACTAATTATTCTGACGAATACATAATTATTTATTGATTTATTTAAATTTTAATACTAATGCTATTACTTTGTGAGATAATTCGTATATACATAAACAGTTTTCTACATACAAATACATAAATGTGAAAAATGAATACTAGAATTAATAAAATGAAATGGGTAAAATAAAATATTTTAAATAAAGAACATTCTAATGAATTTAGAATAATATGGACAAGACGAAGTATGTGACAAATAAATAAAAATTAGACTTGATTGAAATCAACATTGTTTATTTATTGAAACAACATTAATATAAAATATTTTATATCGATAAGATATTAGATTAATATTTTTCAGTTAAATTCTACCACCAAAAACCATGCATAGTATTCGAGGCGTGGCCCAGTGAAACTATCAGACATACCATCTCTGGTCCCAAGATTAGGGGCACATTGGCAATATATAATGTCCAGCAAAAGTCATGAGCACATGGGTAATAGTGGGGGCAAATTCGCGCATGTACACTTTTGCCAAATTACTGTAACCAAATGACAAGTGAGAGTCCAATAGGCGACAAGCAACGACTGACGGACCAATCACGTGCAGCCTTGTCTCCCCTGCTCCTTCATTCCTCCAAATAGTTCTAAAAAAGTACTACTGCGCAAGTCAAGATTGTGATCACGACTGATACCGCTTACTATAAGGTATCGTTAACATATACTACAGTGCCAATGTCTACGGTTACCAGATGGCTCATTCACCAGTCTACCAACCTATATATAAAACATCTAATCCTATCGAATGTTCCATGTGTAAGTACCCTTAAGTTAAGCATATCCCGAGTATGCAACAGCTGTTTGTATTTAAGCTTTACCATAATTTGTAACGATTGCATTAAATTGATTCATATTTAATGTTATTTGACTAAATATAGAACCAGTTATATTTAGTGTATTATAATAATATGTAAATGGCCTTTTTGTTCTAACAGCGATTAAAACTTAGAAATAACCGATACAATAAATATTATTAGCGATAAATAAGGCGTGCATTTAATTTACGAGATGCTTTCATATTCTGGAGGTAGTAATTAACATACATGTATGTAATAAAGATAGATATATAATCCTTGTTGACTTCCAGGCAGGATATACTGTATATATATAGTTTTATTTAAGTAGCATAACTTTGTGTTTCGAATGTTTGAAAATAGTAATTACTGAGGTTCTTGCTGGTTCTTCTCTGTAGAACCTACATCCCGAACTGGTGGTAGACTGCCTAAAAATATATTTATAAAATGACAATACAAAAGCCTACTTGGATAAAGTATATTTCGATTTTATTTAATCTAATAATACGTATTGCTATATAGCATATAGCACGTATGTACGTACCTATATTTAATTATATATAAATAATATATATAATTAAATTGTATATTTTATTTAAATAAAAAAAATAGTATCTAATAAACATCGATACTCCGACATCACTACTAATCCCTAATCTTCACGAACACCCAGCATTTCGGCTGTCGGAACCCGATAACATTAGCGTTATCTACGCGATTCCGCGTATCTCGAATGCGCGAATAAAACTCGATTCGACATAGATTCGTATCGATTCTCCATTACTCGATAACGAGTTACCGATACTGATACGCAACACCTGCCCGTAAGTTTTATGTTCCTCGTCCAGTAGTAGGGAGGATAGGAGCTGATGTATTAATGGATGTATCCGTTTTTTACTCCGACTTAGATAGTGCGTCAGTGTGGGGTAACGTATTGGCTCTTTTCGATTTACAAAATTCTGAACTAAATAAACGAACTTTACATAAACTCATGACAGTGATTTAAAGTTTGTTTTGCATATTGTCCTGAACTCACTTCGGATTTCACTTGTGAATTTTCAAAAACGAAATGATACGCTTATTTGATGCGCGTTTGTTTTAAATGTTTTAATTCTTATCGTAAATATTAGATATCATTTTTGAGATTTCACGATTGTGATCTGCGGTGAGTAAGTGAGTAGGCTTATTGTACATGGTCAAATGGATAAAATAATTTTATTTCGATTGCCAAAACAATTCTCAAAGACATAGAATCTCACGGATGTGCGAAAAAAATTGATGTACGTCTTTATAAATGCATATACATAGATGAAATATTATTTCCAGACAAAGATAACGCAACAAAAAAGTTAAAGATTACTACCAGACAGACTAATTTATTTATTTAATTATAGTGGTAATAAATATTAACGAACGAATTTTTATACTTATTTTAATATTTTTTTAAATACATATTCCGTATATATATTTATACGTGCTTTTTTAACTACCTACGTAGGTCTAATGACCCGATAAATTTTAGTCTGTGGCCTTATATCAATAAGGTATTTCTGTCTAAAATCTCAGTGACAATACAAAATCTGAAAGCAGGAAGTGTGTACGCTCCTTGCCTCGGAAAGCGCATAAAGCCGTCGACCACCGCCTGTACTAGTTCCGGCTGTGACGGATTTTGCGTCCCATCATGAGAGTGAGGAAGTTGATTGCACCTGTGTTTGTGCACATACTTGTGCACTATAATGTTCTGCGTAGTTCGCTGGTCTCCCTTGAGATTAGCCGTGATCAAAATCGGACAGAACCACTTACACGTGATAATTCTAAATCAATATTTAATTTAGAAATGAAATTTTCCAGAACATCTAAAAACTAAATGAATGCCACTTTAAAATAGAATTCTTAACCAGATCTTTACTTATTTGAAGAAAAAAAAAAATTTAAATGTAATTTTATTTTCAACACTGTCGTCGTTTTATCAGTTACGATGATAACATTTAAACAAAGTATTCGTTTTAACATTCAGTTTCGTATCTATGAATAAACCCGGTTCAGATAGTGTATGCTCTTAATAAATACTTTATATATAATACGATATATTATCAAAGTATTTTAAACTTTATAGGTATTAACTTAAGGTTCATATTTTAATGTCTTAAAGTTAGACCGAAACGAGAGTGTGCTTGTGAACGAGATTGTGTTGACGTTTGAAATTCTGATACAGCCTTTTTTACTCCCCAGATTTCTTTTTAGAATATTATATTTATATACCTTGTAATATATTTTATATATCAGTAATATGATATTAAGATAATTCCGTTTCTAAAGCAATCTTATCTCTATAAGGAATATCATCGAACTATCTAGGTGAATAATTTGAGTTAAGCTATAATGATGAACAGTTCTTGTTGTGACTAGCATTAGGCTAAGGCTACGTACCTCATTGTCTTAGATTCAAATCCTGAAAGGCGCTAATAAAAAAAAGTAATTGAGTTTTATGTCGAGAAATTCGCTGCCTAGAATCAAAAGAAATATTAAATCTTAAAATTTATTAAGTACATTTATGTTATTTATTTCTGGGTGTAAACTTGTTATCAATCTTGTTCAGAAATAAAAATGCGGATATTAATATCGATACATCGCACGACCAAGTTACGGGTTCCATACGTTTTGCAAAAACTAGACGGGAATAATTGACGGACAAACAATTTTCAACTCTACACTTCAGAATATAAAACTCAAAATTAATTGAACTTGCAATTCCCTTTCACAGTTGTAACTCTTGTACTATTTTCTAGTTTAAACCCATTATAGCTTTCTCTTTTATATCAATACATTTATCTCTCTCTGCTAAAGTCTTAGCGAGGCTTAAGAAAAACAGATACCAGAGTAGACGCATCGGTAATAAATCATAAAGATGGCCTGAGATTAATACTATGTAAGATCTGAGAACTAAATAGCGTTTATTGATAGCCTGTGTGGACTATTTCTTGCTGAAAGACACATCATATTCATTAAAGCAATACACCGCAGAGCCAACGAACAAACACAACTATTACGTTATATTATCGATTTTATTCTTAAAGCTTTGATAGGCGGTTGATTAAAAGGACCACCTGATGGTAAGTAGTCACCACAACCCATAGACACTGACACCGTAAAAAATAAAATATACAATAAAATCATTACATCGCCAATGTGCAGACTACTTTGGGAACCGATGTCCCTTGTGCCTATAGTTTCACTGGCTCACATCTTTCAAACTGGAACACATCACCTTTCCGAAAGCTCAACTAGCACTAATGCTTTTTATATGATGTGCCAATATCCCAAAAAATAATAATTTAGTAATATTAATGAGTAACCTTTTTAGAACGGTATAACGAATCATTCTAGCTACCTTTGAATTATAAGAATAGGTTAAAGCAATAAAAATGTTACTTGCGATAAAAATCAGTAAAATTTATTGAGTTTTGTCGGAACTTAATTTTGATTCGAATTATTTCCACTGATAATTTTTTTTTTGTCATCGGGCAATATTAACTACAAGACTCTACATTATATATATCATGGAGAAAACTGCTTATAAATATAGATATATAAATAATCAATATATAATATGTATTAATATATGTTAGATACTCCATATTCTAAATACAAAATCTTTTGATTTTATACACGTTTACATACATACATACATAAGCAGCCCGTAAATGTCCCACTGCTGGGATAAAGGCCTCCTCTCCCTTTGAGGAGAAGGTTTGGAGCATTTTCCACCACGCTGCTCCAATGCGGGTTGGCGTTTACATTAGAATAATGTAAATATAGAATATCTGTACACACTCAATGGAAATGTTTTAATATTCACATCTACGACATAAATCTAAAAAAAAATTTAAGGTCAGCCCCATCATAATTTATAAATATGGCGTTCATTTTTCACTTTAGTGCCGAGTGTAAGGCTACATGTATACTGTTATTTTTTCCTAATCAGGTTCAAGTTTTTAAATTTAAAGCTCGTTTGGTTACGTGTGATCATTATCAGTATAGGATTTTTAATTACGCCATTAGAGTTTATTTGAATTTAACATATCCGGTCAGCTTTATCGGACGATGCAAATACATTGATTTTAATATCGTTTTAACGTTAAAAAATATAATTAATTAAATGAACACAATAATCACATAATTTGCACAAAAAAAGTTAAAGTGAATTTTATCATTTTTCGACGGACGCCAATTCAATTTATTTTAGTCTTGCAAAAGTATAACTACAAATGGAAGTGGTATTTTTCTTAGTATTTATAGTCGATTTAAACATGCTGATCCACACGATTTGATTTACGCCTCATAGTTCTCGATCATACATAATATGGACCTGTCCTTATCGTATATATTTATGTTTTATTTAACTCATCTACCATTACTTTTTCATTCCTCTTAAGATTGTCTGGAGAGACCGTTGCTTTAGCGATAAAACCTCTTGTACGTCTTCCTTGTCTGTAATCTATATTAAAGTTTCATCTGTGTACAATAATAATGATTTGTACTATATTGTATTGGTCTAGAATCCCGAATCAGGTCAATACTCACTAAGATATTTACAGTAGCGTGAAATAGGAAGACTCGTTGCACTCGTGGCTCGAAAAACGTACGACGTAGGTCATAAGCCTGATCCGGTCTGTCGTGTCGAATTGCGTTCCCATCGGACTACGACAGTGAGAGAATGGAAAGTGAACCTGTGTTTGCAGAAACACATGTACAAATACTATATTGCATAACGTAAGACTTTTCATATATAAACTTAAGTTCTTTGTCATGAACAGATACAAATAAATTCTAAATACTTTTGACAGCGATGCAGTGCGATTCTGTAAGTATTCACTCGTGAAATTTTGACAACTAACTTACACTGATACGTCATTGTGAAACGTGTATTCTATACATTTTATAATTATCACATATCACATGCTGACATTTCACACGTGTGTTCTGCGGTGAGATTCGAGTTTCTTGTTATGGAACAGCTCTACTGTATCTGGATCGATGAAAAAAAAATCGAATAAGAAATGATACTGAGATTGTTATTTAAATATTATTTATATATTATAATTTGTGATATTATAATTCTTATCTTGCTATTGGAACTATAATTAAAACTACCGAATTTACTAATTAATATTTATCGATTTATTTCAACGTTACAACCGGACATACGGCCTTGATCTAATTTGTGATACGCTTTCTAAGCATATATTTAAAAAAGTACTGTGCGGTAGGGCTTTGTCAAGCCCGTCTGTATAGTCACTACACAGTTATCACATATTCTATCACAAAAAGGCAAAATTTAGTCTTTTTGAGTACCAGTTTGATGGGTAGAGTCGGGAGTGAGCCAATGTAACTACCAGGTTCAAGGGACATAACATCTTAGGTCAAAAGGTTGTATGAAAAAGTCAATATATATTTCACTGCCAATGCCTACAATGGTGGTAAAACACAACCTACTTGTCATCAGGTGAACCATTAGGCAGTTTACCTGCCGATTTTTAATAAACTTTTTTTTTATATACCTACTTTTTCGTCAATACAATGAACTCTATTTTGTTAAATGTGTTATACTAATCATATTCTAGAATTTCTAAACAGCTTACTAATGAAGGTAAATCCGAAGGCGATAACTTATCATATGAATAACCAGTTTATAATTAAAATATCATAAAAACCAGACCACAGAATAATTAGCTTCTAATTAGTAAACAACATATATATATATATATATAATAATAAATAGTATATAACAAAACTCTATCGCTTTACGGAGCGCAAGTCAGTTAAATTCCCAATCGGCATGTATTCTCTTTCGTCTTCAAAAACCATCGTCATGTTTCAGCCAAATTCACGAATCCTAATAAAATATACACTTAAATATTTCTCATGAATCACTTTGTCTATCGTTGAACCGTTAGAATTATTAAAAACACAAAAGTACATGAAAATATTAGTAGAGTCACATCGAAGTTACATTAAACACCATAGAGCTTTCGAATCATCATTCTTTAAGATGCCAAACCAATGTTGATATTACCTATTTAAAAACGTTAAAAAAATTATAAATACATTGTCAACCTTATTGCAAGTAAATAAGGTTGAATTATATCGGGTCATAATCGGGTTACATTAAATCTACTTTTGTGTTTAATTAAATAGTAAATAATTATGCTTTAACGTGAGATCTAGTCAATGGAGTACGTTGCCCAAACACCTGACGGCTGACCTACATACCGACTTATTGCGCATGCGTAGAGATTTCGCACTAATGGACCATTGTAGAGCTTGAAAATCAGATTAATTGCTCGCTTTACCTCACTTGTATTAGAAACATGAAAGTGTGTTTGCTTGTTAGACTATTACATACAAACGGCAATTACCTTCGAATTGTAACTGATTTAATTGTTTAGTTTAAAAATATAGAAATCACTGCAGCAAATAAATTGTAAATAGGAATGAATTCAGTCATCAGAATAAGGACGCGATTATTGGATATATCTTTTTTATGACAGGTGGACTTTTAATTTTACCAACTGATGGTGAGTAGTCGCCGTTGCCCAAAAATATCATACTTCGTATCACCAATGCGCCACAAACCTTGGCAACTAAGGTGTTGTGTTCCTTGTGCCTGTTAAAAACTACACTAAACTAAACTAGCAAACTCACCCTTCAAACCGGATAACAACAGTACCAACTATTGCTGTTTGGCGATAGATTATAAGATAAGTGGGTGATACCTACCCAAAAAGGATTGCAAAAAGACTACTAAACTAGTCCAAGAAAACATATTATATTGAGCCATATTGGTTCCTACGAAGCACAATTCTAATTAAACTCATAATTGGGACAGTCACGTTAATCAATTTAAATTATAGAGTATTACTTGGAGGATAATTTCCGAAAGTTTATCCAGAATGTTATAATATCCTAATGGTAATCATTTATACTAACTCACTCACTGACTCACGGTCATAGATAGTCAACACATTGCCAATTGTTCTAACACCTAAATAAAAAAAAAAAATGTTATTACAAATATTTCGAATTCGAAATATGAAATTAATTCGAAATTTAAAATTAACCGTTAATAAAAATAAATGTGTTAGAACTTTAATCCGAGTTACCAGCTTATTTGAATATCTTAAATAGTTTATGTACAAGATTACAGTCGCTTTTAGCTGTATCTGCTTGCCTTATAAGATGAAGGGCCAATACAATTATTACAAACAAATGCAATTGGCTAATTCGATTTATTATCATTGATACCAGCAGGGTTATTCTGTATGAACTCACGTAATCGAAATAATCCTATGTCGTCTATTTAATTGTTAATCGACTTTAAAAACAAACAAAGATATTAATTCGGTTGATTTTTTTTTTATATTTGTTTGGAAGTATTTATGTTCGATTTTTAAATTATTTAAATTTTATAATATGTAATTAGAACTCATTGGTGTCAGAAATACATTTTATTTTCCTTTAATAATAATCTTCGTCCGAATTAATCAACAAACATAGCAATAAATTCTAAAATCAGTTACCCTATTGCCAGATTAAAAAAATACTCTTACCCTGAACAGTACAAATTTAGATTAATTTTTTTTTCATATTAATTTATATATTCGCTAACAGTAGCTCACTCTTGAAATGCATGTAATTATGATCGTGATCTGCGGTGAGTTTCGACTTTATTCTAACAGAATAGCCCTGCGGTGCAGTGAATTAGTATTCACAAATTATGTGTCGACGGGAAACAGTGAATTTGCTAATGCCATGCTCGAACAAGTGTTAGTAATGAAATTAGTTGTATTCAAGCACTTTGAAGCTGTAAGTAAGCTTACTTCGTTAGTGGGCCTAGAACAAGAATTTATTATTTTGTTTGATATCTGAAGTTTAACGTGATATAACACTCCGTAAATGTCCCATTCCTGGCATAAGACCTTATCTCCTTTGATGAGGCAGATCTGAAGCTGCTCTAATTTGGGTCGGTTACATGTGGAACATTTTCATCCGACACGACCAGTGCCCGAGACGAATTATAAACACAAAATAAGCACATGAAAATCAGTGACGGTTAACCTGAGTTTAAACATGTAATCTTCTGAAGATTCCCCTATTTTAACGACTGTGATCTTCTTGGTACTAGAGCATTATACCTGTATACCGTCAGGGTAGACACTACCCAATCGTCATATATTCTACCGCCGAGCAGTTTAACATACTTAGTATTGATGCATTCCTTCTTGAAGGGTGAGTGAGCCAGTTACGGGCACAGGACATAACAACTAGAGTCTAAGATGTCTATGGGCAGTAGTGGCCATATACCATCAGGTATGTATTTTTTTTACGATGGAGAAACGTTTTAACGCTCTTCCCCCACAAGATGCCCCACATCGTGTGGGGGGAAGTATGTGTATACGGATGGTATGTGTTCCTAGCAACCATCATGTATTATGTATGGACTATATTGCAAAAAAGTATTTGATATATAATATGCATATTATAACAAAAAGGTAGGTGTGAAAATGGACGGTTAGTGATCGCTTTTGTTAATAGACTTTAACATGGTTAAATATAGGCTCTAAAATGTTTGACCTTGTGCACAGAACGAAAAAAAAAGTAATTATAATATCTGACATTAAAAAAATATATTGGTTTTAAAATAGATAAATTAAAGTCTGTCGTTTCATCGTCATAGATTACAATTAAGACCGTGACATGACTATTTTATTTTTCCATTTAAATTTTACGATTGAATAATGAAATCAAATAACTTATTACATACAAAGAATGATAAATTTTATTTAAGTTTATTTGATATTTATTTTTAGTGATGATTCAGTTAAATAAATAAGTAAGGTAACGGCCTATTAATATCCCACTGCTGGTCAAAGGCCTCCTACCTTTCAAGGAGAAGGTTTAAAGCTTACTACACCACGCTACTCCAATGCGGGTTGGTGGATATACGCAACGATTTAAAAAACATTATTGACATACATAACACATATCAATGTAATAAAATAAACTTTATTAATATAAATTTTTTGCAGGAATTTACATTCCGAATCGGTGATAAAAATATTCGTATTAAAAATCTATAATGACGATTCAAATGTGCTTTTAAGTGCTGACTTAAACTTAGTATATCTTGATTTATTTCAAGGTTATCGCTTTAAGTTATATACTCCTCTAAGCCTAATTCCTTTCCTCTAGCCTTCATGTGCACGTCAAGTGCTACTTCATTTATACATAGAATTAAAGAAACATTATTTTAATCACTTAAATTTCGTGCAGGGGTACGGTATTTATATTTATATATATTTGGTATTGTTTTAATTTACCCGTTTGAAGCCGGGGTTTTTCATCTATAACTTTGTCACTAAATAGTACAGTACCAAGATTAATATAACTGACAGGGTATTAAAGTTTATGTAATTTTTATGCAATTCAAGGCATGTAGCGTTCCTACAGCTTAGATTTTACTAGCAATGTATAACAAGTCCTTTCGGTTAGCAAACATCTAATAATTGCCACATTTAACTTATGTAACGGTATTAATGTTTATTTAATCAAATATTGAAATGAAATGAAATAAATTTATAATTTAAACGTGACACTATAAGCTAAAAAATATTTATGCAAGATTTTACTTAACTTGCAATGTTTTTTAGTTCAATCAAATCTTGTAAGCTGACTTCGAAATACTTGCTCTAATCTTATTGAGTTTGAAACCTTATCGACACTGAATAAAAATAAATATTATTTAATAATTTTCTTAACAGTTCTTTTTCTAAAATACACATGATAAACATTTAAAAACAAATCTAGAATCATTACATATTCTAATAATTTTTATGAAAGCGAATATACCACATACATGAAAGCAACACCCTTTATATGGACCGATAGATGAACCATTTGATCTATTTACAGCCATAATTGAGTCTGACCCACTGAACATTATCAATCAATCAGACCTAGTTCACCATCCGGTCTTCCATTCCCAACGAATGATTATCTAGTGTTGATTGATTCATTCCAATCATTTAACCGTTATTTACTTTATTAACCGTGCAATCATTGCTTTGTAACTACTCACTGATTGCGTGTTAGAATAATATTTTAATTGTAACATCTATGTGAAACTATTTTATAATACATAAAACAAAAAAAACAAAATTGTTCCGTGTGATTTAAAGATGGCGTTCTTTAAACGAATCGCAAACATCTTTTAAATTTATTGTAATTTTGTAATCGCAACTTTTAATGAATGGAATTTGATAGAAATCTTGTCTTTCATTCTTTCAATTATTATGCAAGGATATTATAATGAAGACTTTCTTTTGGATCGATGACGCGAAGACTTTTTTTTCTGATGTTGGTCGGTGATCTGGCAAATTGGCTACGTGACAGTAAGTGGTCACCACCACCCATAGACAATAGATTTGTAAGAAATATTAAGCATTCCTTACATCACCCATTCACCACCAACCATGGTTGGTTGGAGCTAAGATGTTATGTCCCTCGTGTCTGTAGTTACACTGTTTCGCTCACCCTTCAAACCGAAACACAACACTTATGAGTACCGCTGTTTGTCGGTAGATCATCTGATGAGTGTGTAGGACGGACTTACACAAAGCCCTACCTACTAACAAAGCGTTTTGACTAATTTAATAAACAAATTCTCGGATAAAATATCTTACAGAATCTATTTAAAAAGTACAAAGAATATTTAAAGCTTCTTAAAGAAAATAAAGGTATATAAAAAGAATTACAAGATAAAAATAACCGTATTTAATTTTAATGAGATTTATTAAAATATATCAAATTAATTGATTGAAATAATTAATTTATGTAGTTGCAATAAATTTACATTACTACAAAATTACAACTTTGACTACTAGTTGAATTAATGACACGGCTCGCGTTATTTAATATACCGAAATGATTCATAGCTCGCGTAGTCTCTTCTCACGGCGTTATTTCGGAATTTCTAAATTCCAAACTTCGAACGATTTGTTTTGAACGAGATGAATGAAATAAATATCATTCATGTTCTACTATAATGAGTTCTTATTACATTCTTATATAACTTGAACGAACATAATATATCTGTATATATTGAAAGAAAGAACCGTTGAAGCGCCAAAATTGTACTTTAGGAAATTGAGGTTTACTAATTTAAATTGAAAGCTTATTACCAAAAGTACTACTTTAGCACTTAAGTCGTTCTTCCAACTGGCGATGATATTGGGAAAATAATAAATATATATATGGAAAGGAAAAACCGCTGAAGCGCCAAAATGGTGCTTATGGAAAATGAGGTGTACTAAATTAACTTTAAAGCTTTATTACCAAAAGTACTATTTTAACGCTTAAGACGTTCTTCCAACTGGCGATGATGTTCTTGTGAACAATTCGGCAACGGTAGCCATTCTCAGGAGAAACTAGCCAACTTCACATAACATATAGAGCTAAGGAATATTCTCACAATGTGATGGAACTAATTTAACACGACTTCAATGTTAGCCATTAGACAAGGCATCTTTATAACAATGAAACAAAATAATTGACACACAAATCAAATAATCACATAGTCAGTTCAGCAACTTTTTACATAAAAATAGTTTCGGTCTTTTCAATAATTTATTGCTATATCGATATACTCATTATCTCATACCAAAACATATAATACTCGTTGAAATACAATTTATATCCAATTAGATACTGAACCGATACTCGGCGTCCGTTTTTGCGTAAGAATTGACGTTTGCTAAAACCATAGACTAGAAAATGTGATAGAAATGACTTCGCTGAAAGGATGACAGATGTTAAACCTGTTAAATAATCGGTTGAACAAAACTCGGATCACTGATAGATATGCGGACTCGTTTATTTTAATTGATTGCTCCTTCAGGCTGATAGATATCGATTATCGAATGACGGATCGTAGTTGCGTACGAGGCGTTAGAATGATCATAAAACGAAATCTATATAACCGTAAAGTTTTATCATTTAGGTTTGTTTAAAAATATGGGTGTATATATAGGAATTTTCATGTGCTTGAATGTATACAATTTATCGTCCTTCACAGCAAAGGAAATCATCGTGAGGATGTCTGCACGTATAATAACCTTCTTGGTGGTAGGGCTTTGTGCAAGTCCGTCTGGGTAGGTACCACCCACTCATCAGATATTCTACTGCCAAATAACAGTACACTGTATTGTTGTGTTCCGGTTAGAAGGGTGAGTGAGCCAGTGTAATCACAGGCACAAGGGACGGTGGTGACCACTTACCATCAGGTGGCCCATATGCTCGTCCGCCGACCAATGCCATAAAAAAAAAATAATATGACGCCCTATGAAAATCTAGCTAATGATTATCCATCAACCGGCATTGGAGCAGCGTTATTGAATTTAATACAAAAATATTTGTTTACTGTAATTAAAAATATATTAGTTAAATTTTAAAGTCAATTTTCATAATCTTTGGTAAGGGTAATCCTCGTGTCCAAATTGTTTAATCAAATAAACGAGATGTTACCATGACACGTTTTGTCATGCCATTTCTAAAAGATTAGTGTTCTATGGTAGCAATATATTTACTTGCAAGTACTCGAATACATTACTTTCAATGCCTTATTAGACTGTAAACCAGGTATAATTTACACTTAGAACTATCAAGTGTTTCAAATAACTTAAACGAACAAGTTTTATTTGCAAGAAAACTAGTGTAAGCCAAACACGATTACTGGTGATATCGAACAGAGATAATTATATCATATGTATGGTTTTTTAATTTAAATTATAAAATGTTACTTTTATATTGCAACACTATATTCATCCTAATAAGATTTTTTTTTTTTTCAATTGTACCAATTGTTTAAATTGAATAAAACTCTCAGTATTTTGAAATTATAAGTATGTGTTTAATATTAATTTCGGAGTAACGGTAGGTAGCTTTCAGAGTTTACATTAAGGCCTATCAATATCAATTCAAAGAGTACTTTTATGGTATGGTAACATAATCGTTCGACTCAGACATACTTCCTTACGAGAGTTTCCGCTGAATTTGAAATTATACACATAAATCAAACACGACAAAATTATGTGTTTAATATTCTAACCCACGATCCTAAGATCCACACTTTTTATCCACTGAGGCGACAAGGTTCAGTAGAAGTAATGTGTAATCATGTCTAGAACAACATAGTCGTCTTTTGTAATAAACGTTTAGCGACGGTATAGACAAATAATGCTTTTTTTCTTCTTTCAAATATGAATTACTGATGGCAGAAAGAGAAGACAAATCATTCATACGCTTAAAACACGTACAGGTGATTATTATTATAAAAACTTCATCCTATTGAAAAAATCGGTTTAATTACGAAGAAAAGCAAAAACCAATCACAAAGATTTATAAAAATTTATTACCAATAATATAGCACTTCCTCTCCTCGAGTTATCGTCGAACATCTTATCAGTATATTTTAAATGCTAGTATCGGCATCTAGAACCATCAGCATACCTAGATAGGTATTTAAGATAGCAATCATTTTACGGACAGACAGCGAACTAGTTCGTAACAACGGTACTTCATCAGGAAGTAGTTGTTAATATATTTTTTAATGGTTTTTCGAAAAAACATTAATTACATGTATTAAAGCGATCGCTCAAATTCCGATTAACTTGGAACATTTTATTGCATTTCATTATAATGAAGATTTTAATTCAGTTTTATTAATTGTTATTAATAGATTAGTGGATCACACGTGTATCTTATTTGAAGATTATTAAACGAAAATTATTGTTTCAAATTTAAAATTTAAATTTTTTGTTTATAAATCAACAAAGAAAGCTTTATGAGGAAACCTGCATGTGTTTATATGTCCTATATGAGCTCCAAAACATTACTCAAAGATTACAAGTCGTACAAAATGTCGATACAAGATGCCGTAAAATAATTTATTTAAATAAAGAAACGAGTAGTCTTATTAAAAAAAAAAAAAAACGATTTAAAATTAGAACAATTATTCGTTAATATTTACGAATTAAAAACAAAATACGAAAATATATTTTTCTTTTATTTTAAATACGTAATCTTAGGGGATGTATTCACATGCGACACGTTTACTACGACGTAGCGTTTGCGGCTAAACGCATCTATGCATTATGCTTCGTCTGTCGGTAACATTCGCAGTTTTGTTCGCACCTGTCTTACGTGTCCATGTGTGTTTCAGCTCAATACTCGTAGGCAAGTTAATGTTAATTAACTCGTTGTCATCCTCTGTTAGTGTCGATGGCGGTATGTGATGATGTTATCTCAAAATAATGACGTAATGACGAGACGAACGTAAGTAGACATGACATGACTATAATTGGACGTAATTCTGCAAACTAGATGTGAGCTCGATTAAAAAGGGTTTTTTATACGCATTCTGTGAGTACAATTAAAAGTAACTAGGGGAATTATATTTAAATTATCATGGAATACATTTTAATGGCTCTGTAGAAATTTAACTAAGACCTCTTTCGTTTATGTAAATTAAAAGCCATAGAAGAAAGATTAAACCGAGTTGTTCTTATAATAAAACAAAATGTGTTTATTTAACTTCCATCACAGGACACTAATTATTGTAAAAAAACAGCATTGTAAATCTGTTTATTTGAAAAGAGCAACTATGCGAGTTTTTTGCCGTTTCTTCTCGCTGGAGGCTGCTTTAACTTGCCGAAACGGTGGTAGTATTTTAATATCGACGATTCAAAAACGCTTCGTTGTGAAGTTTACTTGAATAAATTTGATTTGATTTGATAACTTCAGCTGATGTATATACCCATTTAAAAACGTAATTTAATATTAGAGATTGCTTGGATTAAAAGTAATTGCTAAGATTATAAAAGGATAACTACGTATGTATGTATGTGTGACATCTATTTGAGACGCACAACGGTAAATATAATTTATGATTTTCGTTTCTGCGGATGTTTTTTTTTTATAATTACTGAATTCGGTGCTTAGATTAATTACAATTTAATATCTGCGTCACGTTATGACCTGGATAAAGTTTTATTCAGTCAAAACGTGTTCGTATCTCGATAGAATTGCGTGTGAATTATCACAAATATTAAGTTATGTAGTAACTCTTCTCATAGGTAAAGTTACCACAGTCTAACAAAGTATACAGCCGCGCCACACAAGTGGCCTAGCTTTTGTATGCATTGTATTGCGTTTAGTTTTAATGTGTGTAAGTGTCTCAATTGCATATGTTGTAGAAGGCAAAACGAACTCATGATCCACTAGAATCACCAGAAGCCTTTGTAGGCCAAACATTGGTAGGAATTACAAGAAACATAAACCAATGCTGAGACTTAACTCATAAAAAATCTGACAGATATATATTTATCGTATTTTGCATATACAAATTAATTATAATTAATGAAAAGGCTGATATTTAGCTGTGACTTGACCGCCTTTCGTAAATAGTCTGATAGCATCTAATTACCTAGGTATTTGTGAATGGCTTAGAGTTCAAACGTATTACAAGTAAATTATAATATAAAACCTTCAAAAGGCATGTAGTTTTTTTTATTAATATCAATCGTAAGTCATTTGTTCAAACAAACTAATGTCACTTACTTCCTTTTTGAATAGTACAATATTTATTCAGTTACTAGCAAAATCTGACAGGATTGTATTCGAGTATACATGTAAATCGATTGTTTTGACGGTATATTTCAACGGCATGAATGTAATTCAATACAACGCTACCTAGCGATGGGTTTCTTGGTGGTAGGCGTACGCACAGTTGGGCCGCCGCCAATCTTAGGAACTATGTTATGTGCCTTGTGCCTGTAGTTACACTGAATCACAAAAATACAAAATTATGCCGTTTGGCAGTGGAATATCTGATGATTGATATGGTCACATAATACCTATATGTGTATGTTATACAGAAAAATAATCGCTAATATAAATAATAACTCAATAAAAATTGTAAGGTAATTATAATTAGTGTACGTTTTATTAGTTTAGTGAAATTTCATAATTGTTACATAAAATGTTACGTTTCATCCCTTCATAATTTTACGCGATCAAATATACTTTTTAAAACTAACATTTTAAAGACGGTAATTGCCTACAGCTTACAGGAATCGTGAACTAAACCATTGAATACACCTGTGGCACGAAGCGAAGCAACTGCGAAGCAATTTTAAATTTTATACTAATTATTATGGATTAACACAAAAAACACCTTCTATCTTGATAATTTACTACGTCATAACTTGAATTTCCATAACAAGTTTGCTATAATCGTGTAACGATTATAGCAAACCACATGTACTTCTTAATCCATCCCAATAAGTCTACTTTATCATAAAAGTAAAAAAAAAAAATGGCAAGATCTATTCCGGTAATTGTTCATACTTTTTTTCTTAATTGCAATTTGAGTTATTAATTTCTACATAGGTATATATTTTCTTAATAGAAAAGACCTAAAATATGAACCCTTATCTTTTCAACTAAAAATAATGCTATCAGAAGCGAAACAACAAATTATCATTACAATAATTATAACAGTTAAACAAAGTTCAAGACGTTTATGAGTTGACAAGTAACTATTCAGACGCGTTCGTGTCGCGATCGCTGACGCTCTACATCGTCGCGTAGGCCCCTATCACTAATTGTGCGTTGGCAATAAATTGGACGTCTGAAACCGTCTTCACAATGCATTGATTGCTGACATGCGTTTTTCTATTCGCCCCATAAGGATATGGGTACTACGGATATGTACAACATTTGTACCGACATGTTTCTTTTTTTTATTCTATTCAATGGGTGTTTAATGTGCCTCTGTATCGGTCTGATTTATTTATCTCGTTCGATAAATGATACGTTGTGCTATGTACGTGACTGGGGTTCGGTACTTATTAGAATGAAAAGTATAGTATTATATTTATTAGTGCCCTGATTAACAATAAATCTACTGCGATATGTTTTTACATTTATTAAGACGTATTATTGATATAAAATTGATTATATTTTTCATTTTTATTCGAGTTTTAATGAGATACGACATGCTGATTTTACACGTAAAATTACAAACGAGAGAACGCGGCAGCGTAACGCTTCTCATTGGCTGGACCTATTGATGTTCGTGTGAGTAAGCGAGACAGAGTTATATTGAAAAAGAATAAGCATTGTGTAAACGCGTATTATTTTTACGTTTGTAAAACGTATTAGTACCTACTAATTATTTGCCTAAATTTATATCTTTACTAATATTATAAATGCGAAAATAAGTATTTTTGTGTCTGTTCTTTTACGACCAAACCACTTAACCGATTTTTATGAAATTTGTTACGAAGCAAGTTTGAACTCTGAGGAAGATCATAGGGTTTTTTAAGCCCAACACTTGATGACCAACAAGCGTAGACGCGGAGTTAAATTATATAGTAAACGTTGATAAATACATTCCTGAAAGCCAAGACTATGAGACTAAGGATACATTTCTTTATAATATAGTTTTGATTAATTATAATCATTGTAAGTAATTAATTTATTGTAATTTATAATGACAATTACCGCAGTATTAAATGCCCACAATGTTTGCTGCAAGGCCCTATCGAAATCAGTCAACTTCATAACATTATCGGCTTCATTTAAAGTCATTGTTTATATAGCGTCTACAATTTTCAACGGCACTGCTTAAGTACGAACGAGCGATTATACCATTTAACAGGCGTGTACGTTCAGTTAATAATTCGCTTAAATTTGCTTTATCAATATTCGCTTTCATCGTTAACCTTTATAAAGCATAACAGATAACCCGCTAGAATATTACGATATTCGAAAATACTTAAACATTTACTTAAGTATTCATAAGTTAAGCACAGTATACATTCAACTTTAATGTTTAGTTTAATAATTAAACATCAAACCTAAGCTTATATAGCTCAGTTTATAGAACAAGTCAATATAATATTCAATATAAACGTCAACTGCAGTCGCACCTAAAGATTTGGGGGGGGGGGATAGTCTTTTATTCTAATCGGCCATTTGATTATACTTGAGATATCTTTGGTTATCTCGTGTTCTCTCAATAAAGTATTATGGTAGTGGTACAAAAAGTTTTCGAATACACGAAAAAGTAATAAATTATTTATACGTTTATGAAAAATATTCGTAAATTGTCTATTTTAAGATGGTATCAATTTAACATACCCAATTTTGCCACCAAAATGTATATTTAGGATCAACTCTGTCACAATTCGCGATTATATTCTAAAAAGTAACAAAATCGAACTACTTCTTTTTGATATAATAATATCATTATTACATACTATATAAAGAATAAATGCTAAAGAACTTTCTAGACTTGAATATAAGGTTTTATACATCTTCCCAATATTTCCTAGAAGCCGAACGTAGGCTATGCAAGCAGAATGGTCTGGTAACTTTTTACACGTAGCTTTAGCGTCGTATTACGCTAAGGGCGAACCAGTTAGGCTTAATTGATCAAGTATAGACGGTGTTACTGATTACAATCCGTCGTCTTACGCAGTGAGAAAAACCGCAAGTAACATTTTTTGAACGACATGGAACCATTTAACGTATTCGACGTTGTCTTTTCTAGTCATCATTATTAAATTGTCCAGTCCTTTTTTTCATATGGCAATATTTAAATATTCCAATAAAATTCTAAATTTAAAATCTGACAAATACAGTCAGACTTTTTAAGCGAATGTTATAGAACTGTTAAGGAAAACGTCACGTTTTTATTAGAGTGCAATAAATTTATAATGGACATTTGATTATTCATTTAACGTTATTTATGGAAGGATGATAGTAGTTCTCTATATTAAATATGTTTTAATGATGCATTATATTATATATTATAATAATGATTTGACATTGACTATGTTTCTAGATTATCATCATTGTCATTACCTTTGAGAATATTTTATCAGAACGTTTTATCAAAAATACACCCTTAATACGGTTACATGAACAAAATAAACAAACTAATAATCCCATTTAACATAATACTACAACTGTTATTAAGCAATACACATTAATCTCTCAGTTCAAACCATATATCAATAGCCGACGTGTAAAGTAAGCTTTAGTCTTAAAGTCAAGAAGGTGTAAAACTCAGACATGAGAATATTAGAAGTATCATACGTCTATTTCAAGAAATTAAGTTTCATTTACTATTAAAACCAATCAATAGTTAAACATAAATGGAAATTCGGTAATTACATTCATTCAATGTTTACCAAATCGGAAAAACAGAAGATAATACTAGGCGTAAAAAAACATAGTAAATGACGTCACGTCAAATTCAAGATGGTGGATTTGGAGCACATTTATGCAGTTACTTTTATTCAAATAGACCTTTTAAAAGACGTCATAACAAATACAATATTTAAAATTTCAACGATATCTATTGAGTGTTAAATTTATGAAGCTGTAGTAATCGAAAGGAGCTTTCCAGGTGATTAGAAAAACGATATCCGGTAAAATCTAGCAAGTATAGTAATTAAAGCCGTAGAAGAGGCAATTGTAGACATAAATTCATGATACCACTTCCATTATACGAGTTTTCTATACAAGGTGTAGTCACTTTCACAAGATGATTTACAATAATCGCCGAAGTACTAAATTAGATAGTCCTCTATTCACAATATCGCACGCGCTTCCTGCGTGACCTCAGCTTTCACTATTCCTAACAGGTCCAACAATCTCAACCGTTTACGATATGAATTTACCTCATTAATAAATTATTTACGAACTTAACTCATTTAATACACGAATATAGTTCAAGGACGGTAGTACATTAACTACCGTGTTTTCGATAGTTTTCGCGACAACTATAAATTGTAATAGAACAAAAATTAAAAGGCTATAAATTTTATACCAGTCGCAATATCTTTCGACAAATTATATCTCGAATGCAAAGACTTTGCGATAGTTTTAGGTTGTTTTAATTTTATTTATGTCATAAAATTGGAATACCCAATATCATTAAGGACCACCGTTATAACATCTGGGGCAATGAAGTCCTAAATATAAAAGATCAACATCACAAAACATGGCCCCGCCGTCGAAATGTAAAACAAATTTGAGTGCAATTAAAATTCAGGAGAAATTAATTATGGCGGATGATAGGTTCTAGTTGCAAAGATCGGAACAACAGCATCATTACCAAACAGCATTGGAGCAGCGTGTGGAATATGCTCCAAACGTTCTCTTCAAAGGGATACGAGGCCTTAACCCAACAGTGGGACATTTACGGGCTGCTAATATATGTTGACCTCATCGCCACGTAATAAGCATAATGATAAATGGTGAATACAAGTAACAGAATTTTATCCAAAAAAATTATATTAATAATTCATTTAGAAATAGATAACGTATTGGGAGCTCTGACGGTATCTCAAATACTATTTGACTTATTTGTAATCATCAAATACTACTACTAATATTTTACTTGGTGGTAGGGCTTGTGTTCCGGTTAGAAGGGTGAGTGCGCCAGTGTAATCACAGGCACAAGGGACATAACATCTTAGTTCCCAAGGTTGGTGGCGCATAGGTGATGTAAGGAATGGTTAATATTTCTTACAGCGCCTTTGTCTGGCGGTGGTGACCACTTACCATCAGATGGCCCATATGCTCGTCGCCAACCAATGCTATAAAAAAAAATATATATAACATCATAATGAAACATCTTGTTGCAAGAGAAACTAGTGGGGTAAGCTTAGAGAGAGCGAGAGTTGTATATTTATTGCCTACATGTTGCACGCTCATAATGTGCACCTTTCACTTACCTCCTGTTTCTCAAACGCTGGTTAAATTCAGTTTAACTGAAGTGACTTTAAGATGAACGCTCATTGGTCGTCTATTACGTCAGCGCCTTCCTTCGACCAATGACAACTCTTATTAACGCCATAATGTTTCTTTGTCTACTTTGAAAAGAACGGAGATCATTCTTGTTAATAATAATAATTTAATTAATAAGATAAATAAATAAATAAATATTGGACAACATCACATACATTACTCTGATCCCAATGTAAGTAGCTAAAGCACTTGTGTTACGGAAAATCAGAAGTAACGGTACCATGTACACTCAGACCCAAGACAAAATAGAAAACTAATGAACTTTTCTACATCGGCCGGGAATCGAACCCGGGACTCCAGACTTGTGTACACACTACTCGAGCACGGAGGTCGTCAAATCATTACTAGATTTATATTGTTCTGCAACAGTTCATATCGCGGCCATCTTGTGTCGTTCACGCTGATTGGTCGATAAAACGTAAAATGAAGTTTTAAGATTTTATTACAGCGATTTAATTTTATTCATCGATTGATTCCAAATGATTCGATTTGTAAAACTAGTGTTAACAATATATCGATAGTATTTTATCTTGTATTCGTTGAATAATAATGACGAGCCTACCGTTGACTTCAAAATTATCATTAAAGTTTAACGATTTTTTTATTAAGGTATTATTGTATGTAGCACTCTTAATTAAAGAGAAAATATTTTTTACAACTTACGTCTATTCGAATTAATTCTATCGCAGAGGAAATATTAAAGTTATGACCGATTAAAAGTAGATTTTATTTACAGACCTACCGGAGGTACTGTTCTAGCTGGCAGCCATCTTGTTTAACTTGACGTCATGGCGTATTTTAAGTTTTGATACTAATGAAATAAAAAATACAATTTTTTTGTAATAAATAAGCCATAGGCCATGTATACATATATACATTTTTTTTAAGTGTAGGAATTATTATTTGTGCAATGAAATCGACTAAAAGTGATAAGAATACTTATAAATTTTATTTAATTAATAAGAAAAGTGAAATTACACTATATTCAAGTACAGTTTAAATGTAGGTTTAAATAAGATATTTAATTATTTTTTTTTATTTATCACCAATAAAAATCAACAAATATTAACCCCATGCTTTTTATCATCTATATAATCTCGTATTGAGTAATTTTATTATAAACATTCATTTAGTTAATAAAACCTCATTCACACGTAATTTATTAAAAAATAAAACCATTTATATGCAAAATGAATTAAAGGAATAAAGTAATACGCCGCAAATAAATCTGAGATATGCCCTAAAATATTATTCAACGCCGCACGCTTCATTATGATAATCAATTCTAAGCGTTTGAAGTATAGTTTAAAGACTTAGCGATTTAAAGCGCTTATTATAATATACTCGATAAACAAATACATTTATTAAAGCAAAATAATTACTATTACAAAAGCGCTTGTTATTTTAATTACAGGAACATGAAATTTCACGCTGAAACTCCAAATCCCAACGATATGTTTAATGACATTCCGTATTAAAACCGTCGTTATGTCGGCGACGCATGTTCTATTAAAATGTTTATGTATGAAATACAAAAATATATCATAATATATAAGTATAATTAATAAATTAATAAAAGGTTGATATTTTGTTTATTTGTACAATTAAATATTATTTTCTTATTTGGTCATAACAATAATTTTTTAAATAGTATTTATATTGGTTTTATATAAATAAATAGACCCCTATTCTCAAAGAAAACTAGACTCCAGAACTTCAGAGTTTTAATATAAGGTGGCCACTCGAACAAAGAAGCACTAAGACTTATTTACATATCAATTACATCAAACTATTTAGACACAGTTATGACAATTTACTTTGAAGTCTACAATTATATATCTAGTTTTACATACAACAGTTACTTCAAGTAATTGTACTATTATTTACCGTACCGTAATAGCATTTCTTTTAACGGTCATTTGATTGTCTTGTTGTAACGTTGACTTTGTAACGATCGAATAATTTCGGCCGTTTTTACTTTTGAAGATTACATTTAAATAATATTAATTGATACCCAATTTTATCGTTTCAGTAATATATATAAGGTATTTTAATTACATAGGGTATTAATTTTAACTAATTATTGAATATTAAATATATTTCTAGTTAGCTTGTTTATCGTCCGTTACTTGGACCAGCTAGCAAACCGGCGTATGCGCTCGCCCGTCTCATAGCGCTATTGTTGCCAATAAAATGGCAAATTATGCAATTCCACGGCACTATACACTACTGAATATGTATTTTCTACTATAGTGTTTAGCATTCACGTAGATATATCTCTACGTGCAGGATCGCGATCTTATTCAAATATTGATTTGACTAAAAAAATTACTTCAATGGTTCTCAGCACTTTGGAAATGCCATTGTCTATTTCGTTTATATAAATACTTTAGTGTCATCCATACCTTTTTGAATAATAATATTAATATTATAATATATAGTATTAAATCTTCTATATAAATACAGACTTGATTTTAACCAAAGATACTTTCGCTAAGATTCCCAAACCTTTCTTTCGTCGACTCATAACTAATTTATCTCAAGTCGTCTCCAATTTAAGAAAAAACAAAAAAAAGAAACATTTTATTTAATTATTTAAGAAAAAAACCAATTATTATACATTATAATTTGATTAGATACTTTAGTTCGCTCATCATTAAGTGTAACCGTTACACAAGAGTTTGAGAGAGAGCTTTCAAATAACGCAGAAGTACAGTACATTTATAACCCAAGTGCCGTGTCTGAATAATCTAAAATTATTGCAGAGAATTATGCGAGTGCACATATCAAAGAATTGTTAATATCATAGACCATGAGGTAACTTTTGTTCTTGAATGTCAAATAATTTCGAAAGGAAGTCTTAAGAAGCGTCATACACACGTATTAAACAAAATATATTTACTATCTTTATCTTAAAATGTCATATTTTCCAATGTCTAAGAGTCGACATGTCGTAATAGTTAGAACACTTGAATTTCTACATTACGTGTTTAAACCTGGGCATCGATTAATTTTCATTTGCTTAATTTGGAAAGTCCTTTTCCGTAGGATATCTACACGTGTCGGCCTAAATGTACCACACGTGTAGTAGTAGATTGATGGAATATACTCTAAACTCACCTGGCAAGAGGAGCCTTAAAATTTACTCTGTCTTTTTACTTTTTTACTTAGACAAAAATTTATTCTAAATTTAAAAAGCGAAACTCATATACATTCTACTCCTAATAATATATCCTCGTACAACTCATTAAAATTGAAAAGTTTGTCTTATCAGTTTTGAAAACATTTTCAATCGTACATTTTTTTTAACTCTGTCATTTTTTTTCAAATCGCCGTCAAGGTAAATAAACAGGCGGGCCGTTTTTCCTCATCGCTCGTTTTAGGACCGTAACGTCATTTTTGTATGCATAATGCATTTTGATCAGCGCCACAATGCCTTTATAAAATGATGGCCATTGTTCGAAAGACAATCGATTTATGATATTTTAACTAACAAACATCACCTGGATCCAGTTGCGAATTAATATAATTTCAATCGTTAAAGTATTCAGAGAATACCGAATGTGACAGTTATTGTTTTTGACAGGTGTAACGTAGACATAAGTCATTGATAAATTTTGACAGCTGTCAAACGAAAGCCGGCTGTCAATTTTTAAAGAAAAGATAATAATCTGTGCGTTCTTCGCACAACTAAAAGCCATTAAAGGTACGAATTGTATCAAAGAACAGATACAGAATATATATTGGATCTGGAAACAATACGAAACGTATATAATTATAGTAAATTATAATGCCAAATACTTATTTGTAATTGTATTTGTATGTAATGTTTTGTATGCGAATGGTACCGAACGTTTCGTCCATTTATGTTGTTCAGTATATACCGAGTCGTTGTACTTAATGGTATTTTTGTATTCAGAGGTCAATCATTGATATGCGTTGAGCCATCCTTCGGATACGCGACAGCGCATCCGCCAAGTTCTACTACAAAACATGCGCTTCGCATTCTTGAAAAATTAAAAAGAAATAATTACAATAATATAAATATTTCGCGCACTAAACGTAATCAATATATATTTATCATTATGTAAGGACCATAAATGTTATGTATAAAAAGGGTTACGTAGGTGATTTGTATGTACAAATATATTACAATGACGAATACTTATCCATCTGCATATATCAGCATTTTTATAGTTTACCTGCAACAAAAATAACATCCAATTTAAATAAAATTAGTATTAAAACGTACGAGACAAGGTCTTGTGCACTTCAATCGTATGCAACTAATTAATCTCGTTGAAGGCGTGTTCTGAAATTATGCCTTTGTATTGTGCGTAGGAAAATTTAAGAGTTTGTGTGTGGTGCAATATTAATTGCAAAAATATTCACGTACTCAGCGCTTTCATTGTAAATTGGTAGCTATAGTTAATAGATTATTTTTATGATATACCACCACCATTATATTGGCGCTGTAAGAAATATTAATCATTACTTACATCGTCAAATCTTGGGAACCAAGATGTTATGACCAGTGCCTGTAGTTACAGTGTGATCACTGTCGTACCAGTGTACGATTGATTTGGATTATTCCAAATCACATTGTGAGGTTTGGTTTCACATCCCGAATTAGACTAATAATTATTATGTTCATAAATTCTTAAAAAATAGGAGAAGAAATTAGGTAGTTAGTCAAAAGATTCTTCAACTGTATAATTTATAAGCTCTCGCTTGTCGAGACTTTGAATGAATATTTTGTAATATTTAAATTAATTACTAAATTGAGGTTATTGTAATATTTGTTGTTAAACGCTAAAGTTTCACATTTAGACCAAACGTCATCATCTGCAAATCAAATTGACGACCACGCACACGGTCAGGCAACGTTCTCCGGATATCACTGAGAGCTACGAGTTTTGCTTTGTGTTTTTACGTATATTTGTTTCTTCGATACAGTGTTCCTTTATTGATTCTACTTAAGCCTTACTTTATCCCTATAAATAATAAATAAATATTAGATAACACCACATACATTACTCTGATCCCAATGTAAGTAGATAAAGCACTTGTGTTATGGAAAATCAGAAGTAACGACGGTACCACAAACACCCAGACCCAAGATATAGAAAACTAATGAACTTTTTCTACATTGATTCAGCCGGGAATCGAACCCGGGACCTCGTGTGTACGTGTAGTGGCGTACCCATGAAAACCGACACACTACTCGACCACGGAGGTCGTCAAGATATTCTTTTAGTTTTGGCTAAGTCTCCATGTCCTCAATTGACCTCCTCCAGATTCTTGATCAGGCTGTTCACAAAGAGACTAGCGGTTTCGTCTGCTTTTCCAAAAACCTAACTTCATTGACAGTACATTTAGAATCGATACAAGTCATTCTAATCGTGATTTGAATGCTTATTGTATTGTTAAGGCGAAATATTGAGTGTTTATGATATAGTAATAGAAAATCTTGGCGTGCAAAAGTGGTGGTTTTTGCTTTGACTATCAATAAGTAATACTTAAAAAAACAATATGGCGGACGTTGTCCTGTCTGTGTTGCCAATACTAGTTTGGTTCATTTTTGAAGGTCAATGTTGTGTACACATGTAACTTCGTATAACTAATTACAGTAGTTGTTAATTTTAAGTGTTTTTTTTTTTATTAAAAATAAATACCAATTGTTAGGGCGATGTGTAAAATATATCGGAATTAAAGTTAATTTGCTGCAACAATACCTAAAGGTAAGTTAGAACAAAGTACAATGACAACATTTGAAACAAAAAAAAAAAAAAAACTTGTAATAAATTCCACCATTTCTTAAATTAAACTTATTTTTTTGTTAAGGTATTGTATGATATTTGCGCGATTGAAGTTGAACTGAAATACATGCTTAAAAATGTTTCTCCTACTTCAGAAGTACGTACTAGGCCTACTTCTTACTGTCAGACGAAATTAAAATAAAAAAATGTCGCCATAAAACGCTTGATAATCTATATAATCTATTAGAACGCAATATTTGCGTAATCCGCACTTTGAGGAGTATATTGTGTGTTTCTTTTGTCTCATATCTTCTGAACAAATATTGCTGTCGACTTCAACCTATTTCCATACGGCCATTTACGATGCACATTAAAACACTTATAAAATTTTCCTTAAAAACGATTCTGTTTTAATGTCAGATAAACAAAAAAAATAAATCTAATTAATATTTTTCAAAAGACTTCCATCGAAAACTCGATAATGAACTGGGGAGTCGAGCCGTGTGCCTGTGAACTGAGGTGTGATGAGTGGACGATTATTGATTTTAACCGGTAAATACGAAGTATTACCAAACAGGTCTACTTCATATTTACCGGTTTTAATGGAATGAGCTATTCGTCGGTCTGCATTCCAATTTTAAATTAAAAAGCACAGATCTAATCAAAACCAGACCAGCTGTAATGACTAAAATCAATAAATTAATTCCTTTAACGTGAACATCAATCGACACACTAACTAATAATTTATATAAATACTGGCGTAAGGCTAATTACAAGTACTGTATCTGAATACGATCGTAGCGTATAGTTAGTGTTGGCCGTGGAACTGGTAGTTGTCCCAATCAATACGTGTTTACGAGTTTTGCTGTAACGAGTCGGGCATCACGTACAGTGTACACTCGTTACGAGTTACGAACCAATAATAATCGGTCTCGTCACGACCCTATAATAACAATAATATCCATATTTCCTTGCAAATAAGGAATAATGCAAACCCGAAAGGGAATTAGGATCAGGCCCTGAAATAAGCGAAGATTTTCATCCAGATTTGTTTTAGAAATTATTTTCAAACTTTTTTGTAAGGATTTTAATAATTTGAGTGTTATTTGAAGAACCTTAGGTTTTGTACATAATAATAAATAAAAATATAATCATATATTATAAAACTAAATATATTTAAGTACCCGTTAGAATAAATCGAGTCAACTCAAATAGTTAAAAAAGTATATTGTATTAAAAAATAAACTATTAATTTAGAAATTCGCAAACGTCAAAACTAGTTCGGAAGTTAAATCCGCTCGGTTTATGGCGCCAGTGTTAAACTTTGTCGGTGCCGAGCGATTATCATACAATAGCCACTTGCGATGCGGCCGCGTTGACAGATACTCGTTTCCTGTAACCGAAACTAGCGGCCATTTTGTTATTCGATATCGCTCGTGGAATGGCTTAGCTGTTACACTTTTGTATAAAATAGACCAATTAGTGAAGTACATGTATAGAAATCATTATAATTTTTTTAATGATTATTTTAAAAATAAAAGCAATGGTCTGATAGAATATGATATTAATGCTTTGTGTGCGTTTCATTTATTGAAGTAAAAGTATTGTCGCGTAAGTAAAATCGTAGCTTTATTAGTCCCAAAAATTAAAAAAAAAATTATACGCACCAAACCTACTCCATACAGGGCGAGGAGGCGTTAGCCCAACAATAAGACATGTACCTACAGGCTATTATTTTTCTTTGTTGTAATTGAATATTATTTATAAAATGTTAACTAATTTAAATATATATATTAATTTGAAGTAATTTGTGTAATAGTTGTCTTGTTATCGTTTTCAGCATTAACAATATCTAATCCATATATAACTTTAAATAGTAGAACTAAGTCTAGTGGACGTGGGTCTTCAGCGAAGAACGCTGGATTAAATTCAGGCCACTGATATGATTGTGTTTTGAGTGTTATAACTTTAATAAATTTCTGATAAATACATATCTTGGAACTAATGCATTTTTTTTCCTTGTTTTAAACCATTTCTTAAATCGTGAATGCACCATCATCCATGCTAACTAAGATGTTATGCCCCTTGCGTTTGTAGTTACACGGGCTCGCTTACCCTTCAAACCGGAACACAAACATTGTCGTATTGCTGTTTGCCGGAAAAATGTCCGATGAGTGTATGTTACTTACCCAGACAGACTGCACAAAATCCTACCATCAAGTGATATTGAATGATTGTAATGAAAGCAATTCGCGAAAATCCCGTTCTTATTTCCTTTCCGTGTAATCAAAAAATAATGATCTGGGAAAATTTTACAATGAAGAAAATGATATTCAAACATTTCGAGTTTCAATGAATGCGACTGTCGTAATGTGTTTTTTTTTAATGAACACAATAATCGCGTTGTGGTTATGTTTTATTTTTTTGCCGTCAAAATTTTGCGTTTTCAAATGAGTCTAATGATGCCCGACTGTAACCCGAGATTTGTTTTTTGTGTTGATTTAAAATGGTCTGTTTGATTGTGCTTAAAATATGATATTTTTTGTCTCTTTTTATTTGTTTCAAAATGTTTTTCCTTCTCCAGAACGTTACAGAATATAAAAAGATGAACTCATTCCTTTTAGCAACGTGTCTTTAAGTACCACATATATGCCAAAAACTACTTTGATCGAAGTTTTAACAATTTTCATTAAACACATGGATTGATTAATCTTGATAGTTTTCAATTATGAAAGTGATTTTCTTTAGTGGGTTGAAACCAAGTCTAATTTGATCCTGTTACTGCTTTAGCGTGTGGCAATATTAGTGAATCAATTTATTTTATTACAAATATATAAAAAAAGGAAAATGGTAGATTGAACATATCCATTCTTGCAACATTGTCTGCAGTTATATTCTCAGAAAATGAAAGTATACCAGAAGCTTTAAGAATTCAATTCGAAATCGAACTCGAATTCACTTCCATGGTCAAAACAAACCGAAGTCGTGTAGATAACTTGTATTTTATAAAACAGGAAGATAGCATTTATCTTAGAATTTAGTTTATAATATTTTTGATCATATGTTATGACCATCTATCAGTGGTCACGATTTCTCGAGATATGTGCCGGTTCTCATGCTAGCCGTATTTATGAAGCTGTGTAATGCGGCACGTATCGAATATTTAAACCATGTCATGATTTAGAGCCTTCAAATATCAAACTTACTAACTCTTACCTTTGGCGACTTAGTCGTCCGAAGTGTAAACAGCTTGCATTGCTTAGCTGTCAGGTTTGTTTTTAAATTGGCGATTGGTATTGGTTACTCTGTCAGGGGAAATATCAACGGTCAGTCGAAAAATCCGCTTTCAGTTCTTAAGACCTTTTTGTTACTAAAAGGTTGACTCTTATTTGAGTAAGGATAGAATATAATTTTACACTGAAAGCTTGCATTGCCGTGCCTTGAATAACACATTAATCGGTCTTCTTCCGTTCAAATTGTAGGCAAATTACCAAATGGACCATAATTATTAGCACCGTAAGAGGTATAAACCTCTTCTAATCCAGTCCACAGTGGGTGGTACCCACCCAGACAGGCCTGCACGAAGCCCCTCCAAGCGCAGAATTTACTTCAGTTAGTTTTCATCCTCATACTTTAGTTCATGAGATACGCGTTTATAAAATCGAATAATAAATTCAAATATTTCAATAATATAAAATAGGCAGAGTATGAAATTCCAAATGTTTTCCCATATTTTATAAGCGCATGGTACACGATCACGAACGTTTTTGCTTACGAATGCTAAAACTACTCATATATCGTGAAACATCTGTTCGTTCGTAGAAACGTTGATACTATCTCGTGTCCATGTTAAATTATACCTCAAAGACTTGAAATAAAAACTCGTTGTTTTGTCATCACCATGTATAGCGCGGTCGACACAATTCTTACAATTTTTTTTTTATTGAATGATAGTATTTCGAAATTATAATGAAAATACGGTGTAGAATAATTTATTTTGCAATTACTCAATATTGAATTAAATTATTTTTAATATCTTTTACTTTTAAAAGTAACCTTTTTTTGGATAATTATGATTACCAAAATCTTATACCATTAGTTATCTACGAGAGTTTCCCACTTTATACACTACTAAAACAAAATTATATGATTATTATAGGTAAACACTGCATGCAAAAAGGATTTAAGTAAAGTCAACAAATAGAATGATAATGAGAACTTAACCGTATTTAATCAAATTTAACTATTTATTTTATTTATTTATTTATACGTAAAAGTTTACAAAACAAAATACTTATTGGTAGAAAACATCAGAAAACCACCCAGGTTTGTAACTAGTTTTAAGTTTAAGTGTATATAGCCATGGTTTGAACAACACAATGTATATGACAATGCTTCAAACTTGATTAATATGTAGGACCTTAAACCACACCTATTCCCCCATCTTACTTCAGTGTAAAACACTGTTCTATCTATAAAATACAAGATGTACTAGCAAGATACTAAAGTATTTGAAGGTAATCGATTTAAAGTCAAGACAATAGTCTTATAAATATTATAAATCTTAATATGAAAAAAGCAATTAGTCATTCTATACTTCCTACAAGAACTCGAAATTCACGCTTAACGAGTCGTCTATATTTAAATCGAGTGACAAGCGCTGCTACACATATAATCATATTATATACAAAAACCTACTTTGAAACACGCTGTATATTCTACTACATAGTATTAAATTGTAAGTTATTAGTGCAGATATATGAAATGTAACTTTTCAATAAATGATTCACATATTGAATGTATGAATGAGTTAAATTCCCAACGAACCAACGAACTCGTTTATAAGAAATGTGTATTACTCTCATAAGCATACTAATAACCAAAGGTAAACATTTAAATTCACGATGGGAACTCAGAGACACGAATAAACCAACAAATTAATATTATGAGCAAATTTAACATCACGTACGCGCTACGATCGTGTGTAATCACTGATTGTTGACTTTAGATAATGTCGCTGTTTTGTTTTTGTTTTATTTTTAACTAATGATATTACCTATTAGGCAGATAGATAATATCATTACGAACAACACACTGCATTACAGTACAATGTAATAATCTACTTATTAATAATAGAATAAGAATTATGATTATTAAGATAAATGTAATTTATTCTTTTTTATTTAAAAAATTAAACGTTCTTATTTTAAATACGTAAAGAGACATTGTACAGAATATAAGATTTAAAGTTGTCTATTTCGAGCAATTTTACAAATAATTGGTACTTTAGCAAGCAACTTCATTATGTGCGCGCGCATCATAAAATATCACTCTGAACTCATAACCAAGAGAAGTACTGGAAGAACTCCAATAAAATCTTATTCATATTGTTGAAGAATCTTAATTCTTTATCCAATAAAATTACATATTATGTAATTTGTATTGTGATTGCGGTTTTTTCGGATGAGTCCAGTATAATCTATATGTACTGTAGAGCTAGTCTGTAATAAAAAAAAAACTCGAAGCTCACCGCAGAACACGATCGTGAAATGTCAGGAAGGTGATATGCTACATTGACTTTAATCAGAATAAGATTTAAAAGAATACACACAGTTATACGTTTTCAACGTTTCGTGTGAACATCGTATACGTTGATTCTTACAGAATTGCTTTTACTTTGTCAGATTAAATATTCTAAAAACACGACACAACAGTGCTTTTAAGAGAATAGACGATGGCGTGATGTGACAACATTCTTAGATGCTAGCTATCGGCAACAAATAAAAGAAAAACTCAAGTAAATCATTAATGTTATTTTTTTTTAATATTTACAAGTATTCCATAAATATAATGATATCACGATTGACAATCGCCATATCGGTAACCGCCGCCCGTTAAATTACACTTAATAACAACAGCGGGCAATTGTCTCAAAGCCTTTCGGAAAACACATAAAAACCGATTTAACTCGTCCCGAGAACAAAAAAAAAACATAAATTCATTTATTTCTTGCGTTTCTCGGTCGCGATGATTACTGTACCCACCTCAGTTTCCGCCACAAATAATTCCATGTAAAGGCACAGAGCTTAACACAGTGTTACCCATTGATATCAGACGTTTCTTACACTGTGTGCTCGTTCCCCTTGCTGGAATACCGCCTAATGATAGTGCGTTGCGGTTAAGCCATCATTAAATCCATCCCTCTCACACCCGTTGATATTGCGCAAATTAAAGCGAGACGGATCACATCCAATCCGAAAGGTACGTGTTCCCCATTATGGTTACGGTTATGCCGAAATATCTTAAACTACCACGTTTGAATATTGAAAAATGAATTTTATAACGACGCATTTAAATTTGGAATTAGACGATCTCGTTTTTTTATGCGGATAGAGAAACCTTTGTTGTCGGATGTACGATAATGCGTTTGAATTCTTTTGTATCTCGTGGTTTTTTATTGACGGTGGTAAAGTCCGCATTTTCAATTACAACTAGACAAAGAGTTGAATCGAGTTAGATTATTTTAAGGCGAGGAGTTATTTTTAAGTAACGAGTTTTAACATACTGCTCTAAAAAAAAGTTGGATTCTATTTTTAAAACATCACTAAATTCTTTCAAGTATTGAAAGTTACAAAAACTACTTTATCACATAAATTTCATCTAAATTGGGCCAGGCATCAATCCGTTATGTGCTACCTTGCTTGCGAACCCGCTGTAAGGCAGAGCAATCCCTTCCTCTTACGACATAAGTTATACAAACATTATAAACTGCATGTTACAAGTTTATTCGAGACACAGACAACTTTCCTCACGATATTTTCCTTCACGAATACCCTGTTCTATATTTAAATTTTCACTTTTTACTCATGTCGTTGTATTCTGACATTTGACTAACATAAACATTAGACCTGTCAAACATTTTTAATGTTACCAGTTAACAAAATTAGAAAATAATTCACGTTTCTATACGCTTTTATTACACATTAACGGTGTAATTGAATGAGCATATAATTAATTTAAATTCAGAACGCATTTTGAAGGAATTCGCTAGCGTTGAATATAAAATGTGTCATACAATTATGGTTTTTCCCAATAAGATAGACCTTGAAACGTAGACTACGAATTTATCTTTAAGCAGTGGACCCAATATTTCAATGTAATATGAATATGAAATAATATTTCATTTACAGGTGATTGTATTCGCTGTGTGTTGCCTATACTTTATTTTAATAAATAACATTCAGTGTTGCAAGTTTTCTAAATTATAATAATTAGAAATACATGTCATTAATTTCAAAGTAATCAATTTGTATTATTATATATAAGCGAGTGAATATAAAATAGTAATCATTAACGTAGTTTTTTAACAGAATAAAGGTTATCATTATTATGTGATTTAGCTTAAGCCTTAGAGCACATAGAACACTGTTTTGCCACCTTACTATAACTTCGGCCCACTCCACGAAGTCGCAATATACAGCCGTATAGAAACACGAACGCACTTTATATAGGAATGCCTTTTTTGTATTGATACTCGGTCCAGTAATTTTTATATCCACATAGGATACCTAAGATCTAGATAGATAGATAAGATAAATAAATACGATGCAACAGATCGAGCACAACAAATAGATAAGAAATAAGATATGTGAAAAAAGACTATGAGCTTTCAACCTGAAAACCGCCAAGTTCAGCCACGTGGAACGATAAAAAAGCTCCCAGTGTGTACGTGCTTTAATTAAATGGGGGTGGAGTTATTAAATAATTACACACCGCCTCGACCAATCAGGAGGCGAGGCGGGGACACCCAATTAGGGGCAAGACATGCCCGGATGCGCGGGAGACGGTTTTTGCACGACGATGGCGTAATGGCGTCTTGTATGTGAACGAATTTTCTCGAAAATCAAGTTACATTTTGTACAAATGTGTATTGAGATATTTTAAGCGTTATATATACATATTGAAATTCGATTACGATTCGAAAAATTAAATCAATAATTTTAAATGTAAGTCTAAATAATTACAATTATTTTATCAAATAAATCTCTAAAAATTTATGACGTTTATTGTGTGTACTTACTTACACATACACATCTCAATGACAAGACGTATATCATAGTGTCATACAAACATATTGGTTTACATTCGTAAACGTATTGCAGACTATCCCTTTCATCCATAACATACATGTATTTATCATAATTCAAGCTTATTACAATCGTTTAAGGTGCAAATTAGATTGCACGTTTAATCTTTAAAATTGGACCACACTGATCTCACACATCTATCAGGCATCGAGTTTCAGTGGTTTTCTCGCAAAATAAAATATCGTACGATTAAAAAACAATACGATCTTTAAACCAAGGGACTACAGCTGAAAATTGAATGACGTTATTTTTTTACCGTAACAGAATGATATAGTATTATGCTTTAAAATCGAGAAGTTACCCCGCTGATGGGAATCCGAATTGACAGCGGTAATGTGTATAACTACAAGGCGTAAAGCGTTCAAGAATAACAAAAAAAAAAAATACGTGTGAAGATATTTTTTCCTAGAATTTTACCATTCATAATTCATCCTCAAACATTGTCGTATAAATCACATGAAACCTAGAGGAAGATTGCCAAGTGCCAACCCAAAAAACTTCTCCAATAGACTTCTCGTAGTTGTGTGCAACTATATTAAGCATTACTGTCTGGTGGTATCATATATGATGTGAGGATGACACCTACCAGGCAGGCTCGCAGGAAGCCCTACCACCAATTAAATTTATGCAAAGTTACTGAGAACCAAATTAAAACGTTCTAGAAAAATACTGCAATATTAAAACCTAAGTTACTGTTTGTAACTTTATCGTGTTTGTAAATTTTATACAAAACCTTATCTATACGAATATTATAAATGCGAAAGTAACTCTGTCTTTATGTCTGTCTGTTACAATCACAGCCAAAATACTGAACCGAATTTGACGAAATTTGCTATGAAGTAAAATTGAACTCCAAGAAAGGACCTAAGCTCCTTTTTTGTGCCTAGCAGACAGTAGACAACTAGTTTAATATTACTATTGCATCGATACTTTTATAAATTACTTCATAATCCTGATATATATGTTTGCTATACTCTGTCGACATTGATGAAATAAAAATTAACTTTTCTTAGGTCAACCCAGAAATAAGACCAACAAAGAATTTATAAAAGGAACGTTAATACAAATTCAGTTGAATACCGACTATATTCGTTTGTAATCGTTTGTCTAGCACGTCAATTTTTTTTTTCAATTAAACCCTTACGTTCTTGTAAAAAGATAGATTATATCTTACATGAGAAAAGTTTGCAATCAATTCATACAAATGAAAAAGATTGTCAGTAGAAAATACATCAAACACGTTCCCAGCATTTAATCTACGTCCTAATAAGGTTACTAAGAATGCTAAAGAAGTATTATAAAGATAGCATCGGATCCCCATCTTCGTACATCTAGGATTGGCACGAACCTGTTCCTCTGACTAATGATAATCAAAGGCTAGTCTTAAAGGTTCGTACAGGTTTCTCGTTAAATTAAATCGTAAAATGAAACTAACGGTATTAGTATAAAAGTTATATCAGTTTCGAACCTACGGCTGAACAAATTTTCTCCCTGTTAAGAAGATTTGCAACAAAATCCACGCGGCTACACTATAGGTTTTCATATGTAAACCCACACCGGTTTCACACGGGTACAACATCTTTATACATCTTTTAGATTTAAGATCAAACTTAATTTTTTTTTTTTTGTGGGTAGTCAAGTGGTAGGCTTTTCTCTACTATAATGTGCATGTATTATACATAAAAAAAATCCTCTTGCATCCCTCCGTTTATTAATGAAAACTGCGTTTAAAGGCGTAGCTTAAAACTTAGCATACAGCGCCGAGATGCGACTTTGTACTATACTAAGAAGAGATGAAGCAGAGTTCATTCGACGCATACAAAATCCCTCAATATATTTCCATCAAATTATTTACATATACACATTTTATATTGATACTCTGTTTGTTGTAAGGTTCATTCTCCAGAAGAAATGTCGTGGTGGTCACCATCACGACGGTAATCGGTGAAGTGAATATAAAGGTGAATACTCTTCGAAATGAAATAGTATAACTTTGGTTAACATTGGGATGTACAGGGTGTTATTTCTTCAAGCTTCTATTATGATAATATTATTCAAAAGTAAACTGTACCATGCATATTTCGTCACCATAACTTGCTCAAGAATATCTAGAGCAGAAGATTATTGAAAATCAGGCTAATAGGTCCCGAGATGTCTCTATCTATGGGCAGTGGTGACCACTTACCATCAAAACAAGTTATTAAAAACCTTTCCGCTTTTTATTTTAGTATAGACGATCAGACTATCGGTATTGAGATTAGTGCGTTTAAATAAATGACAAACGACCTCAGGCTTATATTTTAAAAGATAACGTTTTTATCTTTTTATGAAAAATAAATTCTAAACATACCACACAGGAACATTACCAGCAAAACTAGTATACATTACTGTGTTGTAAATAATCAGAGATTCAGCTCCTTATAACTTGTACCAGAGTGCGTTCGCATTGTTAAAGAGCCTCACATAATAAAAAATTTAGATAATTCATGAATTATTTACATCGACCATTTAGTTCACCTTGAAATGTTAACTAAATGGGTTTGTTTTCAACAAAAGTGATGCGAAATTTTTACTATAATCGATTCGGTCGAATCGGTTTTAAATTCAGTTCCACGATTTGATGCATGTCAAGGTATTATTTAATAATATCCACTGTTAGGCTAAAGGGCTACCTTTGAGGAGATGATTTGGAAGTAATACTACCAAGCTGCGCAAATGCGGAAACATATGTGGCCAAATTTCATTGAAATAAGAGACGTGCAGGTTTCCTCACGATTCCTGCCGAGCACGAGGTGATTATAGCACAAATTATATTAATTAGTACATGTAATTTTAGTGGTGCTTGTCTGGACTTGAACCCGCAAACATCGGTTAAGATGCACTTGTTCAAACCACTGGGCAATCTTAAATTAGATATTAACACTATAAATAATATACCTATATAGCTTACTATGAACTTATCTTAAGTTACTTACTGAGTAATTCAGGTATATGATATTCGCAGGTACACGATCATCGCCTTCAAACTACAAACTATTCAACGTGAAATCGTAGTATAAGAGAAACGCATGTAAGACAAATCGTAAAGAAACGACACATGCAGCCAACTCCTGTCATAACATCGTACGACTTAATGGTGAGACTGTACCATTAATAATCCCATTAAACCGCAGTATATGCATTAGGATAACATTTATAAGATATATGGAAAAGGCTCTGAGTCGAAATGTTCCAGTAGTAAAACGAAGACTTTTTCAAATGAAGATGGCGGACGAGATATTTCAATGAGATTTTGGTGCATGGAAATTTGGTGCAATTGTATGGTGGAATAAACACCAAACCTTCTCGTCCAAAGAAGAGGTCTTAATAGTGCAGCTGTTGGACATTTACCTCATTTTTTTTGGTTTTATTGATCGTCACTTGAAGGCACATTACTTAAGCTCTACTTGCTTCAAATATTAGACATAAATACAGGAACATTTTGGAAGACCTTTTTCTATAATATATGATCAGACTGATACGAATTTTGATTTTAATACTTTACCCCTAGTTTACCCCTAGTTTAACATCATCCAAGCGAAGTGTTGGATTTGATTTTTTTTATCGTACCGAGACGATCATTGTTACATATGCTTTGACTGCCTCTCGTTAATTTTTTCTTTAATTTTCCTATCGATCGTGTTTACGACGAATGTAGATAGTGGATATGTATATACAAAGTGTATTAAAACGCTAATTAAATATATGTTATTTCTTAAAATAACTATATTTAGTCAATATATGTTATTGTAGCGCTATCTCTTTCCCTTTGTTATGATTGGAGCAGGAAAGAAATAAGCTTATGAATAAAAAACACATTTGATTAAAATATGGAAATCGTGACGCATAATAACTTCTCCATTCCTATGAACTCTATCCGGGTAACAATACCTGAGCGTTATTGGCTTTGCGAACTCATCTAACAAAAACACATGTATCTCAAGATTAAACGGGAATAAAAATTTTATTACCATTGGTTAAAGTAGATATTCGAAATAATATCAAATAATGATGAGATCTTTTTGCAAAACTTCATTTACGATTGTCTGAAACGACGACCAGCCTTTCTTATTATAATAGTGTAATAAATTCAGTTGACGTAAGAACAGTAGCTACAAAATTATATCGAACCGGTTCCGTACGCGTAGGCTGAGATATCTCTCCCCATGAAACAGAACCGCATTTCAGCGAGCAAAGTAATACTTTTAATAACCAAAAAGTAAACTTGTCATTCCCATAGAGCACCGGCCCACAGAGTACAATATCATAAAGATCACAGATGAATCGGTGCCTCCTTGCCTTGTACTCCGAACGCGTCGTAACTCCGCTGTCTTCACTTGTGTCGAAGTATAAATATGTACGCCGTATGTCAAGGGTATAAGGTTGATATTGGTGGTGATTTTCAGAATGTTCGTTGATCCATAACTTTATGCGGAGTCCGTCATAAAGTGGACCACGCGGGGGGCACGATAACTGACTATTTGCATGCGAGTTTGTCTTTTGACTTACAATAGTGTTACACACAAACACATTAAAAATTCTAAATATATAGTAGACAATATAAATACTGTAATTGTGTGCGTTTGACTTTTTACTTGGTAGCTCAAAAGTATAGTTTTTCAAAGTAACGTAATATCTTGTAAATGTCCACAGCTGGCCAAAGGGTGTCTCTTTCTTTGAGGAAAAGTCTTGGATCATATTCCACCGCGCTGGCAAAATGCAGGTTGAAATAAATGACAGGTTTGCTTACGATGTTTTCCTTCACTGTAGAGTACGAGATGAATTATAAACACAAACTTTAATTGAAAATCAATTAATACCTGCAAAAAAAAATAGACTTAAAAAAAAATTAAATTTAAAAATTATCAATGTTCTATTATCTGTGTAAATTGAGTATGTGTAATCCATCAGACAGTGTGTTCAACTATACTTGATTCATAACTTCCTTCTCAATTCATACGTATTAAATATATGAACCATTCTATTTGTACAAATAAAACTTTCAACGAAATCCAATATTTATGTATTAAATCAAATATAGTACTTGGAAAATGTTTACATAAAACGCGTCTAGATTATCCCATATCACTGGAAAATGAAGCCAGTACGCGTACACGCTGGGTTTTTAATGCTAATCTTTCATAATAGATTGCTGCTTTCGACGCTCATATATAACACTTTATTGGTTCAGATTCTAGGAAGCCGAAGCCGTCATTTCAGCTTTATATACACTCATCCGCATCTGATCGCATGAATTCGGACGATTGAAGATATTTAGACGCCGATAACTTATAACGGTTTTAGGTTTCATGTATTTAAGTAAAAGTTACCTGGCTTAATTCTAAATTTAGTATTATAGGTGCTTAGTTAAACAATGATTATTGATTTTCTATCATCACTGATTTGACATTCGGAAGAAGAAGACAGCACTGCTTAACAAATCACTCGCTTTAAATAAAGGTAATCATTATTATATTTGTCATTGTCACAAAAATTGCCTCAATGAATACTGAAAAATTAACTTTACGTGTAGTATCGGAGCTCGTTTGAAATGTATCAGACTAAACAAACGCGATGCGTTTAAGTGTATTTCGTCCCTTTCCACATTACGTTTTCAAGCGATATTATTTCCCAAGCAATGTGACCCCTGACTGCACTGAATAGATCAGGCTATCAACGTTCCTAGAAATGCCCATATTTCTATTGCTTGGCAATGATTTATAAACTTTCAATATTGATATTTAAATTAAATGCCTTCGGAAGTTTAAAATATTTGAATAACGCTATATTTCAAAGCGAATATCCTTAATTGTAAATCACTACTAGATGTGACATTAATTACGAATAAGAATATAATCAAACTATATAGTTTTTATATTTAATAATAAGATCACGTAATCATGTGGTTTTTAATATATTCCTCTATGGGAACCAAGATTTTGTGTTCCGTATACGAATATCGATCACAATAATGCATGTGGTAAGGTAGAATGGTGATGGTAATGATTTTAAAATATCCTTCTGACATTGTGTGTGTAGTGTAATTAAAAAAAAAACTATTAAAATGAACAATAATTAAACAGCATTTTGTTATGTTATAGGAAGGCAGGCGAACACGTGCACCTGAAATGGTTACCATCGACCATACACTATGGTGCTATTTACATTACACTACTATGAAATATTAACCATTTCTTACACCGCCAATGCGCCAACCATGGAAACTAAGATATTATCTCCGTCTACTTTAAGTTACACTGTGTCACTCACACAACAAATTGAAACACAACAATACTTGTTGGTAGAATATTTGAAGAGAGAGTGGTACCTACCTAGGTTTGCACGCATTACTTACACGAACAAGTGAACTCAAATCTCTTACCTGTAACAAATAAATAAAATACATTAATAATAACAAAAAAAATTATTGAAAAACAAAAATAAACAAGTGAAGAACATATTATAATCCTACGACGTCTTATACACATGAAAAAAAATAAGAAAATACCATAATGTATATGTATGTGCAATTGCCTTACCACGCCACTTCAACGTTAGTTGGTATCAGACTCGTACATATGGCAGAATATCGTCTAATACAAGTAGATTTCCTTCACAGCATAGATTAAAAATTAATATAAAAAATATATATGTGATAAAATAGTCCGGAGTACGAAGCGTGTAAAAAGCGCTCATGATTATGAAAAAAATATAATATTAAAATTCTATTGAAGGAAACATCTAGCGTGTGCCTAGAACTGGGTATTGGTAATGATGATGTTCACGCAGAATCAGATAGGTAATGTTCACGACTTCTGTACAAAGCAAATAACTTCGTCCCTACACGCTATTAAACGTATTTCTTTTATTGAATCAACATTTGCCATCTGATAATATATCAGATCGCCTTTAAATATTAATTTATAGTATGTTTCTTGGAATATCACTCGGTTTTTTGATATCGGACACGCAATGAACGTAATGATAACGCCAATTAAAGTCTTAAAGACTACTTGCATGATTTTTATGTTTAATTGTGTTGTGTCAAAATATACCCTTTCCTTATAGACATAGCAGTCATTTTTGCATACCATTAAAAATTTGATCCCAAAAATTTTTCAAGCATATTAATACTTTACAAATGTAATTTATTTTTGTTTTATATATCTTTATGATATTATTAAAATATCATTCTTATAAAGAACATTTGAAAGCGAATTTATTATTTAATAAATAGTAGAGCTATTTACTAACGTAGGTTATTAATGGGGGAATTTTGTTTTTACGATACGATACTAGGAATTACATTGTTCGACTGTTGTTTTTTGTTACAAGATTTCCCCGTATTGTGTAATAGTTTGTTTTCTATTACTACGAAAGTGTATTTAGGTGATAATTGTATTCATATTACTTGTACTTGGTATTGTGTTCCTGAGAGTAAATTAGATCAGGTATTTGCATAAGTTCTATTCTCACATTAATACTTAGAATTGTTATCATGATAGCTCAATAGATCATTGGAAACGTGAATCTCAACTGAAGATTTTGGGTTCAAGCCCGATTTCATGAAGGAGGCGGAGAATTTTGGAATAAAATCTAAATCGAGTGAAGTTTGCTGTTATTACTTCACATAATAACTATTAGAATTGATTTACAAAAAGATATTTATCGTCCAAGATCAAAGCTATGTGAATGTATTACGGCATGCAGTACATCGATGCGTAGGTAGAAAAAGCAAGCTATTTAACGCAATCGAAACAGCAGGGGGCAGCTAATTGCAAATCCATAAACAATTCCCACACTCTGTCAAAAAAAAATAAAAAAAAAACTTTTTCAATTAATTGTACTTTCGATTCGTATGACGGATGCCAACTTCAAACCAGTCCACTGGCATAAATAACATAGAACGAATCGTTGAAAGTGCAAGAAACTTAATAAGGCTCTAATTATAGAGAACCTTAACCGTCATAACGAGTTAATTAAAAATGGATAATCCTACAGTCATTACCGAGAGCTTTTTTACTAAAATGCTGTCTTACATGCATTGCCTCTACGTCTATTCTTTTAATAATAATAACTCTACATGGTACAGTCGCGTGGAAAATCTTCACTTATCAAAAATGTAATAGTTTTTGTTTTCGGCACGGCAGTAGATAATGTACCATAGACAATTATTAATTGAATACTTGATTGTATAACACGAAATATGTATTGTAAAAAACGTCAACTTAATAGTAAAAGCATTGGCACATTAAGAAGTATCCAATATTTGTTATACGTATTTATCGTTAAAGACCGGCAGTTTAAATACGGCGGGGCACTAACAAAAACACACTCCACTACTAAACACACACAAACAAATAATCAAATGATTTTGACAGCGCCATTCTGTTACCGTTCGCTAGGATATGATTAAGCTTACAAGTCACGTCGCTTGAAATTTCTCAACAAAAAAAAAACGCCGTAACATCACTTCTGTATTTAATAGTACATAGCATAGAGTCTAGAGCGTATCTAATTAATTTCAAAAGCAACAACGACACGGCAGGGATCTGCTGCCATTATCCCGGAATGCAATACCGGGATATTAATGACGTATCCCCGCTAATGTTGGAACGCGTATATGATTTACGCGAAATATGTCGATAATTATATCATATATTTTGATTTATAATAATAATTTAAACGTCATTATATTATCTCTTACATATAAATAGTCAAAGATAAATCAGTCCAGTGTTGTTTGGTAGTTATTTAGTACTCGTTTTAGCCCGTGGCTTCGCCTGCGTGTTACTGAAAGTGGTCGTAGGTTTTAGGCATAAAAAATCAGCCAATGTTCTTCGTTGGGGATTAAGTTTGATCATACCAAATTACGTCAAATTCAGTTCAATTATATATCCGTGAAAGCATAACAAACAGACCTTCGCACCCATAATATTAATATAATTCAACAATGAAAACGAACGGAAATAAAGTTAAAAAATAATATGTTCGAAATATGAAAATTAATTACAAATTCGAGAAAAACTTTTCAAATAATGTTTGAAAAAAACACACAGAACTAAAGATGTATTTAATGGTACATTATTATTATATTATTTATACGTAAAGTAAATCCAGATACAATAAATACTATGAAAACGAGCGTTTATTGTTTTATTCTTAACGTTATTGATTGATGCAAACTCGATTCACATCACCAAGCGGTTCGAACAATTTCGTATAATTATATTTATAAGTTTTTTTTTTTTTTACTTTTAGTAAACATTTATCAATCCTTTATATGCAAATTTATACACGATGTATCGAGACTAAATTATCTGAACTCGTTATACAAATGGAATTCACAGGCCTGTGAAATTTATAAATAATTCTGTAATTACATTACCTATTTGAGCTACGAGTTTTCCAACAGCTCATTGTGGTAATGTACTAAAACGTAACACGGAGATAAACACGGAGCTGCACAGTGACGGTTGTGTTTTGTTTTGATAATTATGAATAAAATCGATCCAAAAGTAAAAATAATATTACTTATTACAAATTGCAGGATCTGTTTAAAATCGTAACTTTTGTTTTATTGAAAACTAAGTACCCGTGTTAGCATGTGTCGAATAAGGATCGACATAAAACCTTTCCATTAAATGACAAACATGCTAATTGTGTTCGATGGCTTATGAACAACACCTCACAAAAATGTAGTCACAATCGGTTAAATACAGCATAAAACACTTGTAAATATTAATTTATTAAGAACATTTCGTGTAAATATAATTTTTCGTATTTACAAAATGAACGTTAACTGTGCATGGTACATTGAAATTCTTAACATTATTTCACGTTGCTTAAAATCAATTCTAAAATAGCAACAAGAATTCATGATAAATGGAAGCGGCGACTATATTTATAGCACAGCTCATGTTATTTCCAGTGACCTCTATTCTAAGGGCAGCATTACACAGCTATGATTATATGAATTAAGCAAATTACAGACAGAAGTTTGACGCAGGGGCAGAGTATAAAAACGCCTTTATTACACATTACGCCTAACTCGGACCACATAGCTATTAAGTTATGCGTAGGCCTTTTTTTTGATCGCTTTTTGTTTTCGTTCCTTGCATATATTTTTAGATGAACTCATTTGTACTCGCTCCCGTGAACGTACTAAAGTATATTTTAACTGTTATTTTAATTTTGACATAGGTCTAATGATTAAATTACATATATTAATTTTGGCGTAATTGTGTTTTTGGGCAACCGAATGAGCTGAAACTTTGCCAGTATGTAAATGCCCACTGTTGGGCGATGACCTCCTCCTTTATTGAAGAGTACCTTGTTGGAAACCTACCATCAAGTGGCCCATTTACCTACTGTCGTAAGAATCTGCAAAAAAACCATCAATCCAGGAAATTTAAATAAAATGATTTACATGAAAAAAAAAAACGATTATAATTTCACGAACAATATTGTGAAATTCCAACGCGATAGGATTTGCAGCAATTCGTTCGTTAAAAAAAAAGGGTAATATTAATTTAATGGTGTTTTTATCGCTACGATCGTTGATTTGTATTACAGTACTACAATGCCCAGCTGCCTTTAAGGCGAAGTCAGTGTTTAATGCATAGTGAAATAAATTTATTATATTATATTTTAGAACTATAAATAAATTACATATAAATACTACCGACTCACCCCGGCTTCGCTCCGGTGCAATTTATTAATAAACAAAATGATATAATACATACAATTAATACGCTCTAGCACAGGAATAATGTAGGAAAATGCCAGTTTAAAAAAATGGAAACGAAAAAAAAAATTACTCAATCAGTGATTATACTCGTGTGTACATTTTATCTCAGATTTCCCATCGAATTTCACCAGAATGATAAACTTAAAATAAAATTAAAAAAAAAAACTTAAAATTAAAAAAAAAATTAAATTAAATATTTCTTAGCCTTAAGATGAAAAGTAAAAATCATTGTGTGTTAAGAATGGCTCGTTCGACAAAAAGTCCGCGAATGAGCCATGCAGATGATGTTGATCGATGACAATCGAGATTTTGTTATTGAAAACAGTTCAATACTCTGTTCATCCGTTCCAAATATTCACTGTTGTTTGAATAATATGAAATAAACCCAGAGTACATTACATTATATAACAAACCTAATGCTGCTATTGCTCCTATAATTTAATACATAATATATGCAATAACATTCCAACTCACACACACACAACACACATCTTTTTTTAAAACATATGTATATATTTTTGCATTGTTCATTTCATTCATTCGTCTATTCACTTTCATTCATTCGAGTTAATTCAAGATATCTTTTTAAAATAATTTCTAGTAATTTCAACAAAATACACTTTAAACGCAACAACAGTTCGTTGTTTAATTCATCTCCATTCCCTTGAAATAGTCGACGATTCCAGTGTTGCAACTATTTGCAATTAATTAAGGAACAATTAAACAAAAATGTATTCATTTTTTTTTTGCTTAACGTAATTACAGAATCCTTATTCTTGATAATAAAAGTTTACTAAACGGTGACAGTCTTCTTTTTATACAAATAATGAGGCAGATAATCCTGCCTATAAAATGAATAAGAATGTAACATAGACGTCGGTTTTTTAGGTCACAAATGTATTAAAATTATGTGATCGTTTTTTTCATTCGATATTTGAACCCCCTACAATACTTCGTACATAAACATCTCACTCAATTTCAATCATCCTTCGAACGAAACAAAGCGTATTATTGCTATAGTAAACTTAGGCCGAGATATCTAAGTAATATAGTTTTAAGTAATTTGCACTGAACGTGTTCGTGGGTAACTCAATTCATTATAAATTCCTCGTAAGGTAACATCTCCAGTAAGTAACGCGTGATAGTGATCTCTACGGAGCTGCGGTCACGAAATCGATCACGGATTGAATTATTTACCATCTAAGAAAAAAAACGTGCAAAAGCATCAACGATGTTGCCAGATGAAAATAGTCGGCATTAAAAAAAAAATCTTAAACAAACAATGTTTAAGTTTAATTTTCAAAGAAAACAAAATACATAGACACATAATTTAATATATTTTATTAATTAAAAATAAAAACAAGAGGTTGTCAAAAAACATTGACAGATTATTAAAATAACACGTTAGGCAAATTTAAATTTAAAAAGATATTGATTTTTTTATGAAAGAAGTGAACAAAGAATGCCGTTTTGTACAAAGGCATCTATCTGTATGCCTTCGACTTATGACAAGATCTTTTTAACGAAGAAAACAGTTATTATATTGAAAAAAATAAAAAAGTATAGTTATTTCAAATTCTACACACGTCAATTAAGAGATATAGCTTTTCTTAAAAAATATTTCGACGTACAGACGGTCTGTTTACGACTTTATTATACATCTAGACGCGGATTCTTTATGTGAAGAGGATCGGACAGGTTTAGTTTAAGCCAGTCGTCCATTGGATGAACAACGTAGCGCTATAAAAAAAATCTCAATATTTAAACCTTTATTTATTATATGACATTTCGTCCAGGAGATTAATATTGATAATACCGTGGCAGGATAAATACTTTAAGCGATACTGAGCTTCATGAGGCTAATTATCCGGTGGACGGTTGACCTTAATGCTGCATTGTGAAGGTTCCGATCCGCTGTTCCGCCTTAAATGGCACACAAAAAACGAAACGTTTAAACACTGGCAGTGATTTCTCTCAAAATTCCGTATACAACAAACGCAGTAAGAAATGCAATATCATTAAACCTTATTGCTGTTAGGATAAAGGCTAAATTAGGTCACACCCTAAATCCTAAACCGATCGTTAAAGATTAAATGGGAAATTTAAAAAAAAAGTTTTTAACTAAAACTTCTTACTGGTCCAAGTGAATACATGCAAGAACAATGTATTAAATTCTTTAGCGGTTATTGGTTTAATCTTTTTAAGATTATTTAATTGTTAAATATAATAAAGAGACACGACATAGAGCCTTATACCCATCCATGCGCCTGCGCCCCACACTGGTACAAGGCATATCGTGATAGATACTGTGAATGATAGCGCACTTTAAGTATAATAGTGAGTATCTGGTAATACATCGTTTAACGGGATTTGAGTTTATTTTTTTTTTAATCTAATATAAAATATTAAACGTTAAAAATTGTTGAGAAAAAAAATCTAAATTGATGAACATGTCAAGATCTACTACAAAACAAAGTTGATAAATTGTTTTGACACATCGATATAATATAATTATTTTTAAATTTTATTTCTTAATTCGAATACGGATGTGTTACCAATTTAAAAAATATTAACATGAAACTTGATTGTGTTACCATATTTTGTCAATTTTGCTGTTTTTTTTTTTCAAATTTTAAAAGACGTAAAATAATGTTCATAATATAATTCTATATAAAACAATTAAATTTTGTGCTTTATTGACTCAATGTTATAGTTAATCAAGTCTACAGGGCGTTTTCTGATTAAAATCTTGTTATTTACCAGTAAAAAAACTGTTTCTAGCTCTAAAGTATAAATAAATATACTTTACTTTGAGACATGCCTGTATATTCACGAATGAATAGACTCGACTACCGAATAATAAAGAATTTATATTATATATAAAGCTAGTTATATAAAAAATATATTTAATGTTTGCAAGTATTTTACGATAATACTTCACTTGTAATATTCAATTAATCTACCTCATTTCTGTCGAGATGTTTTTGCTACAATAATCCTTGTGCTATTAATTTTGAATATGGACTTAAGTTTTTACAATAATTATATTGATATTATTGTTTTTACAGCAGCTGTGAACGCGTTGAATTCTACTTGTTGGCATGTAAAGGCAATAAAAAAATATATGTATTCATTTAAATTAGGAACAAGTATTTTGTCCATGCTTCCAGATATGATGAAAACAAATCATTGTACAAAAAAAAAAGTAATATTAAAATCAATATCCGAGTGGATAGGAGACGTGGAACTTAACCAAAAATTACGAGTTCAAATTGAAACAAGAGACATCAAGTGACGTGCTTACAATTCAATCGATGTTTATAATTCTTCACATGTTGGACAGTAAACACCGTAATGAAACCAGCATGAGTCGGATGTAATTCTGCCACATTTATAACCACATCACGTGATGAAAGCTCCAAGACTTCTTCAGATTACCTTAAGTCCTTTGTCCAGCTCTGAGATACTATTACATTAGAATAAAATAAAAACAATAAAAAAAGCACTTTAGATTCGTAAGATATTACGAAATAAAGGATCGTTTCTAAAAATAAGGAAATACAAAGTTAAAAATTAATAGTGCTGACAAATAGCTCTGTCCGAGACTTACTTGTGAGAGTACTTGATTGTCTCTCAGCGAGATAACGCGTTCGCCTCTACACATCATCTAGTTCTGACCACAGAGTTAATAACAATTAGAGGTATTAGACCAAAGTCATAACAGAAATGTCTTCATGAGGAAAAATTCTATTATATTTTTTTAAGATGTAAATATGATGAAGGAAATTTGGTTTAAAAATTGGTTAGAATGAAATAGATATGTAAGTCAACCCAAGAGTAGGTCAAACACATTTTTTTATTATATTTTAAAACAATATATTAAGCTAATATAGAATTTTCTTCGGATCAGATTTCGCCAGGCATTGTTTCGCTATGTTTGTATTTGCATAAATAAACTATTAGTTTTGAGAAATGTCACGTATTTATGATTTAGGAATTAGAAATAAAATTAAAATGTGATGACTAATTCTTAATAAACAAAATTATGTTTTTTTTTTTATTTAAAATATCTTGCTAATTTCATTTTATAGTTTTTATTATGTTGCTGATATTTGAATATTTTATTTTATTGATTAGCGATTTTATAAATTTTAAGAATAATTTTACGTGAAATATTTTATCGGAATAGGATATGATTATGTCTAACCAGAGAGACATGTCCTTAATATAGTTTGTCTAGATGAAACGGGTTCACGATAAAGTTGCTAAACAACACTTTACTTATAAACTAAGCTGGACAATTTATATTTATTCATTTAAATATATTTTCTATTAATAAGGTAATAACATAATTTGAGTTAACTTTAAAAAATTGTTACTCATTAAATAATATTTCAATTAATTAACCAAAAACTTCATAAAAGCTTAATCGAACGAATACGTAGGTAAAACTTAGTGCTACATGTATTAATATATAGATGATAAGACAGTTCTACAGTATTTATAGTTCTATGTCAAGTTCATCGTCCCAACGGAATGCCACACCCCATGCGCTCCATAGAAACATAATTAGTGTTCTCATCTCTCTCTCACATACAAGTTGATAATCTCAACATGTAGCACATACATTGAACATAATACATTCACAAGTAATTAAAGTATTCATACAAAGCCAGCAATGGTGGTAATAATGACAGCGACCATCAAAATCGATCGTAAAATACTATCAAAGATATCCATTAAGAGTGACAGTGGTTCAGTGAGTTCAGTTTAATTAAATCGTGTTAATTTAGTATAAAATAGAGTAATAAAAGTTTTAGGTGCATTTATTATTATAGATGAGAAAGAAGTTGGACAATAAAGATCTAAGATTCTCAATTGAAAGTTATATATTGTAATCGGTGTTACTGAAGCCGAGATGGCCCAGTGGCTAGAACGCGTGCATCTTAACCGATGATTTCGGGTTCAAACCCAGGCAGGCACCACTGAAATTTCATGTGCTTAATTTGTCTTTATAATTCATCTCGTGCTCGGCGGTGAAGGAAAACATCGTGAGGAAACCTGCATGTGTCTAATTTCAACGAAATTCTGCCACATGTGTATTCCGCCAACCCGCATTGGAGCAGCGTGGTGGAATATGCTCCAAACCTTCTCTTCAAAGGGAGAGGAGGCCTTTATCCCAGCAGTGGGACATTTACGGGCTGCTAATGTAATGTAAATGTTACTGAATATCTGAGAGTTCCTTGCTTGCAAAATTTTGAACTCCCAGAGTTTGAATATTTATTTTAGGGTTCGATGTTAAATGAAAAAACGCAATCTTGAAGGGATTCATTTTCATTTCTATCTGTCCGACTACCTCAGGATATTTTATATAAATGTTTTGGACGAAGGATTTTGGTTTGGTAGCTTATATTAAGGATCAAATAAGAAAATTAAAAAGAAATCAAGGACGATCATATTTATTTCTCTTTCTAACTTCTGAACCTATTTTTCCTCATACCGACAATTGAGACTCGCATTTGATCGCGGGGCGCTGGTCATATTAAAGTACACAAGTATGTGGGCAAACAAAGGTGCACTCTGTACTCACTCTCAAAATCCGATGGGGCCGCAAAACCGACCGGAAACAGTTCAAGCGCTGGACCAACAGTTTTACGTGCTTTCCGAGGTAAGGAACGGTTTTAAGCCAGAACCTTGGAATCTGCGGCCTTATTTCTAACCATTAGACCAAGGATACAGGCATACTGTGTCTATAAGTATAAATGTGTGGTATAATTATTTTATCGTCAAATGCTAATTTAATAACTATAAATTTTTTGACAGAGGAAATGAATGATATATAAAGGAAGTTCTAAGCCACCGTGTCATTATACCTAGTCTATATATTCATAAATATGTGTGCGTAATGTTAGTGAATTTCATTGACATTAACAGCCACTTACAGAAATAGTGACAATAAATACTAAACGCCCATTGGTCGCTAATTGCATCATTTTTTCCTGTGTCACCAATGACAGACCAGATTCTTGTCAAAATAGTTAATGACATAAACAATTTAAACGTTTCAGACTCTTCAAAAATTTGTTTTTTGATAACATATAACACGATACACATGGTAAAATGTTATACGAATAAATCCTTTCATAGTTAAAATAATCGATACACGCCAATTTGTAAATGATCGTTAAATTTCATAGAATGCTATAAACAGTAATTTCATATGTGTGGTCCGATTTGTACATTTTGATTAAAAGTAATGTACAAAATATATCCTAATTTAACGAAACTTTCGATCTATTTGTGCTTGATTAAACAATCATAGAATTATTAATCCCATTTTAGGGGGATAAAAGAATGACCATTCTACAGCTGATATTCTGACACTACAAATTAAAACCAGGCGGTTTGAGCATGTACGTGTTTGATTAATATTCATTACGTTTATTCCATGTGTAAGCATTACACTTACAACGATGACTTAAAAAACCTTCCTTTTTTATGACACTTATGTTCTAAGGGATATACTCTACCATAGCTAATATATAATTTATATAACATTCCTAACATAAAATAAAACATATGACATAAATGATACACAAAAATTATTCGTTTTCTTTATAACTGAACGAGAATAAGATAAAAAAAAAATTAAATCTAGATCTCTAGAGGTCTAATATTAAGACATACAAAACATACTTAAAACATTACAAAAGCAAAATTACAAGTGCGATCATATCTTTATATAAAAAGTATAAAAAAGTCCGTCCCACAAAAAGTAATACATGGTACAAAAAGGCGCACTTATAATATCTTTTGTTAAGGCTGTCAATAAAACGTTTCTCGATCGAAGGTATTTATGAATCACCCCACGCTTGGATTTTCATATTGGAACCAATGTTGAAATTGCCTTTGGAGTATTGGTAAAGATTATTTAATAATTATAAACTGTTAGAATTTATGAAATATATGTAACAAAATGTATAACTATTTATATGACTCATCGTCATATCGTCGATAATTTACCTGTTTTTAACTCACTTACATCCAGTTAATACATTAAATACTATCATTGCTTACTGATGAAAGAATTGTCTACGAGGCGTAATTTAAAAGCATACATTATCTAAATTTCGAAGTCTAATCAAAGTTATAGGACTGACTTTGAGTTATAGTATTCATCTAAAGCGAAATACCACTTGCTGATTAATCACGAATCTCAGAAACTATAATACCTACAAACTTAAAATTTGGCAGGTAGGTTCCTTATATGGTATAAAAATCCGCTAAGAATTTACGAAACTCCACCCCTAAAGGGATAAAACGATAAAGTTTGTGTTTTATAAATTTCGCGCGGGTAAAACCGCAGGTTCAGCTAGTAAGTGATATGTTAAACTTGATATATAATCAATGTTAAAGTTACAATGTATACTCCAAATTAAATAACCCGAAAGGTATTAACATCTCGGCGATACTGTACCGCGGCATAAGTCCTCGTAATATATTGATATGCTTAGTATTATTCATTAGCGTGAATAATCGTCTCGTTTCATTGGCTCTGAGGCAAATTATTTTTGGCGTCGTCTAAATCTTCTTTACGTAAGATCATCTGGATTACTGTAATTGCGAATTCGTAATAAATTTTTAAAACGACGTTTGATAAAAACTGTTTTTTTTTTTTTGTCTAAATTCCTCCTGTTAAATGAACCGTAAGGAACAGTCTATATATATCTCACGGGTGGGCTGAACCCTCCTTTCTTCAAGAGAATGATGCTACACCATGCTGGTGAATACATTTTTTTTTTAAATGATTTGGCATACTTGCAAATGTCTCACCTGATCGTAAGTGGTCACCGTCGCTCATAGACATTAGTACTTTTACCATATGTTACATCGTTATGCACCACCAACATTAACTAACCAACTACAGGAGCTATGTTACATCCTTTGTTCACTGGCTCACTCATCCTTCAAACCTGAACACATCAATACTACGCTTGGCGATAGAATATATGATGATTAAATTCATACTGTAAAATAATTACATAGTTCTGAAGAGCCTATTTAACGTATATTCTTGATTACAATTATATTTATATATCTTGAAAATCAACTATTAATTATTTCAAATAGAGTTAAAAAAAAATACAATTCCTTAAATAAAATTCACAACTAAATAAATATTCATGTGAAATGTAACTTTGTAATTAGTTTTTATTTCGCACCGTATTCGTAGATGATTTATTTAAGAAACTTCATTAGGTATTCGTAATAGTAATATTACATACAGCCACATGTTTCCCGCGTGAAACTGATAAGCTCTAAGTATGCGCCAACCATTTAGACGAGTACAAACTGCAATATGAATACATTTAAATCTAGACCTTATTAACCAATCATAGAATGCAAAATCGAAAAAAATCATCTAGAAAACGAGACTCATTGTATTGAATAGCAAAATTCATTAATCCAGCAACCCCGTCAATCTGACTGACAGACCAATAAGTGACGTGGAGTATCGACCCTAAGTGGCCGATTGTGGTAAGATTAATAGAGCTTACCGTTACTTACCGTCGACGGTATTAAAATTTATTTTGAATAGAATAATTATCTCGGTTGATTTTTATGATTTAATGTAACCGTGTATAGAGTTAAGAATAAAATATTCTATTCTATGTGTCGGATGACATTCTGCCTAGAACTTTCTCATTAAAAGTACCTCTACTTTTAATGAGAAAAAAAAAGTAGATACGCCAATACATGAGACGTACGCAAGCTATTACTTTACTTTTTTCATTCAATTTCTTTTGAGTTTAAATTAATTTCCAAATAAAAAAAGACTTTCTGTTTCAACAGATCAGATACAATTTTGTATCAATTCAGATTTGGTAGCAATTCTGTTAAATAGTGTAGTAATACCTGTTTTACTAATATAACCTCAAGTCCATTCAAGATTTCGATTAATAAATTTTAGCATTTTAATGAAAACATAAAACAAATTCACAAGATCTATGATTAATCTACGAGAAATCCAAGTACATCGTCATTCGCCACAAAAAAGGCATATTTTCGGACCTCCGTGTTTATGATTTGTATAACGATTTTAATGACGATCGAACTACGAAAAGAAACCTTTTCCCATTCAAATAGAGTATAAATTCGATTAGAGCGATGAATTAATGTTTTCGAGTTAATGTATTGTAATCAGACAATTTAGATGAACACATTCGTCCCTCGCTGATTGATATATCTATCACGTATGGTAAAGTTAAAATTTACGACGTAAACACTGACTCTATACATAACGTGATTTTATTGCGAATATCAGGACTCATGCACAACACGCGCTATCTATGGTGACCTGAAGTTCCTTTCCAGAAAATCGGCAGTTTTCTCTGAGTTCCTCGTGTGCTGTATGTAGCCGTTTTGAGTATACATTTAAGAAATTTGATATAACTTAAAAAATAAACTGTTTCGCATTGTTTTTTTTTAACTTAAACCCAGATAAAACTTTTTATTTTTACTACAAAATCGTATATTATAAAACTATATGTGAAATGTGGAATTATGTGGATATATATGTATAAATGTCAGGGTTTATTTACATATTTCAATTTTTCTCATTTATTTACTAACAATTACTTATTTATTTACTAACGACCATCAGTTGTCACTATATTTATTCGTGTAATTATAAAAACATATTTAGACTTAACAAATAAAATAACTTATCACATTAATGACATAAAACAAAATTATTTAAAAAAAAAAATTGGAATACAATAAAAATTTAAATTTTTAAGAATCGAAGGCTTTAACCACGGAAATATCAAACTTTATCGTAACACATTTTCTGCCATATGAAATGCTGTACTTTATATTAAACTTCAAAGTTATATATCTTCGGAAAGTTCAAATTCAAAGATGGATGTATGAATAGATATTTACAAGTCCGTTAACCTTTTATACGTTACAATGCAACCTCACGATTGTGAGGCGTATGCTTATTGACATTGAACATCACACGTTGATCAAAGTACATCGTTCCAACTATACAGACTTTGACAGATTTCGTTTGTAAGAAATAAAAAACCGCCTTGTTTCAAATCTTACACAAACGCATTAAACCTTCTAAGCTTTTAATAACGATAGAGAAATTCTTTATTCTTTCTACCATTATTAAATGAAAATATATTTTAGTTTGCCTCTGATCATTGGTTGATCTGTGGTAGACGTTTTCAGATAACCGGGAAATTTTGAGATATTTGATTGGCTGTCTCTGGTTTTATGGTTAAATTTATTTATTGTACGCCATTAATGTTGTGGTTTAGCCGTAGTGTAAAGTATAAAAATAATGCATTCTTTATCAATTTAAAGATACCGATGACGAAATGTTGGCTTAGAAAAGGTTTATTACTTTTTTAAATATGGTCTTATACTAAGTACATGCTTTACAGCATGATAGACATATTTATAATACTAGAAACATCGATTAAATAATAAAATAAACATAGACTTGTAAAGTATTTGTGAAGACGTTTACATACACTAGCTATAATTTTATGAGTCAAAATTGTAGTTATGTTTATGGAAAGTCAATTTTTTAGTGCATTTAATTTCAATCCCTCGCACGTCCACTCGAGAAAGCGCGCGTCTGCACGACAACGCGCAATCCAGTCCGTTCATAAATAAGGAAGTCGCGCGAAGAAGCATGTACGCTCGCTCACGCAGACGCGTTCCTGCGCCCAACTTTTCGCTTCTCAATCCGCTTGCTTGCCACCGCGGACCAGTCGTAGACTTTATTTTATATTAAAAATCGACATAATCGAATTAAAATACAACCAAAAGAAGCAGAAATCTGATTATGAATTACATTATTTATAATTTACAATGTTACAAAACACACTCCACACAAAACCGAATCTATACATCAAAGTTCAACGCGGACTGGCTCAAGCAATTTGTGGCAATTAAATAATAGTAAACGATTGACCATTGAAAAGATGCTGGATAACGAATTGATAATGACGGTTTGATCTGACCGCTTTACCGGTCCACCGCTTTAAAGCGCTAATTGTTTGAACGAAGTTTATGATAACTGAGAAATCATTTTAATACAACGTTTCTGGCGCTGTAGGATATAATCACACGAGTTGATAGTGACTTATGTTTTTTTTTTTTATTTCTTATAAGTCGAAGTGTTGCTGCTTTGTCTGTGAAAATAAATCGAACATAATTTGTGTTTACAACAGATTAAAAACTGACCACTAACTTGATCAGTGAGTACTGCAACTGGTTTTTAATTTGACGGTCGCAAATTGAGTCCCCGGTGAGTATAATAGATACTCGTATATTTTGTATTATGGTTTATATTTTCTGAGTTATAACTCAGATTTTAAAAATTACTACTTATAAGTAGTAATTTTTAAAATCCAAAAATGTATAAATGGTAACATTCTAAGCGTGATAATAAGTAATTTGATTAATAGAGTCTTTGACGTAAATGTTGTAATCTTTAGAAATATAAGCGACCGCCACACAAGCTAGAATTTAATATTAAAAAACAAAAACAATCAAATAATATTTTATTCATAGATGTTAAGTAACATCAAAATATACGTTATGATTAACACATATTTAATACTAAATTAAACGTACTTCATGGATTCCAATTATGGTAATAAAGCATACAACAGTTATTTTTACAATTAAAGAAGAATGTAGAAAAAAAATTACTTGTGCCATTAAAATGGTTAATCTGTACGAGCCAATCAGTCGATCAGTTACACCGCGCGTGTAGCCGAGCCGTGTATAGGCTTTACGAGAACCATAGAACAAAGGATACGAAATATCTAGAAATGCCGTCAAACCAAACTTTGTTGTAATGCAATATGGTGTTAATATCTTTTAAATCTCATATTCAACATTTGACGTTTGGATAATAATGTCTTGTGTCGAAGTCCTAGTCATGTTAGTCAATCACAAAGTTGAGTCAATTAGGGTAGACGTTATTATAACGTCCAGGGGTGTACTGAAACATAGATATACTTTTTATCATATAAACCGAAGAAAGAACAGACGTCCAACGTGCTTTCTGAGGTCTAAATCATATCTAAGTCATATTTTGACGGAAAATTCAAATCAATTCGAATTCAAACCTTAGAATCTGAAGCTAGCCAATAAATCTAACGAGGCATATTACACACAGGTATTCGACCAATGGAAGGTCTGATATTCTAATTACATTCTTCGAAACCGAATATCACGTGTTCACTTCCATTGTGTCTTAGATCTATGGCGATGAGAAAAAAAAAAGTTTAAAATCAAAGCGACTGTTACAAAAAAAAAATCAATCGGTCAAATTACCGTTAGACCATTGCTGAGCAATTTGATTATGTTTCCCATAGATGCAATTTGAACATAGAAAAATAAAAATACCGGAACGAAAACTATAATTCGTTTGTTGGTTCACACACGATTTATTAACTGGCGTTTAATTATCGGATGTATTGTCAATCCACAATTACAGATTTCATAAGCGATTATAGTTGTTATTTAAGAAATATATATGTATGTTTTTTTTTTTTATATTTAATTAACTATTGGAATTACTGCCGGATCGTAATTAGCGTTACGAATTTAAATATTTATGTTACGAATAGACGTTACAAGCCTGCCCGTCAATAAAACTTTTGTGATGATTGTTTTTTTTTTATTAATTCATAAAAAATACCTACATCGCGACATAATCTGAGCAGGATTTTAAATACATTTAAAATTTAATTTACAATACTACGAAATTGTAAACGCAACAAACTTACAAATATTGTTTAACAATAGACGCCTTCTCAATTTAATCAACATATATCTAAAATAATATTATATTCAATAGAGGATAATAATATAAATTCACAGAAAATGCTAAATAAAAAAATACATCGCAGAAAAATATCAAATAAATCTAGAATTATTGAAATACCTTTATGCTCTCGGGATGTGATTAAACAAAAACGTACTTCGAATATAATTTCGGTTAATTCGGCAACTTCGGCAAAATAAATCTGACCGACAGTAATATAAAAACAAATTGCGATTGCATGCCGACAAATTATCTTTTTCAATTACATAAAACGGCTTTGCTTAAAGGTCTCATAAAATATATATACCTTTTATAATTGAAATCCTGTTGTTTTATATCAAGTGTAATTGAGAATGGAGGCCGTTATTAAATATTTAATTTGTTATAAAATCATCTTTAAAAGGTCGTAAGTGTATCAATGTTATTATTTTATAGGAGATTTTTTTATCTCTTTAGGAAGTTGAAAAAACATTTGACTGAATGGACAACTACTATATTCGTCTTCGAAGCCGACTTGGCCTAGTGGTTAAATCACGTGAATCTTAACAGAAAATTGCTGGTTCAAACCCGATCGGTTACCATTGAATCATGTGCTTAATTTGTGTTGTTTTGGCGGTCAAGGAAAAATCCTGAACCAATCTATGTGTATTCACTTAGCCGTAGTAGAGTAGTGTGGTGATATAAGCTCTAAACTTTCGCCTAATAGGGAGAAAGGCTAGGCTTTTTAAATACTGTTACATTTTTAACTTGTTAATATTGAAACTGTAGATGTGATTAATTACTTATTTATATATCTCGTTATACTAAATTTATTTATCTCATTATACTAAATATCTATCGAGCAAATGGACCACCATGGACCACAATGGACCACAATGGACATGGTCAGTGGTACCTTCGACCCTGCAATATAAATGACTCCTGAATTACAGAACCCAATGCCTGTGTAATTACACTAGCTATTGGAGAAGTGCGTTTGCTCGTTTGTATATATCATTCAATAAAGTAAAAATAAAACTTAATAAATTACAACACAAATTGCGAAATCGATACCCTTCTATAAAAATTTCCAGAAGTCAATCAAACGGCGACATGGATACAAGTTACAAAATAAATAAACATATTTCTTTATCCCATATACATCTCAAATCGATCAATATAACTCACGAGAACTCGTCAACGACATCACATAAAAGGCGAAACGTTCTAGACGAATCCGGCGACAACGAATGACTCTAATTAAGGAACAGTCCTGAGACGCCATTATAAACACGACATCTCGTCACGCAATCTCTGAATTAAAGTAATACATATCAAATTGTAGGGTACAGAAGAATAATCACTAAATAAAAAAACGAACGAGCCAGTCTGTCTATATGTTCGGTGATAACTCGCGAACGGTCTGCTTGTACAAAACAATAATAATTTTCTTATAATTTACATGATAATTAACACGGTTTATTGGGATAACTGTAGAGCAACAAAGCACGGTAAAGATTTTATTAAAGTGACTGCGTCCAGTACATATATTTTAACAAGGCTTTTGCTCAATATCAAAATCAAAATATTCTTTATTCAAGTAGGTAGTAAAGTGTTAAATTAAATTCAAAGTTACCGCCGTTTAGAAGGTGCGACAAGAAACTCAGTAGTTACTCTCTTACACCATTCCAATTACAAAGATGTCAATGAACTGCTTCCCTTGAGGTCTATGATGTTACGTAATCATATATGTAACTAACTCTCTCAGCCTTCATAACAATACAAAAGGTTATTCAAGGTTTGACGATTAAAGTTTTACTGTAAAATAACAAAAGATTAAATGACAGTTTACCAAGCCGTTATCAGAAATAATAAGAAACACCGTCTACATTTAGTTAAATATAGATTTTGAACATGAAAATAATTTCATGTTCAATATCTATATTATCAGGTAGGATATATAACATACATATATAATTGTATTTAACGAACATGACTGTATTTTTAGACGTAGAAAAAGAGTAACTACTGAGTTTCTTGCCCGTTTTTCTCCGTAGAATCTACATTACGATCCGGTGGTAGCTTTACTTAATATAGTTAGTTAAACGACGATTCAAAACTGCTTGTAAAAGCCTATTTGAATAAAGTATATTTTGATTTTGATTTAAGAAAAGTGTTAATGTTTATTTAACATATATACGATTGGTGTCAATGTTTTGTTTTAAGTTAATATATTTTTAGAAAACCATCCGTTTAAACCCTTGTCACGACCGAGTCCCTCACAACGGTTAGCGGTGTGTACATGTCACGTTTACTAGGATTACCGGTTAAAGTATTAACTAGAGAACAAGGTGAGCGTGAAATGGGTAGGGTTTAATTTAGCTAATAATATATATACATAAAAATAACCACTAATGAGTTTTTTTATGATAAATGTTGGCGGACGAGCAAATGGGCCATCTAATGATGTAAGTGGTCACCATAGCCCATAGACAATGGCACTATAAGAAATATTAACAATTCATTACATCTGGGAACTAAGATGTTATGTCCCTTGTGCCTGTAGTTACACCGGCTTACTCACCCTTCAAACCGGAATACAACAATACTGAGTACTGCTGTTTAGCGGTAGAATATCTGATGAGTGGGTGGTACCTACCGAAACTGGCTTGCACAAAGACCTACCACCAAGAGATAAGTAACGAGTGAGGAGTAGTGAAAAATTAATCACATTTCAATTCTCACATAATCAAATTTCCACAAACTTTTTAAGTATGCCTGTTCTATTGTTTTGTATTTTTTTATATGCCTATTTATGTATTTCTCTGCCGCTTACAATTTAAATTGTAAGAATACTTGTTGACTACAATTTTATTCGCCCAGTCATATTATTATCATAACACTTATCTGGTTATATTACGTCTTGAAAAATAAATAACTATAAATTCCAAGTGATAACTTCCTTTTGATAATATATATAATAATACAATTCAATAAAAAAATAACAGCTCAGTCATTGTTCTGCGACTGCGATTAATTGGCAAAGTGGTGTCTGTAATTGGCTACGTTTGCGTGTTAACCTGGGTTCGATGATCATTCATGACACTTCATATAACTCTCCAACTTTGATTAAGTATTTATGTTCGTATTCTTACACTCGCATTTATTTAAACAACATATTACGTAGACCTAATAGAATTAACATATTAGCGCGGTCGTGCTGAGGCAATACTCACATTCACAGTCCCGCAGTTAGTTAAATTAAATATTTCATTTATAAATCATTTAATACAAAGCTGTTAAATAAGAAGAAACGCGATAAAAATATATATTTTTAAACTATTAAAAAATATGTAAAAACTTTTTGTTCCGAATTTGTGGTGTTCCTATTTCAAAAGTTATCATTAGACGGAAATTACAAGACGATTATGCGTTATTATGTTCCTAGTGCGGGCAAAGGTTTCATTTTGATTGTTCTTTAAAAAAAAAAACGTATAAAAAATGTTGGTTGTGGGAATAAAATTAGTTTGACAAAGGTTGTTTCGTTGTTTTTGCAATTGTAGAGAATTTCAGACTACTTGTTATCGTTTTGTATGATTTGTCTTCGAGCAATGAGTATTAAAAAACTTTTTTTTTTTGTATTTTTTTTATCAAATGATAGTTTAATCTGCCAGCAGTTTAGAATTGTCGTAGTAACATACATACCATCTTATAAATTTTTTTATAATATTAATAATAAGCAAAAAAATATATATCCGAAAAGAAAAATTATTGGATATTCGATTGGATTTGGATTGGATTGGATTGATATTTGATTTTCTAAATACTATATATTCATCAATACATAAGAGTATATAACAAATATTCATATAACCGGAGTGACCGCTAGACAAACACAATTGAGGGTTTCTTAACAAATACATAGAGTAGTTACGGTACAGAGGAAACAAATTTTGACCTTGAAAAAATTCAAAACAACATTACTATCCTCTTAATATAATAAGTTTTTATTTTGAACGAAGGATTATTGAATACTATATTATATAATAATAATAAATCTTTACAGTATTAATTTTCCTGCACTATAGCATAAATACTTATAAAAACACAAAACACAAGTAACTTTAAATAAATGTACACAAAAATATATTCCCTGAAGAGTCTGTAAATAATTAATCTATGCCATTCGTCATTACCGTTTTTTCTTCCGTCATTACCGGACCCCTGTTTCGGTAATGATATGAAGGTAAATTATAAGGCACAGTTTCGTGTTATTAACATACCTAGCCACATGTATCATTTTTGGGAAAACGTTAGATTACGTCTGACGAAATTTGATATACGTGATCGTGAGTTTATTTTTTATTTGTCACAAATTTTGATGTCATTATACGATGTATAATCAGACAGATGTTTGTTTTGTTTTCCGTTGGTGAGCCCAATTATTATGCTAGATGAGTTTCTTTACCGTTATGACGTCACAATTTAACAATGCCATAATAAATTAAAAATTAAAACATATTTATAATATATATTGTTACTTAATACTTTTAGAAATTTTAAACCTATTCGCTTATCAGTCTCGTAATATATGTATTGTTTAATATATTGATATATTTATTTATTTTATATATTTTGTTTATTAACTTGCGTCGGCTCTTCTCAGATCCGAAGCGAAATACTTCTACTGAGAACTAGTAAAAGATTCTGATAGTTATCAGATTAATGATTGATGAGCAAGTTTAACGCTAATCATCATTATTTTTCGTTTTACTAAATTCCTATTTACCAGTATGTCTTCATAGAATAATAAGTTCTGAAAAAAGAAAAAAATATTTATTATTACTAGTATGACATAAAAAGTATAGTAGATAGTATGACGTCAAATTACAATAACATACTTTATATGTTTGTAACATCACGGGTTTGGATCACGGAAATGGTCTGCAGTCTCATAAACCTTATTCATCGATCTGGTCAAACTTCATCATTAAAATTCTTTAGCTAAGGGCGTAAAAAACACGCGAGGGAAGTTAGTCTAAAAACTATAACAGGTTTGATAATTTCAGCTAAGTTTATTATAAAAATAGAGAAAAAAATGAATGATTGAGGCAGTCCACACGTGGAGTGTTTCGGTTTTAAATTATTATTTTTAATGTTAACTATTCGGAAGACTTACACGAATACGATGTAACGCTCACATTTTTTCTTTGATATTCTGGGAAGGTTGTTAATATTGTAATAACACACAATTCAGACTTATTCCTTGAGGGCAAAACTCAAAACATATACAACCACCATTATTAGTTCAATTTCTGAAACTTTTCCGCCAAATGGCTAATTTCCGATCTCAACTTGTAAATAAGGAAACTGATTGAACGATAAAACTACTCAAATATATGAGATAAATATTTCATCTGTTACCAACCAAAACCTGTCGCTTTAAGAAATGCTTTACAAATAATAATAATATATTCAAAATATAAAAACGTAGTTAAAACGCAATCAAGAAGATCTAATTTCCTAACGGTTGCGTCATCGCCGTAAATCAAATCAAAAATATATTGCAAATTGTGTCCTAGATGAATGATTTAGAGTCGAATTTAATATTTCGATGCGAGCCGATCTACCATTCGTTCAAACGAGTTGTAACTTTTTCTTGAGCCTTTTTATAATCCTGGGATAGTTAATGGTTCTGTAATTTGGACTGCGGGTAGAAGGCCGGGGTAATTACAGGTCAGCTCATGTCATTGTCGGTATACCCTTACTACAAATTCCGTACCGAAATTGAATAAAAAGAACTTGGAAGAGTAACGAAGGAGATCTCGGAATTTTTGTTAGGTCTTAAAATTATAGGTTCTCGTTCCGTTGTTTTGTCGTTTTACTGATTTTCGTCTTTGTTTCTACTCTAACACTAACGTTTTTTTTTTTTTGAAAATGTTCTATTTTTAAATATTCTAAAGTAAAGTCACTTTGATTAAATATTTCCACCAGTAAGTTTGTTTCAACCATGCGGGCTGGTTGTTAGAACAGCGTGGTTAAATTAGTTCCAAAACTTCTTCCTAAAATAGAGGAGGACTTAACCCAGTCCTGAGACATTGAGGAGCTGTTATTTTTTAACTTAAAGAGTAAACCAATAATCTTTTATCATCATCTCCAAATATAAAAATTATTACTAAAAAAAAACGACTCTCGGTGATTCAGAAAGGTAACCTCCTAATATTAAATTGTCCTCATCCATAGATTTACACTGTGAGTTAGTTATTATTTTTAACTCGTCCTTAAATCCTTGTCAATGTCTCGCGATCTTGGGATCTAAGATGTGATATATTCTTGTCTTTATAATTACTGACTGATTCACTTTCTCTTTAAACCGAAGCACAGAAATATCTTGGGTTATAAGAACAACGCCGTGTCACAGCTCGTCCCTGTCACAAAGGATACCATTTGAATGGTACCCATTGTTTGGCTACCAGTGTTGGCATTTGGAACCCACCTTGGAAGCTAAATAGTACACCTAAATTGCATATAGATATTTTCTTTTATAGTAATTTTTGTTAGATATTATTATTATTTTTTCTAAAAAAAAAAAGCATAGCCTTTGAGGTAAATTGTTTTTGGAACAAGTATTTGATAGGCTTCTGTTAAATCACGAATAAACTTCATCCTATTCTTAGTCGTTATTGGTATGAACTATTAATGTTTGACTGCACATTGGATGGTAGGTAGACGACGAAGACACAAAGGAGTATTCACATGCCCCTATAACCACTAAGTAATCTCGCAATCAATATAACCAAGCAAGGAATCTACCACGTGTAGTATTAAATTTTAATATTAATCGCCAATTCTTTAGAAGTAGTAAAAGTGGTAATTATTGGGAATCAAACAATATTACATCTCGAATCTCAATAGAATATAAAATCGAGACTGTAATTATACAACTACATTAAAAAGTCCCAATGATTATGATCATAAAACGTCGGTCTAAAACGAATGCTCCCGAACGTACAATACATGTTCCAATCAGACGAATAAAGATCTTAATTTCAGTGTAGTATAGTCTAAATTAAAAAAAATTGAAGTTGGATATATAATCTAGTTTTATAACTTAAATCTGTTGTTTATCCTATATTAGAAGTAGTTATGGTTAATTAAGATTGTTTTTATTTAATAATAAATAATGATACGTACGGCAGCTACGCGATTAAAATTATATTTTTTTATAATTATATGTTATGTATGACTAAAGTATATTTTGATTCGATTTGGTTTGATATTAAAAAAAAAATATTTACATGTTTCTGTACTGGCCATTTCAATAGTCAGGCAGTGGTTTATAATTAAATTTCTCATGACTATTAAACATTATTTAAGAACACTAGTTTTCTATTCTTAAATTTGATTTATATTTAATTTTCTTTTGCTTTAATTTCCTTTGATTAAGTCCGAATAACGTAAATGCGAAACTGGCAACACTGACAGATGACAAATTTTAATCTATTACTGATTATACTTTGACAGAACTACTTTTTTTTAATTCATGTTTTAATTCGGCCAGAGATCTCAGATCGTCAGCTTAAAGTTAAATAATAGACAAAGAGGTGTTTAAGTAATTGTTATTGTAATAATAAATACTTAACAAAATGCTTATAGATGATACTGAATAAACCTTTAAAAGTTTACCTTATAAGCAAGTTCTATGTATCGACATTATAGTGTAACTATCTAAGAAATAAACCTTTAAAATCCTTATAAGTACAACAGCGAAATTCGCGCACTCAGTGTTACGTATTAACAAAATTACTATCGAATATAGCACGTTTACACGCACGGTAATAGCACTCGTGATGCGAGCCACCAGCTTTAATTGTCACAAAATGGCCGCCCCGCCAAATATGGAGCGGCTAAGGGAGCAAGAGTCACGCGTTGGGATTAGGTCGGAGAAGTATAGTGTTTCGATTCAATGTTTTAGCGCTTTTATGAACACGCTGTAGATCTTTTGTGAATATAATACTTGAAATTTGCAGTCTGAGATTTTAACGCACGTAGGTTGCAGTTTAAATATATTGTATACTATTATTGAAAAGAGCGTATCTTCGTGTTAAAGCCATTGTCATTAAGCCGTTTCATTTCGGGTTGATGGAATAATTAAAATGGTTTTAAGTAAATATGGACGAATATTAATAAGTATGTATCACCCATGTACATTTCTTTACGATGTTTTCCTTCTCCACCAAAACTTGATTATATCTATTGGGATAAATTATAAAGGCAAATTCACTAATTCTCTATTCACCTATATGTGAGCCGAGATGGCCCAGTGGTTAGAACACGTGCATCTTAACCGATGATTTCGGGTTCAAACCCAGGCAGGCACCACTGAATTTTCATGTGCTTAATTTGTGTTTATAATTCATCTCGTGCTCGGCGGTGAAGGAAAACATCGTGAGGAAACCTGCATGTGTATAATTTCAACGAAATTCTGCCACATGTGTATTCCGCTAACCCGCATTGGAGCAGCGTGGTGGAATATGCTCCAAACCTTCTCCTCAAAGGGAGAGGAGACCTTTAGCCCAGCAGTGGGAAAATTTACAGGCTGCTAATGCCAATGTTATATATTAACGTCATAGGAAATAGATATTATGGTACTCTTTAAAACCTAACTATTAACCTACACCTTCCCTTCTGAAACATATTTAAATGTAACATTAAAGCTATAATTTCTTGTTTAAATCCCGGAAAACCATAAAGGTAATCCTTTTAAATAACCCAGGATGAAAGCTGTGAGAGAAATTGTATTAAATTACGAACAGCGGCTACAAATTTTAATTAGGTACTTATTTAACAAAATTGTATTTAAATATACGTTTAACAATATCCTCTTTTAAACCAACGTCATCATCACCATCATCATCAGAATAATCATATCTGTTCACAAATACCATTTATTTGAATGTATTAACTTATGTGAACCGCATGACCAAAGGATTTGGATGTTTTCTGACTATTTGGTGGGTTAGTCTTAGTTACTCTCTGACTACACCAACGGTATGATAAACGGAGAATTTCGTTCTAATCTACCAGAATTATAAAATATTATCAACGGTCACCACTGGTAACACTGGAAGACAATTTTTTTCTCTTCTATTCAACGACACTTCTACAATGCGCTTATATGAATAACCAAGAATAGCAACCAGTAATAACAAATGCCATTGAATATTTATATTTACAAATCAAACACTACATAAATACTTATTATATATAATGTATATCGATACAGGAAGATTATCTGGCTAAAGAGGACCAAGTATTTTTATCTTTGATATGTAAATGAGATATGATTTCACTAACATTGGGTGCCAGTCATTAGCTCGTTAGTCCAGTGGTGTGTTCATGTTAATTGATCAAGTACATTTTAAGATAAAACTGAATCTTGAACTCCAATTAAATTCAGTAAAACCTAGCTGATCATTCAAAGTACTACAGGTTGCGTTCAAAATTAGGGCGTTTATACTCATGAGAAAATTCTCAGCTAGTTAAGAGTACAAAGTCACATTGTTTGAATGCCACCTATTTTTTCCCCTCCAATTAGAGAATATTCTGAGCAAGTTCGAAATTCAAATATGGATTCGATTTAAAATATTATATTCATTTACCATAAACAATTGAAAGGATACTTGCGCTGTGACAATTTACGTCACTTTATATTTAAAATTGGAATGCTTCGACGTTCCAAATTTATTCTTTAGCAAAATTCTCTATTGTGAGTTAAATCAGGCATTCGTGTCCATCGAGAAAATAAAATGTGCAAAATAAATTGTCAGATCGAAAAAAACTTTTGGTAAATTTTACACGAACGAATAAAACGAACTAACCGAATGTGCCATAGTAATATATATTCCCTCGAAAGGCGAATAATTGTAGCAATTGTAATAACAGCTACCTTAATAGGGGAAATATTTATGGCTTCACTCAGAGAAACGTACGAATTACGTGAAGTTGGCTCTCAGAGCTGTTAAATCGCTTAAAGTGGCCACGCAGTCTCATCGTGTGCGCGCGTCCTACCTCTAACTAACCGTAGGTACAATGGCTACTGACCAATAAGGCAAGTAATTGGAAATTCAAGGGAATGCAAAGCGCTTATACTGAACCACTAATACGACAAGAACAGTACCAAGGCCCTATTTAGGGGCGCTTTGTAACTGTTAAGGAATTAATATAAATTTATTCCGTCAGACTATTTTGTTTGTGTCTTTAGACTATAAATAATTATATGAAATTATCTTTAAAATATATACATATAAAAAAGCCTTTTATTGATACTACAATTTAAAGCATATTGTTAAAATTTACAAAACATTTGAAACTTCTTGTGAGAATAATATAATAGAAGTTTGACTTATATGTTTTTAAATAAACAAATCACATTTAAGAGAATATTTAAAAGGAGCAACAGTACACCTCTCAAGAACGCCATTACGATACCCACATTCAATTAACCTTCGAAACGAGCGACAGTCACTCTTATTTCAATAGTAATAAGGGCGTCATTGGATACAAATGTATTAATGTCCGAACGTGCTCTCAAAAGCTTTTGTTGACATTTTTCAGTTTATGTTTTTCTATTGTAAGAAATTGTGTTTATTATTTATTACTGCGAGCCGCGGGAGCTAGTCCGGGAGTCGGTTCAAAGGGGCCCTTTCACTTCATTTTATTTGTCACGGTAATTACTTTGTATTGCGCGTGTTTAATTTCCTTGTGTTTTCAGTTTTATTATAGGATTCAATGTTTTATAGCGCAGAAAAATATATATAGTCAATTGCAATTGCATGTCATTGTTCGTATGCGTTATATATATATATATATATAAATGCATATAATTTATGATTTTATCTTAAATCGATCACGCGAATCACTTTAATGACATATCAAGATCAATAAACACATCGATGTTGGCAAATAAAATGTATTTAGACTTTTGCTTTTATTACGTGACCCTCTTTAAACTAATCGTTATCCGTCTCTTATCAAAATTTTAGGGTCGATGACCTAATAAAGGATACGTAACGTTTATTTAATAACGTGAGAATCATAAAGTTACAATGATGTAAATTTATTGAGTTTCTCCGAAATCTTAATACTTACTCATTAGAGCGATTAAACCGAAGAATAATGTTCTTAAAATAAAGACACGCAGAGAATAAAGAAAAAAGTATAACATGGCAAAGGGCGATAAAAAGAAATCCTCGACTTAGCACGACTCGAGCGAAGAAAAAAAAAGGAACGAATTCAGTGACAGAAATTGTATGAATTAAATTAGCAACATTAACGACGGTTCTTTATTTATTATGTAGAAAAACGATAAACTGCTATTAATGAAATCAAATAACATTTTATTTAATTAATTTACGTTCCTTGTGTTATTAGTATCATCTTAATTTTTTAATCTTTTAAAAGTACATTTGATATATTTCATATGATAATATTACCCGATACAAGTCAACCAATTATCTAAATATACTTTTAAATAAATGTCTAAAACGTACACATAAGTATATCGATAACAAAAAGAAATTTCCAGATAAAACAGATGTTCTTGAAAAAATTAATACTCCCTAAATGTATCTTGCTGGACATAAGCCATTTCTTCTTGATATGTGGGAGGCAATTGGCCATCCGGCAAATATGTGCAGTTTTCCTCACGAGTTTTTATATAAAACGTATCCTTTTTATAATTCATTACAAAAATTAAGCATATGAATACACAGTAATGTTCTTGGAATTACAACCACAATCGCCTTTTAAAATTAACTGTTCTGTCTTGTCTGTTCTAACTTAAATAATATTACGCATAATGAATTTTAACACTAATACTCAAGCTACATCGAATATTGCCGATTATCCAATTAATGTGTCTTCTGAGATGTAATTACAAATATGTTCATTGTACGTAATTGCAGAACCCCAGTATCTATTACGGAAATGACATAGCAAGATTAACAAATGTTTCTTAATACAGTAATGAATACTTGTTCGAAGTGCCGCATCAACGTAATTGCTAAATAACTGTATAAATTGCAAATTATGAAGTAATAAACTCGAATGAAAAATATCAGGACGATCATACAACGTTATGTCCGTCGTATTTCTATTACTTTTGAATAGTTTTCATCGCGTGTCAACATAAAGATTACCCACGATACTCCGTACAGAGCACTGTTATAATTTTAATTTTTATCTTTTGATAGACAAACTAAATAAATGTGGAAAAACTTAATATTCATGAATGACCGTAAAGGTTTAGCAAACGATAAATATTAAGCAAGTCAGCTCTCGGACTATAATCGTAGATGCGGCAAAGAGCGACTAATGGTATCATTTCCTATCCTTCGAGTTTTTGTTGACCAATCACGATGTTGCGTCTGCGCAGGGAAGTGTAATTTGTCAGCGGTTGGAAGGGAAAAACTTACGCCTGTTTTAGATTTGCGGTGAGACCTGGGATAGACTAGACTTAGCCTGACTGATTATAAAATGGGAAAGGTACAAAAACAAAAGGACAAATTCTGTATTCTTATACAACACTCAGAAAATAGAAACACTCTATTTTGTCTATTTATGGTTTGAATTACAAATATTTTATGATATTCTATTTGGTGTATATTTACAATCACAGTTCCTGATATACAATGTATATAGGTGACTATTTATAAGAAATTAAAAATAAACGCACGACAATTTTTTTTCACTAGAAATTTGATTACAGCCTTCATTGATACCGTTTACATCCGGCCAATGATATTTTCTCAATAATTACACGTCACTCGCTTTAATGTCAACAAAGATTCTGATTGCTATCCATCAATACAACGGGAAATGTATTCGATTACACATTTCAAATAGAAAGTTTATTTGTTCATTAAAGAGCATTTACTGGGAGTTTCCTTTTGTATTTTTTTTAATTATTTAATAGAAAGGATAATAATTATGACATAACTGATTGTTTATCCATCGGTTACAGGTTAACTAATCATCTTGCATCTGATACAGAACTTAAAAGAAAGACAAGCGGAGGATGCCACTAAGTACTCTACAAATAAAAGTATATACCAATCTACTCCTTTTAAATATATTATGTTATGACAACATAAAAGTATAGAAAAAGATAAGCCATTTTATTTATTAATTTACGATGTTTTCAAAACGAGTTTACGACTAAACCGTTTATGATCGAACATCGATATGACACCCAGTAAATGTGGAAGTCTCGATATTTCACATAAAATAATATTTTATAGCTATCAAGTTACTGAATACTCACGAACTTCGAATACGCCTATAGTTCTCATTCGACCAATCACAACAGCTGACATCTAATAGTATTGCCAAACCAAAACAAAATGAACTTTAATAAAGTCGATGTTTAAAAGATGAATTAAACGTTAACTGTGAGAAATATGAAATAGCCCGCAAAGAACTAGTTTATTTTGATTGTTTTATTAATTCAATGTTAATATTATAAACATTAGCAGCCTGTAAATTTCCCACTGCTGGGCTAAGGCCTTTTCTCCCTTTGAGGAGAAGGTTTTTGGAGTATATTCCACCACGCTGCTCCAATGCGGGTTGGTGGAATACACATGTGGCGGAATTTCGTTGAAATTAGACCATGCAGGTTTCCTCACGATGTTTTCCTTCACCGCCGAGCACGAGATGAATTATAAACACAAATTAAGCACATGAAAATTCAGTGGTGTCTGCCTGGGTTTGAACCCGAAATCATCGGTTAAGATCTAACTACGCGTTCTAACCACTGGGCCATCTCGGCAATATTATAAAACGTTATTAATACCGAATATTTTTTAAAAGAATAATAATATATTTAAAAAAATATTATATTGGAATAAAGTAAGTATCCCACCGCTGGGCATAGGCCGTCTCTCCTTGTAAAGGCTTGGAGCTATTTTCACCATGCTACTTCATGCAGTCAGATCCGAGAAATGCAGCCTTTCTCACGACGTTTTACAACGCCGTGCACGACATGAATTACAAATAAAATGTAAGCTCATAAAAACTCCGTCAAACAGCAGTACTTGGTATATTTGTGGAACGGTTGGAACGGTGAGTGAGCCAGTGTAACTACCGGCCAAAGGGATCATCCTAGGGTCCTTGGGAAGATGGTGCATTGGCGATGTAAGGAATAGTTAATATTACTTACTGTGCTAATATGTATGGTGGCACTTACCGTCAGGTGGCTCAGTTATTCGACCACCCACCGAAATAATTACAAAAAAAATCTCAGTGATGCTTACCAGAATCGAAAAACCGATCTTCGTTTCATAAACTTATATTCATTGAAAAGCAATTTTTTTTTTTTCGAAATCCGTATTTAATAACATTTAAATATAAGAAACAAAACACTTTACCGATACTTAAACAATTTACCACATTTCGGTAAAGTAAAGTAAAGTAAACTAAACAATCAAAGAATCCGTCGTCTAAGCTAAGCAGTGACATTTGTCGCAATCGGCTAGCCTATCTGCATACATTAGCACTAATAAAGCCTACAAGATGGCCACGAGGTGCTTTTTACCAACATCAGATACATACTACCCGGAATGGTCTTTATTTTTTAACTTAGACATTTTTTTTTCTCATTAATTAGAATAATGAAAGGTGGCCGATATTTTTGTACTCCCGTTTAAGTTGTCGTGTGATTGAATTTTATCGATTTATTTCGTTTATGCACGTAAGTACTTATTTTGTGATTATATTGTATATTACATTTAACTAACATGACTGTGTATTTAGATATTGAAGAAGAGTAACTACTGAGTTTCTTGCCGGTTCTTCTCGGTAGAATCAACATTCCGAACCGGTGGTAACTTTACTTCAAATAGTTTGTTAAATGACGATTCAAAAGTGCTTGTAAAAGCCTACTTGAATAAAGTATATTTTGATTTGATTTGATTTGAGTTATTTTCTATTAATTACGTTACATAAATACAATACGTTACATAAATACATAAAGTTTCTCATAATAAAATTATACGATCAACGAAAACTGTTTTAGTTTTTTTTATTTTAAAATGATATTTAACTTTAAATCTGAGATTTAATATATTTAGATTTGCGTCTTTAAATTTATACTGTACGTATTATCAAACTGTCTGTATCGAAAGCAAACTGTATCCCAAATTTTTCATTATTAAATTCGCAGCGACGTTGATCCGTCGAAATCCAGTCAAACAGACCAGACATCATTTATATAATTAGTACGGTTTAAAAATGTACAAAAACTAACAAAATTTTCTTAAATTCAGTAAATATCTCTTTCGTCTGCACGTAAAGTGCCATCCGAGCAGACAAGTGTTATTGATATTATTCCCAGTAAAATGCAAGTGTCCCGAGACTTATAATTGGATCGGTATTCGGTATAAACAAGTATGTACATTCGAACTTTTTCATCACGTATTTGGTTGTATCATAATTTCTTGTCCGACATTACGTCTTTAAACCGTTTTTTTTTTTTCTCGTCGTTTCGGCCTTTTTCGATTCGTAAGCCGATAATTTCGACCTCGCTCGGCATTCGCAATAAATGTTCGCTACTTATTTTCGCTTACCGTACGCGAATGTGTTATGTAAGATACGTCAATATTTTTTTGGTGATTTAGCACGCGTTCCCCATTTATCGTTCCATAATGGGGTGTGATGAGGTATTTTTATGAATTTCGTACGTATTTGAACTTGGAATGAAGCTATTTATATGTTATTAAGAGCGCACAATGCATCCAATTATTATAACACGGGAATGATCGGGTGGATTTAAAAAATAATTGGGTTTTATATGTAGTTTATTACTAGTCAATAGCCAAGTATCTATACCTCAGTTTTTCAGTCAAACAAGAGTCCCACTACACATCAAAAATAAAAACCAAATAAAAAATTGAATGATAATTCCAATTCTATTTCCAAATTATCAAGTGATATTCAAAATTAACTTGTAACATTTAATTATTTTATTATGTGTTTATACCCTAAGACTATTTTTTGGTTATTGGCAGGCGAGCGAAGAATCGGGTATAAAAAAAAGTTTTCCTGACCATATTCCTTTGGTGACCAATATCAGTGACTACGCAACTGTGTTATATATCATAAATAGATATATATTATGTATAAATATATTGATTATATACATAGGCAGAGCATCCGGTGCAACTGACCCGGGGCCTCCACAAGAGAGAAAAAAAGAGATAGTAAAATCACAATTCCAACGAAGTAACAAATGCTATTTAATGAAAAAAAAAACCTCATCTTAAATAAATGATTGAAATTGTAGGAGCATCTCCTCCCTCGCCGGGGCCTCCAGATCTCTAAATCCGGCCCTGTAACATAGGTATATAAAATCGGTACTAAACTGTACAGTCTCGAATTCCGTCCGGGCATTCCTCGTAATTACAACATTTAAACTTAAACAATGTATATATTTACATTGAACAGCTCGAGTCAATAGCATAATTCAAGCCGAATATTGGCACGGCCCATCAGATAAACTGTATTATCCGCACCGAATATCTCTGTATGCTTGAGCGCTAAAGTGTTTTAATTTAAAACCAAAATTATTACTTATCCTTGGTAGTAAGGCTCTGTGCAAACCCGTCTGGGAAGGTAGCATACACTCATCAGATATTTTACTGCCAAACAGTAATGCTTAGTGTTATTGTGATCCGGTTTTAAGGGTGAGAAGTGTAACTACAGGCACAAGGTATATAAAATCTTAGTCACCAATGTTGGTGGCACATTTGTTATATACGGAGACGTTAAAATTCGTAAAGCGCCAATGTCTAACGGTGATCATTTCTCATCGGGTACACTTGCCCTTTCGCCTACATATAAACCAAAATTAAATGTTCTTTTCTATAGAATTCTATAGAGTTCGGTTCTTCTCTATAGAATCTACATTCCGAACCGGTAGCTTTACTTTAAATAGTTTGTTAAATGACGATTCAAAAGTGCCTGTAAAAGTCTACTTGAATAAAGTATATTTTGATATTGATTTATATCATAAAAAAATGATTCGGTCAAGGAATTCAACTTATCGATTAATAGTCTATTTTTTTTTGTTTATTTCAGGAAAGCTGTTGTCCAAATATCCCTTGAATTGGTAATTAATAATCTATACTAATATATAAAGGGGTAAAATTTATTATGGGGTGTACTTATATGTATATCGTATAATTTTCTTAGTTAATAAATTTCATCTGCGAAACCGGGGCGAGTCGCTAGTGATATTATTCATTCATCTTTAAGTATTTATTCAATTACCGTGTTGTCTTTGAGTTTTGTTGTTTAATATACCAATATACACAGGTCAGCTGATTACTTTTTTTTCATTTGGAGGCCGTGAATTGCAAAAAACAGCAACCACTCTACACAGTCCTGATTTGCACAGTTGCTATTTTTAATTTCGACTTGTACATACTTGTGAAGTCCCTAATATTAAGATACATATTCCGTTTAACTTCTTTTTCAGTATTATCAAGCTGTTTTTATTGTAATAAGGTTTTAATGTAACATCGATTGACAGATATGATTACATTTTAGTGTTAATTAAATATCCAATTCTAAATTTAAAATAATATTTATGATACCAAGAATGCTAGAAAGTATTCCGTTGAATCGCTATGACGTGAAAGGTCTTAGATTCTTTATGTTAATAACACATGTTAATAACATTTAAAAGATTAAGTATTTCCTTTTTCGGCTTCAGTTTTATATTTAAGCTTTTAATTTTAAGCATTAAAGTATATCTTAATACATACAAATTAAAAATCGTGTTATTTAAAGTAATTCCATAACAATTTAATACGTTAAGAATAAGATTTCAACGACACTTTTTTATAGCAAAATGATAGGTATTTATTTTTTGCAGTTTCATAAATATTATATAGAGTAAAATTTAAAATTGATCGAAATCAATTGCTATGTTTATGTTCACGAAAGTACAATGAGAATGCCTTGGTAAAGAGCAGGTTATCGGGGGTCCATTTCGAAATAAGCCGCTGAGAATTATGTGAATATTTTAATTCTGCTTACAGCCTCCGTGCTCCGTTATCAGCTTACTTGCTGGCTGTTGTTCGTTGGTCTATTTGTTACCTTCCTGTCCGTGTTTATTTGATTTCGTAATCATAAAACTATCAATCTTCGCCGCGTACTATAGTAGTGCTCTGTGTAAACTCAACGAATACTCTGTTAGTTTATATCGAATTGTAGTAAATACCTACAACTTACATATATATATAAAATATCGGCTACAATCATGTCGTTCGTTATTTTTTTAAAGATTTAATTTAAATTTAAAAAAAGAACAGGTTTTAAAGTCTCTCAATTATTAATTAAGGGTTATAAACATTTAGAATTATTTTCTTTATTATCAATGCATAATGCGTTTAGATTTAATTTAAGTTATTTTTCATTTTTAATTGTAATTTATTAATCATTATAATACGTCATAGCGAATAACTGAAGATCGCAAATTTCTTTCATATAATCGATTTTTTTTTTTAACTTGTAGTAAATGTATCGCGTCATTAGCAACGGACTTTTTATTCGTAAAGCCATTCGTATTGTTTGTGGGCGTAACATGAATGGTGGTGGAACTTAATTTACGATATATGTAAGAAAAAAGGAACAATGTGCAACAAAGTTAAAAATATTTATTTTTCAACGTATTAGAATCACAACACAAAATCGATTTTAAATCGTTCGCAATATCATCGATTCCCAAAACTGTTGCCATGCCGAGCCTTATCTATAAAACCTGCTCATCACTCAACGTCAGAGCGGGCCCTCCGATCCCATTGTGGTATCGAAAACGTCTCGAGATTTCGCGAATTAAATCCCGAAAACCGGTGACCAACTGTCGCCTTCACTTGTCCTTAAAAACGAAACGGCATTGTCTTTCCGACTGTCCCGTCCCGAATGTCGAACTATACGCCTCGATCTCACCATTAAAATCCGAACTCTGCTACAAACGTACAAGGCTTAAAATTCGTTGAAAAAAATAAATTCAAAGTCATTTCGACACGTACGTCGGCAGTATTTATGTTGTGTACGTCGACTTTCGTCTGTCCAGGGGCCTATTTATTACCTTTTCGCAAAGAATACGCTCGTATAAATTAATAATTTATTCGTTTTGAGTTCAGAGCAGGTTTTTAATTGTAGCTAGACTAATATTTTATTGGTCATTAGTGATCACTGGCCCACTGAAGGCTTGGTCACGTGCAATGAGTGTCGGTACTAATATTATTTATGTATTTTAGCGTACTATATATATTTTGTTATAAGATGTATTTATGATAGATTTAAGCGTCTGTCAAGTTGATAATAATTTAATGCTTCAGTCAGTCATTGTAGATATTTAGTAGAGATACTGAAATAAATCCCCATAGTTATTAAATTTCAATACATTGTCTGTAAGTTCGAACATCAATTATACGAAGATTACTTTTTGGAATTTAAACAAACTTAGCAAGCTAATAGCTTATATGATATGTTACTAACCTAGATATACATATGATACATTTTTAATTTTTAAATGAAAGTTTGTCGTGGTATTGTTAAATGACTGGATTAAATTGTAATTATATCTTTTATATTTTGTCTCGTTAACGTTTGAATATAGAATCGTAATGATTATTTTAATGAATAATGAACAAAATGTACAAATTGTATTCCTATCGAACTGTTTAAGGTAATTTTATACGAAGTAAAATCGATGTACCCATTGTCTAACATGTTTCGAGTTAATGATGCGAGTTCACGTTCAACCGAATAACAAGTCAAAACAAAGCTTCCCTTCAATTAACCCTGGATACCCGGCGCCGATAAATCACGACACTCGAACGGTAGGTACAGTAGCCCGGGAGTCGAACCCGGATAGCCGCGGGTCACGAGATACAATCGACGCGACATTCTCTTTAAGTTAATTGTGCGATTTAATTGACGCCATTTTGAAAACGATCGAAGTATTCCCTTACAATTGTTCAAGAAACGGGAATCTTGGTTGGCGATTGTGATTTGGAAATGTATTTCTTAAATAAAACTAAAACGTTGGACTTTTGATTTCGAATATACTTAAATAAAATTAGTTTAACAGAAACAAAATGTAAATATTTTAACGAACGTTCGTATATTAAAGTGTTTGAAATTGATACTGTTTAAAAGTTCACGTTCACGAAAGTTAGTACAGTCAGTTGCAAATCGCTTGGTACATCTACTTGTAGACCGTTCAACCGATCACCATGACAATTGTTACACATTTGAGCACGGAGTATATTTTACCGCAAGTCATATCGGCTAATAGTTTACCAACAAAAAGAGCCCAGCCATTAGCTTGTATTGTCAAACGTTACAAGTCAATCTAGATTTAAAGGAAAACCTGTTCTATTCTTAATCAGCTAGAATTGTTGATTTTATGCAACAGTAGTGGATATCTGCTACAGATGTTGATTTATTTTAAACATATACACGGATATAAAAGAATATATTTAAAATAACCTATGGAAATAATAAGATACTGAATTAAGGAGTTGGACAAGAATGTGGAGAATTTATGGTAGCAGATACCATCTTTAGATAATAGCTTTTTATTATAATACTTTGATTGGACTTGTTAGTGTAATGCAGTGTTCCTCATCTGTTACTCATCCTTCAAACTGGAACAGAAAAATACTGATCGTTTTTTAGCGACAGAATACCGGAAAAAGTAGTTGGGCTGTGTTTCTCTTTAGGAGAACATTTTAGAGTTTTTTCTACTACGTAATACCAAAGTGGGTTTATTTATATACATGGATTTCTCACGAGTTTTAAATACCTTTACCCGAATTCAAACCTATTAGTAATACAGTTTGACTATTAATTGAACGAAATACAATAACAAAGGAAATATATCAACTTGCAAACGAATTTAATGAAGACATATGTTATATCCAATAAAAATCGACGTTGGACTAAAAGCGGACGTTTCAAACAAATCTCGTTTTCGTAATTTAGAAGCGCCACGAATCGTTTTAATATTCGAAAAACAGTAATGAAGATCATGTGAAGCAAAACTTTACTATATTATGTCAGTATAGAGTCAACGACCGGTATTTGGGCGTTCGACGAGTTTTATATGCATTTATAAACAAATGCGATTTTAGGAATATTTGTTACCTACATCGATAAGACTTTAGTAGACCTTACGTTACGAGTTTGTAATGTGTTTCAACTATTCGATCGTTTAACGGATGAGTGAATAGAAGAAAGAAGAAGTTCGAATGTAATTTAATATTTAATAGTTTTTTTTTTTTAATAGAAATAAATATCATGTAACTGATCGAAGTAAAAAACACGCCTACATTCACGAAATTTACAAAAAAAATGTATTAAGTATACTAAAGCAATAAACTTTGTAGTACAGATCGTAACGACGACACTCCCCCCCCCCACTGTGTTTCTAGTTTCACCAATTAGTGCAATGAGTTCAATTGAATTCGACAATTCCTGATTATCATAGTTAACAAGTCGTTATCAAAAAAGTAGTGTAGCAAAAAAAATTGGTACATTTTAGAGCCGGTTAGATTTCGCTCCATAAAAAAAACTAATCTACATGTATACACGTGAACGTTCAAGCCTTCCTAGGAAGGTGTTATAAGCGCCCACAGACCAGTCAACTATCAAAACTTCAACGGTGAAATTAGACACTATAAAATTATACCAAGATATTGACACAGTATTATTTACTGCGCGATTTTCATACAAATGCCGCATTCTAATATAATTTGTATCCATTTATATTACGAGCCGAGATGGCCCAGTAGTTAGAACGCGTGCATCTTAACCGATGATTTCGGGTTCAAACCCAGGCAGGCACCACTGAAATTTCATGTGCTTAATTTGTGTTCATAATTCATCTCGTGCTCGGCGGTGAAGGAAAACATCGTGAGGAAACCTGCATGTGTCTAATTTCAACGAAATTCTGACACATGTGTATTCCGCCAACCCGCATTGGAGCAGCGTGGTGGAATATGCTCCAAACCTTCTCCTCAAAGGGAGAGGAGGCCTTTATCCCAGCAGTGGGACATTTACGGGCTGCTAACGCTAATGCTATTTATATTTGATATCATCAGATATTCTTTCGCCAAACAGAAAAACTTAAAATTATTGCTAGGTAAATGGGTAACTTCAGGAACAAGGGTAATAACATCTAATTTATACAAGTAAGGTTGGTGGCGCCCTGGTGATGTACGGATTGGTTAATGAAAATATACTCTATTCAAGTAGGCTTTTACAAGCACTTTAGAATAGTCATTTAACAAACTATATTAAGTGAAGCTACAACCAATTCGGTATGTAGATTCTACCAAGAAGAACCGGCAAAAAACTCAGTAGTTTCTTATTCAACATTTAAAAATACAGTCATGTTAGTTAAATACAATTATATATGTATGTAATATATCCTGCCTGGAAGTCAACAAGTATTTATATGTTTCTTGCAGCTCCAATGTCTATGGGAGTTGGCGGCCATTATATATTTTTCTCAGTATTCTTTATAGAGATATGAACGAACATAGTCACACATATACAAAGAGACATAAACGGCATAGTATATAAATTTCAAAACACATAGAGATGATATTATACATGGAGAATATATTCTAATCTAAATAATATTTACCATTGACCATTCAGCTGACTGTTTTTTGTATATCTTGTCTTAAAGAACGTTAGCGTAATAATAGCATCTTTATTGGCGGCTCGTAGTTACTTGTTATAACGTAGAAACTACTGGACGGGTTTTGATGAAACGTACCTCATTGCACCTGGACGCTAATCTACGCCGAAACCCGGTTTAAACCAGTTCAATGTGAATATTTTTACAGATACAACAGAATATTCTGGAACATTTTTCTAGATTCAACAATTTTTCGATGTTAACGAACACTGCATACATTATTTTGACTACGAGTGTAGGTGTATGACTACGTTGGAGTAGTTTAAATTACACATATTATAAAATCTTTGTAAAAAGAACTAACATATAATCAAAAATTGCGACAGCTAAATTAAAAATAAAATTTGCATTTTTTTTTAATTTGTTTTTTATATAATATTCCCACAGATAATATTTTGTTATATAATCTGTATCGTAGGACGATTGACGTTTCTGATATCGACTGTTAATAAAACCGCTTTCTCTATGCTAATGCCTCGAATATTGATTCCCGATGTATCAAATTGTATCCACGGCGTGAACCTCGCTCAATACAAAGTGATCTAATAATAAGTAATAACTATAAAATTATTCCAATACAAAACTACTTGGCGAAAGGCAGACGGTATCACGCATGCCCTGAATCTTATTACCAATCCAACCGCAATGCACATTAAACTTTAATCCTTTATAAATAGAATTGAAATTATAATAACAATAAATGCATACAAAAGCGAATCGTTCCATTGAAAATTGAGTTTTATTATATAGCGCATAGATACGTTTAACGCTTGAATGATATGTGTCGAGTATCATGTTTCATTCTCACTTCGTCAGGTGTCGCTAGCGGCGTCGCTTTATTTTCTTCGCTTTTGTTCTATCGAGTGTGAACGCGATAAAAACAGAAGGAAGCGGGTCTCGCTCGCAGAATAAGGGTGTTTTGTTAAAAAAAAAATTATCAAAGGGTACTTGTTTAGGTTAGTTCGTATGACGCTTTTGTGCTCGGTGCATTGGAGGTCGGTGTCCCGGTTTTCGGTACATTCATAATCACATCTAGATCGCTCGTTACCTAAACACCTCGGCCGGTGTACGGTTACGACGTGTCGTGTTACGTCTGACAGATCGATAAAAGAATATTGACGTTTTGGATTTTTCAAGTTCAAAAATTTGAGGAAAATATTTCTTTGTTTTAAATTTTTTTTTTGAATGCATTGATGTTTGATTTATTATGGTAATTTCTAATTAGAAAACGAATCTTATACAATATGCATTCGTTACATATACACTAATATTTTAATATGTGTCTGGCCGTTAGTACAAGTTAGCATAGTTGTACACTCTTGAACTCTTAAGAACGAATCATTTCAAATAACCCCATTGGTTTTATTAAAGAATAGCCTAATAATAGCCTATATAAGGAAGCAACTATAGGATTACGCAGCATGTACCAATAAATCACCACATACTTAAAGCCTCCCTACAAATGTGACGCTGAAAAGTATTACCAGCCAAACGGTCAACGTTCAATCCCTAGAGATTATTATTAAAAAAAATAATTGTCTTAAGAGCCGTCATCGATCATTATACTTATCAGGAATGGTGTTATCTGATGGTGTGGCGATAACCTGATGTTAAATAGTATCCATTGTGACAGTTTCGACTTAGGACATTAGGCCCGGGACGCTTAGTACGGTTAGCAAGAAAAATAATTTGACCTTTATACAATATAAAATGTGTATATTTTTGTCTTCAATTATGTTAACCAATTATTATTGTTTTGTTAAACAAAATTAAATACATTGTCAAGTCTCAGAGAATGAGATTACATAATCACTCAAAACGGTTCCAGCTAATGAGTTTTAAATCTCTCGTTTAAAAGAGGAAAAGTTTGTCAAACAAAACATGAATGTATTATTATAATTATAATTACTAAGATATACATATACATGAATACATTTCATTTAGTCTCAAGAGGCAATTTTATTCTCTGTCTAGGACATGACATCAATTTTCTGTGATAAAAATTGTTGCTCCATTATTTCTAATATTGTAAATTCTCATAAGTTCAAAACCATTTAGCATACTTCCTTATTAAGTGTAGAACTAAAATGTAAATGCCATTAATAATTAATTAAACGTAATTAGAGCCACGGGAGACTTAATTTTAGCATTTAATTACTGCAATATTAAATGTCGATTTCAAATTATATTGTAATTTTTGTTTTATTCGGACCTTAACTTTAAATCCATAGTATTGAGTGGAATTATTTCGTTAGAATAAACATTTTTTTTTTGTTAACTGTACATAAACCAAGCACACGAGTTTTTAATCCAAATCTCGTGTATTTCAACACGGCCCTACGACTCGTCAAGCGAGCGGATTCCACGATAACGCTGTCTTTTTCTAACGTAGCTAATAATGCTTTACTAGAACGAGACAGCCGACCGCTAGAGAGAAGAGTGAAATTTTTCAATTTAAAGATGCTGTTACGTCAAATTTTATGTTGATAAGATGAGAAATTACTTTAATATAATACCTCCACCGACGAGAGAAATTGAAGAATTCCGTTTGACAATTTACCTGAAAAAAAACAACATTAATTATTAGTCATACTATATTATGATATTATACTAGTTTAAAGCCGCGGCTTGAGTTGAGGTGTTGGGTAATATTTGTTATGTATTCCAACCAATATTAAAATTCTATGAGATATATCTGTTAAGCTTTGTACTTGAGTGAAGAGCGTATTTATATTTCACTGCAATGTACTATATAACTAGTTGTGTCTCGCTGTTTCCCCTGTGTTCAATTTTGATTATACCTTCCTGTGTATGGTTCGCCATATTGTTTTTTTACGTTTATCGTTACATCGCTTCTAAACTTAGTTATATAGCCAAAAACACGAACTATCGAAAGCATTTTTTTTTTCAATTCTTATTCAATAAGCAGTTATAACATACTAGCTCCCCGTCCCTGCTTCACACGGGCACACTAAGGGTCTATTTACAGATTGAAGAACAAATCAGAAAATTTCTTATGTTTTCGTGAATGACTTTGCCGCCACTGGCGTATTTTTTAAACTATATATAGAGTCGCTTTCCACTATCTGTACGCTTATCTGATCTTTTAAACTACGCAACGGATTTTAATACGGATTTTAATAAATAGAGTGATTCAAGAGGAAGGAGAATGTATATGCATAATACACGACGAGAAAAAAACAAGAATTTCTCTCTTCGTGTTTGTTCTTCAATGTGTATAGACCCTTAGTGTATCCATATGAAGCCGGGACGGGGAGCTAGTATGTTATAAAGCTGAAGTGTTGCTCGGATTTTAATTGAAAATATATCTTTATTCAAATCTAGCGTACCTAGGCTATGCGCATAAATTCAAACGATTTCGACAACGATTATGTCATAAGGTTTTTATTTATTAAGACTATAATAAAATTAATAGCTCGAAATTAATTTTATTAATGCATTTATTTGTATAATTAAATTTAATCGATTCTATAAAATTTTGTTGATATTAACAAAAAAGGTCGTTATAGAACTGATATCATATATATCAGTATTATGTATCTAAAATGAAATGTACTGTAATACGGGACTAAGCGGAGAGATCATATTTTATAATCGTTACATAAATGAATTTGCTTATTAAACAATTTCTTCCAATTCTGCCTCGTACTTACAAATTATGGAACTGATTTCGAACTTCGTTCCCCAAAATTACAATACAGCGGAATCAATTGGAGCATAAACTGATACCCCAAAGGCTGATAACGTATTGGAGGTTCATCAGCAAATGGCCACGGGGTAATCATTAAAGATGCCACACCAGCTATTTACTCTTAATGATATATAAAAATATATACACATATATAATATTTCGTTTTAAATAAGACCATTACTTGATAGTAGGGCTTTGTGCCCATCTGGGTAGATACCCCCCACTCATCAGATATTCTACCGCCAAACAGCAATATTTAGTACACACGCACGTCCGGCTATACAATAAAAAACTTGAGTCTTCATAATAATACCATCAAACAAAATCAAAATATACTTTATTCAAGTAGGCTTTTACAAGCACTTTTGAATCGTCATTTAACAAACTATTTAAAGTAACCGACTCAGAATGTAGATTCTCAAGAAACTCAGTAGTTACTATTTTTCAGCATCTAAAAATACAGTCATGTTAGTTAAATACAATTATATATGTATGTTATATCTCCTGCCTGGCAGTGGACAAGCATTAACTCTACGCCTTTTTATCATTAATACAATCTAATCTTATTAGGTATTGGAACAATTACTAGCGAACCTAAACAAATTCTCATTAAGCTGATATTATTCTTGTTTATCAATTTATCTAAAGTCATTTTCCAATAATACACTTTGAACGATGATGATTTTTAATACGTATTGTACACGAGATAAATCAAATTCCATCAAAGGCTACATAGTCCTCACACCCATCGATTAATAACACCAGGCCCGTGGCTGACGAGCCTTAGGTTTATCTGGAACCAGTCTGATTGGCCAATAAACAAACTGTAATAGTCCAACTGGTTTCGCATCTATTACAGAGTAACTGAGACCAGAGGTATTGGATATAAAAATATATATGTATTAATCTTATGAACATATGTTTAATTTTTTAATAGACACTATTGTACTGATTTGCAAAAATGGCAGCTAATCTCAAATAATAACTGAATGCACTCGAGATTTTATAGTGTATAAATGTTTGCACAAACACTGCACTGTACTCACATTTAGTTGCCTAGCTAACCGATACGATTCGACTCTTTTATTCTTATTAAAAAACCCAATAACTTTTTTTGTCCGGTCCGGGATTCAAATCCAGGACCTCGGGATCAACAGCCGTACGATATGAGATCAACGCGACGAGATTGATGGGAAATAAAGTAATTGTATTATTACTTTATTTTGAAAGAAAAATTAAAAAAAAAACTTAGTTAATGACGTCATATATTAGCATTCCTTAAATTATCCATCTACTGGAATAAGGTTCGGTTGTCGTTTTGTGGGTAAGTTAAAGAACGATTATTGCGACCTGTTTCATTCGTTCATTACTCTGCTGTAATTTCATCCAAGTATCATTCATCCAGACATAATCGTACCACAAAAGTAAATTCGCGGTCGTGTAAATACACATTCCACACTAACACAGCATAAGTATTATACTACTATTTTAAAATGGACCTTAAGCCTTAGATGTGAAGTCGACACGATAGTAAATAAAAATTGTAATATAAATTACATACCATCTAAAACATATCGAGAATGTAGAAGCTCATCCAAGTTTTTACAAGCAATATAATTTATACTATACGATCGTCTTCATTCTATTCAATTACATCTCACGACACTGATACGACACTATTAATACGATAAATTTATAATCGAACACTAATAATAGAGTCGTGTCGTAGTCGTATCGTTACGCGTAAACAATCTTAATTCTTTGAACATGTGTCTGAAAAAAGAACAGCGAACGTGATTTGAGAGCGGTGCAATTTTTTTGCAAATATGCTTTATTTCTTTAGCCACAAGGATCAGATTAGATTAAATCATAAAAGGGACTTAATAGAGCCTTGTAAGAATGCGGCGCACATTCGAAACGCGTGTTTTTCAATTATTTCAAATCGCGCGAAATGTACAATGTTGTGTTAGCTTCGCGCGTACGAAAGATTTTTGACGATTAACCTTTCATTTCGTTTTAGAGAAAAAATACGAACAAATAAAATAGACCGCTTGATCATGGCTGCCTGCTAATAATGACATTAAGTATTTAACTGTCGCAATATATTTTATATGTACTATTTGTTTTATTCGGATTACAACTCATCATTCTTTTTAGGGTTTCACACAGTGAATGTCACATGCAACACTCTTCGGTTTTGTCTTGGACTATTTTCTCCAAACCCACATGTCAGAAGTGGTTGAAATTGCGTACTCATATAGAGTTATGTGAGGCACAACTTAAATAAACGAGTTCCAATTTTGAATTTTAAAATTAGAAGCGATAGTAAATTAAAAAAAAAAATTGACGTTTCGGGACTAATGTGAGATATCGGTATTGATGGTTATTAAAATATTTTTTAATGAATGTAAGGCAATTAATAAATATTATACAATAATGACGTATGTTTGACGCCAAGCACGTAATAAAGAGCGGTCTAAAATATTTAACTATCATAACTGTATTTTAAAACGTTGAAAAAGAGTAACTACTGAGCTCCTTGCCGGTTCTTCTCGGTAGAATTTACATTCCGAACCGGTAGCTTTACTTTAAATAGTTTGTTAAATGACGATTCAAAAGTGCTTGTAAAAGCTTACTTGAATAAAGTATATTTTGATTTTTTATTTTGGTCGCGACATAAGCGTCATACCGTTTGCCGTCACGGTATACTAGTCGATCTGAAGCAAAAGTGAACCCAAGTTTCATATAAAAAAAAATCCCCGACGCTCGAATAGAATTTCATCCAGATCAATCAGTACAAGAATGTTCAAGGACATGTAATAAAATTAACATCTAACCCATCAGTATTTATTTATATGAACTTAGCAATCGTTATCTTTATGTTTGAATATACGAATTATGTACTTAAAAATATATATGTACTTTAAATATTTTATGATTATAACGTGTGCCTGTGACCTTTCAAACAGGTATATGAAAATTGCTATTTAAATATATTTGTTACATACTTTTGACTAAACTTTGACCGCAGTAGCCAATCTGAAATAGCCAACTAGAAGATATTTTAAAGGACAAGTGTGGATTTTATAGTATTTTATATATATATATTTTATGATATCGGTAGGCGGACGAGCAAATGGGCCACCTGATGGTAGGTGGTCACCACCGCCCATAGACATTGGTGCGTAAAAATGCGTTGTAAGAAATATTAACTATTCCTTACATCACCAATGCGCCACTATACGTCCCATGTGCTTGTAGTTACACTGGCTCAGTCACCCTTCAAACCGGAACACAATACTGAGTACTGCTATTTGGCGGTACAATATCTGATGAGTGGGTGGTACCTACCCAGACGAGCTTGAAAAAAGCCCTACCACCAAGAACTATTTTTATTATTAATATTCGAAATTCAAATGCAATAACGTAACAGTTAAAAATTTCAATTCGATTCAATGCGATTTCATTGATTCAAAGTAACTCTAAGAGGATGATATTAATTATTATCTATAAATTAACCACATAGCTATCTCATAGCTATGTGGTTAAGACGATCCCTGATCGTGAAACAAAAAGTACCAACATCGCAGACATGTCTATGACCGGCTACTGATCGAATACAATTAAATAATTATTAGGGTTACCAACATTAAAAATTTAACCAACGATGGGTTCACATTTTATAAATCTACTGGGCAAGACAAAAGCATATGGTTCATTCTGTTTAAGTTAAATATTTACGTAAAATGTTCATCACTATACATGGTTCAATAGCACCACCAACTTTTCATGTGTTTAATTTGTGTTTATAAATCATCTCATGGTTGGTGGTTGAGGAAATATTGCGAGAGATTGTGTCGGATGAAATTCCGACACATTCGTACCGAACAACCCTAGTGAAAATCATACTCTCGTACCACGACAAGAGGGTTTGCCCAAGAGTGGAAAGAAGGAGTAGAAATAAATGAAGGTTATATTTAGGTCTTTCATTTGCTTTGCTAATAGCTCTGCTATATTATACACTACTAATCTTTAATATTAATACAAAAGTATTCCATTTAACGGTTTATACCTAATTTAATTTTACTCTCAACGTTCAAATTAAAATTTTGTGTAAATTGGTTGAAATTTGGCCTTGATTGTTGAGGATGTCGGAAAAAAATCAAATGGAAGCTTTGAAAGTGTAAACTAAATATAATGATTGGGCTATTCGTAAAGTAGGCACATAAAACTCAATTGTGCTTTGATTTGAATCTACGATCTTCGATTCAGATCTATGTATTCTATCTACTAGGCTATTGGGGTTTTGAGATATCTTTATAAGCCTGCCTTAGCGAACTGTCGTCTGTTTGCAGCGTCTGTAAAAACATTGAAATTATAAGAAGGTTCAGAAGTAGTTTAAAGTCGTTTTCTTTTATTTTTCTTTACAGGTTAAGTTAATAAAATCGTGTTAAAAGTATTTTGGGTGCTTATCACACAATGAACAGGTTTCATTTCAAGCCACGGCTCCGCCAATGCGAAGTCTATAAAAAACTAAATATTTTCGGAATCTGAATATAAAATATATTAAAATTTTATATTTTATTCATTTACGGATAAAGCGATAAAAATGTGACTTTACCATCGTTTTATCGTAAAAAAACCTTCTTAAGTATTTAATAAGTAAGTACATAAAATCTATAAACAGAAATAAAGTTATTTAAACTATGCGAGTTTCTTGCCGTTTATTCTCGTTAGAGAAAATACATTTGCTTTACTTTTATATACATAGAAAAAAGTAAGGAGAAATCTTGTAAAATATTTTTTTTACTAACCCTACTTTTAACTTGTTGTTGTCTTAAGTTAGTTTGCGTGAAGACTACCACATTTTCAGTCATAGCTAATACTATGAACATTCAGACAATGGAACGGATATTGTATATAATATTTTGCGTCGTATTAAAAAGGAACATTCGAGACTTGATATTATTACAGCTAACAAACTTACACAGAGACTATTTATTAAAAAAAAGATAATGTTTTATCTAAATATGAACAGGTAGAACAGATTTCTTGATTTTAAATATTAATATTATTGTAATTAGCGTATCGCTGATTGTTATCAGCGAGGAATTTTATTAAATGGTCAAGCGAATTAACAAATGTTTATTGAGCTCTCAAATTATTTATACAAAAGTGAAACTAGTCGTTTCTGGAAACAACTAGGTGTCTATATTAACTGGTTATAATTGTGCCACGGTTTTTGATATCATGATATAAATTAACAGGAAATGTATGAGAAATACCAAAAAAGTATCGTGTTGAAACTAATAGCAGTAAGTTTTGATTAATTTTGTCAAAGCGAACGAGGTGATTTAATTGGAATTTTCTGTATTGGTAAATGTGTTTGTTAATACCGAAATCAATAAAGTGTAATAACGCTCAAGAAACACAGCGATCATACATTATCAACTGTGCAACGGCACAGAAGTTATTATAGTTCGTAAATGTGTGAAGATACAAATCACATGAGAGTGAGTGGCAATAATTCGTCACGGCTGAAGAAAAATCAGTAATAAAACCAGAGGCTTGTGCGCTTTCCGAAGAATGGAAGGGTAGCTTCATTTTACTGAGCACAAATGTAAATTGAACCCTTAACCTCAGGGTCGCCCAACGTGTTGGTTATTTGACAACAATAAATAATAATATACGTCATTATAGAAACAAGACAACAAACACTCTTTGTTTCCGCAAAAAAACAATACAAAACACACAACATTGTACATGGTAACATTTGCAACAGTGCAAAGTTCTAAGGAAGCCATAGTGAGTCCCATCCTGAGAATACAAACTTTAACACAGTTTTAAAGCAAAACACAAGCAGCCTTGTCGCTTTGCAATAGAGACGATAGTTGAATACATTCAACATTTTATAATACGAACATAAGCTTGTTCGAAAACGAAGGTGTGTTGTTTCCTGCAGTTTTAGACCAAACGATATGTCTCGATGGTGCAAGAGAATATAATATTAAAATGGAAATGTAATAAAATTTTACGAGTCAACGCAAGCGTATTAACTTGTATAACCCTAATAAATTACCGAACCGCATTGTTTGGAAACAATAAACATTTAATATGATCGTCATTTGTATAACAATTATCAAATAAATTGAACGATGCTTGCTTGACTCTTGATTGAATGCTTGTAAAAAGCTACGTATAAATGATAATATATTCTGCAAATGTTTCTAATTATTGAAAGCGTCTCACAATGACTAAATTAATTGCATAGACAATGACATTTACTAGTATAGTGAATTTATTTTTCTTTTTAATTTTCTAACATTAGGTAAGCCGTACAGACAAATTTAATACAGATCCTTTACAAGGAAACATTCCAAGAATCCTAACATTATTACTGATAGTAACATTTAACGCGCTGGCAACACCGAGCTGAGTTATGCTTGTGTGCGAGCTGCAGCATCGACCTGAGCTGATAAAGTGAGAAATAATGCCGCCATGTTAACCCTGCGAACATACGCGACTCGGGAATTATATAAATACTAGCGATCCGCCTTACTATTTCTCGTGGAACTAATGTCGTTAATTCAAAACAAGATTGGAGAACTCATTTCAGTCTATATTCGACTTTCGAAAATATTCCGTTTATTTTGACTTTTCCTTGAATGTATCGAAAATAATACCAATTTTATATTTACGAAATTAAATATTTTAATATATAAAATGATTCAATTTTTTAAAATTTTTATTTTTATTAACCAGTGTAACTAAAGGTACAAGGGATGGTGGTGCATTAGCCATGTAAGAAATGGTCAATATTTCTTACAGTGTCTATGGACGGTGGTAAACACTTACCATCAGGTGGCCCAATAGCCCGTCCAGCTACCGATATCATACACAAAAATGTGTAACTGGACTATTTAAATATTTGATTATTTAATTAAATTGTCGTTAAAACAAGAACTTAGCATTGAAATGCTATTTAACAAATATTAGAGAAGTAACTTTCAAAATATGTATGTCGAGTCGAAGATTTTTGTTTCTCAAAAATAAATTTCATTTCACTTACTTGAACACTAATATAACTTCATCATTTTTATTTATTATTGACGACCTCCGTGGTCGAGTAGTGTGTACACCGGTTTTCATGGGTACGCCACTCTGAGGTTCCGGGTTCGATTCCCGGCCGAGTCGATGTAGAAAAAGTTCATTAGTTTTCTATGTTGTCTTGGGTCTGGGTGTTTGTGGTACCGTCGTTACTTCTGATTTCCATAACACAAGTGCTTTAGCTACTTACATTGGGATCAGAGTAATGTATGTGATGTTGTCCAATATTTATTTATTTATTTATAACATAACGACACGCACAATTTATTTACAATTATAAATATTTTAATTAAAATTAAATCGTTACACAGTTCAATTACACTATATCAAAACTACCCTCAAATTATTGACAACTAATATTGAATAGCAATAAGGAATTGTCACAGTGTATAAAAATATATTACTTTATATATCAACGAATATCGAAACAATTTATAAATTGAAAATGGCCTCTTTGACAGAGTCGTATTATATTAAAAAAAAAAAAACACAGATAAAATTTTAAAAAGAAATGTTTGTGCAATGCTAGGAAGAAAATAAGGAATGCAAATTAAAGTGGCCATATCTTAATCTGTTAAATACATATAGAATTTATTTAACCTTATGTTGGTATAATAGGTGGTTGTAAAATGTGACCGTAGCCGACCAAATAACAAGATTTTGTCCTTTAAACGACAACCATTGTAACTATATCGCGCTATCCAACGAGATCTGAGTGTTTTTGCATCTCTAGATCGGTGGTTTATTTTTATACATGGCCGTGGAAAATATTTTAACGCTTTTTGTAAAAGGTTTAATGTTTTAATACTTTTTTTTTTATATTACCTCCGTCGACGGCACAAAAATATTTTGGCTTAAATGGCTTAACGCTGCTCTATTCTTTGCCTGCCTTTAGACGTAATATATATTTAAAGACGTAATATATGGGCAAAATTAAGCAATCATAAATACACACACATAAATAAACTACTCCTACATAACCTAAAAATATTATCATCAATGTTTGAAAAAAAATGATACTTAACAGAAATTAAATTGAAAGCCTACAAATTGAAAATTAGTAACATTTGAAATTATATCCACAGCAAATTATAAACATCTAGTCGCCAATATAATGTTTATTTCATAATAATGACATTGAGATCATTTGTGATTTACGTCATTATTTAGTTCAAACCGTATAAAACTAAATTCCCTTAATAAAAACTTATCCAATATAGATTTATTCACACACCAAAGCGCGCCCCTCCATCGGCCTGCATTAGTTTGAGAGACGTTTGTGTTTATAAGATGTATTAGTGTGCGTGAGATGACTCATACAAGAATAAGGTCGAGCGTCCCGTGACGTCATATTTTTTATCCGGCTCGAAGGACCAATTAAAATATTTAAATGATATATTTCAATATTCCCTAACTAATACCAATGTTGATAATGTATAATACTAACTGTATTATACATTATCAAGATTGGTATTATCAATAACTTCAACATGGCGTCCAACAGATCTCAGTCAGCAAGTAACAAGGTGCCAACGCTACGCATTTCCCCGCCGAAATAAATCTGTCGCCATTCTACCGCTTTTGAGTTATGCGCGTGCGCAACTAACAAGCCACTACTGAGTCCCTTGACGCGCCTATCCTGTCAAATGCGAGTTCATTACAACTCAGGACGTAAATATTCTCGTAGCTACAAGTACGTCTGGTTTATTGTTGTATCTTTAGAATATATTTGTTTTTCTGTTTTTTTTCTAGTCATAATCATTTATATACAATAGAGGCTTCTCATTATTTTTTAATATAGGAAATAAATAATTTACATATAAGAATCGGTATTGCCATCATTTAAAATCTGATTCATTTAGGAAACTTTATTGCTAAAATAAATTTTATTGTTATTGAAAAAAAACATAAAATCGTATTAATGAAAATCCGTGGCGAGGCGAGGCGTGGCGTAGGCGAGGCGTACGACACACCTTTACACGTTGATTTAAGTTGATATCATAATTTACCCTCAAGATATAGAACATGAAAGGAACATTTACACATACCAACAAATACACACACACATATGCAGTTATAACATTGCAGAATCTAGCATTGATATGTAGAACAAAATTTTCAAATTTGGAATTTTCAAAATTCGTATAACAGGGATACTTGGATAAAATCCGACTAAAGAGAATAGTTATTATCAGATCAAACAAAATAACAGATCACCACAGAGTATACTTAAAACACAATGAGAGAAGAAACAAAACACAAAAAGAATACATTTTAACTGGTGGAACGTTCAATGTAAGTCCGTAAAAGTACCCACCATATATTCTGTCATAAATCGACAAAGTACTACGTTGTAGTGATCCATTGTGAAGAGCGAGTGAGCCAGTGTAATTACAAATGAAAGGGTATGTGTGTAAAGTAATAAGGTGTCAAAGTTAATTTTTACTACGGTAATGTCCGCATAGCTAAGTAGCGTGCCATACAATTTATTGAATACCAATATCATATCATACTAAAATTGAATTACATTTAAAAAAAATTTTTTTTTTTTCAAAATAACCTTTGATTAAGGTCAATACTTTCCCAAAATGTGGCATTTTTTATTTCGACTATCAAAAAAAAATAAAAAAAAATAATCAAAATACTCTTTATTGAACACCAGTAAACATAAACTTGAATCACATTTAGGAAAGATGCACAAGAGGCGGCCTTATCGCTAAACAGCGATCTCCTCCAGGCAACCTTAGGGTAGAGGAAGAAATCTCTAGAAATCTAAGAAATCACTTCGTATCTCACTCGTGAAATATTGACAACCGATTGATAGTGATGCGCCATTTTGATATGTATATCCTATAAAGTTTATAATTATTTTAGTTAATGTCGCGTATCACATACGAACGTGTCAAGCTTGTATTCTGCGTTGAATTTCGAGTTCCTTCTTACAGAATAACCTAACTGGTATAATAAGTAGCTTAACATTTCAATATTTTATCAAGTACTTCGTAACTGAATAAAATAACTTTGTATTGAAAAATGCAAATAACGTAAACAAATTAATGATGCTAAATTATATAAATTCAGAATATTTAGCATATAAAAAGCGCAATGAATTAAGATAATGCTCAGTCCAAATGTCCGTCGTCCTTTTAACGTCCGCGTATCTTTAAATCCGAATCGAAGAACATAATGCGTCCAAATCTTTAATTAGAATCGAAAATGCTCAAGCCGATATTGTTACCAATAAACATTAGCGGTTTTTATTAAAGAAAAACATAACATTAAGACAAATTATATTTTAAAATATGTGGACGAGTACGTAATTACAAATGGCGGTATGTTACGTTTCACGTATAATGGCATTTTAATATTCGAATAATATAAACAACGATAATGACCTTCCTGCTTCGTTTAGGATTCCGTGAAACCGATGAAAAAACGGTAAACTTACCATTCGTCCCTGTATCGTCCGTTAGGATGTTTTTTACCTACTCGACGATAACACGCACCAGATTGAATTGAGATACTAATTAATCATATAGAATTAAATGATCCAACAATAAAAGCATAATAATAACAATAGCATAATTAGTTTATTAAAAATTTACTGGGTAAAAAAAAATGTTAAAAATTCAATGGGACGCGCCTTAGAGGGGTAGGTTACGAGTAGCTTTAAAAATAGCCTTTCCTTGTCCTTTCTTGGGGCTCAAGCTTGCTTCATATTAAAATTCATCAAATACGATTTAGCAGTTTTATCGTAACATCATGACAGACAGACAGAGTTACTTTCGCATTTTTAATATTAGAATAGATGTATATTTTTCTAATATAAATATTTTTATTAAATATAACATTAAAATAGAAAAATTCGCAATGAATAAGTCAAAGCGGTAATGTTTGAGTGATTTTTACTTGCGGTCAAAGAAACATCGTTAGTTTAATCATAATATTTTTACCATCAGTAATATGCAGAGAAAACAAGAAGCGATTATTCGAAATTATCCAGTCGATGTTGAGCCTTAGACCATTGTTGTTCGAAACTAACAATAAGCTGTATCCCTCCGAACTACCTCCGATATGTGTAATTGACTTGCCTTGGAGGTTTTCGTAGAATGTCTAAGCAGACTCCGAGCGGAATGACTACAGTTTAAGCGCAAACGGTATTAATATATATTTATGATATTAATATGGAGAGAATTGAGATGGTCTAGTAATTAGAAGATGTAAATCTTAACCAAAGATTGCGTGTGCAAACCAGCGCAAGCCCCGCTGTATTTCACGTGGTTATTTTTTTTTTATATTTCATCTCGTGAGAAAATAAATCGTGAGGAAATGTACACGTGTAGGATAAAAATATGGCAAACGTATATCCCACTCCGTGTAGGAGCAGCGAGGTTTGGAGAAAGGAGGTAATTACAAGAGTTACTTCTCAAACAAAATATCATCAAAAACTTTATCATTACGCCGTCGATTTAATTCCAAAAACCATCGTAAAATTTTACAAAACAAACTGTCATTTTTCTTCGAATTTCCCAAACGAAAAAAGATTTTTCCAAACCGGTTCATAAATGACGGAGTGGTGAGATAACAAATATTTCAAAAAATCGAAATGGTAACCTTATTTTTTGAAGTCAATTAAAAACTGAAAAGCATACTGCTAAGGAATGCCTTTTGGACAACATCACAATTTTGAATAATATTTTTTTTTAAATGAATATTATGAAAATCTATATGAACGAACTATGTACGTAAAGATACAGTATTAAAACAAATGTATTATATTGTCTATACCACTGATATGACTTGTTTTATTTATGTTGTATATATGTTTATTAAATGCTTAAATGCTTAAAATCTCATAGGAATTAAGAGTTTACATGACATTTTAAAAATAAATACAAAGTCTCTTGTCTATAGTGTGAAGGCTTTCTTGTTGAACTGTCGGTAATAATATTTTATCGTTATTTTAACTGCCAACGACAATAACCAAATCTTTGACGACCCCATGAAACACCAGATGAATGTTGAATATTTGTATCTCGTTTCATTTTGTATTGTAACATAACTCTTTGTTAATAACATTCTGTGCACAAATTAATTATTAACATCTTAACACATTGTATTCTGTGTATGATTTAGTCGTTTTAAGTTTATTTAAGATAACTAGTAGAACAACAACTTAGCTAGGTACCACTATACTAGTTCCCATATGTATTTAATCGAAAATATATTTTGTTCAAATTACACTGCGCTTTCGAATCGTCATTGTACAAGATTTATTAAAGAGAGTTGATTACGCCGAGCAATGTATAGCAATGTTTTTAATAAACCCACATATTTAAGTGTTCGCTCTTTTATCTTATATATTTACGGGAAATATGCAAATTATTGTTTATTTTTATTTTGTTAGGTTTCTTAGTAACATCGATTTATATTCTTGCCAAGAACTCCAGGTTCAGTGGTTTAGCCACGCAAGCGTGACAGGTAGACAGAATTACTTTCAAATTTATAATATTAGTACACATATTATAGCCAACCTAAAATCTTGATGTAAGTCACAAATACCTTTTGTACGAGTTCAATGACGTAGCCAGTGTAACTACAGGCCTACGGGACACATCATCGTAGTTCCCCAGGTTGGTTTCGCATTGGTGATGTAAGGAATGGTTAATATTTTTTATTTAATTTATCTATAATATGTATACGTCAATAAAACTGGTGAAAAAAATCCGATTCCATTACAAGCTAACGTTCGCACGCGCAGTTTTATGTATTCATATTTTCACATTTATTCGGTATTGCCAATTAGAATGATCATAAAACGACTCCGCCATTACGGGAGGTCTCTGATATCTTGAATTATACGAGTGAAGATTACGCCGAGCAACGAAATGCAGTGTTTTAAATAAACTCATATATTTAAGTGTTTGTTCGCTCTTTAGTCTTAAATATTTACGGGAAATATGTAAATTCTTGTAATTTATTTTGCTGGGTCTCTTAATATTATAATGAAAACAGTTACAGGGTGCTACGATACATAACCAAAATTAGTATATATATTGGATAATACTGAGATAAAGATCTGTCCAATAGCTTATGATGTAACACATTCCAAGTATAATTTGAATACCAGGGTTTGGTTTTACAAAACACACACACACAAGTATAGACACAGACAAATGCCCTCCTTCTAAAAACATAGAAACAAACTTTGGAACTATAAAACTTGTTATATGTTACAATACATGTTTTATTACTATATGTTATAACAGATTACAAATACATCTGAAATTAAAAGTAAAATTAAAAAATATATTTAAAACTTAAGCAAGATAGAATATTATGCCGTGTGTTTACTTCAATTGAGTTCAGTTGTTACACGATATTGCGTCGAAAGCTTCAAAGTATTCCCGTATATATTATATCGCCCGAAACTCGGTTTAAGAGCAGTTTTAATTAAGTTCCTGATTGATTAATCGTAAATCTTTTATGTGATTTTAAAAACAAATATAACGTAACGGGATTTTTATCTTATTCATTACCTTTTACTGCCGATGCATTCTCGAGAGCGTTATTCGTTTTTCATGCAAACTGTACTGCGATAATATATATCGTAATATAACCTCACACCGGACATCTTGAGTTAAATATATGACGCAATCCCTTCTATAATGTATCTGAATGCCTCGTTGGTCTAGTGGCTAAGTATAAGGCCACAGATTCTGAGGTTCGAGTTTCAACCCTGGGTCAGACCGATAAAAAGTTGTTGGGTTTTGTCAAAGAATTCTCAACCTGGAGTCCTCGTAATTGGAAGCGTGTACCTCAGAAAGTACTGTAGTCCTGTATTCCTGAAAGTTGTTATTGCGCACACATGTGCATTTAAATATGCCCTGCGTACTTGGCTGGTCAGCCTTCAGATAAGACCGTGATCGTTTTCAATATCGGAATAAAAAGCTTGGAGTTATTACTTGTTGACTTCCAGGCAAGATATATTATATAAATACATAATTGTATTTAACTAACATGAGTGTATGTTTAAACGTTGAAAAATAGTAACTACCGAGTTTCTTGCCGGTTCTTTTCTGTAGAATATACATTCCGAACCGGTATTATACTTTGTTAATTGACGATATCTACGTGCCTACTTGGATAAAGTATATTTTGATTTTGATTTTTGGTTATAACGACATCATCATCATAATCCATCTATATCTATGCTAAAATAACGTTTAGTTATTATAATGACGAGTTAAAGTACGTAAAGATAATAAAAATATGTCATTTTCCCTTCTATAAACTAACCAACCCTATGAAAAAAAATCGTTTGGTTTTTACCAACAAAATGTCAAATTAGCCACCTGATAGTAATTTTTTTTTACGATAACAGTTGAGCAACTCACCTCAACCAAAACCTCGTTGTTATGGCATCTTAGATCTCTAGCAATATTAGTTGAGTGTAGTTGGTATATACATCTTACAGAGGCATTGTCTATGATGTGATGACAACTTATTATCAGGTAGCCTAATTGCCAATCTAACTAATTTAAAAAAAAAAAAAACATTTAGTACTTGCATGAAATTCAACGACGCCAAATCCCATGTTTATTTTGTATCCAATAGTACATTTCTGTTTTAATAGTGACTAAGTTAAACATGACTGTTTTAAGTATCAATTTATCTAAGTATTTTATTAACGGTATGTAATAGTAAGTTTAGGCTTTGTGACGACCTCACGAACTAACGTTACCGCACAAAACACAATACTATACGTCGAATCATATATGGTAATAACTGTTCTTCAATTTGTAATACATAAATGATATAGACAACTCCCTTTCCATTGCCTGAAAGTGCCTGTCATTCATGCTTAAATATACTCTTTAAAAAAACTACAGTGTTAATGGCCCTTTTTAAACTACAAATAAAATTATTAAAAAACCGCAGTGTTGAAAGGCCTTATTGTTTTTTAAATGTGGAATCGCGATATTTCGAATTCGATCGTCACCCCGCACTGAATTAGGATTCAAAGTTCAATTTCTTTCATCTGAGAGAATTAAATATTTACATACTTGTAGTGTATTGTTTGAATGAGTTTTTTAGCAATAAAATATAAGTTTTATTACAAGCAAATAATTCAACTTTTAAGTCATTAAAATCACGCTTAATACGTTTAATGATTTACGAATCGTCAAAAGTTGACGTTATTTTATTATGTTTTTTTACGGTCAGTTCTTAATTTATTATTTTCGTTTATAAGTCGTCAGGGCAAAAGATATTTCAGAAGTGAAAACGTAGCAATAATATTTGAGTGTAATGGTCAATAAAAAGAAATTTGAATGACATCAATTCTTTGTGAGGACGTAAAAGAAGCGTTCATTATCACATCGATTTAAAATTAATCTTAACTAATATTCCAAAAATTTATAAATAATTTTAGTAGGAACATATCTGACCTATTGATCCTTTCGTAAAACACAAATAAAATCAAGTGATTTTTGTCAATAATTTATTTTCAAACTTATATTCTTACGCCTCGGTTAAAAATTGCATTATCTACAAGCCTTTTGATTACCAGTCGAAGGAGTTTCGTTTTACAACCTGCCATACAAAATATAAATCTAAGCGCACGATATAGCCTTAAGATTAATTATAAAATACGATTAAAATAACCAGTAGCGTCATCATATTTTAATCGCTCTTAAAGTCACGGAGAACCTTCCAGCCCAACAATATAACCTTACAAGATACCGCATCTATAAAATCGTAGTGCTATGTTTACTATTAAATTAATATTTAATCGACGAAATAAAAATAAAAACAAAAAATAATTACAATAAAAATTGGCGCGCGATGAATCTGACGCTGTGGTATTTGAAGAGCCGATGGCGTTTAAATCAACCCTTAAGGGTCGGGACACAGAAACGCTGAAGCGATTACTAATTTAATTATTAATTATAAATTAAGTAATTTATTTATTCCTGTGACACAAATAACTTGTACGAGACATTTATTAAGTTATCCTACATAATATAATATAAAATATTAAATCATTGATTTGTATAATATTTCAAATAACGATAGCGTATACCCTGACTTAACACGTATTCCTAACAAATATAAAGTATACACAAAACGTTATAACATTATAAATCTACAAAACTAGCTTGCTGGTTGAGGAAACAATATTTTTTTATAATATCATTAAAAATATTCAATAAGATGGCTATGAAATATACTTAAAAGCCTGTTAATACTAATGGGTTTAGGTCTTCTCTCCTTTGAGGAGATATACTCATGTTCTCATTAATAATACATTTGGAAGACTAATAAATGAGAAAGGAAATATAAATCGCTCCCGCTCACGCCCATACCATGTCACCAACCCTAACGCAAGCGAGGATACTATTTGTAAATAATCAATTCGCAACATTGTATTGTTGCGACTGGCTTCCATTAATATGCTCGGTATCAGCTTATTGTTTTCGTAGTTTCAATTTACGACTTATGTACTTGAATCGTGCATGGTTTTATGGAAAATAAAAAAACATTAATAAAGCTCGGAGATATTAACGAACTAATTTGAACCTGTCCTCGTAAAAAACCCTACATTACACGTAATAAGAGATACTATGTAAAGAGACGCACACATATAAACTCTCAAATCTTGCATGTGTTGGTGTAAATGTACATAAATATATACGAATTGATTCTATAAATATTTTAACAAAAGAGGTTGAGTTTCCCTATAGTTTGGCACTGTAAGAGTTTCCTTTTACTTCGTCGACCTTAGGATTTAAGATGTTTTATGTCATTAATTACACTGGCTCACTCACGCTTCTAATGAATCCGCGTGAAATGAGTGCGGTATCCGCCGCACCGTTTTACGTAACTATAGGGCGTTTAATCATATTATACGCTAAAATGATGATACATTATATGCTATAGGTGATTGAAAAAAAAAATGATAACGCTGTAATGATCAATGGGATTTATTACTCTGTATCTACTCTGCTAATTGGTGCGTGTGACATGCGCGCGCGCAGGATAAGTTCTAAATGAGCAATACTATTTATATCTTAGTAAGGAGTTTTAAATTGACTGTAAGAAGGTGACAACATAAGTGTAATAAAATTAAAAAAGAAACTGACATTCAATTAAATGCAATTTCATTCAACTACTTCATTTACCTTGTCTTGTATTCATTGATTGAAGTAAAAGTCTGCGAATGAGATTTCGTACCGATTTCTGTGACGTCAAACGTCTATATGTCGTAAATATTATTTAGATATTGTATGAGTGTTTTGAGCAAGATTTGGATATTACTATTTTTTTTTTAATGTTATAAGTGGCAAACGAGCAGGAGGCTCACCTGATGGAAAGTGACTCCCACCGCCCATGGACATTTGCAACACCGCGAGCCTTGCAGGTGCGTTGCCGGCCTTTAAGGAAGGAATACGCTCTTTTCTTGAAGGTTCCCAAGTCGTATCGAGTGGTTGTGCGAGGCAGAAAATGTCTTAAAAATCGCGCTGTTGTGGATTTTCGGACATCTAGATGGTGCGGGTGAAACTTACGAGTTTTGTCGAGATGTCCGAAGTTGAAATTCAGCAGCCGGGATTAATCCAAACAATTCATCGGAACATTCACCGTGAAAAATTCGGTACAATGAATCTCAGAAATAAAGCTTAAAATCTCAGGAGTGCTTGTCCAGGGTTGAACTTGCATTCATATATATTCCAACAACTCATTCATTAGGTACCTTCTGCATAGTACAAAAATATATAACCGATGATAATTATATGGATGAAGATTCATAATAAAAAGTAATAATTAAAACTTCTAACTTGGGCCACCCCGTTCATTTTAAAACCGATTCGCCACGGGGTTATACTCGGACTGTGGTCCAACAACCCGACTTAATTACAAAACCATTTTCTAAAATTTAGATTAGACTTTAAACCACCTATTTCATTCCTAGGTATTCCATTATCTTCCAAATCATTTGGCTTATCACGTGAATAGATACGGCAAAAAAATCTAAATTCTATTTAATCCAAGACTTACCAGCACTTTTGAATCGAATATTCGGTACAATCTACATTCGGAACCGGTGGTAACATTACATTAATTACGTTTAATATAACTTATTAGTATACATGATGATTTACTTAATGATATACTTTTTTATTTTATTTTATTACTTTTATAAAAAAATTAAAAATCAAAATTTATTTGTGTTTTATTTTTTTAGGTAGGCGGACGGGCAAATGAGCCAACTGATGTCTAGTGGTCACCACCGCCCATACACATTGACGCTGTAAGAAATAATAACCATTCCCTACATTAAACCAACGCGCCAACCTTGAGAGCTAAGATGTTATGTCTCTGTTTGTGTAGTTACACTGGCTCATTTACCCTTCAAACCGGAACACAAAAATACCAAGTATTGCTGTTTGGTGGTAGAATATCTGATGAGTGGGTGGTACTTACCCAGACGGGCTTGCATAAAGCCCTACCACCAAGTAAAAGTCTAGTGTCCATTACTCTTAAATATCTGACTTTCTCCATTAATCTTCACTTACTAAATGCATTTGTCCTGTTGTCATAATGGCAGTCTCCTTATAATCTCAGGCTATCCTTCCACTTGCCTACTGGAGTTACGTGGTGTTCGTTCACTAAGTCATTTCGTATTCCATTCATTCAATATCAACTAAAATCATTCTATAAGCAGTAATCTTTTAGAAATCCTTTTATTCCGACATCGGCACCATTGAGAAGCAAAAATAAATCAACATTTAAACTCGAAACGAAAAATTAATACCGCAATAGTGTTGTGTATTGAGAGGTCCAAGTTATGGGAAGTTCGCGAGTCTTTCTTAAAGATGACGTAGCCTGCGTTAATAGATTCACCTTCTCTTTCTCTCATTAGTAATCCTACATTGGAGAGAAGATGATGGAACAAGAATAAAACCGCTGCAACTTTTATGATATAAGAACTAATTATCGGACGATAATGATAATGCCCTTGTTATTCCAAAGCAAAGAACAGCGAAGAGTTGAGCAATGTATTTTTATATGTAATCTAACTCAGCTTTATATCTCCAAATTAAAAGAATTTAACATAAATACAAGTGATTATTACAAATCGCTTAAGAATGAAGAATGGACAATTTATGTGAAAATTATTATAATCATTGTCAAAAACTTCTGTGCGTTTAAGTGTTAACTTGTACCAAACATGCAAGCAGCCGTTGGTACCGCAGTATAAAGACCCGATAGACCGCAACCGCCATTCGAAATAATACCGTACAATTGCCCGTGTACCCGCAAATAGCCTCCGAAATTGTTTCCCCGTTAAACAATGTTGCCTTTATTTAAAAACGAATATTATTTTTTCGTTTCAAACATTAAATCCATCAACAGTTCCAAGTCGGTAGTAAAAAAACTCTACGGAACACTAAAGCTTAAATCGATTTCATTCTTATAATTTTACAGTATAAAGCTTACAGCGCTAGATAGAACTTTTAGTTAATGCTTATTAAAAATTCCTGGTAGATTAATATGCTATTATTTTATGTACGTTCTAGCACCAGTATATGGCTGAAAAACACATTAAATTTTACTACATACAACAATTTTATTGGCAATCTTAACCCAATTAACCTTACGATTTATAATTAACCTTTCAATAATTTGATTGAACCATGAAAATAAATCTCAATTATTAAATTTATCGATATAATGACAACCCTATTGCAATATATAAAATGCAATTCGAACAAAACAGCGTTACATTTAAACTAACACAATAAAGTCATTAAAAGGTTTACACGCCGTCGTCTGTCGAACAGCTCCGCGGCCAATTAAAATGAACTAGTGTTGCGCCAATCGCCATATCGATAAAAACAGTCATGACATAAATACAAGTCGACGCCGTGAAGGCATTACTAAGTTTCCCTTTTAAGTCGCCTCCTATAGTGTCAAGTTACCGATCGACGAAAAAAATAAAACTTCCTACAGCAATTACTATATACGTTGATAAATAAACGCTATCCTGAGTAAATGATATGAACGCTTAGTCGATAATTACCATTGGACTTATATAGTAAATGACGTCAGAGCTGTCCCGATCGATGCACCGATGTTTATTTAAATGGTTTAATTAATTAATCGTATTATTTAGTCACGATATTTTATTTTACACCAACGTCTCGCAACTAAACTTAAATATAATTTATTTTAGACTAGAGTAGATTAGTAATAACAAAATTATACTGTTACAATTTCATCGATACACACATATGCGATAATTTATAAACACGCACACATCCATATATTATACTAAGCCTGACGTTTCTTTACGCGGGAAAATTAAAAAGTAACTTCCATTGCGCGTTTTGTTTTTTATTATTACAATAAAACTATGTTAAAATAGCACACTTGTTCTTCATGTTCTAAGAAACTTATTAGCTTCTACAGCTATTAGTCGAATTAGTGCAGACCTGTCGGCTCTAACCAATTAACTAACGCGGAGCAGTAATGTATTGTATTGTTGTATTATTGAAGTGTGTGTGAGTTAGTGTAATTACACATAAGACATTAAATCCTAGAGTGTATGTTTGACTTCGAACAACTCAAACACTGACTTAAAATAGCAACTGTTTATGAATAACAGTTCTAGTCTGGAAATATTGAAAAATAACATACATACATGGACATAGACACATTTAGCATTAGATTTAGCATTAGCAGCCTGTAAATTTCCCACTGCTGAGCAAAGGCCTCCTCTCCCTTTGAGGAGAAGGTTTGGAGCATATTCCACCACGCTGCTCCATGCGGGTGGAATACACATGTGGCAGAATTTCGTTGAAATTAGACACATGCAGGCTTCCTCACGATGTTTTCCTTCACGAGATGAATTATAAACACAAATTAAGCACATGAAAATTCAGTGGTGCTTGCCTGGGTTTTTACCCGAAATCATCGGTTAAGATGCACGCGTCCTAACCACTGGGCCATCTCGGCACTCTAGACAGACAAAAAATTAAACAGTTTACAATCGATAATTATATTGCATCGTGTAAAAAATATTCAATCACATCAAAGTATTTTATTTATTAAATATTAAAACATTTAACTAGCTTAATGTCTGTCAAATGTAGCGGTACCGTTTCGAAAAGTAATACCTCATACCTCAAATGAATTGACGGTATATTCGACTATCTAACATGAAGTATCGGAACCATTACAAAAACTAGTAACGAGTTAAATATTGCAAAAAGGAAATCGTTTTAATGACTTCATTATTGATATATAATTATTTACTGAAGCAATTCTGCATTAGAACAGTGTAATTGAAAATAAATCTATTTACACGCAATCAAATTGACACCTCTATTACAAAAGCGGGTCACGGTGGCAAGTTGTGAACTAATAAATCAAGACGCGTCCGCATTCTGTCACTCGACATCGATGTCGACAGTCGATAGTGTGGCTGTGACTATCGACATCCATCGAAAGTTTTCATAAATTAAATTCCGATTATTTACTGTGTATATGACATTTAAAATGAAATGAAACTAAATTTAGCGAAGATAAAATAATGTTTAAAATGATCATTGTAAAAAGGTGACCATTTACTATCGAGTGGTCCATTTTTCCGTCTACCTGGGCGCGACGAATAAATAAATGCAACGTTTGAGATAAATTTTCGTGGTTTATTATACCTTAGCCTAAGCAATTTAAAAAAAAAAGACGATTGCAGCAAAACGCAGATTCAATTGTAGAGAAAATTTATTAACTTGTTCGCGTTACGTTCCCAGTTAGTTCTCGCACCGCCCGTACAGAAAACATTTCATCTCGAGTTGTTTCTGTAGGCGATGTGTTACCCGTCTATTCAATAATTCATATCTTTAACGTGCAAAGACTCCTATTTAACACCTCGACAGCTAGACAAACAAACAAACAGGTTTTACATTACTATGCACATCGCGGCTCACAAAACAATGAGACGTTTTTTGTTTTTTTTTCGGTCGATTAAACGGCCATTTTGTAGGCATACAGCCACTTTGAGCTATGGCGTATAAGGAGAAAGAATTTCGTATGCAGTGTCTTGTATTGAGCTCGCATTCCTTGTGGCGTCTTTTTATTTCGGTCGGATAAACGTTACGGCTAATAATGCACTTTATTTGTTCAAGTGACTTTTGTAGACGAACAAAAGGCATAAAATAAACACACAGCCTTTATTACAAATACGTTTTAAAAATGTTACGCATAAGAATTCATAAAATTTGGACACAGCGATCAAGTTGATATATTCTGGAGTTCTTGAGGAATAATAATTAATATCCGATATTCTTTTTCAAAGATTGGGTATATTGTGGACGAGCAAATGGTGAGTAGTAGAATTTTTTTTTAACAAATCCATTCATCGCCAATACTCCACCAACATTGGGAACAGAGATGTCTCTTGTACATGTAATTGCACTCAATAAACATTTAAACCGGAACACAATAATACTAAGTACTGCTGCTTGGCGATGAGTGGATGGCACTTACTCAGACGGGCTTGCACAAAGCCCCACCACCAAGTAACATCTGAAAAGAGTTTGTGACATCCAAAACCTCAGTCATGTTTCATTGCAAAATACTCTGATCGTTTTAAAGGCATACACAGATACATTCTGTTTTATATAAAATTGGAAATGTAAATTAGCCGTAAATAAACATATACCGATCGCTACCCTTTAACTTACGTACTGCAATACTAAAGTTCAGTTCGTTGTTTATATGGATGGCTTCATTTATATCGTTATCTGTATTTATAGCTTCATATATTTGAATATGTTAACTGCGATGCCACTTTTTATAATAAGATGAGAGACAAGCGAATCGGAAGGTGATGGTGGTAGAAATCATCAGATATTTTTCCGTCAAAAAGCAATACTTATTATTATTGTGTTTCGATTTAAAGGTTGAGTGAGTAACTACTATCCAGTGCCCAGGCTTGCCTACGAATGGTACAGAATAGGAATGCCTTGAGGAAGCTGGTGCGAAGTGTACAGGAGAGCCACACGCACACGCACACGTGGTGGTCACGACCCTCAGTAATGAGGAAACGACTAGGATGAAGAATCACAAGGAATACAACATATTAATTCCCAAAATTGTTAACGCATTGACTATGTAAGAAATAATATGAACAGCGCCAATGTCTTCGGGCGGTGGTGACAACTTACCATCAAGTGGCACATTTGCCCATCCGCCTACCTACACTATAAAAAAAATATTATTATTCCCTAAACAATCAATGCATATCCAGCCATTGAGGCTAGATGCTATGCTGATTGTACCCGTAATTAAACTGGCTCTCGTCTAGTACACTGAAATGTTTGACGGTTGACATTGAGTATGTTGGGCGTACGTGCGACTATTAGCGCACGCGAGCGCAAGTTTTTTATTGTACGTGCTTTGACGTGGACTGAGTCGATTGCGTAAGTCTATGTCATAATTTGTGCTACTCTCAACTGAGCAAAATATCAATTTTATATTACTATTGAGTTAATATTTAAATGTGAACGTTGAGTTTCAATTTAAATGCTAAAACTATAAATATAAAACTTAATGTCCCGACTTACTGACTATCAACGCGCAGCGTAAGCTATTATACTCAAAGACTAAAGATAAAATTGAAATATTCGTTTGTGATGTAGAGGCGCGCTAGAAATAATTTCGTGAAGTCTGGTTTTAAGGGCGCCGCACCTCCTCAGTCTTCAAAATCTTACCATCATATCTAAAGTCTCATTACATTTAGGAACCCATAAAATTTATCTAAAATTAATATTGTCATACCTTATTGGAATTAAATAAGTGCAAAATATATTTTATTAAATTTTTGGGGTGGAAACTGGTGGCATTTTTCGCTAAGAGTGGTTATTATAAATGTCTAATGGTTCTCGTTTTACTTCTTCGGGTTGCAATTAAATTTAAATTGATAAAATGTAAATTTAGTTAACATTCAAACGGTAATGGGCCGTTTATAAAAATCGTCACGAAATACTCAGGAAAGAACATTTTTTTATACTAATATTATAAATGCGAAAGTAACTCTGTTACCTCCTCACATTCAAACTACTGACGATTCATATGATGTTTGATATGAAGATAGTCCCGGGAGGTCATAGGTTACTTTTTTCAATTCACCCCTCGAATTGGGCAGAAATTTCGTGCAGGTAAAGCCGAAGGTTCAGCTATGTAGTTAGTAATAAATATACCAAGACGTTAATCAATTAATGTTCAAATATATTGACTAGATACAAGCAAGTCAGTAGCGACAGTTTCAAGTTATTAGTCAAAACATTTGTTGCAATTTATCGATAGCAAATTTAATACTTTGAAATAATATATATAATGAATAAATGTCTGTGTGTTCAAGCGAACAAAACAGTTATTAATATCGATACATTTATAAACACAAACGTTTTCGTTTATAAAATTAATTGTAACTTACAAAATATTATTTATTATTGAATTATATAAATAAATTTAACGCATATGTTGTAGACATATTTTGAACTTACTCATTAGAGTATGTTTCAGAAAAACGTACTGTGAATTACTTACTCATAAGTGGGAATGATGAAGTCATTATATCTTAATACGCTTAGACTCTTAGTAAAGTTAGAACAGACAAAGTAATAGGTAAATTCTTGTATATAACTCGTTTCAAGGATCAAGACCTCTGGGTGTGTAGTGTATCTTAAATGACATTAATGTTTAATTCTAAATGTCAAAATCGTTTATTTTATAACAATGATACGGTATATTGTTTTAACGATAGGAACTAATGTCTACTTTAAGATACGTAAATATTAAATATATAATTGATATGTATATACATTATAAGGCATAATAGTTTAGGTACGTGACTTTTTTTTTTAAATATTTATCAACAGTGACAAAATAATATCGAGGTTTAGTTTATTTTATTCTATCTGTGCGTATATAAAGTAGAATGTTAATTATATTTTTAATTTTTCCAATTAATAACTTGCTATGTTAATAAAATATGTATATTACTAAATACAAATTTATATAGATTAAAGAAGGCATGGATTTTAATAGATTTCATTGTATTTTATTAATTTTTATGTTTTTCAACTACGGAAGAAGAATAATTACAAATTTTGTTGGGTTTGTCCAGTATCAACAACCCGAACTGATGATATTCGAACGTGATCCAAAAGTGTTTAAGAACATATATTTAAATTAATGTTATATTGATTTGAATTAAACTTGACATACGTCCTTTATTAACTTTGCCTTACAAGTTTAATTATATTTCATTATTGTGTAGTTCTTATATGTAGTATAAAATTGTCATCGACTTTTTTTTGTTTTGTGTTAATTATGTATTAATTTTCATTCAATGTATTGTTGAAATCGGTAGCAGATTTATCTTATACCAATAATATATCGGACATCGATTTTAAATAAAATATTATGTCATTCCAATTTAAATTTTATCCCATTTCAGCTCTTAAATCAATGAATCTAGAGAACATTTCACCGTGTACACTAGTTAATCGAATATATACCTTTATCAAACAATGCTTTAATGGATTTCGTTTGCAAATCTGTCTGCTACAGAAGCTATTATTAAATAAGAAATATAAAAGACATTAAATGTAAATCATTATAGTTTAAAAAGATAATAACAACGACATTATTATGACGGTAAATAATTCCTTGTCTCAAATTCGGTTTCAAATGTTATATAATTTTGCATAAACTTCTTGAAACCGGTAACTTTAGTTTATTATAAATTGATAACAAGACATTCATTCTAATTTTATTTCGATATATTTATTTTTTATTATATATATTAGTAATATAATATATAACTTTTTTTTTTAAATTCGTGATATACTTTAATAATAAAACAAATAAAAATTAATTACATATTATTCTCAGGAAATTGTCATAATATATTATCGTTTTAGATATAACATATATGTCACAATGACAGACAAATCTATGTCAATAAAGATGAAGTGTCATACATAACAGACAACATCCACCGATTTTGCTTGTAATAAATATACAAGTAATAGTATCTATAAGATGTTATAAAAGTCTAAATAATCTTTTCTGGAGTAATATATATGACATGTCTAAATGATCTCGGTCTTTCTAGACGACTATGAAGCGTTCACTATAGTGTTGCATATCGATATCGATAGACTATCTATAGTTAAGGTGTTAGCGATAGTATTAATAGTCTATCGATAACTATCGAGAGCTAAAATGAAAAGAAATATTTTAATAGAATATCGATTTTTTTACGAAAAAACATTGCGGCCTTTTTACAATGTTATCACAAACATCTAAGAATAATTCCCCAAATATAAACATGTCAAGGCTTATTTTAAGTTTCAAGATGTTTAAGTGAAGTTTCGTGTGATTTGTGACCCTAACAAATAATCCTTGTTAACCCAGTGTGACGGACAACGTGCGCAGAATTTTATATAACCACTCACCCCCTGCCGCCTTTATTGTATTACTGATCATATCGCGCTTACCTGCAAATGACAAGAAATCATATTAAAAATATTGTACCCTTTTTTTAAGTTAGCTATAAAACTCACAACAGAATCTTCTAGAAGGATCTGTATGTCTATGAGCAATGTATTTTAGAGCAATCATTTTGTAACATTGATTTATCCGAGTTTCAACTTAAACTTAATACATATGTTAAAGAAACTTAAACAAAAGCTATGTTTTTTATGCAATACATATAAAGGCCTATATGTTAATAATTATTATGTAAATAAATTAAAATAAAATACAAATATATTATATGTAGACATTTTAAATTATTTTAATAAAACAGCATTCAACTAATTTATATAATTGATAACAATTACACTTATTTATTTATATATTTATATATAACCCAGAGAATCGGAATAGCGATTCAACGGGGAAATGCTGCTAGCATTCTTGCCACCATTCCACGCGGTCAAGATTTATGCAGTAACTATTTTTAATTCATATTTGTATATATTTAAGCACTGAATGTTAATAAAGTATTATAAATTTTACTTATTTATAAAAAAAAGTTAATTTGATTAATAAAAAGGCATACGTTTTAATTCCATGGACGCTACTGAAGTTGAATAATTACATCTCGTGGTCGTCAAGAATAAAAATATTTATTAATAACTAATAAAAATTACAAGAGATAAATAACTTAAAAAGTTACACTAAATTTTTTAACTGTTTTTTACATTAATTTATAATTCGAACTAGTAGATATATGTTTCATAATGAAAAGAGTTAATATATATAATATTCTTAATTTAAATTAGTCAACAATTGTTTGTGAAAAGTCGGCAAGTCATCTAGTCATCATCAAATTCCTCCCAGAACGAGACAAAGAGAGCGTAAACACGAAGCAAGATGAACGTGTATGATAAATTCAAAAGATAGACTTTACTGAGAACTGCTTTATCTCGGCGGTATAAGTCACAAGCGAAAGCGGGTTTGTTAAGTACTAGGACCTCGGTGAGACGTTGTGTGTGATTGGTTAAAAATTATAGAAGTTGATTTGGTGCACGCCATCTAGCGAGGAGATACAACAAACAGCACAAATGAAAACCTTTTTCCTATAAGAATACGTCCCAACGTTAACTTTGATTGGTCATTTGGTGGCTATTAATCTCACATATATAACACAACGCCTTTTTTATAATTAGGACTTAGTATTTATTGATTTACATGCAATGTTTAAAAAGGTAATTTTGAGTATCCCAGTATCAGTATCTACTTTCCGAATCTGTAGCTTAACATTTAATTCAATACTGCTACGTGACGATTCAAAAATTCTTTGAAGAATATTTTGATTTTGTCTGATAAATGTATAATATTAAGTAATGTTATTTGTCCTAACGTGACTTCAACTATTCCTGATAGATTTAGTATAGGGAAGACATTGCGATACGATTAGTATTTTAGTATTTACACAGACATGGATAACTTACACACACAAATATTTCATTTGACAAATGTTTATGTACCTCTGTTTTCTGGTATAAAAGAAGAGTTAGCCAGTTATTATATCCACAAGGTATATTAAATATACGTAGGTGGCGCATTGTCTGTTTTAAAAAGTGACATTTAATTCAGCACCAAAAATATTTTCAAAATTTAATATAAAAATAATTTATTATAACATTTAAATTTGACTCAAACATAACTACGTTCAGATGAAGTAAAAAAAATTCAAACATTATACAAAATAGTTTCACATAGTCTTATTAGTAGAAATTGAATTAAATTTAGCGTAGGTTTTATTATTATTTATTTATTTTCTATAGCAAACTTTTTAGTTCCCCGTAAGTCATTCACTTATACCATAGACTGGCATTGTTTTTCATAATAAAAACATTTTACTACGACGACACGACATCCTGATGCCTTTTTTGTGTTGAATTCGTATATTTTGTACGTGTTACGTCTTTACATACGTAGGATGATTTTTTGATTCCTCAAAAACTATTTATCACCCTACCGACCTACAAACTGACGGTACATTTGTGCGTTATAAAACTGTTTTGAAGGGCCATCAACCACCTAAAGGTACAAGCTATATATTTCTATATATAACCGATTGAAATCATTTATTGTGTGCCAAGCAACTTCACAATGAGTCTAGCCATTTTTTTAAATATAAAATAGGAAGTCAGACTAATAAAGTTTATGAAATATAATCCATTCCTCACACACTGTTTCGCTCACCAAGTAGTTCCTATATGTTCCCGTTATAATTGCTGTTTGGTGATAAAATAGCTGATGAGTGGTTCCTTATACTGGCTCGCGCACTCTGTGACCATTAATCAAATCTACAAAACTATTAAAGTCTCTTGTTCTACAGAATTGATATATTATTCAGTAATGCAGTCTAAAAGGCAATTATAAACATTCTTTTGTTAATTAGAAGGTTTAGGAGTAACCCCAAATAAAGTACAATATATTTACCACATATACGCTCAATCCCGTGTGACTACTCTCAATTTTATGATGTACAGACGTCACGATAAGTTTTGTTAATAATATAACATGTATTAATAATAAATATTTTATACCTTTTTATATTCCAAACAAGAGAACTATTTATTTATCATTAAATACAATAATTATGCTTTGAATTTTTATAATTTAGTCGATTATCAAATAAATAATAATATCGTATTTTAAAAGCGAGCGACAATTTATCGTCATCAATTATTCGTGACATTTACTATCACAGAGTAAATTAAATAATATACTCCTTTAAAAAATTACACACGAATTCAAAAAAGGAACAATCGTTCCACGTTGTAAACAATATATGTATCGAAAGTATCGAAACCTTGGTAGCCAGTAGTACGTATTAGAGCCTGGAGGTGCGAATGGGCGAACAAACACAGCTACCGGTCGGTTTAGCCGTGCAATGTCAGTTCGTATTGTGAAAGTTCGATCACATCGTTTATGTCGACTGAGTTAAGAATAGCATGCCTTTTTCGTATTTTTCACGTGGATGTGAAAAATTGCGCCGGAGACGTTGAACTTTGCAATACGTATTTATAAATGTAAGCTGTATTGTTAAAAATTCATAGAAATTTATTTGCCTTTTATTTAAAATATAGATATTTGAATAAATAAGGAAATAACTCTCTTTTTTTTCTTTCCTTCTGTCCTTCTCTCTTTCGATAACATTTAATTTACTTAAATAATTAAATTAATTCTAAACATTATTTGTACGATTGCACTTATAAGCACTTTTGAATCATGTTACAAAATTTAATTTAATGTAAAGCTGAGCACCACGTCTGGGCAGAACCGCCAAAATCAAGCAAAACCGATAAGAAACTCAGTAACTGAGTAACAGTACCTACTAAGTTTCTCGGCGGTTCTTCTCGGTAGAATCGACTCTCCTATACGATTATAGCTTGGCGTTTAATTTAAAATCTGTAAAATAATTATTCAAAAGTGCTTGAAAAAACATACTTGAATACAAAATAAAGATAGTAGATATCTTTTTTTTTAAACGAAATGTTAAGCGACTATTCACTTCAATAATATTTATTGATTAGTTCATAGTATTGATTTATATCTAAACATAGTTAACAAATATGAATAGAATTATATCCACAATTTCAACAGATTAAAAATAAATAAAACGAAAACAATAAATTTCAATTAAAACACAGAAAGAGATAAGACAAGACCCACTCAACACCTAAACCGAACTATTATCTAAGAGCCTCTAACCGTGATAAAAGATTGAGCTAACTCACCGATATTTTCATTTTAACAAACTAAACAATCTTTAAATACAAAAAACGATACACGACGAACTCCAACGCGCTTTATAATATAAAAATTCAACACAGCAACAATATAAAAGTAATAAAATCGAGACAGAATTTTAATATTTTATTAATTATTATAATCGATTAATCTAAAATTAAACTATTACATTTATGAATTTAATTTTCTTAAATGGCCCGAACGTCCTATAAATCAATACGTCTAAATATGTTTCAATTAAAAATGATGTTTGATAACGCCCTGAACTTCGAAGCGAATTCCATAAACGGTAAAATAAATAATGATTTATAACTTACGATGTCAATACAATATTGATAATAATTATAACTTTAAGATCATAATATTCAAAACAACATCATAAAAAATAACTTAACACATACACACACACACAAGTACCTATTTTAATTTTTATTATGTATTTTAATTATATAAAAAATATGTATTTTACTTATGTTAATAATTACAAATAAAGTACACAGCGCGTATTTTATCATTATATGATGTTCACTAGGTGGTAGAGCTTTGTGCAAGCCCGCCAGGATAGGTACCACCCACTCATCAGATATTCTACCGCCAAACAACAATACTCAGTATTGTTGTGTTCCCGTTTGAAGGGTTAGTGTAACTATTGGCACAGGGGACATAACATCTTAGTTCCCAAAGTTGGTGGCGTATGTAAGGAATGCGTAATATTTCTTACAGTGTTACCATTGTCTTTGGGCGGTGGTGACTACTCACCATCAGGTGGCCCACACGCTCGTCCGCTAACCGCCAATTAAATCTAATAGGTACTTCGTGGACTTTAGGCTACACAGCTAATAAATAATATATAAAAGTTAAATAATAATAAACAAAATCGTAATTACTAAGAAAATAACTTTTTGTCCAGCGTGATGAGAAAATAATGACTGGTCTAAGACCGGTCTGCATCGGCTATTTGATGCCCATATTCTTATGTCTATCGTTTAAGAGCAAGTTATGAATATTAAAAATATTATTATGAAACTTGATAATTTAAAATGTATTCGTAGTAATAATCTCTATATAAAGGAGTGACAACAAACTTCATGATACAGGTATACATGGATGCATGGATGCGCTTGGAATGGAATTCAAAAAGGGCGTTTAATGTAAACGATTATAGTTACAGTTACGTCACTTATTGATAATTTAGTTTTTATATTATGTGTGCGTGTGTCTGGTTATTGTTGTTGTTCCGTTTAATATATATTATCCTTTGTTCCGTTTAGGCTTGACTGAAAGAATTGCCGTTTGGCATTATGTCTAGCGACCTTTGCATAATTAATGCCAAAAAAAGTCTACATAATATATTCCAAATGTATAACATTTAATTATCAAACATTTAAAATTTTTACCCGATCTTCATTCCGAATGCACAGCACGAATGTAAGAACTCCGAACTCTAACGGAATTCCCGAACTCCGAGATAAAATCGTAGCGGCAAAACGTATATTTGCTACGGCTTGGATGCAATTTCCATATTTATGTTTCTCACCCTCCGAGCACGGAACTCGTTGGTCCCAGTCTTATCACTAACACCCGATAATAATCGTTAATTTTATAAAGGTCATAATGGGCTTCCTTCTATAATTTGTTATGATTAGATACCAAGAGATTTAACAAAATTAATGTAACCTAGATTCTTATATAATATCGATTCATATTCACAGTCTATAAATTCAATAATCAAAATTTAAATAAGGAATACAAAACAAGGAAAAATGTTCACCAATGGCAATTTTAAGAAATGTGATTTTCATTCGTAGATATTCATTACTTAATTATACTTTGCCAAAATGCGAATATGGAGTCCTAGAAATCAAGTTCTTAAGCATATACTGGTGCAAAAACTAATCGCGTCTCTCTAATTTCCAAAGCCCCCGAAACATCCGCGCCGGGCATGCGTCACACGATGTGGAGGCGACGCCAAAAATTCCGAACGGGTCCAAATCGACTTGGCGGCTCGCAGCGCCTGTCGACGCCATCTGGTACTTAGTGAAGTCTTGAGAATTTTATATCGATTATTGACTTATAGCATTAAAGATTTCGAATAATTTTAATCGAGATTAAAATACATGTATTATTTAATTATACTATCGTATTTTATTGTAATTAAATTCTAAAAAATATCGTTTTTTTTATCGAGATTTTTCATGTTTTAGCAATATTAGTAACTCGTTAGTTTCCAAGAAATACGGATTTTATAATTCTAAAAGATAATCAAATAAATTAAATTTGTTAGTAAAGTTTTATTTGCAACATAATACGAAAGTATTATAATATTCCGTGAGATAAATGATGTAACAGTTGCATTATTCGAAATGATTTAACACGGTACACAATAAAGGCAATAATAAATCGCTAATTGCTCACTCAGACGATTATTTTAATTATCTGAATAAATATATCGATATTTGTTCCGCGAGGCCCTAAATCAAAGCGCGGCAACATCGCCAACCTCTCTCCCGCTCTTTCTCTTACATCACTGCCACAATCCATCCCTTTCGCACACCGACTACCTTATTTAAATAAGAGTGAGTGCGGTTGTCCGTCGTATGAGTTCAATTTGTTTGAATTTAAGTCATATTTCTATTGTAATAAGGTTGATGATTTTGTAGGGGTTGAAAAAAAGATAAAAGGTTGCAGAGGCAGGTTCCACCGCTCGCCTGCGCCCTCTGGAAGAAGATACTTCAGTTAGGTTTAGTATTAGCCGGAAACTGCGCCTTTGGAGTTTGGACGATGCAGATTTGACCTTGATATATTATAATGCTTGATTGAATTGCGTAAATATATTTTTAGATACCATATCTATTTTAGTTTGCACAATTAAAGAACTATATCATCAAATTTAACATTAACAATAATATTATTTATAGAATAATGTCAACAATATATGTATAAGCAAGGAGATAGTATACGCAAAAAATAGTGATAAATATATAAATTTATTTGTTTAGGAATTTTATAATGTATTTGATTGAGGAAAGAATTTATTTATTTCTATAAATCTTGCTAGTTATTTTCAATAAAATGATAATTTGAATGTACTATAAGAACCTAATCGGAAAAAAATATATATAATAATTATCCATAATATTAAATGTATATTTAGAATGTGTATACAAAGTATTATAAGAAATTGCATTAGGAGAAAACAGTAGCGGGGTGAAAACGATCCTCAGGTTAACGCAAGATAATAAATCAACCCCGTGGAGACCGGCAAATGATCTGTCATACATCAACTTAGACTATAAGTTATGAGAAAGCGGAGTGCATTGTAGAATTCATTCCAATACAACTTGCAGACAACGAAAATTATGAAAACATTTTTCTTGTAATCATTAGGAATTTACGCTAAACTTCAAACTTTACCTTTGATATTATTTTGTTGATTTCGTATGTCTTCATAGTAAGAACAAATTTAGCTGAAGCTTTTATTTCAGATGGACAGATGGCGTAACTTGTCACTTAAATCACGCTAACACTATCTTTATTATAAATCATGTTATAATTTTATTTGTTTCAAAATTCGAACATAATTATTAAACATAGTAAAATAATAATTATAAATTACTCAATTCTAAAATAGAATTACGTTTACAATACAATAATATTTTTAATAATATCAGGGAAATTGATAGAGAGTACTCACACATTGGGCGTATTTTCGAAAATATAGTTTTTATATAGATACATAGACAATCCCATAGACAACTGCCGTATTCATAAATTCAAAGGGAACATTTCTAACTGTTTAAAGAATCGTCAGTAAATTCATATTCTAGACTTTCCACGACTTTTCGAGAAATCGATACCAGACGTCCGCTAGAAGCGATATCGAATACTGTGGTTGTGTTATTCTCCGGTTCAACACCTTTGAGTAACTCAACTCGGGCGTTAGTGGGTTAATAGGCAAGCTTACTGATATAGGAACTGTATAACTGATACCGAGACTTGAAGATATTTGAATAATGGCTACAGTTACATGAGAAGCGAAGTAGTATCTGTCTTAAGACAATCCGAAGGACACAACGAATTGCTTTAAGTGAAATACATGCAGTTCTCTGTATTGTTAATTTTTAACAATATTGATTTCAATTTTAATTAACAATTGCAAGATAGGTTGATAAAGTATTCGGCTCGGTTGTGCTACCGAAATAACCTGTATCCTACAGGTTATTTCGGTAATGTCACGTGCGATGGAAATCATTTGAAGGAGATTACGGATTTAATAAAATTTTTAACACGACACAAGTAGCTGATTATTTTTAAACCTTTAATTAAAAAAAAAAAATACTACAATATCAGTAAAATAACACACATGGACTTATAATTGTGACATTTGTCTACATTACTGAGACTGTACTTATAAATGACGTTCTGGGGGTGGTTCATTAATCAATCGCGTCTTCTTCATTCGAATACCGAATCATTGTTGAAAGAAAGAGACAATACGATTTTTCATTAACCACCGCTAAACACTTTGTAAAATATCATTGTAATAATTTAAGAAGAAATAATATATTTAAGTAAATATGCGAAGAATACTTTTATATAAAGTTAATCTAGGAAACCGTTAACCTATCTCCAATAAAGCTTACTTTAATAAGGTTTAATGTATTCTTGTAAAAACTTATACCACAGCGGTCTATTTTCTCATAAGCCTTGAAGAACTATCGGCTTTTACTTGCTAATTTTATTGTAGAAAACGAACGGTCTAAGCTATTTAGTTTACCTTTTTTCTTGAACTAAAACAGTTATATTATAAACACTTCAAGAATTTCTTGTCTTCTTGTCACTTACATTTAGCTAAGTATTCCAAGTTCCATTTATTATATGAATGCTATTATTAAAAATATTTAAAATTATTCATCAGTTAATATTTCCAAACGTCAAACAATACGGTGATTATAAAATATTCGAAATTTGAATTCCTTATAAATATTTCAATACGTTAAAGCAAACTTAGCATTTGTCATTGCGTGCACACAGATAAACTACACGTACGTGAAGTTTTACTGAACTACACACACAACTAAAGGTACTCATTAATACCTCTTATTTATTGACACGAATACATCCTCACGCAATTTTGATACCATAAGTCAGTAGGAGCAGTAAAATAACCCTATCAGAACAAGAAAGCAACATCAATCTGAACTCCACTTAGGTAAAACGCTAAGGCTGGTCACACAAGGTAAGACAACAGTGCGACACGCAAGAAAACTCTATTTCAAGAGACTCCCTACTGTGGTATTTTAATTTATTTAGATGAGCCTAAACGTTGATGTATAAGGTCTGTATAATCTACATTTTCTTTCCATAGATAAAAAAATATGTTTTACATTGAATTAAAAACGAACAAAAAAATAATGGAAAAAGAAAGCGTAACTTGTTGTAACACATTTTTTTTTCAATATTTATTTCGTCACTTATTCAACGATTATATATAATAGTTTATTTTCAGTTTAATAATACGAGAGATGACGTAATACGCTCGGAAATCTCCTTTTTAAAAGTCTTAATATATATATTTTTGCTTTGATCTTCTATTCATTAAAGCGAACCTTTTGTGTAGGACATATAACACTTTTCAAGGTCAATTCTTTATTGTTTTTTAAATTGATATTAAGAAAAAAAACTAAATAAAATCTACCTTAATATATTGCAAAATATGTTTTGCGACAGCTTAAATTAATATGTGTACAGGGCCTTATTGCCTAAGATGTAGCTTACTTGCATTAAACATTAGAGTCTCCTTGTCTTCTATTTATTGATGTGAATGTTCTTGATATCAAGCAATAAAGCGACGTAACTTATAGACTAGGTTTTTGCTAAGCGTTCACAAAAACTCGAGTTTATGAACCCTGCATTTCCTAGCGCGATGGAATTATGTGATTTTGTGTGTTAATAAAAGGCTATATTTGCTATATTTAAACCTTTTAATGTTCTTTTAATGGTATAACCTTAATATCTTTAACAATTATCGACGTACGTTATTAAACGTCACTTTCAGGAAGGAGGTTATATATATTTAATTGTATTTGACTGACAAAAGTTTCTATCACTAATGCTGGAAAAAATTACTACTGAGTTTCTTGCCGGTTCTTCTCGATAGAATCCATTCTATTCCGGTGGTAGCTTTATGTTTAGTATTGTACTAATGATCTGTAGTAATTTTTTTCATTACGATTCAAATACCTACTTGATATACGATATGCCTGCTTAAGTATATTTTGATTTTATTATTGTATAATAATATGGATACACCCGCTATCCCCTATTAGGCTCCAAACATCATAAAGCAAAGCAAGAACTTCTAAACGTCCCACTCCTGAGCTAACGCCTCCTTTCCCCTTTAGGAAAAGGACCTCATAAGGATTAAACTTTGGCAACACGCCATTACCAGTCTGACTTTTTTTTATCCGAATCTGCGATTATCATCATTAATTTTAGAGAAATACGTCCTTATCCAAGGTCATCATAACGTTTCAATTTAACGACGCGAATGTCGATAACAAACGGAAAAGTAGTCATTATTAAAATGATTTAGGACGGCCATTCGAACAAAAGATAAAAAGTATTAATGTAATTCTTATGTTTTTCGACCTCTCGAATGCAGTCATGTAATTTGTTACTTGCGTTATCTTCGCTCGACAGATAACAGACAGAAACATAATTAATTCGATGGAAATTGACATAACACACCAAGTATGTCGTTTCGTTTTGTTCTTTTACTAATTAAACGGTTTTTTTTTATTTCGTTACAGTTAGTATGTACCCTGGCAGGTCACTACCGTTCATATAGCATTTGCTAATCGAAGTAGGAATAAAGATGAACAAGCCTTAGATTTACGTATTTCATGCGATTTGCTTCTCTAATTCAGCTATATTACGCAATACTAAGAGTTTATGATTTTATAATACAACACTATTACACTTAACAACTTATATCCACTTTAATTTTACTTCCAAAATTCCGATAACTGTTTCGTCGATGTTCAAAACGCAATTTATTCGATAGTGAATATCATAGATTAATCAAGCTCTCGACCAATGATACGCGTCAATTTGCTGTCTAATGTTGTTTATTTGGCTTTTAAAATTTTATTAAAATATCTTAAGAATGTTCCAGAAATAGCGTAAAACGAACATGACACTTTTGTTTCTAAGTCAACGTTTCAAATGTATTATGTTCTTAATCTTATTCGTAATACAATATTTTCAAATAAACGGTTCGATCCATATTAATTTATCGGACGCGTTGTTATGAGAATTTACAGGTGAATGATTCGACTATCGGTGGGGTTTCTGTGGGCAGGCTTTTGGGCAATTTTTTGGTATAATTTTTTTGTTGTGTATCAAATGACTTGGCCCTTTCTCGACTTTCCGCCGACATTTGCTTTTGTTACATCGTTAGGACGTTGAATGTTTGAATTCTCACAATTAAAAACTTTATTATAAAATCTCATTTAGCTTGATAGTAATATATTCAAAATAACTAATACTTAATATAGTAATTCATTGATTACCTTAACGTACATATTCTTCGATATTACTGTATACAGAAAAACCAACCTAGCTTAAATGTTAAAACTCGCGGGTCTTAATTGATGATTTAAACCCAGGCAAACTCCTTCAAAGTCACTCATCTCAAGCACCTAAATAACATGAGTAAATCATCACCTGAGAATTTCTTGAATGAATAACCGAATATTTTTATTGGAATACAGGATTTTGAAGCTAACTAGATGAACGAGGCATTTAAAAAAAGCAACAATTACTGAATATTCAACGTAATACAACATTCAAATTCTTGTATAAACGCACAAACACTATTGTCTCCCTACAAGGCCCTCGCCGAACGGGTCTTCGCAGGATCCCAATATACTTATTAGGTGGTAAAGTGACCCACCATCACTGCCAGCGTTATCGCCTTCGAGACACTGAAAATGTATTTGAATACATACTATGGCTTATTTTAATACTTTATCTGTGGTACCCGTTATATGGGGACAGTTTTCTATGGCGTATAAATAAACCGTTGTCACTTGAAAGCGGAAACTGCATTCAATAACAAATACTTCGATACAATTGTCAGTAACTTAAAGTTAGTGCTAAGTTATCCTAGAAAACTTTGCGTGGGTAAATTGCATGCATAATCTCATTGTAAAATTTGAATATTTGTTATAAATTTATATTTAAGTAAACGTTTAAAGGTCGACAAGCCGATGTCGGTAATAGGATTTCGTAAAGTACGTGTGAATTATAAAAGCAATCAATTAAAGGGGGATAAATTTATTCGCAGTGATTGAGGCAGAATGCGTTCTTTTTTTAATTTCCATTTTTTTTTTATATTGTTTTTGTACATTAACTAAGATATATTATTCGTTTTGTCAAAAATCGAGATTCTACTTGAATTTCAATCGAATTCGTGCACATACCAAATAATTATAAAGACTACATCTATTTGAATTTTAAATACTGCATTTGAATATAAATTAATGTAGCAAATTTTCTTTTTCACCTTTTTCGGCTTTCCTAGCTTTTATTACACCGGTTCTTATCATCACCATCCAGCCTGACTCGTCCCATAGCTAGGTATAGGCTTCTTACCTAAATCAATGTTAACGGTTGCCGCGAGCCTTAACCAGGTTAGGTCCTCGACTTTTGCTATAACAACTGCTTATTTTGCTTCTACTACGACCAACGTTTTGTATCTAGATTTCGATTGCGTGAATCGTTACAGTCTTACTTCACTTGTCACCATTTCACCGCAGCAGGTCACCTCCCCGAGTTCCTGTATTACTTCTTAGATTTCAAATCTCACAATGGCTTATAATATCAATGCTTAAGCTACTTTTGTAGCTGTTTATGCGTTAAACGACACTTAAATACATTTCGAAACGATTTTGAATTGATTTACACTGTCAAATGTTTAAAAATACGATGACTAAATAAACAATAACGTGTTAATTTAAAAGCCATAAGTTTCGCCGACATTTACTAATTTATTGGTAACCCATTACGTGTCGTCATTAATTTTATTCAATAGTTTTAGCACCTCAAAGCAATGAGAGTTAAACGAACACAATTTATTACCATAAAGCCCATAGTAAAATACATCGAGACGGACTCATTTAAACGATAAAGTAGTATCTTGAATTTTATGCCACAGGATTGCTTCCAGAGGTAATTTATAAGTTAAGACGGCATGTGCTGTCGGTTACACTGAGCGTTCCTAGTTGGCACGCAATCCTTATTGTTGGGCGTCATAACATTTATATAATTTACAATTCTTACCGTTATTACGATTCGATGTCATCTATATTCAGATTATTAAATCGTTGTTAATGGTCTATAAATACGAGAAATTATTTTATAGTTTAAATAAAGCAAGATAAGCGCGTTATATTGTATTTGTTGTTACGAAATGCTTGTCCGTAGAGATCCGTGTTCACCAATGATTAAAATAAATATGTTCTAATGAAATTTCTCATATATTATATGTATATGGTGTCTACATAAACTTATTCAGGTTCTACGATATTTTGTGGTACTTTTAATATTCTATTGTTGACTGCGAATGGACGGTGTAAGAAAAGATTAGGATATTTTCAGCTGTTTATGGGAGATGACGACCAATTGGCGCATGCTTTTGATCAATAAATAAAAATAATCGGTGAGGAATGAAAAATATTTCAGATATGCATAGAAATGAATTAACAGTGAGATTCGACGATATGGTTAGAAAGAATGTTACTTGTGAGATGACGTACGACAGAGAAGTATGGAAGAAGAAGACATGCTGCGCCGACTCCAAGTAAAATTGGGATAAGGGCAGGAGGATGATGATGCGTGGTGGCTTTGTAACCTCCTTTACCTAAAATATAATTATGGAACAGTAAGGCATTGTATTATTTATTTATTTATTTATTTATTTATTGCTTTAGAAATACCATCGGCATATTCACAAATCATATTTAGGAAAAACAACAAAAGAAAACTTGTACAGTGTGATACACCATTACAGGTATTTACATTTTACAACTTACATGTTAACAAAGGTAACTAAACACTACACTCAAACATTTAATAGAATCTGTGAGAATAAATTTTAAACAAAAAATATCAATACAATAGGATGACAAACAATCTTTGATAACAAAAAGGATATTATAATTATTTGACTTACCAATAACACTAATATTTTTAAATATTAAATATTAATTACTAACTAAAACAGTATCTAAATTTTTCTTAAAACGATCACTACTTAGTTCGTATATGTCGATGACATGGGAGTCAAGTTCATTGTAGGATCTCATACAACGAATTAATGACGAAAATTTTCCAACATTTGTGCGATATCTAGGAATGGCGAAGGTGCCTTTAATTGGATATCGAGGAATGGTTTTCGGAACATATAAATTTATTTGAGAAAGTAGCCTTGGACAGTCTATGGAGTTGTGAATGAGCTTGTGTAAAAACATTAAATCGTTCAGAGACCGTCGTTTCTCCAATGTATCTAGCTTAAAGTATTTTAAACGTGTCACATAGTCTGCTCGATATGGACAGCGCCTGTCTTTATATGCTAAAAATCTTGTAAAACCCTGTTGAATTTTTTCAAGGCGACTTTTATAAATTTTGTAACTTGGACTCCAAACTGGTGATGCATATTCTAAAACACTACGAATCAGGGAACGATACAACGTTATAATAGCTTGAATATTTTTAAAGTCATGACATGTTCTTTTAATAAAACCAACGAGTTTCAAGGATTTTTCTAAAATTTTGTTTATATGATTACTGAACTGTAATTTTTTGTCAATAACTACGCCCAAATCTCGGACCTCTTCAACTTCCGCTAATTCTTTATTGTTAATAGTATAGTTACATGAAATGATGTATTATATATTATGTATTCACTATATTATTTGCAGGTAAGTTTTGTGCCTGATTTTTGTATGTCGTATTTAGAAGTCAATCGGTTACGTTCAATTTTAAAAATAATAAACTATCGAAAGATTAATTCTCAACCTCTAATACTTGCATAACAGCACATCAAAAACAAAGCTATATAGTTATGGGAAGATTTAAAAAATTCAATCCTAAACGATCTTGTTTCGAGTCGTTTTTAAGATATAAACAAATCGGCTAAAACATTCCGGATCATAAATGCTAAACTTTATGAGTCGTATTTGAAAATGAATATCATATTAAAGACATAAACGCGTGTGTGGCTTGCGATAGCTACACCTCTTTTCCAACCAATCGGTTGTATTTTATTTTATGACGATAACAAACTTTAAATGTCACACGTCTATATGAAGGTTCTATCTTGATGAGTAAGCTTAGAGCTTTAACCACGTTGTTACAACGTGGATTGGTGGATTAACTTAGTGTAAAGTCATACTTTTACATTACATATATTTTAAAAGGTAATCCTTTTGACTGACTAACAACATATATATCATTAAAGGGATAACCCCCTAATGGGTCGTCTATAGGATGTTACTTACCATTAAAATAACAGAAACATTTAAATATAATCTTCATTCAATTTGATTAGCAAAATTATTTTCTACAATGTAATCGAGTATATTTATACGCGATAGTATTTACAATAATTGCCTCCACCGGTGAAGGGAGGCATTCATTTTTCACTCAGGAGAATCTGAAATGCGATCCAACAGGAAAATGTTGCTAGCATACCTGTTACCATTCCAAGCTATTTGTAAAGTTAATTAAACAAATCTCGCCACTTGCAAGTAAATTAAAAAATATATTAAAAATTGAATATTTGAAATGTACGACTGGTTAAACGTATTAATATAAACTGGACAATCAATTGAATTAAATCGTATATTATTTTGTGTAAGCGTTTTTTGTCTGTGCGTAAGGCTTAATACTCTTCAATTATTCTATCAGTTAACATCAAAACTTTGCATTGCGGTATTCAGTTTGAAGAATGAGTGAGTCAGTGTAAAAACAACCAAGGACTATAACATTTAAGATCCACTAACTTTGAAAGCAAAATACTTTCAATGACGTGTAACAAAACGATGGTGTTACAACTAGTATCAAAAATAAACACAATTGCATCTTCGGTACAATATTTCTTAAGAAAAGATAAAACAAGGTAAATGAAAAACTGCTTTGAACTGGTTCTAGATCCGATACAAATTGCCGCGTTCATACTTATATGTTCCTAACAGTACGATTATATACAGACGTTGCGTGAAGGCTAACACGCACTGCAGTTAGTGTGACATCTTTATTACGCTATCCATAGACAGGATGTATGTAAGATGTTAGCTATGCCCCAGTGGGTAAGGGAATTTGTTAAGGAATGAAAATGGGAAAGTAAGACTATTAATGATAGTGTTCTTACGTCGTGGGACGATTAATTGATTTGATTACTTGTTAAGCCTTGATAGCTTAACGGTTTATTCGAATAGCCTTTTCGAATGTGTCCCGTTCAATGCTGACCAATTAGGCTAATATGATGTCCCCTTATGCGAGACTGGCATCATTATTAAAGCCTAACAGAATGTTTTTTTTTATCGTTGTAGTGGAATAGGCGTTTGTCTTCCATCTCACCTGATGGAAAGTGTAGATGAAGACGAAGGTGGTACACGCCCATCCAAAAGAAACCTGTTCACTCTACTCCTAAAGGTTCCAAAGTTCAACACATCAGGATAAATAGTTATTCAGATGAACAATATTATTAAGAGGTGACGTTGTATGTATTATATAATGAATACATATTTCTGATTTCCTTACGTAGTCATAAAGTAACATCCTGTCAATTTCCCACTGCCGGGCTACCTTTGAAGAAACGGTTTAGAGCTAATTCCACCACGTTGCGCCAATGCGGGTTAGTGAATGTTAGTGAATTTTAACATACGTTAGTTATCTTCATTGGAATTAGACACATACATATTTCCTCACGATGTTTTCTTTCACCGCCGAGCCCGGTATGAATTAGAGACACATATCAATGGAGCTTGCCTGTTATTAACGGTTAATACACGCGTTCTAACCACTAGGCCACTAGATATACTATTGTCGTGATAACGATATATATTGAATAAAATGATATTATAACATTATTATAATGATATAATATGTAATAAATACAAACAGACTAACAGCTAATAACCCGAACCCTTAACCGAATTCCACGTACGTTGATTCTATACATAAGAGCGTAATAAACAGCGATCGCATACAAGAGATAGGTCGCACGCGAAGTCTCGCTGATCGTGACAACGGTAGTGCGCGTAGAGGTCCCTCAATGGATAAAATCCTTACCGCTTTGCTATATACATATTTAGATAGAAACAGTTAGCGCGTGCTTCCTGGACTTGATAACTTAGACCTCAACATTGAAATGTTAATTAGCTTAATACTTAACCAACTATGTTACCACCGAGTGGAAATAGACCTAGGTCAACACCTAGGCCCCACCACTTGGTGGTAGGGCTTGGTACAATACCGTCTATGTAGGTTACATCCACTAATCATACAATCTACCGCCAAACAACAATACTGACTATTCTTGTATTCCGGTTGGCAGAGTAAATGAGCCTGTGTAACTACAGGCACAAGGGACATCTTAACCAGGGCGTCCTTTATATGCTGTCTAAATAATGGGAAACATTTTTTACTATTACAGTAAGACTTTTATTTCTAAAATAGACAGCTAATTCTTATTTATTATTATTTTTTTTCACGATACTCTACTAAATTTAAGTCCGATTTGAGAAAAACTTGTTTGGAATGAATAGCTTACTCCTTGAGGTAGGCTATATATCTGAAGGCTTATGGCCTTAAAGTGTGGAGCTTTAGCCATAGACATTAACTAGCTCCAAATAGCATCTAAACTCAGCTCGAGTGAAACCGCGGAATATGACTGTAGAATTTCATATATATATATATATATATATATATATATATATATATATATATATATATATATATATATATATATATATATATATATATTTGTTTAATATTAGATTTTAAATTACACTAAAGATTAATGAACTTTACAAAACCTAAATTCGTAAGCTGGGTATCAAAAACTTCGTCCTAAATGAAAATATATAAGCCGAAATTTAAACTAAAATACATTCAATTACAAAGTACATTTTGAAACCAAACTTACAATTTACTTAAAAGATAAAAAAGTGTAGATCGTTCTGTTGCTAACACCAAATGTGTGAAAAGTTCAATCTACATCGGTTGATAACAACCAGTTCAACGTACGTACGTATAGTTGTACAGACTGACCCGAAATTGAACTGATCTTATATAAAAACTTTTAAAACCGATGATAAAATTTAAAAAAGGAACCTTTGTTTTTTTTAATAATTTCAACAATATTTCGATCAGACCAAGGACATTGATAACATTCCTAGTTATTCTTGCTTATTATTTGTTTTTAATTAAAAGTATATAAATCCAAAACGTTAAGTGAATAATTATTTATCGAGTAAGAGCTGTAAATTCCATTATTTCTTTTTATTTTGTCGGAACGTCTCGATGCCTCAGGATAATTTAAACAAATACACCGTTATTCGATACCCGGTGGTCAAAGATCAGCCCATCGCTATCTCATTACAGGCGCCGGAAGATCTTCTTTTTAGCTGTAAATCGCTTATCGACAACACACTATTAAATCAGGCCCACATATTGAATGCATAGCCTGGCCTAGCGCATACTTGCGATGGTAATCTCGCTCAAATTTACACTAACGACTGTTTCACACGGACCTAAGCTTATTAAAGAGCGATTTTATTAATTATATTTATTACTCACATTGAAAGTCTAACGAAGGTTTGAAAATGAAAAATGTTTTCGATAACAATTATATCACTGTAAAATAGATTGAGTTACTCGGTACCCGCAAAGGGTCAGTCGCAAAGGTAAACAAAAGTCACCAAGAAAGATCATAAATTCATTCTTCATTTCATGCCTATGTGTGCAAGTGCGTGAATTCGTGTTTGAGTATGTCTATACGTGTATGTGTGTACGGCTTGAATATGTAATAATGACAAAAATTCTTAATGTGATTTGGTTTAAAATTGTATTTTATTTTTGTAAATAAATAGTGCTAAATCAAAATTATTAAAAACTTATTTGGTCGTTGGTGTTTTATTGTGAAAAATGTGACTTTTATTATAAAATCACGTGATTTGTCAATAATTTTGACTATAAAAATGATACTCGTCAAAGTGGTAATAGAAGATTAATAATAATGAGACATTAATGTTTTAAATATATATAATAAAAACATCTAGATCAATGATATTTTTTTGGAAATTAAATCACATAAGTAATAGTAATAATCACACAAGAAATAGTTTTAAATCAATCACCATTAAATATTGTATATATAGTGAACGTTTTTTTTAATTGCGGCATAAGCGAATTTAAAAAAAGAACATCTGTAATCGTCGTCACACATACACGGACAAACACTCACACACATAATTTAAAAATTATCTTATCCGGGTTTATTGATAATACAATAAAATTCAAATCAAGAAGCATAAACACTAAGAGATTAATAAGTTTTATCCGTCAAATTCGCTCAGAAACATTAATTTGGGTTAAATCTTTAGTTTAACCTAGAATTTCTTGATCGAGATAAAAGCGTCAAGCTAAAATCTAGACCGTGATTATTCTAAGAGATTGCATTTACGCGTAAATAATAGACTTGATCATAGATTGTATCTAAATGTTTGTTAAGGTGCTATGTTTTGAAAGGTACAATTTATAGCAAAAATTAATTTCATTGTAATACTCGTTGTATAATTTGGTTGTTATTCAGATTATAAACACTCAGACAAAATGTTTCTTGTATTTATTACGAGTTTATCCATTATTTTTTTCATCACGGATGAAAACTTAATGGTTCTTACCCGGGTTTGAACCCGCAATATTCGGTTGAGAATCACTAGTTCTAGCCATTGAGCCATCAAATCATTATGAGTATTGTGTAATTATGTTTTCTTTACATAATATTTAAATTTGTTAATTATCAAAATGTATGCGGAACGTTATCGTCGAAACGAATACATTTATTTGCTTAAATTAACTTTAGCTAAGCAATTAACTTTAATCTAGAAAGTTATTCTATCTATTTCTCTCTGGATCGCGTTTATAATTTCGCATGTAAGACCGTTCGATGGCTCGCAGTTGACAAGCAACTGTTATTTACCGCGGCGGGAAAAGGTCTTAGTTCCTTACGAAATTCTACTTTCATTTTAAACTGGATATTTATGTTAATATTTATCATAAACGCGTGGATAATATTGAGTTAAATGTCTCGTTTTGAATTACGTCCTGATCGAGGCACCTTTGCCATTTTGAATCTAACGACACGAGCGAATCTATACGAACAAACGAAGCTTCAGGGACCGAGATTGGTTGTAAAACCCAGTTTCTATAGAATATATATAATAAATCTTGATTTTATGATTGAGTTGCAAGACAGACGGTATCCATAAAATACGTACGCAATACGGGAAGATGTTACTGTCCGGAGTCATGATGATCACGCTAGATTACGCCACCAGAAAACTAATCACGGAAAATAAATGGAGTAGAATACTTTAATGCATATAAATTGAGAGGTACAGACAAGTTTGTAAAATAAATTTATAGTAAATACGCATTTAAAAAACCTTCGCCTGGAGCTAATCTAGGCATAAAGTCATACTTAACACAAATAATTATAATCGGTACAAAACCAATGAGCAAAATTTCAACTCCGTAGGATAATACAGCTTGCAAGCTTTCTAATTCAGTTTTCAAGAATTGTCTCGAACAAACAAACGTTGCGATCTAATTAAAAACTTGTATAAAGAACAAATCCCAGTTAAAAGTTTTGATCATATTTACAATATACATATATAAAACATATATCGACATTAATTCTATGTTCGATGAAGTAAACCTTCCTAATTTTGTAAATTATAAATTAAATTGTATCTCAATAAAATATTACAAATTGATCAAAATTTTATGGTAAATACCTAAATCTTGCTTTGATTCTTGATATGAAATGAAACTATGTGGTATAGTTTTACTAAACGAAGCATGTTCAGATCGGAACATAATTAAATCTATAACATTGTTTAGAGTATAAATTATGACTCAATCAGAAATTAGAATAAAATTTGATTTTGTGAGCTTAAATAGAACGAATGATAGAGAATGTTGATCGAAAAAAACTAATTTACAAAGATTGGTTTCGGACAGCGGCCATTGTGTTCTAAGATATTAAAATTATTATTCAAAACGGTACTCAGCATTTATTACATCATCGTGATATAAAATATACATAAAAATTTAAACAACAAATTTCGCTAAACAATAATAATCGCATCCCTGTTAAAGAATCATTTCTTATACTGTTAACGGATTATGTGATATGTAGACGACATACTAACGGCAAAGATAACTTAATCGAACACTGAATTACGTCCTTATTAAGGCTGCTCTATGGAAAAGATTATTATCCCTCGGGGACGATTAAACCAGGTAAATGAGATGCGATAGCGTATAGCTGAGAGACTTTTGCGATCGTATGATGCGGTCGAGTTACGATATGTTTATATAGGCATCTGATAAATTTAAGAGGTTACGTCTGTTTTATACTCAGGCGTAGATTTTATCTAACATCTCGATTGGACTGGTTTATGTTTTATTAACTTCTGATTTGATCGGAGGAAGTTCCTTTATCGTTATGACAAATTATATCGATGACAATGAAATTTATTTTACGAGTTGCTTCTAGTCATCTTTAATACTTGATTTGTGTATGTATATATTTTATGGAATTATCTTGTTGTAATTTGATATAAGCGATTTGCTTTAAAATATACTATATTAAATTTTGCCATATGATATTTAAGTATGTTTTTTTTTAAATAATACTTGCAATGTCTCAAATTAATGAAGGAATTTCTAATATTCCTATTTACCCCTCCCTTTAAGCTTATCATTTGTGTTAGGAGTGGGGACGACGAGCCCAAGAGGTCAGGGTCGAACCTGCGACTTATTACATCGCTAGGCACGTACACCATTGCGCTATTTGACGCTTAATTTTATTACTATGGGTATTTATTATCGTGTAACTTTTTTTTTATATCATAGTTACAGAGTAACATACAGTTAATTATAAGAGTAATCACCACGAACCACGTACATCCGCTGTAAGAAATATTGAGATCTAAAATGTTATGTCACTTGTGCCTGTAGTTACACTGGCACACACCCTTAAACCGGTATATTGCTTTGCGGTATAATATCTGAGGCCGATACCCACCCAGACGAACTTGCACCAAATAACTTCTGACAATTTGATCGATGAAGGTCATGTGTACAATATACATATATTTGTTATACAGTCATAACTAAGTCTAGATATATGACGCTGAAGTCAACTCGTTAACAAATACTACATATAAGGATGTACTTGAATCATATTAATTACAATACGTAGGTTTAGTGCCAAAAAATAAAAACACAACACGAAAAAGACCTAAGTAAACCTTTCTTTTGAGTTTCTTAAGCTCTTCTTTTGTTGGACGAGTTTGAGATATTTAAAAGAATCTAAACCAGTTTTGAATAACAAAGAGTATTTTAAAACAGCATTATTCTTTACTTATTCGTTTATTAATATTTTCTATTTAATTTATATGGGAATATAACTCAAGTTTATACTCTGAAACAATCGGTCAATTGATCCACACAATTAAATATCATTAATCATTTTTTAAAGTCCAACATTAACTCCACACTATTTGTTATCGTCCGTCATTTATTTTATTTATATACAAGTGGTTCTGGCGACATATTTACTTGGTGGTAGGCCTTTGTGCAAGCCCGTCTGGGTAGGCACTACCCACTCATCAGATATTCTACCGCCAAACATCAGTACTCAGTATTGTTGTGTTCCGGTTTGAAGGGTGAGTGAGCCAGTGCAACTACAGGCACAAGGGGCCTAACATCTAAGTTCCCGAGGTTGGTGGCGCATTGGTGATGTAAGGAATGGTTAATATTTCTTACAGTGATATTGTCCATCAGGTGACCTATTTGCTCGTCCGCCTACCGATATCATAAAAAAAAATAACTATGATATAGTATTGTGCGCTTCACAAGTCACTGTGAGACGAACGTCGTTTGATTGTTTCAGTACTTTGGACTTGAGTCCTTTATTCGGATATCAATTCAATCCATACATTCCGCGAATGTAAAGCTGTAGTTTGTCTTTGATACGAACACGCCTCCATCCGCAGCCCTCATCCTAAATATTAATGAAATTCTGACCCTTTTAAATGATCAGCGGAAGCATTGGAAATACAAAAAGGATCGACCTACAGAACAAATTATTAAAACTTCTACCTCGTACCATCAGGCATCTGTTTGAGGATTGAATGATTTAAAAGTTGAGGAGATCTATTAACATGATGAATACGCGTTTGTCATTGAATCGTATGAGTTCTTAGCACTAGTTAAACAAATAGATAGCTAAAGCATTAACAGGCGAACTTATTACAAGATCTAATCGCAATGTTAAAATGTATCAGTAGAATTATTCTGTAAGAACCAACTCGATACTCACCGCAGAGTACGATCGTGGAATGTCAGGATATCATAGACCATAATAAGTATAACAGCGAAGCAAAGTATCAACATAAGTCGGTTTCAAAATTTCACGATTGAAATACTAAGAGAGCTGAGCACTGCGGTGTTCTTAAAATGATTTACGTTTTTGTTTCCAAGAAATTTCACATAATATATATTGAATTTCTTTTTCACTCAATTTCCCACAATGATACAGAATGTGAACGTAATAATTGGCCATTCAATTCATAATTGTAAAGCCGCCGCCTGAGAATTATTATATAGAAGTGCGGATTTGAAATTCGTTTAATTTAAGATATGGATCGAAATTGTTACGTCTATTAATATTTTAGTTCGTTCATTCAAGTGGAATTTAATATCCAATTCAAAACGAGGGAAGGCGATTAAAATTATAATCCTGAAATTTCTACGAAACATACGAGAATTGAAACTAGTGAACTCAATCAAAATAATAGAAAATATAGACACGCATAGCTTGTAAAAAATACAATAAAAAAGTTAGTTAATGTTAATGTACATTTTTCTACTCAAAGTAAATATACCATCACACTGTCCGACAGTATTTCATAAGAATTCGTTTCAAAGAAAATTTACTACGATCAAAATACAAAAAAATAAAAAAATACAATTGTCATCGATTCACGGACAATTTATTAGTGATATTTTATTACGATTCCACCCTATGTTTTTGAAAAATGGCCAATAAATAGCAAAGAATGAAACATTTGAAAAAAATAAAAAGCGTCAAATAATAGTAATAAAATTGGAGTGTCTGTTTGTAATATTAAAATAACCCATTTTTACTAAATGCATATGTATGTATACACGGTACATATACCAAAATAACATTTTTTACCATTTTTGCCGGTCTGTCTGTTTGTTCCGGCTAATCTCTGGAACAGCTGAATCGATTTCGACGGGACTTTCACTGGCAGATAGCAGATATAATAAGGAGTAACTTAGGCTTACATTTATTTTAGAATTATGTATAGAATAAAAATAAAATCACGCTACAATATCCAAATAACTTAAATTCAAACAACGCGCACGAAGTCACATGCACAGCTAGTAATCTATAATATATACATAGATTTGCAAAAAGTTCGCGTTTTGAATGTTGACGAAGCTGTTAATTTAACTTGGAAACTGGGAACACATAAGTAGTTAAGTATAATAATGTTGTATTACGTTGAAATATATATTAATCAAGAACTGTTTAGTGCACAACATAGCTAAGCTATTAGCAAGTCGCATGTGATACGTAAATCTAAGGTTTGTTTATCTTTATACCTTCCTCGATTCGAAAAGGTTATATAACTGTATATTTTAAGGGGCTTAAAGGCTTTTTATAATACTAACAATAATATTGCTGTATGTTAAAACATAGATTATATCAAATATATTATTTCATTACCATGTTCACAGTTACTAATTATACCAAAACAATTGTACTAAAAACATTTTAATAATCTTAACATCTTTACAATGTTATACGAAATTTTCATATATATCACAAACAATAACAGTCTTTAACGCTTTCAAAATATGACTTAATTTAGTGTGCGCATTTTAAATAAGAAAGAACGCCAAAGGCGCCGCAAATGAGTTTTTTTTATGAACGAATTATGTTTATTGTCTTACAACACTAACAATACTAGATTCATCATTACAAGCGACTTAAACTTCGTATTCAAATTCAAATGTGCGTTTAAACAAGTTATTGTCACACAAAACTGTAATGTTCTACGTGATGTTTATGTGAAATACCTTTCTATAGATCAGCTTGAGACAGAATTGTAATTCCAAATTCAAAAATTCACAAGTCGTGTTTTGACGGATCTGTGAAGAAACTGTATCTCATCGTAAATTCAAACAATTGTTCTGTTCGTTTGTTAAATCTTCGTCATTAATTTATTCGATTGACATTTTATGTGGTTGTGTTCACTTGAACGTTTCTGATGTAGAACTACCGAGGCATAATGGGTAACGCGCGAGTCTAAGATTTTTTTCAAATTTAATTCGCAATTGTAAAAAACATTACCATTATATATGTAACATGAGACTATATAATATATTATTATGTCTGACAAATTCTGTAACTTACTTGGTTACAGTAATACTTAGTATTGTTGTATTCCAGTTAGAATGGTGAGTGAGTCAGTGTAACAATAGACACAAGGGACATCGTAGCTCCCAGGATGTACAGCGCAATGGCGATGTAAGGAATGGTTAATATTTCTTACATCGCCAATATCTATTGGCGGTGGTGACCACTTACTATCAGATAGTCCATTTAACTGTATCCCTCCCTCCTCGATGAAAAAAGTATGAACATTTCGGAAGAAAGTCCCTGGGCATCATTTAATACACTTAAGAGGACGTTCCTAAATTTTGAAAAACTTATTAGAACTATAGAATAAACTATTTCAATCTATTTATTAACAAGAAATTAGGTTAAGTGTTAAATTTTCCCAAAGTCCACTTATTTAAAGAGCGACTTACACGTATTATAGTTTACTTTTGTAATTAATTTGATGACTCTATTGAGGTGAAAAACATAATAACATAACATACGAATTGAAACCAAGTCAGTAGAATGTATAACTAAATATATTACAAAATAATCTACAATTAATTACAACTACTCATTTGTAACGAGGCAATTTGATCGCTATTCCGATAGAAATAAGGAAGGGAAAAATTCCGCAGCTTTCTAACGGAGCACGTTGAGTTTAATTGTGGTGAAATTTAATAACCGCCGTGATTGCGAATAGCTCGGAGAGCTTCTTGAGAGATTCATAAAATATCAGATGTGGCAAAAGCGGGCTGGACTGATTTAAGCAGCATTTTTCACACTACGGTACAGATAAATGTATTTAATTAATATGCTACATAGTGTCGTAAATGATGACCGATAAATTGGTATCTGTAGAAGAATTTTGTGTGGATATTAATATATGACGTCACCAACATGGCGGAATGCAGTCGCCATTTTGTATTGTTTTCTAAAAGTACTTTGAAAACGACATATATATGCAAATAAATACATTTTTAAGCATGTGGTACTCGCGTTTAATTTAAATTCATTGTAGCATTGCACCTCATACAACTTTTGTAATTTTGCTTTGATATTATAAAATATAATTACTCTTAGTTGCATATTTACAACTAACTACTCTGTTAAACGGATCGATTTATTAAATTAATTTAACATAATGTTCGAAATAGTTAGATTTTCAATATAACTCATTTTGAGGCTGACTGTACAACAAGATATCAATATGTTTGTCGGGCGAAAAGTCAATAAATTGAGGCAGTAAGGAAAACATAAAGTTGCCGTATCCACCAGGGATATAAATTTAGTATATTCATGGTCTTCACTTACATTTAAGTTAATTATGGACATAAAACAATATTATAAAGTACTTTTGTGTGAAAAAAATGTACATGTAATGTAATGATGAGGACAGTAGTCGAAACAGCTGGGAACTACACAATGGATCATAGGTTAGATTCCTGCTCAGCAATGGTTCAACAATAATTGTAAATAATATCATTATTGTAACATACTGTAAATCTGGTTATTTGGAAAGAGCGACTATTTCAATTTCTTGCCGTTTCTTCTCGGTAGAGGCTGCTGAGAAAGAGCCGAGATGGCCCAGTGGTTAGAACGCGTGCATCTTAACCGATGATTTCGGGTTCAAACCCAGGCAGGCACCAGTGAATTTCCATGTGCTTAATTGGTGTTTATAATTCATCTCGTGCTCGGCGGTGAAGGAAAACTTCGTAAGGAAACCTGCATGTGTCTAATTTCAACGAAATTCTGCCACATGTGTATTCCGCCAGCCCTCATTGGAGCAGCGTGGTGGAATATGCTCCAAACCTTCTCCTCAAAGGGAGAGGAGGCCTTTAGCCCAGCAGTGGGAAAATTTACAGGCTGCTAATGCTAATGCTAAGAGGCTGCTTTAGTTGATTTGAAATATTGACAATTCAAAAATGATTTATTGTAATGTAAATACCTAATAATTATTCCAAAATATACGAACGCTTATGTCTATATGATATTTCCGTTGACAATGCTAGAATACAAATAATATTTTTAATAATAATAGTTTACAAAATGACATTTCTTTAGTTCGTCATACTTTGTAATCCATATGACTATGTTTTTATCCCAACTTTATGCCAAATGTCATTGTACCATTTAGTAGTTAACACGTTGATTTAGTGGCTAAATTTATGGCTAGAATATACCAAGGTCCTGGATACAAACAAATTGATAAAATTTGTTGTAAATTTATTATATACTCTCCATGTTTTGGAAAGTATGTATTATTCTGCACGTAAATTCCTTCCGTTCTTGTCGTATTTGCCATCATCGGATTATGAGAGTGCGGGAATACAGAGTGCACCCGTGTTTGCGCACTTTAATATAGCCTACCTTGTTGGCTGGTCTCCTTTGAAATCGGGTTTCGTGGCCGAACTCAGGTAGGATGATATTTTTCTTTTTTTTTATGTTATAGGTGGCAAACGAACAGGAGGCTCACCTGATGGAATGTGACTATCACCACCCATGGACATTTGCAGATGCGTTGCCGAAAGCTGGTTCCACAGAGTGCTTTTGTGAGGCAGAAAATTTCTTAAAAATCGCGCTATTGTGGATTTTCGGACATCTAGGTAGTGTGGGTTGGTGATATTTAATTCAATCATGAAAACAGACAGAGTTACTTTCGAATATATAATATTCTGATCCGTTTGATAAACATTTAACATATGTATAAGCTTGTGCTCTAACAAATGTGTAATAAGTTAAACGCATTACAATCTTTATTACTGTAGTTAAGTAAGAGTATCTTAAATATCGATCGTATTCCACCACAGATTATTAAAATCGGAATTAATTACGACCGGAGTCGCGAAACTGTTAAGCTTAAGTAAAGATATAATTTGCAGTATGAATATTAAAATCTTATTTCTTGTATCGAATATTTACATAACGATAACGTTGTTTTGATCAATAAAATAATTTAATTTAATTATGTGGGCACACAATGTATCAAGCCCTTATATTTATGTAATCAATCAATAATAATATATTAATACAATTGACTGATTGTTATTATAACAAAAACACATTTTCAATCAATTAAATATATTTTTTTATAAATAATGCCTTCGTTCATTTATTTGTCGTTTAGTGTTTTAGTGTTTATTTTATATTTAAAAACAATATATATATTTATTTATAGTCTACCTTTGGGTAACTAACTTCGTGAAACCGTAAAAGTATATACAGTTACTTTTTTATAATATTAAAAATATCTGGGCAATGAGCCGTAATGGCCCAGTGGAATCTTAATCTAGGATTCTAAATTCAAACCCAAGGCAAGCACCACTGAATTTATGTGTATTTGTATTATAAATTTCGTGCTTGGCGATGAAGAAAAACATCGCGGGTAATCCTGCACATGGTGAATGAGAATCTGCCACGAATAGCTACCAGCCCGCATAGAAACAGCGTCGAGAAGTAAGATCAATCTTCAAAAGGGAAAGGAGGATTATGCTCAGAAGGGTGACGTTTGAACATTTTCATGAACTATTGAAACAGTTATTTTAAATCGAATTTAAATTCTTGCACGTTTTAAAACAACACGCAGACAAAAATTTACATAGCTAAATAACATTTAGTACCTGCTACTGACATTACACGTCAGATATTCAAGATTTTAGCGCGCTAATGGGATCTGTCTGTTATACAATCATAAAACCATAAAAAGTGTTATCTTCAACCCTATGGGGAAAAAATACCCCTTTGTCTAAAGGGCCGCGTATTAACACATTCGGTTATGGGTTAGATACAATGGGGTCTACAAGTGTTGAGGATGGCTTTAAACATTTTTTTTTTTTGTTTTGAATCTAAACCTTTTTCAACCTTTTTTTTATTGTCTAAAAATCTGTCTTCACCTTACCAGCCAAGTACATGACAGTGTCTAGTTTCGTTAGTGGAGACAAGTGCAAGTCGCGTCTCTCATTTTGACTCCAATATCATATCAAAGTTTTTTTTATACTTAGGCATCGAAAGAAATTATTTTTAATACTTCTATTGTCAGTGTTCATAGACCGAGACCACTTACCATTGCTCCTTTGCACGACTTACTTTGAACAGTAAATAAAAAAAAAAACAAAGAGCTATTAAAGTTTTGATACCACGATGTCATTATCAAATATTACACAGTATATTTATTTAAAATAAAATTTGTTTAAATAATAAATTAAGTTACATATATTTATTAACATTTAGTTAAGTAAATTACTTCAGTACCTAATAAAATGAATAAAACTACTTTGATTAATCTTTAGGATTAATCACCGATCAATAAACATTTACAGACGATGGCTGACAGAATATAGATCGTTGAGTATTTTAAATATTTTAAAAACATAGATATTGCGTCAAGTAAGATAGGAACATCTCTTATAAGGACCTTTTTTATAGCTTTTCGTGCACGAAATTACATTCCTAGCCGTACCCCCGGGCAGGATTGCAGGTTGGACGAAGTAATTCGAAAAAAAACACCTAAGCAGGTATCCACACAAAAGTTCTGTATGACCGTAACGAACGCTTCAAAAGGTTTTTTTACGTTCAATCTATGCGAAATTGTACAAAAATAAAATTGAATGACGAACATTTTACACTTTAAATATTTGTTTCTTTTTTATTATAATATTTTTAACGTGCAATTTTAAAATATAAATATTAATAACTAATAAAATAAATGAAAAGTTATTTAATTAACTCATTATTATTGATATAGACATATATGCTGGATCTCATGTAAAATTTAACCAAGTCCAAACAGCAACAAGTATTGAGCGACTTGCCGGTTCCTTTCGATAGAACCTTTATTCTAATCGTAAGTTCAATACTTAACAATTCAAGTGTTTGTTAAAGTCATATATAATATTTTGATACGATCGCTGACTATGTTAACAATATTCGTTTCCATAATTACGAAACATCTAAAGCACACACACTGTTTAAAATTTAAACGACTTGTAATATTTAATAAAAATTGTAAGCTAAGCTTGAAGCATCAATACAAAAAGACCACACGAAATATTATTATTATTACTCCCGGTCAAAACACTATCCGTCACACACGTCCTAAGAAAATGGAATAGCTTGACGATTTTATAATAATAGCTACACAAAAAATCCTCTACTATACCTCGGCCCGCCCCCAACCATACTTTTATTATGACTTTGTCAATTCTTACACGATAATAAACTCTATTTCGTAAAATATAAGGTCTGTTTTAGGTTGTAATAATTACTAGAAGACAAAGGTAATATGTAGGCTTCATCAATTATCTGGAGTCCGAGTTAATTAGTTTTATAGGTCGGTGGATTTAATAGCAAAGTAGGGATGCGTCTCTGGGTAAGATTTTTTAATCGACTTTTTTCCGGTTTTTTTTAAAGCACATCACGTTTGTTCGTATAATATAAAAGATAGCCATTTTATATTTAGTTTAAATATTTACAATATATAAATTTAAATAAAAAAAAAACACGGAAATCGTAACTAAAAAAAAAACACAATGAATTATTTGGGAGATATTTAGTGTTTCGAATTATTTAAGGTGACGTTCGATTTTTGAATTTATAATATCATATCATAAAAATGAAACATGTAGTCTAGTAGTCTATAACGAAATACAATTTTTCATAATCACGAAGAAAACATTCCAAGTAGAGGCCTTTGCCCATTTATAAGGTATTAAATTAAGAAACTAAAAATACCACTTACACGTGCTTAACTAACTTTAACGATCTCTTTAAATAGAGTAGACAAATAACATCTACGTTTTATCGATTTCGATGAAGAACGACGAAAAATATACAACAATACGTCGGTTTAAAAGCGAACTTTTTGCGTGAGTATCATCGGACGGTCCATTTTATAACTTTATTACACGTAATACGCAGTTTCTTTGCATCGCCTACGATCATTAACATTAATAAAACTATTTACATTGTGCAGTTAAAGTTATTTTTATTATCTTGAGGCTATCGTTCTATCGGCTATCGGTATTTTTTTATGTGCGAATTGCAATGATAGCACCGTTGAAGCAATTTCTTTTTAAATTTAGTATTAATATTATTCGAATTTAATTATAGTTTATTTGGTGGTAAGGCTGTATGCAAGCTCGTCTGGATTGGTTAATCCACTCAGGTATTCTACCGCTAAACAGTAAAACCTTGTATTGCTGTGTTCCGGTTTAAAGGGGAGTGAGCTAGTATAACTACGAGTACAAGGGACATAGCATATTAGTTAAACATTCAACACGCTCAAATTGTCACATTTTATTAATACACTGTCTTTATCAATTATATCGGGGTTTAAGACTTAGGGTAGTTATTGAATTGTTTATAATAAAATCATGCCTTAATAGCTATGAAATTAGAATGTTCGTAAAATAATTTATACGCTTTTAGTTTTTATTTTGAAGTTATTTTTATCTGTGAATGATGATTCTCATCTTCTTAAACTAAGAAATTATTTTCTAGACTGTATAAAACCTAAAAGTTCTATATTTAGGTAGTTAAGTCATTTATTGTTCAAGTGATTGAAAATCTCTTTCGTTTGTAAGATGTGAACAATTTGATTTCGTATAAAGAGCGTATAGACATTTATTGCCCCGAAAAAAAAAAATTTTTTTCTTTAAATTCCCTAAAAGTATCCGACGGTTTCCTTTACGATATACATAGCATTCGTTTCTATACGAAACCGTGTTATTATTTTGATGGAAGTACTGTCAAATGATAGGGACATTTCGAGAAAAAAATAAGGGCGTCTGGCGCCACGACCGTACCTGACACAGCGGTTCCCAAACTCCACGGGTTCTTGTCATCGTTAAGAAGTCACACGACTATTACATTCATTGAAATTATACTGTAATCGTAATCTCGTGTAATAACTATGATTTAATTGCTCAATTATATAACTTAGAAATTAAATAATCATAGTTATAGAGACAAGACTGATGTTTGCTAACATTATTTTTTTCATGGTTACAACAGTGCCCTTTTCAATGTACGAACTTTCCTATTTACCGATTCAATTAAAAATTAAACTTCTGCAAGACTTGGAAATAAATTGCCGAAGCATACAATGGTTATCTAATTCGTCAAGACTCAAGCGATTTGTCAAACGGTCAATTTACCATCGATCTGTACATTATACGACATCTCGAAAGTTTTACAACCTCTGTCCTTACCTGTGTATTTGGTACCCGAAATAATTGCCGTTATTACCGTCCAAGCCGGCAGGTATGAACGTGGTCATTGTTCCCAAACCTTTGTGATCTAGTCCACACTTTTGTTCAAGTTAGAAAAAAGTATATATATTTATTACCAATAACTTTACGTCCAGATTAAATAAATTCAAAACTAGATTATATTATGTGAATTTAACCATAATAAACAATAAAACAAATATATTGAACCAATGGTTCCTCGCCTATTAAGAACAAAATTTGTATCTCTGAACTGGTAGTTGGCAGATATCTATGGTACGCTTTTATGTAGTTTCACGGATTCACCAAGTACATGCTGAATTATAAACAGTTCAGGTTATGAAACTCAGTGGATCCACGTGTGATCTACTGAACCATTTCGACTTTAATAAGTTTAATTATATAATTTCCTATATTACTAATATCTCACTTAAAAAAAACATAACACTTATGAAAAGTATACACATTTTTTTATATATATTATGACAACAAAATAATGCCTTATTTTTAAACGTATGTATATTTAAATTACGAATACGTGAAGTATTTCTATTATCGATAGAATCGTTTGTCATGATAAATAATTTAAGAAAAAAAAACAAATATCATAAAAAAAAATACATTTAAATAAAGAACATCGGAAATATTAGATAGTGCATGCTATTATTATAAACGTAAAAACAACAATATTTTAAAATGTATTCAATTTTTGACCTTCATACCTTTAATTAAGGCACCTATTCGCTTGCAGTCTGCACTCGTTAGTGTTGCCTATGCGTGACACGTCATACATAGATCATCTTGAAACTTAACGCTTTAATAATAGGAGACTGGAACTTACCTGTGGACAAGAGGAATAGAAATAATTGTTAAATTATATATTGTAAGATGAAATAATTCACATATAATATTATATATCTTCATAATAAATGTAAATCTATTCATAAATTCAAGTTAAATTACATTATATTTGATACATCGATGGAGGACTGAATTATCCAATAGGCAGTCTTAGCAAATGCCTAGCTCCTAGGCCGACCAAAACTTGAGAAATAAGTTTTTAATATTAATTCCTAATTATATTTCTTTTAGGATAAACAGGTCTCCTAATTGCATGTTGGCTTTATGTTAAAAGCAATCGGAATTAAAAACAATCGTAATTATAAATAATATTGCGTTAGGTAGATTGCTATGTATGTTTTAGGAAGTTAGTCAGGGGAAAGATGTACCGAGACTCGCTTTGCCTAGAGGGCTATATGTTTAATTATTATCGATGCATTATTTTTAAAATATTTAAAATAAAATTTTATTGGTCTAGTGATAATGACGTGAATTTAGTTTTCATGGGATTGGTTTAATATCATCTCGTGTCCGACACTGAAAGAAAACATGATATAATATTTATTTGAATAATGAAACATCTTTAATGATCTGGTTGAGAAGAGAAAAATATTTTGCAGTGGAACACAAAAACAGTTTCTATGTTTATCTACTATAAAATCTTATTAAAAAGTTAAAGTAAGCCTGTATATGATTGCTCTAATGCGGAATGTTTGGTACACTTTGCCTTTTAGAAATTTAAAGGTCTTAAAAAAATATCTATAAATAAGGCATATTACTCGATAAAAGATTACAGCAACGATAAAAAAGCGTGGAATTAGTATTTATTGATTTCTAGACATAATTATTAAATTTGTACTTTACTGCCATAATTAGCAATTAAAATACTTGAAAAGAGTTTTTTAAGTTACTAAGTTTCTAGCCCAGAAAATTCAGTGCTTCTCCGGATTTGAACTCATATTCTTTGATCAAAGTGCACATATTCTAATGACAAGGCGATTGGCTTGTAAGTTTATTATTAATAATTTTACGTTTCTCATAATGACATTGCCAAAACAAATAATTAGTGTGGGCGGATAGGCGAGTTTCTATATAGAGCTTAGAAGTCTAGAGCTCGTATCAAACTATTAATAATAAAATACAATTCAATGCTGACATAAATCGGAATTATTTTTCGCTCAGCCATAAACGGTGTATTTGTTTGAAGTTAAAATTCCTTTTGGTATTAAAACTCCATTAGCGACTGTTAAACTTATCAACCGATTATCGACTCTAATCGTGTTAAGATAACGGCTGTTTTGAACTAACGACGTTTTTATTATTCTTGTAAGTTGAATGTTTTATAATTACTTAATGAACAAATAAAATATTAAAACGTTTTCGAACCTGAAGCTACGCTTCTGTACATTGAATATAACGCTTTGACATGACGATTCAAAAGTGCTCTTATGAGCATTTAAATAAAGAATATTTTTATTTAATTTTTTTGTTAATTTTAATTGGTTATTACTTGAAAAAGAATCTAACGTGAAACATAAGTTTATGTTAGACATTAATAGAATTTATCAAAATTTGGGACTCTTAACACTCCCAAGACGACTAAAGAAGCCCTAGTACAACGGAATATATACTAAAATACCCGCGGTAAGCTTTCGGTATCGCATGCTACCGTTACCACGTTAGATTTTATGCAGTTTCACGCATTCAACATGACAACAAAATATTGCCTTATTTTAAAACGTATATTTAAATTACGAATATGTCACGTATTTCTATAATCGATTGAATCATTTGTCATGATAACTAATTAAAAAAAAAAAACAAATATTATAAAAAAATACATTTAAATAAAGAACATCGGAAATAATAGATAGTGCATCCTATTATTATAAACGTAAAAACAACAATACAATATTTATAAAATAATCCTAAACTAAGTACAATATTTCCAATTGATGAATTCGAATATTATAATATGGCAATAAAAGATAAAATAAATAATAAAAAAGTGCGGAATTTGCATGTAATTTAACTGTCGGAAGATATAACTTAAAAATTTTAATTGTAGGATCCTTTTTTATGGTCTTAGGCGGATGAGGAAATGTTTTCTGAAGTGGTCACTGGCCATAGATTTTAGCGTTATATGAACCATTTCTTACATAACCAATGCACCACAAATATTGGGAGCTAAGACGTTATGTCCCTTATGCCTATAGTTATACTGACTAACTCATCACACCACAATATTCATTATTACTACTACTAGTATTTAAAACGGGATATTTACCATGTTTTTAATTTTTATTTGTTGGAGCTCGATATTTCGACATTATCTACGAATGTCTCGTTCACGAGACTCCGTTTTAAATACTTGTAGTAATAAAATTAAACATGTTAATTTAAAATCTTTCATTATTACTGCTTGTCGGTAGAGTATATGATGATTGGGTGGTACCTACTCTTGCACAAAGTCCTACCACCATTTAATCCATCGTGCTAATAGTAAATTCTACTTCTTAAGTCTTATAAATCGCGTGTGCCGTGTATTCATTTGTTTTGAGACATGTCAAATATTATATTGCAATTATTAACTTCTTTCGCACTTTTTTTCTTAAAAACAAGAAAAAAAAAACCGACAAAAAATCTGTGTAACTACTTTAGAAATACCACATAAAATTATTGTGTATTATTTGAAATACACCTGTCCGCGTTCAATACACGATCTATAGATCTGTGCATGTGTGGATTTAAGTATGTATCATATTTATTACAAAATAGGCCTTATTTCTAGAGTGATAAGGATATTAATGTATATGTTCTCTTTCGTACCAAGGTTACACAAAGCAAGGCGATTCGTACCTGCCAATTACACAATTCATTTATAATTGACGTACGTATAACATTTGATATTGAGTCTTGTTTAATACATACGATACGACCGAACGATTATATAACGATTAGCATATTTTGTTTCATGTGAACAGAGCCGCATTTAGGGGAATCCGGGGTTATAGCGTCGAGGCCTCCACAAGAGAGGGGCCCCACAATACAGACTTTTAAAAATCATTACAATTTCGACAAATAAACAACTTAAATATAATATTAATGTAGATTAAAATATAAGTAAAATTATTATATCTGTGCAATTGTTGATTGCAATAATTATTTATTTTATTTGGAAAATAATTGGGGGCCTCCAGATCTCGGACCCCACTATAATTAAAATCGATGTTTCACACCTGCCGGGCAAATTTGACGAACTATTTGAAACAGCAACGGGTGGTTTTATATTTTTGTTAGCACGTAAAGCTGTTGGTCATGAGTCCGATCTCTCCCGTCGTGTCGGATTGTCCCTTCGGAAAATGCGTGCGGAAAGGTGTTTTCTATCATATCTCTTACACAGTTGGCTAATCTTTGAAGTTGACAGCCAGGACATAAATGTTTCCAGCTAAACTAGATATTATTATTTTGGAGTTCTGGATGGAGTCACTAAAATTATGGTTCTGAAAGCAATGCAATTCTTATGTTCTGGTTAGTAAAGTGTCCGTGTACCTGACTTGCCAAGGATGAGGGCGTGTTGGCAAATATAAATATTAATATTCCTGTCAGTGCCAATGTGGGTGACGAACTATCATAGACAACTGTAAATTTTCCAGTCAGTCTACCCAATTTAAAATAAATAAATATTGTCACTATAGATCACGTCAATATTGATCTCATTTAAGACGAAAATATGACAATTATGCAAAACGTCCACAAAATCAATCGCCAACGAAATTACTTATCACAGACTATAAAGTTAATGTCTTAAGGAATGGAATAATCTTATCTATAAAATGAAACCTGTCTAAAAGTCATTTAAAATATTCTATCACGTATCAATTTTTTTTTTAAATAGTGTTATTATGAATTAGTTCGACGTTGTTTATAAAATAATAATACTAATTAGTTATTATATTTAAAATTTATAAACAATTGCAACACTAGAATATAATACCCTTTTTGATTGGTTACTTTTCCGAATTGTTAGTTTCTAATTTTACTACCAATAAGTATGTAACGTAATGAATACTTCTACAATGAATTGCATTTTAATTATCTAATAAATATAAACGGTAAGCCACATCTTATATTTGCGTATTTATTGAAGGGTTCTTTGGACGAAAAGAGGATAAAATTTCAAGTTTATTAATATTATTAAATACTGGTGTGATAAAATATTATAAATTAATATACTGGCAACATAAGATTAAGATGTATCTAAATTAAAAATGTTTCGAATTATTTCGAATTTTAAAATATTATCGTTGTACGTATTACATAAAAACAAAAATGCTTTTTAAATAAAGAACTTTAAACAGATAAATTTAATTTAAACTATATAAATTTACTTAATATTCCTTAAATAGATCGTGTATTAAATTTTTAATTATTCATTTATATTCTCGTAAGATGAAGTCGGATCGAGCGCTGTTGTTGAAGCCTTACCCTTAAACAATATCGTGACCTCGGCCGTCCGTCAATCAGACAGGCATTCTACAACTATATTGATACAGAACTGACACAGAACGAAACCACACGTGGAAGGGGCGTAAGCACATTCTTAAAAGGATACTTTAAATTACAGTTTTTCGCTAAAGTTCAAGATTTTTTTCATATCTGAAACACAATTTTCGATAAGAACTAAAGCGCTGATTTTTACTAAATTGATTGATGTAAAAACGATGATTTTTACTAAAAAATCATCGTTTTTACATTTAGCGCTAGATTAGAAATCAAAACGCTGAAAGTTTTAACAGTTTATATAAGTAAAACGTTTCAAGTTTTAGTTCAGAATGCAATAATTGAAGTTGTATTCTTATGGCGTATTTAAGTGTCAAGTCGATTGAAATAGACAACTTCACAATATTTATAATAAATTACAAATTTTGAATATTTGAATTTGTTAGTGGGTGTTAAAGCAGTGGAGAAAAAAGATAATATTATATTTATCATTATAATTATTATTATTTTATTGTTATTAATTATCTTCATGTAATTGAAAACTATTTTAATAACATCGAAGAAGAAGAACTTGTCAGTCGCGACTTAAATACCTTTTTTTTAAATTAGCTTAACGTAAAATTGATAGTATTTCTAAATTTTTTTAAATTGTTCTATGCCCCTGTTAACACGGCATTTATGTTAAAATACTGGTTTGTGTGCAACTTGGTAGCTAATAGACAGATTAATGGATGCAATTGCAAGCTTGTGGACAAAATAAAACGAAGTTTTAGAAACACTGTCGAGTAGCTAATGGTTTGTTTTTTTGATATTGTGAAGAATATGTTGCATTCATTTAGATGTATCTTGTCCGTCTGTGTTGCTTTGCATAGCTTTTAAATTGAATAACGACTTCTGAAAGTAAACCTATAATTCCTCACGTGATGACATTTAAGATTAACATGTTTTTTAACTATAAAGAGAAGACATTAATTTATTTCAACTAGTTGAAACCCGCGACTTCAATTTATAAAACTTTACACATAACCCTTTACCCCCATTTAATCGCAAACAGACATTGATTGATTTCAAATACAAATTTTCAGCCCCCATTTCACACCTTTAAAGGATGATTTCTGTAAAAATCTTATCTAGACACGCGATAGCGTGTCAGCCAAGTTCTAGTAACAGAACTGGCGAGTAGCACCGTGTGTAATATTACACGAATTATTTGGAGCCACTTTTGACCTCCTCATAACTCAAAAACTATTTGACATAAATGTGTCAAATTTGGCTCATATATTGACTCGCGAGATACATATGTGTTCCAAATTTCATAAACGCATCTCAAATAGTTATTGAGATATTAACGTCTAAAAATCGTCATTTTTATCACTGACTGACCTATAGATCAAAACTATAACCTACTTCCAGGTGACCTAGAAAGTTGAAATTTGGCATGCAGGTAGATAATTAGGCCAATATAAAGGAAAAAATCTGAAACTGGTAATTTTTTATCATTTTCAGATTTTATTATAATTTTTCATTTTATCTGGGTCTATTAGGAACACTTATATATACTTAGTTCCTGTAATAACTGTATAATGTAATAAAAAAAATGATGTAAGAACCAGCATTCAAAACTTATGACAGCCGGTCTTTATGTGGATTTTAAGGTCTTCACGTGAATATATAACTAGCCAAGTCAACCTTAGGCAACAATATTATCCCAAGTTATAAGAAGAAATGATATTTTATGTAGTTATAAATAAATTTCAGAAAAGACTATTTTTTAACTTGGCACAAATTTAGATCTCACTTCTTTTGTCGTTGAAGACAACAACCAAGGTATATATCATAATATTTAACTTGGCTCTCATTTTTACATTTATGTTTTTGATGGGATATATATACTTCTTTGGGACTCAAACTATCTCGATACCAAATTTCATCTAAATCGGTTCAGCGATTTCAGCGTTATGATGTAACAGAAATAGTTACTTTCGCATTTATAATATTAGTAGGTATAAATAGTAGCTTGCTATTTCAGATCCAACCCGAGATCAATACAACCCGAGTTGTCCAATACAGAGTAAGAATATTTTATGTATATATTTTAATATTCAAAGAAGACGAGAACTTCGAGCAGAATATCTGAGGCCAATTCTCATGTAAGATTATCAACTGTTTTGACTTACGGCATATATTATTCTCAGATTACATTAGTCTGTAGTTATGACTATATGGAACTGAATGATTATTGTTTTTTTGTTTGTTGTGGACTTTACATTTATTCTAGAAATAGATAACGGTGTTGGTTATTGTACAATTTGAACGTGTACTGTTTTAATTAACTAACTTTAAGAACTTGTTGCTCTCTAAATAAGATCATGAATGTATATTAAATCAATTAATTAATACATAATTAATATAAAAATCACATACGCGGATATACATTTAAACAACAAGTGCAAACAATTATTTACACCGTCAAACTAATTATAAGATCAAATTAGTTACGACAATTGTGCTTATACCGCACAAAAAAAAAACAATCTATAATATTTTTTTTTTTATTCAATATTAAATCTACCGTTAACATAACCAAGAAAGACATTACGTTCTAAAGTGCATAGGTTTCGTTGAACTGTGATGAATGTTATTTTATTGCCTGTAATTTGACTGACATATAACTGGCATACTCATTTCATCTTGCACCTTAATATCGAAATGAAGCAATATTGCCGTTTGTCGTTTTTATAACTAGTAATAAGAAGCCAGCAGTAAATTGCCTTTTAAATAGATGAGCGTTTCCCATCGTTATCTAGAAAACAAGGAACATAATCAAAATTAAATGATCCTTAAAGTTAAACTTCCTTTATACTTAGCGTAAGCTTCCTGTGTTATCTTGTACAAATATAACAGTTATTAACGAAAGGTATGCTCTCTTTATACATTCGTGTAGAAGGGAATTTCGAGCACGTTCTATTTTCAAAAATAATTCAATGAAAAGTAATAAAAAAGTTTTTATGCGCATCGAGACTGCATTTTAGTGATAGACGACAAATTATCCCCCGAGAAGTAGTGATTCGATATTTAAAAAAAAAAACTTTGTTATTATTATTTATAAAAAAAAAAAATTAAGGCCAAGGAAAAATAAACATATATATAATAAAATTACATTTACATTTGCAATAATTACAAGTTATATGTTGTTTAGCATTAAAATTTATCTCGGCGTAATCGCATTTGATAATTTCAACATAAGCATAGAAGATTTCACGACGCACATAAAATTATACACCTTTATATATATATATATATATATATATATATATATATTTATTTATATATATATATATATATATATATATATATATATATATATATATATATATATATATATATATATATATATATATATATATATATATATAAATAAATATAAATAAAAGTAATAAAAAAGTTTTTATGCGCATCGAGACTGCATTTTAGTGATAGACGACAAATTATCCCCCGAGAAGTAGTGATTCGATATTTAAAAAAAAAAACTTTGTTATTATTATTTATAAAAAAAAAAAATTAAGGCCAAGGAAAAATAAACATATATATAATAAAATTACATTTACATTTGCAATAATTACAAGTTATATGTTGTTTAGCATTAAAATTTATCTCGGCGTAATCGCATTTGATAATTTCAACATAAGCATAGAAGATTTCACGACGCACATAAAATTATACACCTATATATATATATATATATATATATATATATATATATTTATTTATATATATATATATATATATATATATATATATATATATATATATATATATATATATATATAAATCTTCTGTGCGTTTGTATGTAAATAAACTCCTCTTAAACAGCTAGAGTGACTTAGTTATTTAAATTTGGCTATTTTATTTTAAGTTCGTTTCTATTTTTTTTTAGTAGGAACGTCAGTTTTGTATGTATGAAATTAACTTGACATATTTACTTAAATTGTTTAACGGACCTTTCTTATATATAAAATCATCTTTTTATTATTAAATGTTACATATTAAAACATTTAACTTATTTCCGCCAAAGTGTATTATATTATTATATATTTGTAAAAATGACTAACTGTCTTTCTGTCTAAGCAATTATTAAATATCAATTTGCTAGTTATGTATGACAAAGAACATAGAACGAGAAGAACGTATCGCTCAACTATTAGTTCAGTCATTCACCGTTATGGTCTGTCATTCATTTAGTTTTTTTATAAGTGACATTTACATTATGAACGAAGTCAGAGCTTACATAAAAACTCCCCTTTCCTTGAAACTGCTTGTTTAAGCTGTTTTATCTTAATTCACTGTGGATTTACTTCTACGCCCACAGCTACTGGCTTCGAATAGACTAACCAGGGTTTAACAAAACGCGGTACATTTTATTACTAATCGGTGAAGATTGAAACAAAACTAGCGAATTAGTAGATTGTTTCCAGTTTTTTGTGCAAGACAATCTGTCAATACTTAATAATAGCTACTATTTAGTATTAGACACAAACAAAATAAAAAATAAAAATATTACAAATTAAAGATTACACGACACGGATAACATGTCTATAAAGATACAAGTAAAACAATAAAAAAACAAACCTAGTATTATCTTGTTCCGGTTTAAAACAACAACTAAGAGGGAAAAACATCTTAGCTCCCTAGGTTGGTGGTGCATTGGCGATGTAAGTAATGGTTAATATTTCATCCAATCTCTATGGGCAGTGATCAGCACATACGATCAGGTAGCTTATATGGGCATATTATATAGCCTATAAATATAAAAAAAAACTTTATTGTGATACCAAAAAAAATCCTGAAATCCACTTATAATATTGTCTTCCCAGCCGCCTAAACACTTGCAGAACTTTGCCTTCAAATGTAAATAGCAGTTATCTCTTGAATACTGACCCTTATTCCAATAGGGATAAAATCCACGAGATCAAACAGATAAGATACGATAAAACAACTTGTACAATAATTTAGATTATTATGTCAATAGTCGTGCGTGAAGTGATTCGAGAGTGAGTCTGTGTTTTTAGCGATTATTATGAAATTGTTGTAATAAATGAGTTGAGAAAAAAATCATACGAACGAGGGATTATTTTCACCTTTTAGTTATAATAAAGAAAATGATGCGGTATCATCGCCGAGACAAAATTACTTAACTATAGTCTGATAACAGAATAGGTTACGTTTATTACTTATTACTATGGCAATTAAGAAAGTAACTATTCGCAATCTTAGCGAGATAATATACCATGTAATTGCCTCGTTGCCAGTCTAGTTTGTATGGTACAGATCCTGAAGTCCTCGATTTAAATCACACGTCGAGCCAGTGAAAAAATATTAAATTTTTCTGCCAAGTAATTCTCAGAATCGGCAGGGAATTTAACACTGCAATGCATCAGAAAGTACAGTTGTGCAACATAACATTTGCTTAAATTAAGCCTGAATAAAATAAACGCCAGATTACATTTGAGGTATATATATGTCTGTATGAAGAGTATCCAAATGAAAATAATTATTTGTTTCCAAAAAGTTTCTTTCCAAAAAGGTTTTTAGTTGGTATTATGTTCTAGTTCAATAAACGTGACAAGGGAAGTCATGAACTGTGTGTAGTTGTATCACACTAACTGCACATTCTACTTATCCTTCAATCGAATCATCTATAAACATCGGACGGAACGTCGTCTGTGCGTGTGTAATTTATTTTAATTAAAAACAATTCGACGTGGGCGCATGATTGAGGGGATGGAAAAAGATGGATCTAACTTAACGAGGATGGAACTAGGACCTTAGATTACATTTCTAAGAAAAAGGAGCCTTTCTCATTTATTTATTTAATAATTCACTACGTAGGTTGAAATGCGGTTTGTCTATTTAGTAAACAATTACAAACCGCATACAATGTATGTTAGAACTTTAATAAAACATCTTAAAACAATAATGTCTTAAGTCAAAAGAACAATTTATTAAAAAAGATGATTTTTTTATCTAGATAATTTAGCTGTTTGATAATGTAAATAGTGAATTAAAAATAATAATTGATTTTAAATTAAACCTTAAAATAAAAATCGTTTTTTTTATAATTTAAATCTGTTACGGAGTCAAAGGTATAAATCAAAAATTCTTAAATTGAAATCAATTTATTTTTAATTGATTTACAAAATGATCGCAAGACGATATGCATAAACGTCTAGTATGTGCAAACATTCTCACGTCCAAAATGAACAGACTAGCAGAAAATCTACCTACAAACAGAAATGATATTTCATTCGCATATCCTTAGGGGCAGTGAGCGTACAACAAAAAGTCGAAAGACAAAACTGGCAGACAGTAAAAGCTATATTTATGATTTCACACTATCGCACGCCGTCATCGCTGTTCAAACGCCGCGGAGAGAAAAATGGACGCGACCAACTTCGAACGCTGTTTACATGGATAAATAAAATCTGCATATCTTTTACTGAAATAAAGTTGCATTATACGTTAAGTTTACAAATAAATATTATATATCAAAAAAATAAAATTTATAATGATTTATAAAAAATCGAATCAGATAAGCGTAATAAAACTTTATTGCCACCGTATTCAAAAACGTCAGCTCGGGTCAAATGTTATCTAAAGAAATGAAAATTCAAACTCTGTTTGCATCAGTGAAAAATCAGCATAACTCTCCATTTCACGACGTGTATTTGCATAAACAAATGCCTTCTCCATCTGCGAGCGGTGCAAGGCTTAGATTAGCATAGACAGCGTAGGCTTGGCCTTAGCTAGACCGCGGTCAGAGTGTACGCGATGCCAAGCGCAAATACACAGGCAGTTGAAATCCTTATAGTTTATTCAGTATAGTTATAATTGATATTAATCTCATGTCATCATTTATGACGCTATAGAGTAAACGCTAACGTTTATTTATGAATCATTGTTATATGTAAACATTATTAATTAAATTATTTAAAAACAATACATTTCTCTTTTACAAAACGCTTGCTTTAATTAATTATCATTATTATTAGTCGTGGGTTGGGCATAGCAAAACTGTAGTTTTTATATAATCTGTTTAAATTGAATGATTTTTTAACGAAAGTAAACTTACATACTAAAATCCTTAAATTTTTTTTTTTAATGTATTAAATTTTTCGTAAGAGCGTATTTGAATGAATTCATTATAGTGTTCTAATTGTTGATATAATCTATATTAGATAGATAAGTTTAAAACAATTTAAATAAAAAAAATATTTATTAAATATAGAGCATTAAAACTTGCTTTAATATTCAACGCATTGAACTCAATTTACAAGAATATATCATCGCATATTTTATATTTTGTTCTTACAACTGAAGCCCCAGCCTTATGACTGGCATACGTTACTATTGGATCCCGTCTAACAATATAAAAGTGAACGTTTTGTTTGTTCGTTTCTAGTCATAGCACCGGAACGGGTCTCTATAAATCTTTGAAATGTATTCCATAGCATTTTATTTATTCATCCGCTGCGAAAACAAAATACTGAAACCGCAATGTATTGTGTCTGACACATTTTTTTTTTGCTTGACTTCGTATAAACGATGTTAGATAACATATGCTATGTTATCTGTTAGTTATATGGTTGTCTTTTAATAGAAATGATTGTGATGCTTTTTTGTTTTTTTATTCCGATTGCAATTATTCGAAATTTAAAATTGGAATTCGAATATTTTTACAATTAATATCACTAATCTCCCGACTGCCCCGTCAACAACATTTGACCGAATTTCGGTCAATTATAAATACCAACAATCCGCGCAACAAGAATTGCTCTAGTGTGTTTTCTGTTTACAGATATTATAAATCAAGCACTTACTTTATACTATTAGAACTGCTACTATATTTATTTGATAATAACAAAAGCTTTTTTTTATGTAGCCGGTATTCTTATCCAAGACTTCGGAAGCATAGCGATACAAGTGATTTTTATGTACAGGAACAACGTTAAAAAACAATCTTTAAAAAATCGCGTTTCATATATGTGTGTGTTTGTGTGTATTAAACTTGACTTAAGCAAATCCGAAGCGTAGGCAACGGTGTATTGACTATTATGTCTCAATTCCTCAAGCTAATGATGCCGAATGGACCATTGAATTTCCATCTAGGCTCTAATCACCCTTTAATGGGACCTTCAGAATTGATGCTGAGTTCAGACCGCTTTTACGCGATTTAATGCTCCAGGAAGCGAGACCTGCTATTTTTATTATCGAGATTAAATTAACTGATTGAGATATCTAAAGACATTCATAAACTATTTCTCGTTTATTATATCGTTTTACAATACTATCTAGTATGAACCCTGCTTTAGATAATTTCATAAAAAAATAGTTGCTATATTTTATTGTTATGAATTGGAACCAACCTGTATACTGTGTTCGTAAGAGCATGAAAACTTATTTTTTTATAAATAAGAATAACGGTATTTAAGTGCAAAAATAAATAATTGCAAGATAAATTAATGATAGTGCAAATTCCGCAAAATATAAGTTATTTTCTTTCATAGTGACTTCGCTTTCTTGAAGAACTGCTACTGTTTAATGTATGAAATTATATTAATTTAAATAATTTTACTCGCATAAATCTATGCAGAGTACGCCATCTTTTAGTTTTAATATTACCAAGTGTTGCCAGTGCAAACATTGTTTCGCAATATTGTATTACGTCATAGGACAAGTTTATGAAATCGGTAATACTATAGTTAAGCCAGTTTAATTACGGACATGATAATTACTGTTCGTAGTAAATATACTTACTCTAACCTCGGAGTGACGGGAGGGAATAGAACAAGTATCGGGTAGCGTTAAATGACTTCCATTCATAAATGAAATTTGTTAGCGCACTATTTAGTAAGCGATTTAATAAATTAATAACGAAAGCGATAATTTTTTTTATTTTTGTATGCTATAGCTTTGATTTGTGAAATTTTAACTATTAGGGGAAATTATATATCCATTTGACACAATTAAAGACAATAACAATATAATACGATAACGTTACATCCCTAGAAGCCTATGTCTCAAGATAAAACTCACTAATTATACGGCATTTTCATTGAACAATCCGTGTTGCACAGATAAATAATAAAGTATAAATATTAATCTTCTTTATTAACACAATATAAAAGTAATTGTAAATTTACACATACATATGAAGTTTTATTTACAGATGCTCAGATTTAATGCTAACTCTTTCTGTAAAAAAGTCAGTCAGTTGCACAGATAAATAATACCATTAATAGTTAACAAACTATTTCATGTAAAATTACGACTCTTTAAGTATACGTAAATAGTACATAAATCCGAAATAATAAGCATTTATTAAAGAAGATCAATTTACAATTAATTAAATTCTATTACCGTGCCTAAACATTAATGTCTATTAGTGGACGGATTTGACAGTTTCACTTGACCTCGCCGCGGCAGACTGAATGGCGCATGCGCGTGTCCGTTATATAAACTGTCATCTGATATACATCAAATAGAATCAAAATAATGTTTTTTTTTTGTTATTAGAATAATATATTATGTGTATAGTTAATTTAATATGTTCATATATTATTGTAAATCTATATAAAATTTAAATCTTGTATATTTAAAACATGTGCGTAATGCTTGTATAGATATTTATTTATTTAATAAAGGAAATAAATATCGTCGAAAAAAAAAACCATTACTATTTGTTTTAATAGATATTAATAATATAAATCAAACGTTTAAATTTTATTGCTTACAAAAGATTCGATTACTATCAAATCGTGGGTAGCAATGTTACGGAGCACGTGAGCAGGGAATCGAACCTGGTCTTATCAGCGAGCTAATGGATCCACGCAGCCACGATAATGCGTAGGGAGAAGTAGTCTATGACCCACTTGCGCCTACGCAGGTACGTGCAAAGTTGCTTTATTTGTATAACAATGTTTAAGATTTGCTTGATAATTTTAAAGTAAATTATTACATTATATATTACCAACTTAACTTATCAAGTGTTTGTTAAGTTTAAGTATTCAGTCATATCGATAAAATCGCTTAATAATATGTGTAAATATGAATCTTTATTTTCTACCACGTGAAAAATCAATGGTGCTTACCCAGATTTAAACTTACGATAATCGGTTGAGATTCGTGTTATCTAACCACTGGACAAATCGGCATAAATACAAAATACAATGATTATAATAAATATGTCAATTGAAAAATATTAAAGCATTAAGCATTAATTAATGCCAATGAAATATATAATAAGGTTACATGATATTACTAGAAGCCTATTTCATGATAAAATCCGGTAAAATCTAGCGTCTACATTGAGCAATATATCCGTGACACACAGATAAATAATACAATGTTAAGACCTCGTACTCATCCGCATAATTTTACATGTTTATAAAAATTTTGCAATGACGAAATTAATTTGTTTTTTGTTTTTTTTTTTTTTAAACTAAACATATGTATAGCTAGTAATAAGTCTGATAAATGTAAGCATTGATCCGAGAACTGGCTCAAAAGATACGGCCTATAGAACCTCTTTGATGTATGTAACGTACTAATCAATTTAAACATTATCATTCTTATTATTATATTCTATTATTAACTAACGGAACCACTTAATGTTAAAGGATTGTATTGCTTAATATCGCGTAGACTACAACTAATCGCATCGGTCACGGAGCAGCCTTGAGGCTCAAAACTTAGATCAAAGATAGCGAATCTCACTATCAATGCCCCATATTGTACCAGAAGTTGAATAACTTATCGTTAATTTTATTTATTATCAATGAGGATAACAATAATTGCATAGTTTATTTTTAATAATATTTTGAATTATATATTAAATTATAATTATTAATATTAATTTGTCATAAATGCTGCTAGCATTCTTGCCACGATTCCACGCGGTCAAGATTTCTACAGTATTAGTATTTTCATTTTTTCGGGACGAAGACGACGTGATGATAAAAGTAAGATTTTTGACTGAGAACTTCATAAATTTTGTTAGCGTATGCGTGACTTAAGTAAATAATCAATTAAATATTTAATTTTAGAATGATATGTAATAACATCAGTCATTCTTAAATCTTTTTTTTTTATTCTAATCAATCCATCAACCGAACACTTTAATCTAAAATCTATTTCACAACATAAACAAAATGTTACGAACCCCTGACGTCCTCGGTTCAGAATTATTGACCCGCGGGTCACTTGATAACAATCTTGCCGCGGGTGGCGTCTTATCTCGTCCTATAAAATTAATTCCCAACGGGATTGCCACCTGTAAGCTTCCGATTTTAAAATATATTCCATTTTAAGTTAATGTTGACAACTCGTGTTAATTAAAGTAATCTTTCGTGTTTATAACAAACGTTTGCCTAAAAAATTTTGCCTAAAAAAAGTGCAAATATACGTCAAAAAATAAACGCCCATAATTATTAAATTTCCATTAATATAAACGTTGTCAAAAGTTCATGAATATATATGCAAGTATATACCTACTTAAATTAGGTAAGTATATATCGACTATGTAATGAAATACAAATGTATGATTAAGATATAAACCATGTTTATTATGAACAAACAAAATGTAATTTTAACTATATTATTATTATTGCCGAATTAAGATTGTAAAACAACTTGCTAATATACATTGACACTTAAAGATTTAACCATTGCATATATCGACAATTCGTTGCCAACCAGTGGACCCTTGCATGTCCCTTATACCTGTTATTACACTCGCTCACCCACCATTCAAACCGGAAAACACGGTATTCATGAATAGCGTAGAATAATTATTGAATGGTCAACCTACCATCTGTGTAGAACATATCCCTTCAATATATTAAAAAAGTCAGAACAATTTTTTCCACGACTGTGACGAATTTTAATAATTATTAGATTAATAAATTAAAAATCAAATTATTTTAATAATAATGTTTTGATTATATTTTATATAAAAAAAAATATATTTACATCCGAGATAACACCATTGTATTCACATTATATACGGTCGTAGATAAATCAAAGACGTGCGAAGCCGGGTGAAGTAATTATTAGTTAATCGCTTTCAATAGCTCTTTGCTCTGGTGAGGCTAAACCTGAATACGGACACAATTTCAAATACCTTAATCTATGGGATCCACTATTCAACCATAAAAAACAATATCATGTCGACCGGCCGTACACGGACCTTAATTACGAACCAGTATACAACCTGTCATATAAAAATAAACTTTATTATTATACGACAAAGTTCAAAATTATCTACACGAGCCGAGATCATATTAAGCTTTCTAAAAAACACGATAGGGCCAGTGATGGAATGTGGAACACGCGTGAGACGATACTAAATTTGAAATTTGTAATATAGTACAGTCAGCATCGATAATACGTTAGCACCTCGGTCGTAATGTTACGATAGTTCGGGCATTGTTAGTGCGCGTTCACACGACGCTATTTAGGCACTGGAGCGGTCGGGAGCGATGAAGCGCACTAATTTATATTCTGGTGCGCGTCAAATGACATTCAACTCGTATACATTGGTTGAATTACAAGTTATTTCGAAAATATTTTTAAGGTTTCGTGATTTGATGAAAGTTTGATTATGTTATTATTATTTAAAAGAGATTCCGACAGATTTTTTACAGCGATATAAAAAGTACATTTGCACGAATTTATCATAGAATAAAAATATATTCACAACATTAACACAGCGTAAACATTGTGACCCAATCATGAATAATTATTAAGGTTGTTGTAACATTCGATTTTAATTGACACAATTGTATATAGCTATATTAGTTGCAAAAAGCATATGACATACACGTGTAACGAATTGTTTTATTTATGCTAGAGCTCTTCAAGTCTCAATAAAGACTTTTCATCTTATCACAGAACGATCCTACGGTCCGTACGGTCCTATATCCGTAGGTATATTAATTCTTTTGAAACAAAAAATCGCACGAAAAAAACCGCGCACAAGACCGTTCGTATTATACTTTTTTCCTCGACTGTACAATGCTTGCTCTTATAAAAGGATAATATATAGATTGTTGTATGATTGCTATACGTCAACATATCCATGTTTTATTATGTTGATCTGATCTTGGATAGATGGCGCGAGTCGCGACAAGAATTTTTTGCTATTTGAAACGGTCACAATTATTCCACTTTATCGGAGTTTGATTTCCTATACGATTTTGTATTTAAACAAAATACAGTAAACATACTGGCGGATATACCTGCCTACATATGGCAGAATTTCATCCGAAAAATGTAGGTTACCTCACGATGGTTTCCGCCACCGCTAAGCTCTATAATAATTATTAATGTTTAGGTTTTAATGTTCTTGTTAAAATTTTAAAGTGGCACGCATAAAATATACATTTATAAAAATAAATTTATAATTTCTCAGTTTTATTGATATCGCTTGAACATATTACGTATCATATTTTATTTTTTAATAGTAATATAACTAGAATTTTATCTTAAGAGTCTGCTTTCGACAAAACTCTTATCTTAAAACTTGTAACTAGCGTGAAATATACTGTTACATTGACGAAAACGAGCTACGAATAATTTAAGGCAGGAAATCGTCGGCAATACTCATTTTGATCTCTATTAGCTAACGAGCAATACGTTCTTGAAGTAACCGAAACGTTTAACGAAATTCGGTATTTAGTTAACCCTCAAATGTTTCACGTAAACCTTACGCTTCAAAATATAAATATTAATTTTCTTTACAGATTTACACATACATATGACGTTTTATTTAGAGATGCTCAGATTTAATGCTATCTCTTTCTGTCCAAAGACAAATCAATGATAACAGAAAAGGACAATTCAGTGTAAAACAACAAACAATTCAATTGGACAAGAGTTTATTGTTATTAATTTAATTTAAATTTAATATTATAAAACGTCAATGCAATACTGTTTGTAATAGTCTAGTTGAACAAATTATGTTTTAATGTTCATAGAATTAAAAAGACTTGGCAATTAAAAACGATAAATGTAATTTTGTCACCTGGCGTGACAAAGATAACTTTACAAATAGGAACATCTAAAGTCACATCAAAACATTCGCAGCATCTTATCCGTCGACGGTAAAACGAATGTTGTTCTCTATGGATTTGCATTAATTAAATACGTTTTAAATCAATACGTGACAGAGCCGTAAATTATGCGAAATATAAAGTAGCCGATTTTTACGAAGGAGGTTCGATGAAGTTTATTGACCTCTTTACAGAATTAGCAATAAGAATGTTATATTTTATTAGAAATATTTTATAAGGCCTATAAAATGTTGAGATCATACATCAGTCGATGGATATTTTTTTTTTTATAAATACACGATTAGTTTTTATATCGACTTTAAAGTACTTCTAACAAACATTTTATTGCTTCATAATAAACCTACTATGGCGATTTTATGTCAAGACAGTTGCAACAATAACATCTGATTGGAGGTTGTGACGTCATTGTAAAAATATGGCGAATAGTCTTGTATTGAATCTGGTTCTTAAAACATTCCTGTGCAAAGAAACATAACGCGAAAGAGCAGCTAGCTTTAATCACTTTGCATGTTAATTCCATCCCATTAGGTCGGTCTCATCAAAACCAGCCGAGCGGTTACCGCTCATAATCTTAGTGAGCTACTAAAAACTCGATAGCATTCATAATATTAATGGCATAAAATTTTAAATTAAATAAAAAAACATGTTGCTATGTATGTACAATTGTACATATTACGTTTTTAACATTTTTCAATTTGTAATTAATTCAATTCATAAAATCAATACTTATTAGTTACATTATTAAATAATTTTAACTTAATTTGTTTTTAAAAATGTCATGTATTATTAACGTTTATGATACATGCGTATTAGGAATGTAACAGACATTTAAAATGTATTATTTATAAACAACTCTAATTCTCAATTTAAACTTGTCGGATTTAATATCGAAAATGAAGTACAATGTTTTTCTATCAACGTCAAGGAAAGGTAGCTTAAACGAGTAACACACAGCAGACAGAACAGTATGGAAAAACTAGTCGTATTCGAGTCGAACGTCTCCCGTAGTGACGTCTCGCTTCAAATACTTTTTCTCGTCCATTTAAAGATATATAATGTATATTAATGCCTGCTAAGAGTTCACGTCTATTAACAACAATCATCTGCTCGCAAAGATATCGATTTTTTTTATTGATTTCAAATGTGTTTTTATTATGAATAAAAAACTCGATGTCCGATTATGGTTTTCTTTCGACGCTAGAAAATAATTGACTAATCGTTTTTGATTTCACAGTAGAAGGATATATTGTTCAAAACTTACAAGGATTACGTACATATAAATATATGTGTATTCGTTTCCTTAATAAATATACGTTTTTAAATGTAACTTAGCAGGCTACGTACATATGTTTTGTATCTGACACGATCATAAGTACTTCTTCTATGTTTTTTTTTTTAATTTTAATTTAATTTTAGATCTGAAGATAAAAATATTTAAAATAATATTCCATTAATATTCGATTTTTAATATCACAGTATTACCTTAAACGATTTCGATGCGCGTCTCGATAAAGGAACTTGAAGTACATTTTAATTTTGTATTTCTTAAACCTGAATAACAATTTAACATAAATTAGTTAATTTGATTTAATAAATTATTAATTCATTTAAAACTTACTCCATTTAATCTATAAGTTGCAAATGTAAATATGAATAACCAGACTCGTTTAGCGAATCTAAACAGAACTGACAAGTAGACAAAAAGAACCAATTGCGAAGATTAATGATTTTTAAAGCTAGCAACATAATCCCTAATTCTTATTGACAGCTTTGAGCCCCAATGTGTCGTTTAGAGTTATCTTATTTGGGTCACTTAAGAGGACAACGATCCCGATTTAATCCTTTTTATTTGTGTTTCGTCGGCTCGCTTATTTGCATATTATCAAGACTACGATCTTAGGGGGTAGGGCGAGATTTAGTGAAATATTTGCCGATGAAATGCTAAAGGATATCGACCTGATAGATTTCGATCAAAGTACCATAAGAAATTTACGGAATGAAGAAACACTGATGCGCACACGTAAAACAACCAATTGATTGTTTTTTATTTTTTATTATTTCACAACTTTAATTGCCAGATTAAAAATAGTATTCAAATTAATTAACGGAATTCTTTAATTATGCGAGCTTTACGCAGAAAGCCATAATCGATTCGAAGTCGTTTAGTGATTCGCATAAAGCGAGATTTATGGTTTTCGATGTGTTATATTACTGCATGAGATGTGTTTATACGTAATGGATTGAAAAAGAAAGAATCGATCCGTCTGCTAATTTCCCGACTAAGAAATCGATTGCATGCAACATTTATGCCGAGTACTCGTGTATTCTTTTTTCATCGATTCGTTTTATTATCTGTTTGTGATTGTTGGTTGCGTCGAATCGTTGCGAAATTTATGATTTAATTGCTGTTTAAGTTTTTCGTCGGGATCGATGAACTGAACTTGGTCACTCCGACAGTCGCTTGCGCAGTTTGGAAGCTCGATTTCATTGCGCTAGTCGAGCATGTAGGCATACTCACAAGATTATTGAATTACAGATTATATTTATAGTTACGAAATCAGATCAATGACACCGATGTACTTAGCGAGCTCTATCCTTTTTGTATTAGGAAGAATCGTATTAGGTCTCGTTTATTTTATTATATGAAAAAACAGACCGTAAATGACCGCTGGGCAGGGGCCTCTTTTCCCCTTAAGGAAATGATATACATGTTGTAGAATATCAACCCAGAAATGCAGGTTTCGTTACGATGTTTAAAACATAAATTTATGCTGTAAAGAAGATTTAGGGCTGAAGTTCGAAATTAAACTGATCCTAGACAGTTTATTTTGATAACATATGTCTAACATAAACGGCTACTTCCTTCAAGTAAAGATATCTTTATAGAGACCAAAGTACACCATTCTAATATCACTGAAGACATTAATATAATAAATATATTCTTGATTGTTACGGTGTTCCAGAATTGATTGTAATAAAAAAACAAATTAACAAAAATATCAATTATCCTAAAGGTTAGATATTTTCCTTAAAATAGAATAAGGATATTATGCCTTAAAACATATATCAACTAAACATAATATATATACTGAAATATATAAATATATATATACATATATATCTTAAGAAATTCCTTCTGAAATATCTATAAATGTGTTAACAAATCATTACAATTAATATTTCTTAAATACTAAATATAAATCGATAAATCTGACAATAAAAACATTTTTATTCTATAAAATCCAATTTCAAGCAATATTTGTATATCTGTGCCCTGGTGACCGACACATTCCAATGATCGATAAATAAAAATCCACACACATTACATCGCGGAGCAAACATGGCCGACATTATCGTAATACGATAGCCTTTGCACATAACTAACAACCCAGGTTCTATTTCGATGATAAACCAAACAAACTATATCGAGTCGATACCAAATATCGAGTGAATAATGCACCTCCCTAGTCGATAAATTTACTACTCGATATGATTGTAAGGGCGTCGGTTAAAAGTATCTCTGTAATAAATAAGAGTGAAATAAACAAGCAAAAGATTTAAAATGTTAATTTTTTTTGGCACACGAAAGCGTAGTTTACGACGCTAAAGTTGTAAATATGCGAATGTTTGTCAAACTTTGTCAACGATAAATCGGATACAGAAATAGGATTGCAAAATGCGTAATATTTAAACGTCCAAACAAAGGCTAACTGTAAGTATTTTAAATGAGTGTTGCATTTTTTATAAATTGAAAATTAAAAAAAAAACCATCAATTCAATTTTAGAATAAAGGTGTTATTTTGAATAAATTTGCTAATAATAATCTAATATATTCTTCTTTTTTTAAAAATAGAACCTATTACGGTAACAAAATGTAAAACAAATCTCATGATAGAGTAAGAGCACTTACAGGGCTACCACATTCTCATTAAGCGGCAAGCGGCAACCCGCTCGCATCCATCATTACGACCGGCTCAATGTGGACAGCCCTATAATTTTCTTCCCCGCAGCGATACGCTATCCCTTTCACACCAACAACATTTCCTACATTAAAAGAAGACGAAAGTACGAAATGAGTTTCATCGAAAAACTTCTGTTCATCGCATATAATGTTAGTACTGTTTGGATGGAATTAAGTACATTTTTTCGTATCTCGTGACGTAAAATAATTGAGGTACAGATGATAACGTGTTTAATGTAAAGAATAGTGTACATGTGGTGCTATAATAATGTTCTCTTCCTTACTAATTTATTTTTAAAATATATTTTATTAACATAATTAAATTTATTAAAAAAAATGTTAGTCTTTGTATATTGTATTGTTCACGATTTCACTTGTTACGTATGGGCCGCATAATTTAATTCAAATCGCAAAGTATAATTTAGCTATTAATATTACATGTTATCGATTACGTAATTCTAGTCGTATTGCATCGAGAGTTAGAATAATCGATTGCTATTCCTATCGATACCAATTCGATACATGATAGTTCAGTATCGTAATTGAACAGGTGTTAATTTCACACTTAACTCGTTCAGAAAACGCGCAGCGGTACCTAACTATAGGATAAGCCAATACCGGTTAGGAAATATCGATATAAATTGCTCAAAAATAAAAAATTAAATCTACCTCACTATTAAAATTGATGTTACCATTAAAACTGCCATTATGGTAGGAAAAAATTGTATACTGAATTGAATTAAAAATGTTTTATTTTTTTTTTATTTCGATCTAGACGTAAAAGCGAAGAAATCCAATCAATTTACTTAAGCGATTTTTAAAGAGCGTAGCTAGAGAATAAGTCTGAGATAGTTGTTATGGGTCTGTATCGTTTTAAATAAATTAAAGGAATATTAAAAATTCAAACCCGATTGAGCACGGCTGTCAACTAAATTGTTAAGATATAGCTCCATACTTAAGGAATTCAGCCAATGACCTTTCCACCGTACCCCGTCTGAATGAATAAAGCCTAGCTTACTACAAAAATACCTTTACTTTTATATATAAGCTATTATCGACTTTAAATATATTGCATAGAGTTCAATTCGCATTGACACGTATTTAAGAAGGTGAATTTGTTTTTAACGCCCAATCGCATTTCGATAAAAGATAAAGATAGGTATCTATTATGTAAGGCAAAAAGTATAAATAGTTTTTGTTTATGTGTTATTTTTGTGATATTATCGAGTGCGTCATGTAGTTTACGATTTAGTTAAAATAATATTAGTAAATTTTGGTGCGAAGTTTACGCGGTTTAGAGTGAACTGGCAGAAATCTGTGCCCCCCTAGGCGATCTTACTGTCTCTTTCTCTTTATTTCTGTCTCTTTCTAATATATGCGGTCTTAAATTAAATTATTTAAACTTATTGTTATTACCACGGGATTTTTAATAATAATTTTATTTATTGTAATTTTGTTATTATTATACGATGTTAATTTATTTGACTGTGTTATTTAATAAATGATATATATTAAACACAACATTATTAAACGACCGTTAAGAAATTCATCTCAAGAATGTTTTCTTATTTTATTTTTTTTGTAAATTAATTTAATTTCTATAAGAATATTAACTTTCGTTAACATGAGTATAAAATTTATGTTATTTCACATTTAGAAATTTCCACATATTAAACCTTCTTCTTCTCCTCAACATTTACAGGCTGTAAGTTTGTATTAATCCTTTTTATATTAAAACAGGGTCAAGCGGTTGTATACTAAAGACTTTTAATTAGAACGCTCTGATTTTTGAGAAAGTATTTTTACCCACACTTTAAAATCCACTTAATAGAAATAAATTCTATAATATGTTTACCACAGATCACCTGATGGTAAATAGTCAACATCGTTTATAAATAAGAGCCGTGTATGAAATTTTAACTATTTACATAATCAATGAGCCTTGGGAACTGAGATGGTAGCTCCCGTGTGTCTTTAGTAAGTGGCTCACTCGCCATTTCAATTGAAATACAACAATACTAGGTATTTCTGCTTGGTGGTAGAATATGTAATGAGCGGGTGGTACCTACCCAATCGGGCTCACATAAATCTCAACCACCAAGCACCATATATAGTTTCGTACAATAAATACATTACGTAACAGTTAACAGTTTTTTACACCAGTATTTTATACTATTATTTATTTTATTTATTTATTTATGCCCATTCAACTTTACGAATAAATTTAAGTTAAGAACAATATAGTGAAAAAACTAATAAGAAATGGAAAGTAAAAGTTGCTTTAGGCGATTAATTAAAAAAATTAGATGACAAAAAAGGAAGGTTCTACATACGACCATTGAACTAGACTAGAAGAACAACTTTTTCAAGATGGCCGCCGACTTTCCCGCCACTGACGCTGACAACGTTGGACATGGATTGCCACGTGCGAAGTTGAGTAAATGACATGTCTGGCCTTAGGTTTATAGGGATGCTACAAAAAATTTGCTATTCTTGTTTTTAATTTCAATCAAAGCATTCTATATGAAATTGTTACTTCGGAAATAAAATGTGTTCATTTCGTTTATTACATGTTCAAAATATAGAATTACTGTACTTGAGCCCTTCTGTAATAGTACGCTATATAAACTAAACTATCAAGACCCATAAAATATAAACGTCAATTTTTATTATAAGAGACCAATTAAAATGAAATGTAATTAAAATATACAGTATAAACGTAGTCGTTCAAGCAATAAAAATCCAATTAAGGGTTTATCTACAGTCAGCCCTAGCTTAGCAAAAAGCGAATGTACGCTGTGGGAATGCATCGAGTAATGCAATCTTTTTGCCAGCCACATTAGCCGTCTACGTTTAAATGTACCGGACATGCGCAGAAATAACTTGGACAACACCACCCCGTAAGATGGGTGTATCGAATAGGACTAAAAAGAACAAGCCACCAACTTCGTGATCACTGGAATAGGTTCGAAATTTAAAACGATTTTATATATTTTTTTTTATTTCGAATACAGAGAAGCGATCGCCAGCTAAGGATCATTTCCACGCTTTCGAAATGTGTTTCAACTAGATTTACATAGAGTACACAGAATATGAAAATTAAAAAAAAAAAAATTTTTCTTGCAAATCAACAAACGTCACTACATTATTCATCTTTCAAATTATGTTTTCCTTTACGACCTCTTCAGCAGTTTCATCAACATTTAATGCCACTAGTAACTACAAATAAATGCTATTTTAATACATAAAATACATTCATTTTATCGTTTGCGTTAATCGATTAAGATTAATTAAATTTAGCCGATGCTTGTATAATTTTATTCGTAAAATTATTGTTGAAAGATAAAAAAATAGCGAAGAAGTAGTAAGGCTTTATATTTCGTACCGTTGCTCTTTTGCTCTTATTAATCCACGTCAGAGCACTTTGTAGAAATATAAACTCGAAAGGATTAAAAATCAACCATAATGAAATAATAAAAAAAAAACATACGACGTATTAAAGTATCAGACGTATTTAAAATTACCAACTATAATCTTTTTATCTCCACATGGCCTACACAAATAAAAAAAAATGTTGCCCTTTAGTTTTGTAGTTGTAAGAAACGATCTGATATCTGGTTCGATTCCCGTGTCACTAGAGAACAATTATGATGGACTTGATATGTATATTAAATTAAATATGCTACGTACAATAAGTTTTACAATGCATAATTGTCCTTAAATTGCTGGTATGGATAAAGTTTGAAAATATTCTTTATTTCAGTGGTCTAAAGGTCCACTCAATCAATTATTCTACTACTAAACAGTAATGCTTTGTATTTCTTTATTCCAGAAGAGAAAGAGAAGTGAAATGAATAAAGGAGAGAAGCCACTAACTATCGGGTGGCCAATTTGCTTGCCCGACATACAATTATAAATTATTTATATATATATATATATATTAAGGTTAAAAAAAATCCGCTTAAAATTCTTAATAATATATTAATTCACACTAATAAGGCAAGTCGCGTTTAATAACTAGTTTATAAAACAAATAAACGTTTAAAGTATAATCGATCAAGCACACTGCTATCTTGAGCTTTGTTTTATTTTTAAAATAATCCTTTTATTGAGTTTTATAAGGACGAATATTCATGACAGACGACATTTTGTTTAATTGCTACATACTTTGAGGCCGGGCGGTAAAAAAATTGCCATTATCGTTACGACATGTTCGTTTAAATAGATGAGATATTATTACAATATTTCAATTTGTTTTATTTTTATTATTATCTGATTCTGATTTTAAATTTTATTTATTAGGTAGTATTTTGGTCGTGTTACAATACTTGACGGATCCGGTCAATTTATTAAGTTAACGATTGGTGTGTGATCTGTGTGATTGTACATATATGCGCATTTTTTTTAAAATTACGGGACTGATTTTCTGATTTCTTTTAATATTATAGATTTATAAATAAACTCGTCTTGATTTATAAAGTTAATTTGATATATGAATTTTCTGAAAAACAATTACTAAAAAAATCAAGACAATTAACATAAAATAAACAAAAATGTCATAGATAATTTTGGATGTAATTCTTTGTGTCTTTATTTTACTTGTGACAGTAAATATAAAAAAAGGTTTCAAGTAATGTTATTCGACGTTAATTAAACAAAAGAAGGCAATTTTATCTATAATATGTAAGTAATAAAAACGTTAAACACTTTATAAAGAATAGCATGAGCAGAATGCTGGATCCATAAACGCGATAATTGATCTTCTTTAGTACATTGTGTAAGGGCAATTAGGTTTTTCATCCCACATATATTAAACATATAAACATACCTTCTACAGGAATAAATTCTTCACTTTTTTTATGTACTAAACTCAAGTGTTTTTTTTTTTTAATTTATTTTAATACAATGGGCATATAGTCTGTCAACCAAATATGGCGCCATTAGTCAACAGCTGCTTTTGACACGTGTCATTATTTTAAATCTTGACAATATCATTTTTAATTTTTAACTAATGAAAAGATGGTCTTTGCTTTTATAAAAAAAAATAAACTGTACATAAATATACGAAAAGCGGCTTAAAAAATAATTGAAGTTTGAAGGATCCAGAAACAAAGATATTTTAAACGTTAGTTTTTTATGATAAAAAGGGAACATTTTTAAGACTTCATCTTTATTGACTATTATAGATTGTACGTGTGTTTTTATATAACGGTTTACATTTTACATTTTTAATCTGTGCAAATAGTGACATCGATTTAATCTTCATAGTTAATCTAACTCTTTTATAAATGATTCCTAATAAATAAACATCCTCACTTTATAATATATAATGATTTCCGCAATACGAGTAAGTAGTGACATATTCTGCATCCGTTAAAGAGTTAATATTATCTTAAATGCCATTTTTCCTCGTAATTTTATATCGAATGTGTTTTCATTAAGATAGAAGAGAAACGTCGGAATGTTTTTAATACCTGGTTTTATGACCTGCGTTCGTATGTGCATCTGTAAAAGGAGCGTAGCGTTTTAATATAAAATTATATATATTTTTTAATATATATCAATTTAATATTGATCAAATACATTATTTAATTTAATTAAATAATATTTAATAATAAAATTCCAGCTTTATAATTTATACAGAGTCATTAAAATCATAATGAAATCGCGATCGCTTAGCGCTCACTTGAGCTTCAATCGAAGCCAAATGGTTTCAATGAAAACGATATTTAATTATCCCACTCTATACCGCAATAAAGGTTCATTATCGGTTATTTTACAATATGCTCTTATATACCGTATCCGAAGACCACACACCGCGGTCTTGCAGATTAAAAAATATAAGCCGTCATACATTTTTGTCTCATAGAACTATACTTCAATAATACAGATTAATAATTTTTATTTAATTTTTCAGTAAAACCTACAGCGTCAAGGCTAAAATAGAGACTTTCAAATTTAATCAAAAACTTAAGCTAAAATAAACGTGTAAGAAAATATATAACTTTTTAATAAATAATTTTACTATGACCAATTTTTTTTTTTTTTATTTCGACAAATGTGTAAAATAAATAGTATGTCTTTGATTTGAATGATATTTTATTTCATAAATATCAATTCACATCAACATAATTTCCACTCAGTGATATGTACCTAAGTTCTACGCACGATATATGTGACAGAAAGAGGCCTCATTACACACGAACATCACGCAAATCATCTGTGAAATGAATAAAAAAAAAATATTCATAATTCTAACAAGAGCATAATTTATATAGCATCAAGTTATTGACATTAATTAATCTTCTATAATGGTTGCATTCTCATGCGATCGTTTTCATTGAACATAATTTAATGGCGGGCCATCTTAAAAGGTAAAATGAAAGCGAAATGCCACGAGGTAAACAACGCTATTGAATTTACATAATTAACCAAACATGAATATCATTTAATGTTGGATATTGTTAAGATTGTAATTAACTTAAAATATACGATTACTACCTGAAACACAGATGTTAAGTTTTCGCGCCAATATTGAATTGCATTTTTTTGTTTCATTTCAATTTTTTTAATAACAATGCGCTTAGGCTCCATACCAAAAGACATTATATTAAATAAAAATTTAAAATATTAATAAATTAAAATCTAATGATAATTACAATATTAATCTGAAATAAATAATTTTACTTTTTTAACAAAAAAGGCACAAATGAATCGTAGAATTAATTCTAAATTCAAAAGTGACTTATGGGCAAACTTTATGCTACCATTGATTTTTGAACAATGTTTAAGGCATGGATTGACCGCGTCTCATAAATCCATTGAGTTACATCATTAACATCGCGTGACTGTACACCATAAGAGAGCTTGTCCTGGGTGTTTACGACTATTTAAGCCATCCTAGGCCAATTTATTGAAGACCAATCACCTTTAGATTCATTAGTCGAGGACTTTGTTTCGTGACAGAACTGGTACTCATAGTTTAAATAATTGCAAATATATTTCTAAACTGAATTACAAAATAAAAGGTTTGTTAGTAAAGGTCAGTACTTGTTAGTACTGATGAGTTTTTAACGTTTTTTTTTTTGTCAATTATCAATAATTTGGAAGTATTTCTGAACCTGTTATTATTCTATATTTACCATGACTTATTTAATATTTAAAACAAACATAGTACATGTGTACATATATTCAAATATATGTGGAAAAATCACAGATGAAAAACAGTTTTATAATTTTCATTAGCAACCAAAATTAATAAAGGTTTATATGTTTATATTATGCTATAGACTTATAGAAAAAATATTTTTGTCATTCTACAAGATTTTATTAATTGTAATATAATAATAAAGGAAATGTAAAATATAAAAAAGTGGAACGTAGTATCAGTAGTAGTAATTTTATCAAACTTTATATCAATGGTAACACCAAAAGATTATTTAAAAACAATTTAAAAAAAAAACATTCCATTCTCAAAACAAAAACCGCGCAAATTTACTCAACTCTTTAAATAAGACGTACGCGATCAAGCGGTTCCTATGACAACATGGAATCCAAAATGGCCGCTGTCTTATCAGGTTATTGGAGATTGCCGTTAGTACCGCTACTGATGTAGTTTGTGCTGAAGTGGGCGCTGTGGGAAAATTACATATCATGCTAATTTGATATTTGCGAAATTTACCCACAAAGCTTATATTCGTATGCATTGCTTTGAAAATATTTGACACATATGTAAGTATTTGTGAATCCACGTTGTATATACCACATGGAGTATAAATAACTAAACCGATCATTTATAATTTATAATAATGAAATTATTGAATACATTACATTTTTTTTTTTTGTAAATGTCAGTAAGTGACCTATGTAACACTCATAAGGTTTTGTTCGTGGTCTTAGATCATAAACATTAGTAAGGTATCAAAAAATATTTAATTAATTATACATCTATATCGAGCGTCACTACAAGAGAACTAAAATAAACGAGCCAACTTTGTTAGTGTGCACGACCGCTACGCTTGACAGTCGCCAAACATCATATTACTTTGCTAGTATGCGTGTGCTTAGTGACCAACCGTTGTCCGCAATTTTTTTCTAAAGTCTATCTAGACAAATAATTAAAACAGTCAATCATTAAAAAAAAAAAAAAAAAATAGGAAACAAATTCGCATTTTGAAAAAATAATTCACGTACTTTGTCTTCCTTTAACAGAGATAGAAATAAAACTACACCTGTTAAAAGTATTGTTGATTTTAATACATTATTTATTGTGCACTTATATTGATCTAAAATACCACAATAAATCTCGGTACTATATGCAGGAGCTATTCGTTCGCTTTAAAATGAACGCTATTAAGAATCAACCTCTACCGTATCGGGGGGACAATTCGAAGCCCAGCTTTCTATGGGGCAACATAAGCCTAGGTTTAGTTGAAACATTGAATCGGCTATGAAACTTTTAGCTGTCATTGTATGGAATTATTAAATAAGCGAACCCATAAAGATAAACTCGTTTTAATCCGTGCGATTCTCTTATTAATTTTTTTTTTTAATGTCGCTATCACTGTAATAAAATTAAAGATTTTTTTTTCAAATATCAGAGTGAACTTATATCATACTTTGTATCATTGACTTATAAAAACTTGCAACATTACAAGATGAAAAAAAAATACATCATAAATTAAAAAAAAAATTGAAAATCATTGTTTCGTAACATCGTAACTTATCTTAACAAATAAAAAAAAAAACAAATGTCATAAAGCTTCGTCTTCTAAATATGTCTTTCTATCGTCGTAAATCCTCGCCATGCCTTATTCCGTATAAACGTAAAGCAATCAGAACGCAATTCCTAAACGAAACTCCCGTCAACATTCATAGAGTTTACCAAAACGTTACAATCGAACTTAAAACCGAATGGCTATCCGTAATAGGAGCACGTCCCAGCCTATCTACATCGCTAGATCCTATCTTATCCACATTGTAATCCTTATAATTTACAATGTAAAAGTGTAATGGACTATTACTGTCATTGCGAGGTCGGTAGATACTTCTATTAATGCCGGTTTAATCCGGCTTAACGTTATATATATATATATATGTGTGTGTGTATAATTTAATCGTAAACTTTGCATGTGTTTAGAAATAGTTTTGATGGAGATTTAATTTATGAATTCATTTTTCAAACGTGGGAGTCGTATGTCGGCAAGGATTTTTTTGTTGATCCATCAATTCAGCACCGGAGCCTTAATCTGTACTAAGAACTGTTAATGCAAATCTCAGCAAAAAAATAATAATCTCTTTACTTGAAATTCGTTTTTAAATTTACCTTTAAATAAATTGAAATCTTATCTTAAAAAACATAAATAGATCAGGCTTATTACAAAATACAAGAAGATTATACAAAAATGTGGAGTTAATTTTATATAGTTGAGCGTGCATTACATTTGAGAAAAGAGCAACTCCCTTGCCAGTTTTTCGCGGTAAAATCTATATTCAGTACCGGCGGTAGCTTTGTGCCTTTGAATCAAGTATATTTGGAATTATTCATAATAAATAATTATTAACTACTAAGTCCAATATAACTCAAAGAAATACATAGGTATAGTTGATAGAATAATTTTGAAAATAATTTATTTTAAGCAAGTGTTTATAAATTATTTTTAGTATTACAATACAATAAAATCAGAATAAGTAGATTATATATACTTATACATATAGGTTTATATGCACGAATACACAAAAGCCTACTGAAAGATCATTTAATAGTCGCACTAAATAGTCTTGAAGTTGGGACTGTTCTGTGAATTGAAATATTTTTTATTATGTTATTTTCAATGTATGGATAATAATCAATCTAAACATCCAAGTGAAATTTTAAATGTAATAAAAATAAAAAAGTTTTTAAATGTAGTTCTAAATTTAAATCATAATAAATATCCTTGAATTAATAAGCCATATTCCGGACGTAACAAATATGAATGCACCTCGGTTTGCATTTACGGAAAATACATTTACAAATGATAAATATTCAAATTAAGAATCACATTTAAGTTTAATTAGAAACGGAATATAATGTTTTAATCTTCAATCTAAAATTAATAATTGTAGGCGGTAATTTATAGTTTTCGTTATCTAAAAATGTTTTAAGCACAGACCTCCTTCTAGAATACGCATATTGTGAAACATCATTTCATTGGTCGCGCCGCCGCGGGCGCACAACACTTGCCTTGCAAGCGTTCACTGTTTAATTTTCAATTTAGATCGCAATTTGCGATGAGAGCACCGAGCGCCCAAACTTGGCTCACTCACGGATAGATTTATACGCACATATGACTATGTACCCACACGGAATATATTAAAACGAATTAACTCACGTAAGTTATGAGCCCGCGCCGGATTCTACAGATAAGCTTTAATGAAAATTGCGACTTTTTTTAACAAATTCGCGGGGAGGCGGGCTAAGAGATAAAAGGGATTGATCTGTCTCAATGACTAATTGTCCGCTCGCCCGATGAAGTAGGCTTGTTTTATCGTAATTGAACACGCTCGAACAATGTGTTTATGGGTAATTTTTTGTAGTCTCGTTACGTTCTTAAGCAAAATAAATACTCGGAATTTGTATGGAATACGAGGAAATATTCATCGTCCTCATATTACCAAGTCCTAAATATGATTTTGTAACTTTCGAATCGTTTCACGAAACGTTTATAAATGCATGAAGTCGTCAACACTAACAATATCGTTCGTGGCGCAATCAACTCTGACATTTCACTCAGCTGACATTTTCAGCAACAGTAATTTAATCAAAAATAGCAAATTATCGGTAGTCACGCCATATCCTTACTTTTCCAATAAACATAGGTAATCGGTACCGATTTGCAATGAAGAGATTGATTATTATACCGATCTCAAAGTTTAATCGCGGTAATAAGGTTAGTTGCAATAGAAAAACTTCCTTTGAGTCTGTTATAAATACATTAATCGTAATAAAGTTAAGTTCATATTCCGTTTTTTTTTACTTTTCATAATTATTTAGGAAAACTAATTTAATATTTTCAATATTAATAGTGTAATTAGTGTCATTTAACTTTTTATTATAAGCCAAACCTTATTTCGTTCCTATATATATATAATATTATCTATAATTAAGGCACAGTTTGTCTGTACTTTCCGAAATATTTGCTTTTTTAAATTAAAATTCGGATAATTGCGTGCGTTGTTGGTGATCTAAATAAATAAATTTATATAAAGTACAACTACGTATGTTGCTCAATAAACTTCTATATATTATAGTTAATGTGATATGTACTAGAAATATTAAAAATAACTAACTCACCTTTAAAATACAGCTGCCGACGGCTTCATTCTCTGCTACGGTCACGTTGTAGAAGGATTGGTCGAAGATTGGCTCGTTATCATTCACATCTAAAACTGTCACCAATAACGTCGCGGTCGACGACAATGGTGGATTACCACGATCACTAGCTACCACTGTTAACCTCGGCATGGGATTTGTTTCACAATCAACACGAGCACGCGTTGTAACTAAACCAGAACGCTCATCGATCGAAAACCAATCAGATTGTGGTGTAGGAAGTAAAGAATACCTAATATCAGAATTTTCTCCTTCATCTACATCACTTGCAGATACCTGGAGAACAGGCGTGCCTGGAGCTGCTGCTTCCGGGACACTAGTTTTATATACACTCTCTAGAAAAACCGGTGGGTTATCATTTACATCAGTCACACGAAGGCTGATGATGCGAGATGCGTGTAATGGAGGAGAACCCTTATCTGTTGCAACAACATTCAGAGTGTACGAGGACTGGGACTCTCTGTCCAAAGGTAAAGCTACTACTACTAAATATATAATATTATCGTGCGTCCGTAAATCAAAATGTCCGTCACCGCCACTTAATGTAACATTAACGTTTGCATATTCAGTTTTGGAATCGGGATCATGTACTGATATTCTCGCTACGAATTCGTCTAACTGTGCAGATTCGGATATTTTAGGAGTAGCATCATCACTTAGAAAAATTACATCAATTGTTGGTTGATTATCGTTAACATCAGTAACGCGAATAGACACAAATGCCGTCGTCTCTAATGGCTGAGCGCCTTTGTCTCTGGCAACGACAACCAACTCATGCAATTCTTTGGTCTCAAAATCTAAAGCCTTGTTCACAGTTACTTCACCAGTATTAGGATCTATTTTAAACATGTTCTCTTTATCACTCTGTCGTCTATTTATCGAGTATTCAATCAAGCCATTTTCACCTGCATCAGAATCTATGGCGAACACTTTCAGCACAGCTGTTCCAACTGTAGCGTTTTCGGGTATCATGGCTGAATATGCACTTTCCGCAAATACCGGTGGATTATCGTTAACATCTAATATGGTAATATTTACAGTCATCGTCCCTCTTAATGGTGGTGTACCACCATCTAGCGCTTCTATGACCAACTCATAATGATCAGTAGTTTCCCTATCAAGGAAACCATTGATTTGAAGGTCCAGATAAAGCACGCCGTCACGCTCTCTATGCGAGGACAACCTAAATGCATTATCTGTATTTCCAGATACAATATTGTATCTCTGTGTATTGAATACCCCTAAATCCTCATCTTTGGCTGGATTTAGTTTTCTTTTAACGTCTCTAGGAGTATTCTCCGAAAACTCAACGTTCATGAGTGCGGCGGGGAAGGTTGGCGCGTTATCGTTTTCATCCGATACGCGGACTACTACTCGAACATTATCACCGCTCGCGGGTATAGCGACTAGAGCGTAATGGTCTCTATTTTCTCTATCTAAAGGCACTCGAGTCCTTATTTCTCCTGTGTGGGGATCGATTTTGAGGTCGTCATTCACCGCACTACCCGGAGCTGGGACGATGGTGTATGGTGGTGCGGCATCAGGCAACTCGTCGCCGAGGTGACCAACAAGGGTGCCGGCACGAGCATTTTCTCGGACGGTAAATTCTCTGACGTGCTCGGCCGCCGCCGAAGCGACGAGCAAGCAGATGATTGCGCGCAACATCGCGCGTCAATGTTTCTCACCGTTCACACATTGTCACTCACACCTGAAATTAAAAAAAAAACGTCTTTAATTACAGATAAAAAATAATAATTATGAATTATAATAAAGAGAGTTTTATATAAAGTTAAATAATAAACAGAGCATATTATAATATGTGAGAAGTATCTCAGTGAAAGGCTAATTAATGACATAAAGACTTTCACCTCAAATTATTGTAAGTATAAACGCGTGCTCCGAACCACTAATTCTCGCAGTGAATTTAGAGTATGCGTGTCGGTCATTCAAATCCAACGAAAAGAAAAACCGAGCAAAAAATCCAACAATCGATATTTTATAATTAAACAACAGGTCTCGTTAGTATCGCCTTAAAGATCTTAATATTCATTTAGAATTATTTAAAGAAAAACCATTTATACCGGAGTTATTCTAAAACGATACTAAATATATCTTGCAATCTTAACTATCGTTTGATTAAGTTGGCCTCTTAATTTAATCTGAACTCAGAAGCCGTTGAGTATATAAAAAAAACGTTCTCGATTCCGATTTTAAAACTTATTCAGATTACACCTCCTGCTAAATCTTAAGCTTTAAGGAAATTAGTATGAATACATTAAAAATATCAATTTTTATTTTTATCATTCTTAATTAATATTTCGCGGAAGACTATGTTATATATAAAAACCTTATATCACTTAACAATTCGTGTGAAATAAGTATTGAATATTATTACAGGTAATATAAATAAAAAATTATACTTTATTCGAGTAAACTCTATCGAGTATTTGAATCGATATTTTAAAAGATTAAATTAAATGTAATGCTATGTAGATTATCTCGATAACCGGCTACAAGCTCAATCACCCTTTTTTAAATATTTAAATACATTGAAATTAAAATTAAATATAAACGTTTGCGTATTAAAATGATATACAAATGTAAACTATATATATATGTAAGTTAAATATAAATATGTAAAATAATAATAGTAATTTTAAGCATCTTATAAAAATATGTTTAAAACCTTTGGTCGAAACTAAAATGACCTGACTGAATTATTTATAATTAGAGTCTTAATTATTTTATACTTTTTTTTTAAAGATACAAGTTGATAAGAAATACGTAACTCGGTATGTTATATACATACAGGTTTCCGTGTAAGACGGTGCGCGTTTTTCGTCGTAATAAAAATGTATTTTTATTGAACCAGACGGAGAACATTAAACGGACAAAATGAGATTGTATTAATGCATTTAAAAATGAAGATCAAAAATTGAACTTATGTTTAATTTTTATATCAGAAACACTTAAACTTATGTTTTACGTTTATTATACTTATCTCTTAAGGTTTATTTAAAAAATATTAAAATTCTTCTCGCCCTACTTTACAGCGCCACGAGTTAGATATTTAGATAATATATCTTATCAAACGTCCCACGCTATTTTTTAAACGTTCTTAAAAATATTTCTGAAACGAATGGATTAAATAACAAAGTTTTATTTACAATTTTATTAACGATAATTGTTTAAAATCACTTATCAATTATTTATTTTGAAAAATATTTAAAATATAATAATAATATATTTTATTTAATTTTTATTAATTTTTTTGTATATGGTAACTCTGACTTAAACTTACTTTGTATTAATGTCCTCTAGAACCATAAAATTCCTTATTTTATTTTAACATTAGTAGATTATCTATTTTAACGTTTTACTAACGTCAGTCAGTACAACGCCTGAACCAACAAATTTATCTTAACTAAGTCATGATAAGCATTAAGAATATCTCAACTACATACAATACAACACATCGTATCACATGTTATAAATTTGTCAATGTAACCTATTTATGTTTTTTTATTTTTTTATTTTACTCTTCATTGTATGCTATAACTTACCTTTACGGGCAACTTTGATTTGATTGTATAGTATTTTTACATATAAGATTATTATCAGCGTTTAACTGATGTATATTTTAATATATCATATCGCCTTCAGATATTATTTGATAATCCTTAATTTATGCTTTTTAACAATTTTAGAACAGACAAACGCAACGAGATTAACCTTTTATATGTGTTTTAAATTGTAGATGTATTCAATAATTTATTAAATATATGAGGTTTTCCATTCTGTGTCATATCATAAAAATGAATGTAATAAAATAAAATTAATTTGTGTCCTTTTTAAATGGGACGGTTTGTAGTGTAACTTCTTGTTATCATCTCAAGTTATGTACATTAATATTATTAAGATATATTTGAAATAGAACAAACAGTACAATGCACATTTCAAATTATTATAAGATTATAAAATTTGGAGTGTAATATAGATAGATAATAGAACCGTAGAATTAATTATAATTAGGTACGTTTGGTGAGACTCAAAATATAAATTGTCGAAAAATATCAAGTTCATTTGTTGTTAAAACTTAACCAAAATGACATTATTGAAATATTTACTTTAAAAATCGTTGAAATTTCACAAAATGTGGGTCAGTAAATATAAAAATGATCAAAGTGTCGGAAAACGCCAGAAAGTCGCGGCTTCCAGACGAATTAGTGTCAAAAATGCCGCGCGCGCCGGGCGGCAAACGTTAACGATTCAGAATTTCGCAGAGAACTATGCGCGCGCGCATGACTTATTGTGCGAATCGTACGAGCTGCGACGTTCTTTTTTAAATGGATTTTGCCGACGGCCGAACGGTTATCATTCTTGATAGGTTAAATTTGTTGCTTAATTTGTTTGATACTATCAAGACTTTAGTTTTATTTCAACTGTTTTAAAGTTATCATAATTATTTGTTTGACAATTTGATTATTGCAAGTCTCCGACGAATATGTTACGACGGTGTGTGACTACACTCCTGGTAGTCGGCGTATTAGATTTAGCGTCGTATTATGAGAGCTAAGAACTAAAGAAGCGTTAGCGCACATACACCTATACAATAACGCTCAGTTTGTTAATATCGAAACCAAAAAAAAAAAATCAATAAAAGTTTAAGTTTATTTTAAAATCATAAAAATATTCAAGTATGTATGTTATAATATAAATCTATCATCAACTAAAATTTTTCTAATATGTATCACATCATGATAACGCAATAAATAATTTCTATATTGCATAAACTGCATGTCTTCTAAGAGGGAAAACTGCAAGCATTCTTGCTACGATTCACGCAATCACGATATGAATAGTTAATATAATTAGATAAGGATTTTATACGCATTAAATAGATATTATTCTTTTGAAAAATTAACCGAACCTGCCTCTATTAAATTACGTTTAATAAGTTATATTATTTGATATTACATTGTTGATTTAGGAAGTGCTTTCAAAGAACTATCCGAGTAGAAAATATTTTAATTTCTTGATACATCTGAAATATGTAGTTTATCATTTATTAATTCAGAAAAAAATTATGTACATATTAATTTAGATATAATAAAAAGGTAAAAAGGTTGAAAACTATCAAGTCATTTAAAATATTGTAAATGTCATGTTAATATATACGTTCTTAAAATTATAACACTCGATTGTATTCCAAATTACTTAATTTTTTTAAAAATTTAAAATTTGCTTTCATTATTTATAGAAAAATATTTCATAAAATTACTTAACGATTCTTGATAAATAACGAAATTTGAAACAAATATTTAAATAATAATAATAACACTGTGAATATTTAAAGCTTCCATCTATTTAAAACGTTAACAGTTTAATTTCAATATTAATAAGTGTTTTTATTGTTAAAATTGTTCTTTATACGTTGAATAATATTGTACAGATAATAGGAATAATAACGTTTAGATAAATTCGGTTTTTGCGTGAAAAGCGTTAAAAAAAACTGCGATCTTTAATATAAATTTAGATAGACAATGTACACACATAACATAACACATATACTTTAAGCACAATAGTCACTCAAGTAAAACCCCACTTTACTTGTACATTTATAAAGTCACTTTGCATTGAATATGATTGTTATCGATCAAAGCCTTAGCACGTATCAAGACGCCTGTTGAACTCCGTAAGTAAAGACTAACCGTCGTAACAAAGGCACAAAATGTCCATACATAAATTGTATCTATGACTATTTGTTTAGTCTTTTGTTCATTGATTGAGATCATATTCATTTTTAATAACACTCATACGTGTGCAATGTAGTATATATTATCTTTGAATATGTAAAAAATGAGCCGAGATGGCCCAGTGGTTAGAACGCGTGCATCTTAACCGATGGCAGACACCACTGAATTTTCATGTGCTTAATTTGTGTTTATAATTTATCTCGTGCTCGGCGGTGAAGGTAAACATCGTGAGGAAACCTGCATGTGTCTAATTTCAACGAAATTCTGCCGCATGTGTATTCCGCCAACCCGCATTGGAGCAGCGTGGTGGAATATTCTCCAAACCTTCTCCTCAAAAGGAGAGGAGGCCTTTAGCAGTGGGAAAATTTACAGGCTGCTAATGTTTAAAAAAAAAATGTATAAAATATAGAAACAACTGGTGTGCTTATAATATATATTTTAAAATAGCACTGATAGAACAACATAGAAAAGCTATTCAAACATTGTTCATATATGTATGTATATCTCGTCATTAACTTACTTTGAGTTTAGTTCATTTAAAAATATTCTTTTGTTTTAATATGTTTCAAGTGTTTTATTCATTAATATTTTAAATACAGTTTACACACATTGTCTGATCATAAAATGGAACAAGTCTGAATCGTTCTCTATATATGGTTTCTCAAATAGAAGCAAAATTACATATAACTGTGCATTAACGTGCTATGTTTTGCCTAATGCTATTGAAATTTGGAACGCCATAGACTAAATTTTTAAATTACGAATTTGAACTCTATATTGGATTGAGATGTTAAATTTTTTTTTTAATAACGTCAAAAAAGTCTTTATTTGTAAATAATGATAGTGACTCAGGAAATATCTTAGCTCCGTAGCATCTTAGGTTGGAGACGCATTGGCGTGCTATAAGGAATGGGCATTAGTTCTTACAGTGACTGTCTATGGGTGGTGATCGCTTACCATCAAGTGTTCCATTTGCTCGCTTACTTATTACATAAAAAAACAACTGTAGTATTGTATATTACAAAAGTTTTACAGTAAAAAATTATGCAAGCAACGAAAATAACTCCAATAAAAGAAACATATAAAAAACCTAAAAATGGCAATACTCTTGTCAACGTGAGGACGTAGGTGTTCAAGAAATTTAATGTTTAAAATTAAACACGCTTGTTACGTCTTAAATAAAATTTATGGTTAATGTAATATGTTATATGAGATGATAAAAAAAGTGTTTTATTTAACCTGATCATATAAATAAATTAAAATTGAGCCGAGATGGCCCAGCGCTTAGAACTTGTTTATATTAGCCGATGATTACGGGATCAAACTTAGACAAGCGCCACTGAATTTTCATTTGCTTAATTTGTGTTTATAATTCATCTCGCGCTCAGCGGTGAAGAGACACATCGTGAGGAAACCTGCATGTGTCTAATTTCAACGAAATTATACCACATGTGTATCCGCCAACCCGTTTTAGAGTAGCGTGATCGTGTCCAAACTAAAACATTTACAGGTTTATACTTTATACTTTACTTTTATATATTACACCGTGGAAATGTTTCCAAAATAATGAAAGAAGGTTTTTATGAACTGTTTCTTATTATATTTCCCTTTGTAACTATTCTGTTATAGTTTTTAAAGAGAGTACAATATTATCAACAAAGCTAAGCTTTGCTTAGATAATCAAATAACACGTCATCACGTCAACTATATTTTTTTGTTTTAACACATTGCTTCATTAAACGTTTATTAGACAAAACACTATAGAATATAATAACAATAATTGATTTTAATATGTTAAAACTTATCATTAGACATCGTTCCGACGTTAGAATTCCTAGATTTTGGAAGTCTTCTCTTTGATCAAGAATGGCGCTTAAAACAAATCAGACTTCAAAATTCATTTAGCTAATAGCTTCTAATAAAATGCAATCGAAGTTACAAGAGTTCCTAAATATTTACAATGTAGAGTCTAACTTATACCAATTTAGTAGGATAATATATATAATACTTAAAGGCTAGGGAAACTAATGACCGAATCCTAATTCCAAATGAACGACGAATCACAAGTTGTTCAAATAAATAGTCACTATATACTTGACTTGCAAGTTGCAAATTTTTGACAACGAACAGGTTTTCGTCTCTACCTTGTGCCATTAGCTAAAATTCTTGTTTTATCGACCTCTAATGCAATTAAATTCAATATTAAATTTAAACATCAAAGATTTAATAACCGACTACGACACATAAAAAGGGTAATGCATAAAACTGATATGAAGCTTTTTGCGCTAAAATGTAATAGGTAGTCATCGTTTTTTTACTAACTTAACTACCTTATATTCATAAGATGTTTGATTAGTTTCTACGTATTCATTAAAATATATTTAATATTACTAATTGACGATGTATCCTATATTAAAGGAAATCACATTAATGATAGTTACGGGAAAAAAATTTGTAACACGACAAATCAATTTTAATTTATCTCTACTTCTAATAACGGTTTTAATGTTAAATGATACTTATTAACACGAGTAGACATTAAAAGATATACGGAAAGAGAGATAACGAAAACTTAAATCATTATGTATTTGATATATCAAAAATGTTCAAAATGATTCGGAGTTAAGTTTTCCTCTTTGAAGGTAACAAAAGGTATTTTTAATAAACGGCGTTAGACTTACAGACGTTGAATATCAATAAACACGAATTGATAGATTTACAACACTTTACTAGTAAATGAGGTACAATAAAAGTATTTTTTTTTAATTTATCGAACGTACCGTTTTAGGATACACACTAATTAATAAAAATCTGTCTAATTAATAACGAAAAATAATATTTATCAAAGCGTTTTAATCGCTCTCTATAACGTATCGTCCCATTAATCTGTCTAGAATTTCGCAAATAGATAATCAAGTGAATTTCATTACGATTACACACAAAAAAATATCCAAGTAATAAATGATGTATATATTTTTCTTGCTTGTAAAGTATGATATAATTTAATATGGATTTTATGTTACCACTATCTAGAGATCGCTGGATTTTTAACGATATTCATTTTTACGCGGTAAGTATCATTTTACGATATGACAGAACATGTGGATCTCAATCGATGATAGCGGGTTCGAATCTAAGCAGCACCTCGCAGGGTAAATTTAGCAGTGTGGTGGAAAAATCTATAAGTATTGTTCTATCAAGAAACAGAATACAATTACTGATACAATTTTAATTTTCACAAAAAAAAAACTAATATTACAAAAAGAAAAAAATAATAATTAATAAGTAAATTATTAATAGCAAAGGCTATTCATATTTTTTACTTAGGCTCAGTAAATAAGTCAACTATGAATAAGATTGAATTTCATAATATATATTAGAATTTATTTAATAAAATCTTCTTAAATCTAATCTAATTATCTCTTTAATGAGCTTCAATGGAACCGACAAAACTCTGTATTTATTTTATTCTTAGTTATTCGAAGAATATATTAAATTTCATATATATGTGGAAAAATTCTTATTATAAGTTAGAGATTAATAATTACAATTAAGCTTCACTTTTTATTATATTTAAACATATGCCATTAGCACTTTGAGTGCGTAGTTTGTAATTATTTAGATATTTCCTCGGTCGCGTAGCTATTGAATTTCGAATGTAAGTTTCAAACTTTTAAATTATATACCTAGCTAATGGATCCTAGGACTGGATGGTTGAAGAATTGATCAACCCAGCTGTGTGTAGAAAAACCAGACTCGCTGTGTGAGCTGGGTAATTAAAAATGTTAAATACAGTTGTGCAGTCGATAGCTGTTACCTAAGCTGCTATCTCGGACTTAGCCGTTACATTATTTTAAATAACATTTAAATATTTATGAACACGCTAAAAGTTCGTACCTAAATATATATTCCTATGCAAAATGTCTTTGAGGTAATCAAATGTTTAATAAGATAAAAGGCTAATTTTTTAAGTTACTTCTGACAGTTTTTGTATTTTGGATTATTTTAACAGAGTAATTGTGTTTCGTAACGTGTGTGTTCTTTTTTCAGAAGAATCTATTTTCAAAACGCTATTAATTTAGAACTACATGTTCAAGACATTAAATTTTAAATTGAAACTATTTTAGTTTGATTTGATTCGACTTATTACAAAAATAGGGATTAGTGATTGTTTAATTTCATCCTTTAGTTTTCTAGGCTTTAATTCGACATTAACGGTGTACATATTTATCCTGAATTCATTTATTTCAAGTTAAGTATCTACGTTTCTATTCCTTTACATAATTAAGGACATCATTAAAGTATATTTATACGCTTAACAAAAATCCTTTATCATTTAAAGATTCACAAAATATACAAATTAAAATCAACTCTGATATAAAAACTAATGATCCGTTTAATTTAAATATAAATATGTTTATAGACATATTATTTTATATTAACTGATATTTATATATGTATATATATATATATTTACAAAATGATATAGATAGCTTTTGATATAAGAATCATATATAAAGTATGAAGTTACCTAATAACTTAATAAGTCTCTACTTCTACTAACATTAAAACTCTACATAAATACTTGACTACCTACTCTATTGACTTCGTTACTAACTCTAATCCATGTTGTTTTATTTGCAAAGGTTGTAACTGCTAAATAGCAATAGCATGACGTGAAGGTAAATAACATTTAAGAGCTTCTAAACAAGCGCACCCATTCCAAAGAAATCCACAGAAACCCACCTCCAGAATCCTTAACACAACACAACTTCATTCACCATAATCAATTCGTTATTTTTTTTAAATACTATCTAACACTTAACACAGACACAGCACTGCAATCCGGAACACTTTAGAATATAATATACAAAATACAACTAAAGAGGTTTGAGTGTAATAGTTTTCACTGAAACGTGTTTTTTTTACGGCGAACGCGTGCAGCCGGTCGTTGCCAGGCTTCGGAAGGCACTGACGCTGTGGCAGGGGCCGCAGGGGGCCGCAGGGGCTAGGAGCCCCCCTCATAACAGGTTGCGCTCGCATACCGTTTTGAGCGCCAATTTCGAGGCTCCCTGGATAGGGACGCCGACGTTTCGACTTGATCCGTGGATAAGGTAATGATAAAAGATAAAGCCTACACAATTATTTATATTCTGTGGCGTATTGTTCGTTTTTTTTTTCATTCAAAATTCGAATTCCTTTTTTTATGATTGACTATAATTTGATAATTTCGTTATTTAACAATTAAAAGCAAGAATGAAATGTTATAACAATAAAACAAAATGTATTATGAGCTAAATAAAATCAGTATTTCGCGATAAAAATAATTGGTCATATAAAAGACTTCAACGAGTGATATTTTCGTTATACCGGTGCAATAACTACTAAATGGATTCCTGTGTTGAACACCGCTACATATAAACAAAAAAACATAATTTAAGCATTTAGTTTATGCAATATCATTGATATTTTATCGATTTAAAAAAGATATACTATAATTCCATTATTATCTTACTATAACTTAGCATGAAAACTATTAATATTCATAGTATTTTATTTTCTTAAGATAGCATACTGTTTATTAATTTAAAAAAAAAAAGGTTTTTATATAATTATACTTTTACAAATAGTACGTAGCCTTCTCAAACAAGCACTTCCACCGCTTCGGAATGTCGACTCTACCGAGACGAAATGGCAAGAAACTCAATAGTCACTCTAAAAAATTTTAGTTTAATTTTCAATTTCAAAACAACTTTTGGTTATTTATAATGTTTTTTAAAACAATAATCACACTTTAAATAAAAAAAAATGTCTCATTTTGAATTTTATAAACCAAGAACTAAATTAACAGAATGAAACTGTTTTTAATAAGTTCGTTCATATTTAATTAGAGGTATATAAACATTATATAATGATAAAGTTATACATGTTTATAATTTTATATAGTATATTATAATTATGTAATTTGTGATAGGGCTTTATGCCTTAAATATTATCTCATTATATGTCCTATCGCCAAACAGTTTATTTATTTATTTATTAAGGCAAACACAACAGGTTACAATCACATAGAGAATATTTCTTAAACATTAATAGTATCGAACAGATTATAACATATTAAATTATATTGTTAAATTTGGGAGTGTAAATACATAATGAAATTTAACAAATTAAATTCAAAATATTTGCTACTAAAAGGGACAAAATTATCAATAAATAAATACTTTTAATCGTTTTGTTTCAGTGTCATCTTGTACCGGTTAGCAAGCAATCCTTGCGGATATTTCTTGTCATTTCAACCACTATGAAAAAAATCTACCCATTCAAATGGCTTCTCGGTTAAGAATTATATAGTTTACGCTACGCATTATATACATATGTATATGTTTGTTGCTTTTATATTTTCATATTCGACATTCATTTTATAATTTTTCATACACACATATGTGTCGGAAAAGGGTATATTTGTTTTTCATAAAAATATAATTGAGTAAAGACGATAAAAAATATTATTTAACGTTATGAAGTCAGAATGTAACGATAAAGGTTTAGTATCTGAGATATTAGCAAAAAAGGGTGAATTAAAAATTCAAAAGGCTCCCGACACGAACTCAAGGTCAACTGTCCCCTGAACCAGTTTGGATCAAATATGCATAAGATCTCGTGACAAAATACAGTTTCTAATATAGGAAATAAAAAAAAAACATTAAAAATCGATTGCTGTTTACGGGAAATGTTATAATTAGTGTTTAGAAATACGTGAAAAAAAATAGATATACATATATATTTTAATTACACATATTGTAAAAAAAAAGGTTTATGCTATTACAAGTATCATTATTAACAAAAATCGAAGATACTTTCATAGTTTTATTTTTAAAAGAGCAAAGTCAGACAGACCAACTTTCAACCCCTATTTTTACCTGTGAAGGCGCACTCACTCGTAAATGGGCACACGTGTACTATAATAACGTCTATAGAGTTGGCTACTCTCTGAGACTTACCGCCATAGTCAAAAATCGGCCTTTTTTTTTTAAATTTGTCATAAAGTACACACCTACACATACATATATTTAATAGCAATATCTGTTTTCAATTGAATAATATTAATTAAGCCATCGAATTAAGTAAATAGTTTGCGCTTAAAGTAATGAGAATAGCCCAAGGGTTCAAAATCGGCCCTGCAACTCTTATATTGCTAAAAGGACCGTAAATCATTGCACTATTAACTGATAATAATTATTATTTTAGCCAACCAGTGACCAGGTAAGTTTTATAGTTGAAACAAAAATTACAATTCATGGCAAAAGGACTGTCTGTTAAGCAATTATTATTACATGCAAAATAAAGTATTAATAGTATAAGTAATTATATATTAATTCAAGTCATTTTAATTTATACGAATCAAACCTTATTCTTTCTTCTGCCGCTTTGTATGTATGGTAAGATCTGCATGATTACGTGTTCGATATCATTACAATAACCACCTATAAATTTCCCACTGCTGGGCTAAGTCCTCACCTCCATTTGAGGGGAAGTTTTTGAAATTAGTCACGTGCAGGTTTACTCACGAAGTTTTTCTTCACCGCCGAACACAAAATTAATTATAAACGCGAAATAAACACATGAAAATTCAGTAGTGCTTGCTTGGGTTTGAACCGCAATAATCGGTTAAGTTGCACGCGTTCTAACCACTGAACAATCTCGGTTAGATATCATTATACGCTTTTATTTTTTAACTTAATAGTCCTCGGAACTTGCAGCTTTACAAGACACTAAGCCATGAGGTAGTCAAAATATCTTCAATAACATACCGGAATACCGGAATCCTAAATGAGTTATTATTATATCCATTAAAAAAAATCGCTAAATTTATTCTCGAGAAAACCTACCAAGCACGGCTTCTTTGTCAATAAGTCAGGCGAATTTAGCAAAATACGAAACCTTTCTCGGCTGGAGCTCAAAAAGTATTATTTAAAATAATACACTCGATGATAATGTTGTCTTTCCCGATTTTGGTCACGGCGACCAATCGCGGGAGACCATCCAAATACGTAGAACATATTATTATTGCACAAGTGTGTACGCAAACACAGATACAAACTCTATTCCCTCTCTTTCGTTATCCTATGGCCGTCCCATTCCTAATCTGACCGGAAGGAGTTCAGGTGCATTAACGACTGTAAGTACTTTCCGAAGCATGGGAGTGTACCAACTGTCACACTCCGTGCTGTTTCAGATAAATTTACGACTGAAAAATTCGATTACTTTAAATCGGCCCTATCTAGGATTTAAAACTAGTACATCAAGATCTATGGCCTTAGACCACCGTGGCAGTCAAAATAATACACATTAGTTTATCCAAAGCATCATTTTATAATCTTAAATAATGGAAAACATAATATAATCAAAGAGTCGGATGAGCGTTGATTTGAGTAAACTTTTAAACGTAAATAAAGTAAAAATAATAATAGAAATGTTTACATTATTCAGAAGACAGTAGAGTTTTAAACGCTTTTCAATCGTAATTTTAAAATTTAGTTAAACTTGATGCTACACTGGTTCGGAATGTGGATTCCGAGAGGAACATTTAAAATACAATTGCTATTAAGTTTATTCAAAGAGTACAAGCGCCATGCTCTTTTGCAATCTGCAGAATAATATTAAGATAAAACTGTTACTGTTAAAAAAAATAACAGATTGGAAATGTTCCACTGCTGATGTGAAATGTTTTGGAGCTAATGAAAGTCACTTCAGTGCGGGGTGGTGGATATCCTCACAATATTTTCCTTCACCGCTAAGCACGAAATGAAATATAAACAAAAATTAAGCACTTGGAAATTCAATGGCGTTTGCCTGACGATACACGCCTTCCAACCACTCGGCCATTTTGGCTATAATTTTCACGTATGTGTAGTATATGTAATGGGTAAAGGGCTTACTTATTATATGTTATTAGCATATTTCGTAGACTCCGACAGTATTCCTTGCACATACGAGTATATTAATATAAATACATATAATATTAAGATACATTGAATACTTTTTAGTAGAGTTTTTTGCTTTTCCATCAGCGTAGGTACCACTCACATAAATATATTCTACCGCCAAGCAGCAGTACTTACTATTGTTGTTTTCTGATAGGAGCAGAGTTTCTTGAAAGGAAAGTGAGCCACTGTAACTACAGGCACAGGAGACATAACGTCTTAGTTCTCAACGTTAGTGGTCCTAGCGATGTACTAAATGGTTAAAATAGCTCACGGCGCCAATGACTATGGGCAGTGGTGACCACTTATGATTCAGCTATTTTCCCGCCCTTCTACCTATGTAATAAAAAAAAGATATGACTTTACCTTTTTGAATGAGTTCATTTTGAGCAATTATTTATAGATTCGTTATCAATTGCGGGTTGATTTAAAGAAATAAAGCTAGTCAGCTTTGCTAACACTCAATGTAAGTGTAATACAATTAATACACAGTAACACTTTATTTTCGTTTGCACTACGCGGTACAGAGGATTTTATAATTCCTGTGTCAATTATAATAAATAGTGCTATATAAGCTGTGTTTACGATTATCACATAATATTATTTATGACTATAGATTTAACCACTTCGATTTCTATTTTGTATAAATAAGCGTATCATTCGAAACGTTACATTTATGTTCCTTTAATTTTAATACATTTGTTATGTAGCCTGTAAAAGATAACTGTCCTTGGGTAGGGTACATCTTCCTCGTTGAAATTGTAATGTTCGTTTGGATTTTTCATTGGATTTCAGATATAATAAAGAGTTTTAGTTGGTTAGATTATAGACCTAAGCCAATTTGTTTTTAAAGAAAGACGAATACTCGAATTATATATCAAGTAAAGAATTCCGTTTTTCTTCGGACGGAGGATACTTTGAAAAAACGAATTGATAATGATATTATTATATTTTTTTACTCAAATAATATTTAAATAAAAAAACAGAGTATTTTAAACGTTTCATCATAATCGTAAGAAATAAATAAAGTCCCTTCTCACCGAACACAAATATTCATGTTTTAGGCAAAATGGAATTTAATACTAACATCACGATTATAGCGAAATGTTACAACAGAACCGAGTCTTTTAACTAGTTTAATGTATTTTGCTAGGTACCTATTTATAATTTGATATTGATTTACTTTTCGTTTCGACTTATTTTATTAGGTATTGGCTTTAAATATTTATTGTTCTAACAAAGAAAATACGAATGAACGGTATAAAAACTATTCATGGTAAGTAATATATACATATATTATAAATAATCTTAAAACGGTGTCGATTTGGTTAGATTCTTTTTATCCACATTCATACTAAAAATAAACATTCGATTATCATTAATTTCATTGTTATGTCAGGTCTGGAGGCCCTAGGACTACAAAAGAGTGGAAATACCAGGTCCTAAATTATACAGTTTTTCTGAGTTGTGATTGTATGTCTTAATTTACCGCGGACAAATGAACATATATATACACATATATATTAAGAGATATAGTAAATTTTAAGAAATGTAAAATATGTTACTTACCGTATACTCGTCCGAATCGTTGTTGGGCAAACGTCAGAGTTGTTTTTTTTAGAAATCTTTTTTGTGGTGTCCCCGGCGCTGTGGCCTTGGGTTTCCACCCCTAAATCCGGCTCTTATAATTATATATATTGAGATTTAGCTTATAGTCCACAACAGCGCGATTTTTAAGGCATTTTCTGCCTCGCACAACCACTCTGTGGAACCGATACGACTTGGGAACCTTCAAGAAAAGAGCGTACTTATTTCTTAAAAGCCGGCAACGCACCTGTAACCCCCCTGGTGTTGCAGATGTCCATGGGCGGTGGTAGTCGTTTTCCATCAGGTGAGCCTCCTGCTCGTTTGCCCCCTATACCATAAAAAAAAATAAAAAAAAAAAAAAAGTCAACATCATAAAAAAGATAAGATCCGCCCGAGAATACATATTTGTAATACACTACCATTGTAATTTATAACATATACATACATATACATATACATATACATATGCATATGCATATGCATATGCATATGCATATACATATACATATACATATACATATACATATACATATACATATACATATACATATACATATACATATACATATACATATACATATATATATACATATACATATAAATACTTATATAGATTCACAGGCTTCTGTTGTCTCTTGTGACGATAATTTATCTATCGTTTATGAAAGACCAGTTAATTACTCTTATATGAAACTAGTTGTCCCCGCGACTTCGTCTCTTTGTAAGTTTTGGTCGCCGGGTGTAAAAAATTAACCCATGTCCTTCTTTGGGTTCAAACTTGCTTCAAACCTTATTTCATGAAACTCAGCTCAGTGCTTTGTCCGTGACGGTAACACATAGACAGACAAACGAAGTTATTTAGCACTTATAATATTAATATTTATTTTGGAATTCGGGGCGAAGTCATTCTTCATCTTCTTCATTTGTATGTCAGTAATATCCGATTTTTGCTTTAGCATTGAAATTGAATTATAATACACTTAAAAAAACTTGTCATCCAATATTCCCAGGCGTTTATAAATATTAATGGAAATCTATTATTTTCTTAGTTCTATTTTGCTACACCGTATAATGTTTAATCTTTTAAGTATATTCGTGCTTGAATATACCAGCTAAAACATTTATAACGAAGAAATTGGGTCATAGAATCCATTTTTCTAAGTCCATTAAATAGATACGAAGTGGTGTTTTCAAATCCGGCTATTTACGTTATTAAGGCTAATTATCACACCAACGACCTCATGTTTGAGTTATTCAACCATGTACGTGATAAAGTAAATGAGCCTTGTAAATAATGACTGCACTTATGATCCTCCTAGTTAAGTATTTAGCCGATCACGGCATTAAAAGAGGTTATAATATCGTCCCAGACTCTCAAACTAGGGGTGTTAGAAATGTTCATTCGCATTCATTTATGTAAAATTATTTTTGTATCATTTTTAGCATTAGTATTTATGTAACACATGTATCGTTTACCAAAATTAAAAAAATGTTGTGCTACATGTAGGTTTGAAGAAGCCTACACTTAAGCAGTTAACTAATTTTCGTTTCGTCTAACATTCAAATTCTTGAACTTATTGTTTTGAAAGTATTTATAGTCGTGTAATTTTTTCATGAGTATGTTCCTCGATAACTTTGCTAATTATAAAACGGTTTTATTATTTCTATTTTCTTAAATAGATTATAATTTGAGGGGTTCCTTTTAAATTCAAATTAAGAAGTACCACTAATGTTATATGTGGAAAATTATTTTTCATACATGAAAATGTTCATACTTCAAAAATATGTGTGTATCTTCATGGCCCTAAAACTCCTCCAGTAGTGGATACACCTTTCCAGTCCCCAATCAAGTCATCACATATGCCATAGTCAAACGGATAGTTAAAATTTGTTACGAAGTTATCTATGGGTGGTGGTAGCAACAAATCAAGTGAGCCATTGCCTGTCAGACAACTTATTAAAAAAAAAAAAGTTCATTGGTACTATCTCAATAACATCGATCCAAAATAACTACTACGAAATTTTTATAACTAATAAGGCATTATAAAGAAAAAAAAATCAACATTTAATCGAATTTATTCATCTAATAGAAATGTACAAACTTATGAAATTACTAATTAGATTAAAAATTCATTTAACAATACCTTGTCTGTAAGTACAAAAATTATTAAACATGGAACAATTACCTACCTATTCATTGCCATACTTAAAAATACTTTTGAAAATATTCTAAACTTTATACTAGTATTGCATTAGTAACAAAAGCAACAATGTCTTCCTGACAGATAATATCCGCTAACTAAATTCAGTCAGGACAAAAACAACAGTATCTTGTATGAAAATAATATTATGCTTATTACAACAAAAAAATCTTGAATCTTCTAATCTATAGACTTTTTTTATGGTGGATCGTATATGACCAACCAGACAGTAAGTGGTCATCGCTGCCGATAGATATTGGTCTTGTATTAAATTTAAACCATTTTTTAAATAAAACTAGCATAACAACACAACTCTGTTGCAATCCTCTTCTCAAACATGTTATTAGGTATAGTTCTAAGTTCCTGTTTCATGTATATGTTAAAAATTAAAAGAAAAATTAAAGAAAATATTTTTTATGCGACTTTATACCAGCCATTGTTTTCGACATCGATCAGAACTGTTTTATTTTATTATGTACACTGATGGAGATTATAAAAAAGAATACATAAAAACTTACACAAAGTTAAGTTAAGTAGATTAGTAGTTATGAGAGAATATCACAATGAAAATGCAAAATAACAATAAAAAGTACTTGTATATTGTATATTTCAAATAATATCAGTTTAACAAGTTGAGATTACCAAAACATTTATTTACAGTCTAGGCATGAGCGTTACATACTAAAATTCTTTACAAAAACATTACTTTAATGTACACAACATCCTATCTAAAAGTAGTAATGACAATCTCTAAATTTCAGTAACTTTCAGCTGTTATTAAAATTGAACGGTATGTTTGGCCAATACATTGGTTTATTCTTATCAGACTCATGTACAAAACTAGATAACAAAGACATCTCTAAAGCTGATATTCGCTGCCATTTATTACCATACAATTCCTTCATTCGGTCTCTAGCCTCTTCAACTGTTTCACGCGGCGCTTCTTGCATATCTATCTCATTTTCTTCCTCTGTTTTTGCTTTTAAACGTTCTCGCTCACGTTTCGCTTCTTCTTTGAACTTTGCATTTGCAGTTAAAAATTGAATAAACTCTTCGCTTACTTCTAAACCATTATCGTCTTCGATATTTTCATCAGCGTCACTTTCTGTTTCAGACTCATCTAATTCTGTTTCTGTTCTGGTTTCACTTTCCGTATTAGCACTGGAGCGAACTGTAAATTTATTCCTACGAATGACATCATGTAAGACTTTGTTTTCATATTCTAACGCTTTTGCCCGCGCTTTCCAATACGCTACCTGGTGTTTCAATTGCCAGGTCGCAGCAACAGCGTAATTTTCTGCCCAGGCAGACATTGTGTTAGCAAATTTCGTATGCCTTTTCTTTGCTTCCTTTTTATTATTATGTTTCTTATTTTTCTTTTTGACTTTTCGTGTTCTTTTCTTAGGTGCAACGATTTGTACAATTTGTGATTCTTCTTCGGGCGGTGGACAAAACATTGTTTTAATATGTTGTCTATTTTGTCAAAATGTCACAGTGAAACACTACAAGACTATATACTAAATGCCAAATGCTATTGTCACCTGTCAAACAGAAAAAAAAAGTAACGCTATATTGCTGCCTGTCGGCGCAACTAAAAGCCTTAAGCCATTAAACTAAGAATTGAATCGATATATTGCTGTAACAAACATTTAAATATTAATAGTTGGAGCTGTTCATTTATACCTAAACATATAACAATAACAAGTAACAATAATAAGTAACAATAAGATCTTTATTTAAAATTCATAATCTTAGTTTAATTCTTCTCAATTTAATATAAATATAGAACGTATTATACAAATTAAGCGTTCATTATATTAATGGTGTAGTAATTAATTTCATACAATTTATATATAAAAAAGTTTTCATAAGACAATTTGAAGACAGAAATCTTGAACAACTTCACTAATTCAACGCTCTCGCAAAAATGTACGCTTTGAATTTGGACTTGACAATAGCTTAAGTCCGAAAATGTTTTTGTGGATTATTTGTAACGCAACAGGTAACAAGGCCACCATAATAAAAAAATGTATATTAAAAAATATTTAACAAATTTTATTCCATTTACAATTTATAATTTACTTTTTTTAGAAAGTTTTTTTATGTTATTATACTTCCAAAATAAATTTGAACATTCACATTTTTTTCAAAACTAGTCGATAATATATTAAAAACAAATAAAAGTTTTTTATTTCAAAATATTTTCATATATTGTGTACGTGATTTTGTTAGTGATGTTATCAATAAAACTTTAATCAGAATGTGAATGTATGTCTTATCACTAATGACATTTTAAAATTGACATACATTTTGATTTAAACATAACAACAATTAATATTATATTTTGAAAATATTTTTTACTTTAAGTTACGATTGTAATTAGGTGTTTGATAAGAACTAAGCGTGGATTTAGATAGTTTGCTTTGACTTATAATATGAGTTACAAAGAGCGTTGTAGAACTTGCTTAGGCAGTGAAAAAGAAATGCGACATTTTCATACAGTTTTATCGATAGCCGGGGATGATGTCCGCTTGTCTGACATTTTACAGAATTTTTATAGCTACACGGTAAAAAGCACTAATAAAAATACACCTTTATTGAAATGTTTTGTTATATTTGCTGTGTCTGACGTAAACTTGCTCAATTTCAGATCACAGAAGATGATTCGCTTCCCGAAAATCTTTGTATAAATTGTATTCATCAATTAACAGTAACATATTCTTTTAAAACGCTGATTGAGACAAGCGCGAAAACCCTTTCTGAAAATTTGAACCTCGTCGATTCTACCAGTGATAACTATGACGCTAGCTTTGATTCCGATGACCACAAACCGATTAAAATATTCCGTAAACCGTGTGATAGGCGGCGATTCATCAATAGAATCCAAAGAGAGACGAAAGTCGAAACAGAGAATAAATTATTGTTTTGTGTGGAATGTAAAGCAGAATTTCATTCGATAAAATCTCTGAATGAACATTGTGTGAACAATCATCCAGTAAAATCTATTGTAGGACGGGACTGTGACTATTGCAATGAAAAATTCGAAGACTTCCGCTCCCTAGTTCTTCACAGGAAGTTACATTTAAAACCATTTATATGTGAAAATTGCTGGGAAGGTTTCTATGGCACTGAAGATTTGAACCGTCATTCTTGTCAACCAAATATTGATAGCAAGGATAAAAATAAATCTGAGAGAATATTACGGCAGTGTGATCAATGTGGAAAGTCTTATCCACCCGGTTACATCCGAATACACATGCTGACACATAGCAACGACAGAGCCTACAGCTGCAAGTTCTGCCCAAAAAAATTTAAAGTACCTGGTAGTTTACATTCACATATACTATGGAATCATAAAAGGACCCGAAATCACAAGTGCGAAGTTTGCAATGCCACTTTTATATCGTCAAGTTCACGTAGTTCACACATTCGTAAAAATCACTTGAAGGAGAAAAAATATGGTTGCGAGAACTGTGGAAAAAGATTCTTCTCAAAATCTGAATTACAGAGACATTCCTTGACGCACACCGGAGTCAAGAATTTCCACTGCCATATGTGTAACAAGTCATATCAAACTAGATATGGTTTAAATGTACATTTAAAGTCTCATACACAAATGTCTCTGAATGTATTAAATTTATAAAAAATAGACTGACCTACAAATAAAAGTACAAAAAAACTTTTTAAAATGATCTCATATATTTTAGTTTTAAGATTGATCTAATGACTATTTCCTTTTTTTGGTATCATAATTTATTTATACTTTATATAAAATTGTGTAGTAACTTCTCAACTACTAATATTGTAATAAAGATGAAATAGGTGTGCATAGTCACAATTTCATTTAAAAATAAACTCTTATTCTACAAATAAAACCAGTTTTTTTTGAAATTCTTCTATGTTCTTGAATCTATATTATTCAATGAATTATTAGTTGTGATCAAGATAGGACTAATAAAACTAACTTGATTTTTCTGAAAAAACCTAACAAAATAACTATCATTTTAATCGTTGATTAGAAGGGTTTTGACATAAAAAGTCCTTTCTTGGAGTTCGAGCTTGCGTCATATCAAATTTCATCAAATTCGGTTCCATTGGTTTGGCAGTGAAAGAGCAACAGACAGCGTTACATACGTATTTATAATATGAAATAGATATTATATCTCTCATTTCCTTGAAGAAAGAATTTATAAATACTATTAAATACATCACTAGACTTCTTGTTAAGTTGTTTATATAGGTACTGGCTAACTAGTATAGCTGGCTAGTTTAACATTTTTAATAGTGAAGGGAATTCTGTCACTATACACAAGTGCATTTTCTAAAAAAAATAATGCAATAGGTTCCATTTCGGAATATATAAGTAGGCTATCCCTAGAATTTATGATAAAATATTTGTACATAATTTTCAAATCACTAATCAATTCTTGGAAATTCAAATCTATTTGTATAGTAAAAGTAGTTTGTACTTTTTTTTAATTAGAAATGACACTGTGTAAGCCATAACATGTGGGAGGAGAATGAGTACAACATTAAAAAAAAAAACGAGAAATTATTTTTTAATATTTATTAACAGTGAAAATATAAATAGAAAAGAAGATTTATGAACAATTGACCTTCCCTTTCAACAATTTACATAACGAATTGAGTAAAATATAAGAAGAACAAACTTATTTTTTTATACAATGAAACAAAGAAAATTTAACAACATTAAATGTAATTTATCAATGTTAAATGAAACAAAAGATTAACATTTTTTGTACACATAGGGAAGCTATTGTATCAAATAAAAACTCTTTAGTGATTAGGTACATTTAACTGTGCTAGAAAATACTCTTTTATTTTGAACCTTGTATTGCAAAAAGATATAAATTAAAAAAAATGATGTCAATAAATACTAATATTGAAATAAAACTGATTCGATATTAAACGTTTTTTATTCGGATTCAGACCTTGTATTGGGCAGACAGTATTTCAACTTTTTAAAAACAATGGAGGCTACAGGATTTAGGATTAAAATGCCTTCCAAATGCATCCTCATCCGAGATGATATTGAATAGATTTATCTTTATAAATTGAATTATTAGTGCGTTATTTATATAAAAATATAAAATTATCACTCGTCATGCAGTCTCTATTATACATAGATATATTTATTTATAATACTACGCTAGAAGCGCCCAAACAGTTTTCGTCACAATAGAAATTTGTAGTCCATTATATTCGAGTGTAACCTGCAATAGAAAAATAACCTTAAGTTTTCTACACATCACTTTTTTTAATATTACTTTATTTATTTCACTGTATTATGTAATGAATAATGAAATATTCTAATATCATTAAGTTCTAAGCTGTATATACATTAGAATAAATTTTTTACAATCTGTTAATTTTAACTCGTGAAAGTTTGTTAACGTAACATTTTAAAAAACAACACAAAGACGCAAACATGCAAAAAAATACGGTGAGTATATTTCAATAGAATTTTAATTTACATTAAAAAAAAGCTGTAATCATTTTTAATTATGTTTCAATAAACATGTTAGAAACTAAATCACTAATTTTGTGTCTAAAATGAAACAGATAATTGTAAAATTATATACCATATGAACTTTTAACATTAACACGTTACATTCCAGAATGTACATATCCATACGAAGGTCAGTAAAAAAATAATTGCTGATTCGATACCTACATGACCTACTAATAAATTTTCATAAAACATTTTTTTTTAATTATATATTGTTAAGGAACTGTTTTTTCGAATTTAAAGGAAAGAAGTATTTTAATTTCGAACTTTTTTGACACAGAAAAGGATTTTTTACTCTATGATAGTAGACCCTAGATTGATATCATTTGTGAACGCTTTGGGCGTTTTTAAATAAACATAATTTTTTCTAATATGATGACATGTAGAAACAGCTGTAGTGATTAACGTAATACTATTAAATTTGTATAGTTTGTTAGTGAAAATTCTATTGAAATTTTTTTCGTACAGTTTTATTTAACTATTATATTCAACCCATTCAGGAATAATATAGAAAAGTAAATATTTTATACAAAAACTACTTAGAACTTCTACCGAAGTTTCATAACTAATAAACATTCTATAAAATTTGCATCACTACTTAACAATGTATTTTTTTTTTAAATAATACACAATTGTAATTTACTGTTATTCAAAAATATTACATTTCATATAAATGATGGCTGGTTATTACAAACAATATCATGAATTTATTACAACAATTTTGCTTTTAATTTTTTTATAGTGATTATGACTATATTTTAGATCAATAGATAAAAAAAACAATAGCGAATATCGATTTCAACATAAATATTTAATCATTCATCAATTAAAACATCGAATAAGCTTGCAGAATTTCGTGTGTAATTAATTTAATATTAAAGTAGAATAATATATAAATCGCTCTGTTGATAAAAAAAATAAGCAGATACTCTATAATACTTACATCGTAGTACTTAATTTAATTCATAAGTAACTATATAGAGATTATTTAATTATTAACGGATTGTTTTTTTTTAAATATTAATAATTAACTTTCTTGTACTAAGTTCTTTGTTTTTTATTCTAAATTTCATCTATATTTTTAATTATTAAAAAAAAAGTGGTGAACTTGGCAAAGTATGGCAATAACTGTTAAGTTTAGATCAATAAATTATATGTAAACATTTTTCGTCCACACGAGCTTGTGTGGGTAGATAAACAGTGTTATTTAAATTTGTACAATATGTATAATAAGGATATTTTTTATGCTAACAATTTTCTTATACTATTTTATGCGTTGAAGGAAATTGTTAGTAATTATAATTTCCTTTCATTCTTATTTTCCACAGCATCATTCAGTTCAATTTTATTACATTTATTATTGAATAAAAGGAAAAAAAATTATAGATGCTGAAATACAATAAAAAAAAATACATATACCGTACAATATTGTTGTCAAATGTAGATCAAAAGGTATTATAAGGGTACAGTTAATATATAGAAAAAACTGTTGTTATTAATTTTCAAGAAAAAGTGAAACTTCAACAAAGTATTCAATTTGCCAAAATTTTTGGCATAAAATGAATTTTATGATAACCAAGACTGTTAACCTGTATCTGCTATGGCAACATTACTACAAAACAAAAACACCAGCTTTTTAAACTTTTTAATCCATAACTCATTGATATACTTTAAATTTATCTGTATAATAAAACTTCACATTATAAAATATGTTTATGACCTAAATTATTTTTTTATTTTATTATATACCGACAAAGAAATATACAAAACCCAAACTCTAAGGTAGCGTTTCCCAAACGTTTTGACTCTGTTCTATCTTTCGCTTCCAAATTGAGACTTAAGAAAATAATTTTTAACCCATGCATCATATATTCCACTGCCGCAAACAGTCCAAGAGACATAACATCTAGGTTGATGACACATCGACTGTATAAGGTATAGTTATCATTTCTTACAGAGGCAATGACTATGAGCGGTGCTGACCACTTACCATAAGGTGAACCATTGCCTACCTACCTATTTTAAGTAAAAGAAACAAAAACAAATCATTAAAGTGTTGATTTAAATATAATGTAATGATTTACAGCATTGTTTTGCTTTGACTGCTCCATACAAAACAATTCTATCAAAAGGAAGTTTCATGGCTTAGGGGATATTTAATAATTGCTTGCTTGATGGATAAAAATATCTCTGGCATTGTAATTTCAGATCCTGGTCGGATCCGTCATTTGGGAAACGAAACGCTGCCTTTGAGCTTCAATTTATCTAGAAAATAACCCCAAAATCATTTTTTTTTTTTTTTTAATTTTGGCTTTTATTTATGCCAAGAGGGCACAGATTATTTCGCCAATGTCACGTGCGATGGAGAAGACACGATGGAGATTGATCGGTGCGGTCGAGATTACAGGCTTAATTTAATTTGAAGGCATAATAGAAGTTGACTCTCTGTTAGCCCATAACCTAAAACAACCCCAAAATCATCTGCATTGACAACAAGATTAATTACAAAATTTTTAACTTACCTACCTACCTACTTACCTTTATGAAGTACATTATAAAAGAGAATATAAACAACAAGCGAAACTCACACACAGACAGCAACGATGAAATAATATCAAATTTGTTATATATTAAATATTAATATGAAATTCAAAGGTATACAAACAATGAATATATTATTAACTAAATCGAGCACAAGCATATTCTACTATTCTAATTATCTACCGTAGTGAAATAACGTGCCTTAGAAATTCATATCTAAGCCTATTTGATACATAACTTCCTCCATATCCGTTTGTCCTGGGTCTGTCTCTACATTACCATTGGTCTGACTGGTCTGCGGTTCTGGCTCAGGTTCTGGTTCTGGTCTAGAACCTACTGTCGGGATGCCTAGGATAATCCTGATTTGGTCCGAGAGGTGTGGTGCTGATATGATCTGGTGGTAGATACCCTCCGCTGTGCTCAGTATCCGGTCAACGTCTAAGCACATTGAGAGGTCATTGACATGCTGAAATACAATTGTATTTATTTTATTATTAAATTTATTTAACTTAATATATATTGTTAACAATAATTAATAGAACAACAATTATTAAAACATATTTGCTATCTTTACAATATTTATGGTACTGTAAATAATAATTCAATAGTGCTTGTTTATATAAAAAATATGTAAATAATTTCATTTAATTTTGATTTATATATGTTAAAATTTTTATTACATTACACGCTTTCAACAAAGTAAAATCCAAAAAGTTCAACAATGATACTTGCAAATATAAATTTTCTATAATATTTAAGTGAGTATTTTTTTTTTAAAAACATTCAAATTGACCTCTAAATAAATCTCTTACGCTCCGGAAATTACTATTTACTAATTAAAAATAATGTATAGTCTTCAAAATAATAATACCTTGATCATTGTTTACATTACACAAGTATGTATATATAAATACTCATAAAGTATAAGCCAGGAAAACTTAACTTTGGGGATAGGTGCCTCATTTCAGTTCGACTCAAACTTGGCCCATTTTTATTCATCATCTATATTTTCTCGTAAATGTGTATAACTGAATTTATTAATAATAGTCTTAAAAAATTAAACACTGGACCATTTCTTAATTGACCTAATTGAACAGTAGTAAATTACCTTCAATATTTCAGTAAACCCATAGTCTTTGCTGATTAACACATCTTTCTCGGAGTCGAGTATGGCAACACAAATGAACAAGTGGAAGTTCGCACATGGCAAACCCGTCCATAGTACCTCCCATAGCCTGAAATAATCAAAATCAGCCTATAATACATGTAAATAAATTAATAACGAAAGCCGATATTTATAAAAAAATGTACGTAGGTCGACTTTGGTTGGTAAACTTTGTTGAAGAATTTTATCCAATATAGAAAAGTTACTCGACGATATTTTCCCATCCAACCAAGTTGCAACTAATTCCAACTTGGTACTTGACTGTATTATCCAGCTATTTTCTGATATTATCTAACTAATACATGTAGTGAGGCAGTACCTCTTTTTAAACCACGAAGTCATAATCCTCACCTCATAATATCCCGATGTGAGAACTCCCGCTTGAACCAAACCAATAGCCAACGGAAGCAGAAGTACATATTCCCAGAGTCCTTCGAAGCCAGATGTTTCGCTAGCTCGGGACTCGCGAACGTCAGTAGCTGTTGTAAGTTAACTAGCTGCTGTTTCATGCCAGCTTGATCCATGTCGAAGTTTGATGCCTGGTGACAAATATATCTTTACACATACACACCTGGCGTAACTTAACATATGTGATTATTCGTCATAATTGTCAGACCATTGTTATCGTTGTCTGCTGGCATAGACCGAGGTGCAAAAAAGCGTTCAATGCTTGAAGATTATTTAATTTAGATGGGGTTCGGAAAGCTATTGGTCCTGCGTCTGAATTTCGCCACCTGACTTGAGCGAGGCAGATAGGCGATACGAAAATACGTCACAAAGTTATGAAACGGTGTGTAGCTAAGCGGTACGAAGATGCATGATGTACTGTATTAGCTGTGCGAGTAAACGATACACGTACACTACGCGTCTAGTATATCGACTGACTGGTAGTCCAATCCTCACACACGTTTCATGCTATATGCCTTGCTTTTTGTATGTACAAATCTCTAGCACCGTTAGCCTTTTCCGCCAGAGTTACGCTCTGGTGAATCCTATTGGTGGATTACCCTCGTACTGTCTAGCTACTTCGCTAACTAAACACAAGTGTTTGTGCACACACTTACACATTACAATGCACGAAGAAGACTTTATTACGATGTGACTAGGCTTATTTTAGAACGAATTTAGTAGCCGATACGAACAAAAAACTTACAATTTTCTCCATGAATCCAACAAAGCACCAGAACGTATCCACTTCATTCCCCAACAACAACAACAATGGCGCCAATATATCGCTCATTCCTTGCACGTAGCCCAAATCAAAGTTATACATGACGTAAGTCATTAATATATCTTGCAAAACCATCAAATTCGGATTATTATCTCCGGCGAAGAACGGGTGTGTCCTGTCCGTCCTATTGACGTCCTTCTCGACCAAACTCTTTCTGTCCCTGTATTCTGAAAACCTTGACTCTTGACCATCCGTCATTGACCTCCATTGGAGCTTCATGGAGAAATATTCCTCTGTTTTTCTCTTCTGGAGAACTTTGATTTCCGCGTGAGTCATCCTCCACGGATGGTAGTCTAGAAGGTATTTCCAAACTGAATTCCTTATTGAATGAGCAACACCCTGTGAATAATTATTGATAGTAAGAAATTATTTTACAAAAGTTTCCATTACGACTATTTAAGTCGTGATTAACAAAAAAAAATACTTTGTGATTATTTAAATTGAAAAAAACTAATCTTAATTTAATTATAAATAACTTACGCCTCTAAAAATAAGTTGTCTGACACCATCTATTTCTGTCACTCGACCTTCTGGGTCCTGCAAGCCCTCCCATTTTTCTGTCGACAAAGGAGTTCCTCTGGAACAAAATTTATATATTTAATTATTATTTTATGTCCGACTTTTCGCTTTCCGACACTTCATTTTTAGTTCCTTTACAATGTTAATTGGTACACTAGCCATGAATGCGAGAGATCATTCTCCCCGAAGACAGCTCAGTCGAGAAGAGCGGGTGTGAAAGTGAGAATATGATTTAAACGAGGTCGAGAATTCATGAAAATCGCTTCGCCTGGTGATGAGGCAGTCAAAATCAAAAGTAAAATACCAACCTTACACAAATTATAGAGCGAATTATGGGCGGTGAGGATACATGGGTTATTTTTGAGTCTGAGTAAGTAAATCAAAGCAGGAGTCCATGGACAAAAAGGGTATACCCCCATTTACAAGCAATGACACAAAAGTGTTATAGACCCCCTTAGAAAAAGTGTTAGAATTAGCCAAAATTTTCAATTTGTGAATTATTGGATCTATCAATTTGTAAAATAGGATTTTAAAAAAGTACGAACGAAAACCCAGTATAAAGAAGTTATCTAATAAAATTATACCTGGGTATACAAGGCCTCGGTGGTAAAGTTGGTTTAACGTTGATGACTTCGTATTCATCAGTTCTGGTCACGCTGGTGGTGTCCTCTAAGGCGCTCATGCTCTTCGTCAGGAGCTCTGCCACTTCTTCCGAGACGTCCCTCTTGCCGTTCATACCTTCGTTGCCGTAATAAACTTGTGATGAAAAATTATTTTATTAGTTTTCTAATTAAAAATATAGTTGGCATTTTTCACAGCAATTAAATTACAGATAAAGCTCACTTAATACTATGAATGACGTATGACCTTTGGTCCTACTCTTGACAAAAGAATTGTCATTGAATTTAAAGCGTTTCCCGGTGTAAAACGAAAAAAGAAAAATTACCAATATCAGTAAGTTTGGAGAATGCTTCTAATGTCGTTTCATACGGCCTCTGTTTAAAATTCGACACCAAGTTCCAAACGACGTCTGTTGTGTTCTCCGTGAATATATCGAGTTCAGCAAACGAGCGGTTCAATACCTGAGACTCGATATTTGGTTCGACGACGACATACGTGTTCCTGTCGTGTCTTGTTTTAGCCGTTTTCACATGATTTTTCAGATAAGCGACGAATATTTCAGCGTTTCCGTGTTGAAAGTAAAATGTGTTCTGCCAAACGCCCTGTTTTGTTGAAAATTGCATCTGTTGGTTGTTTCTTGAACATTTGAATGTTTTTAGTTCGTCGAGTGGTATTCGGATGATTCTTGCGCGAGCAGCTGCATAATCTGATGTCATGTTCCCGCTGAGAGTTCTTTGACGCCGACCTGAATTAAATGATTTTTTATTATTTTTTTAATAATATAACAGCAACACAGAGGTAACTTTCGATTGTGTATATGTAGCAAAACAATAAGGGAAAACCCTACAATTAATAAATGTTTTATTATAAATTTTAATATGAACGCAAATAACATTATTATTTATGCTCAAAACATTATCTTTGGTAATGTAAAAGAATATTATTGATGTTATTTTTTTTATATAGAATTGGTAGATAAATTTTGCAAATGGGCCACCTCTCGGTGAGTGGTCTCCACCACTAGCACACAACAATAGTATTATAAAAAATATTAAATTAGTTGTTATGATCCATATTTACAATGGCTTACTCTTAACAATACAAAGTGTTGGTTTAACCGGGGGGGGGGGGGTGGATAAAGTAAGCTTAACAAAAAGTTTTGTGTTAATAATCTGCCAATTCTTTTTTGACCTTTTTTAATAGGTACATAGTATCTCTGTCGGCTTAAATCTAGGGATAATAGTTTATTTATTTTAAATAATATAAAATCAGTTATGTATTCTTTTTATAAATAAGTTAAGTAATATTGTTAATAATTACCTATAGTGTTGACGACTGCCCATTCCTGGTCTTGTGTGTCAGAGTCGATAGTTATAAGATCATTCGGACGCCATTCAATGCATTTTGTGGCATCACTATTTTGAACAATACAGAGCATGCCAATTGAATTAAGATCGCTGATTGAACGACCAATGCTCGCCTTGAGTAGAACCCCATCTTGAGTGAACAGGTCCTGATAGTATATACAATTTTAATAGTTTAGATTAAAACAAAAGTTTTTTTTTAATAAAATGTATATGGGAATGAGCACATAAAGTACTTAATGAAAAGACAATAATTAATTTAAAAAAAATATATTGTTTTTAATAAATTAGCCAAATTTCAAGGTCTTTTGTATTTACACTTAAGAGGAAAATACGTTTTTAATATCAAATCAATATTATTAATAGAAATACTAATAGAAAGTAGTACTTACTATGATATGAGTTCATTCTAATAAAATTACATTTTAGTTTACATTTGTCATTGTATGTTTTTAAAATAAATTTAGGAATTTTGTTGTCAAAGACAAATTTAAGCTGCCTTGGAAATAAAACAAAGAAAGGACTACATTATATCATTAGATATTTCTAATAGGAATTCTAAAGTTGAATATGAGTAATATTTACTAAGTATCGTAACCGATAAAAACTGATTACTTTTCGATAAATATTCTAAAACAGCTCAATTTTCTAAGCTGCGATCTAGCGCAAATCTCATTGTCTTTGAAACATTGTAATGTGACGCAATTATAAACAACTTGATACTATCAAGGCCGGAATCATTAAATACATCTTTCGTATATGCAAAAACGTATTAACAGTCAATGTGTATAAAAATCAAAATATGGATAAAAATTAAATCAGTATAATTCGATACTCACTTTACATTGTTCAGGAATATCTTCCACTGAACTGCAAGACATCTTGATTATTACAATTAAGCACTAATCCTATAGCTGTATTTTGAAGAATTTAAACCATATTCACGAGTTAATTTTCTAAAATGTAAGCAACAACAACACTAGTACTTCACAACAAAAAACTTGTTTCAATTAAAAATAAATACTTTACAACTGACATATGACATTTATCTGATCTGGCACAAAAACATATTTTGTTGCTTCTTCAACAATCAACATCAACATTGTTTGGAAGTTAAACTTTTATGTAAGTACCAAAGAGAATATTCTAACTTTAGTTAGGTAAGCATTTTGAACAAGTACTTATGACTTCCGAGTAAAGGTATTTTCATCACTGGTTAAAAAAGCGAGCTAATTTCAAATACTCATTATAAAAAGAAGTTCCACCCCTTTATATTTATTAAAACCATAATTTTAAAAAATGCTGAAAACATGGTTAGAAAATTTCATATTAATATACAACCGGCGAAAGGCGAGGCGAGTTTTTAATCACTGTATGGTACTTGTATCCAGAGCAGATAAATAATTTAAAAAAAGGGACTTTTCTGTCAAATTTAAAACAGCTGATTTATAACCTAAAACAAAATATTAACAGTGAATAAGTATCATATTTAAGAGTTTTTGATGTTGCAATAGCCTTATAATGGAGAGAATCATCAAAATTGGAAAAACGTTAAGAAACAATTGGAAAAAATCAGTATTCGGCGCTTTCGTGGTTTATTATGGCGCCTCAACACTTAAAGAAAGATATCAGTAAGTAATAGAATTTAAATTATTTAAATCTTATAAGAAAAAAAAAGTTTTTCAAAATACATTAATATAAAGTGTAAGAAATATCATAGGGCCTGCAGTTAGTTAGGGTTATAGTTAAATAAGATCTGATACTACTACTTGTTTCCTCAGTATTTTTACTGATTATGTCAAATCTATATAGGAAATTGTAAGATCAAAACAATAATATCATCACATTTGAAACAATAATATTACACAGTATCATGTCATATACCTAACATTGTATTAAATATTTAACCAAAAAGTATATTAAAAATAGAACAGGCTTTTTTAGCTCATAGTCTCTACATAATTGTAATACACTAGTATTATCCTAAATCTTTTAATACCTTATTTAAAACAAATTGAATTATTTTTTAAGCAGATTACTAATTTATCATAACTAAGAAGACATTATGTATCTAACAAAAAAATACAACATTGTTTATTATTTACAGAATAAATATCTTAATGCAAGCAGCATGCAAAGAAGCTGCTAAATATGGTGATGCCTTAATCCCAATAGACAGAAATCCAACATTGGTCACAGTTATACTCAATCCTGTAGCAAATAAACGTAAGGCTAAAAAAGATTATGAAAAATACTGTGAGCCTTTGTTACTATTAGCTGGATTACAGGTTGATGTTATACAGACAACATCAGAAGGTAATGCCAAAGAAGTAGTTGAGACCCTGCGTGGAACAGAAGCTATTATAGTTGCAGGAGGAGATGGAACTCTCTCTGAGACAGTAACAGGTATAATTATAAAATACATTTTTACAATTATGTAATAAAAAAATCTATGAGGATTTCCTAATTCTGTAACAAGTTCTAGAATATCTATTAAAGAATGCAAATGTTTGGTCCTACCCATATTCAAATTCATGAAAGCAAATTTTGCAGGAGGTACTTGAGACATTGTTGGTCTGGGGACCAATAACTCGTAAATGCGCCTCTGCTGAATAAATTTTGTAAAGGAATTATTTTTGAGATTATTTCACCAAGATGCTTCATTGCAAATTAGTGAATATATTTGTAGAATTATTTGACCTAACACATGCAGGTTACCTAACATTGTTTACCAAAACCATAGAGAACGAAATGAAAACTTAGTAGCATTGATCAGTTTTTGGGTTATTCTTTGGATTATTTATTCACAATCAGACAAATTCTCATTTATATGTGAAGATCCATTGATCTTATTTTTATCATCATTGTCATTAATTTGCTTGTTTGTTTTGTGTTAAAGAAAATCATAGTATTGACGCAAATAATCGTTTTAGGTTTACTAAGGAGAAACGATGAGGCTAATAGATTCCCGTTAGGTGTTTTACCACTTGGTCGTACCAATAGTCTTGGTAACATTCTGTTTCCTGGCGGAGAAGGTGTGGAGAAGGTAAAACAGCTTATACAAGCTTGTATGGCAATAATAGAAAATAACACGACATGGAAAGACGTAATGAAGATTGAACCAATAGATACTGGAGATGAAACTCCAAATAAACCGGTCTATGCCTTGACATCGATAGAATGGGGAGCTTTTCGGGATACACTTTCGAAGAAAGATAAGTACTGGATATATGGACCGCTGCGAGGATATGTTTCTTATATTTTCAATGGATACAAAAATTCCTTATGCTGGGAATGCAGTGGATCACTGAAATATTCACCTCCCTGTCATGGATGCGAAAATTGCGTCACGAAAAAACCAGAGATTAAAAGAAAATGGGCATTTTTCATTCCTAATACTCAAGCGGCACCACAACTAGAGCCAAAAAGTATTACAAACCCAGAATGTGCTGTGATTAATGAATTGTGCTTTAAATCAACTGATTTTAGGATCCAGCCTCAAGTTAACAACGGTTTGTCCGCCTTGAGCGTAGGGTTAGGAAAGAATAAATACACTTATACGGAATTCGTTTCTGAAGGTTGGAGACGTTTGAACGGCGAAAGTGACACACCAGAGGTAATTAAAGCTAGAACTATCGAATTACGACCGCTTGAAAATAAATCCGATGTTGTCATTGCTATTGATCAAGAAGAATTTGACGTGAAGCCTGTCAAAATCACTTTATTACCAAAAATGGTTAAATTTTTCTGTAAACCTGAATAAAATGTTAAATATATATTTTTGGTTATTATTTACATTTCGATAAAGAAATAAAGTACTTTAGATACTTTTAAGTACTGTTTAATCGCACCAGTGCCACATTAGTACAAATTATCGCAGTTTTCTACGTTATATTAAAGCACTGTTTTTAACTTTTAAAACCTAAAGCGTCCACCAGTTCGAAATATAGGTTCTGTTTTTCAACCCACAAGACACTCGGAAGTTCCTCTTTGCCACTAATTTAATTATTATAAAATTTTAATATCTGCGTGAAAATCAACAGTTATTATAAACTCCTATGATATGCCTTATTTTTTAACAAAGATTTAAATTATTATGTGGGAAAACTAAAAATATCTACAGAATTCAGAGTTTACTTTCACTTTGCAGTCTAAAAAGCATGTTTAAAACTTTAGGTTATCCAATAGTTTTACCTATTAATTGTGCCATAAAAGTCCGTATTATGCCATTCCAAATATTTTATTTACAGTATTATTATTGACTATGGTTTAAGTTTACAGGGTTTAAAAAAGCAAGCGTTAAATAAAACAAACAATTTGATGGATAACATTTAATAATTTAAATGGTTAATTATATTATGTATTTAAACATGCACTAACATTGAAATTTGAGTAATAAGAGGGGTGATCCAAAAGTAATGTTATTGATGAATGATTCATTGACACTGCCAGAAATTTTCCGTCATCTTTACTAAATAGGTGATAATTTCTGGAATATTTCATTTGTTTATTAGTAGGCGGAATTATGAAACGAAAGACATTAGATGTCGCAATCAGAGTTTTTTGAGTTTTAACTAATTAGCATTAAATCGTGGACATGATTTTCATCTTGTCCATGTTTTTTAAACCCACATGCAGGAAGACTGCTGAGATCATCGGGTATTGTGCAGAGATCCTACAAGGTATCAGCCATGACTACTATGCTATTAACAAATCGTAGGTTAGTGATGTTCTCGCCATTGACATCGATGCAAAATCCTTTTAGTTCAGAAGCTTCAGTTCGCTGGACTTGAATACCTTAGACTCAGTTTTACCAAACCTGTATCTGTTACTATCATGTTATCTGGGCTCACCCAGGTCCCGGGAATTCCCCCTAAGTATGGAGGCATTGGTGTGCCGACCGTCATGGGGTCGCGGTAGCACGCGAAAGCGATCCCGTGGCGCCCGCCGTAGAGACGAAGAGGGTGCCGCTGGTTTTTTAGCGGGTATTCCGGTGAACCGGTGTGTTCCACATACAAGGGTATATGGAACTCACTACTTCCACGTGGGTAAAACACGTAACACGTCCACATAACAATCCAGTGAGATAAAAGAAAAGTTCAGTCACGGTAAACCGGCTTTTTGAACATAGTGTTCACATAACTTATATAGTAATTTATATGATTTTTTTTTTACTGATACTTTAAACGCAATGATTAACCAGAACAGCTATTATTATTTAAATAAAATATAACATTTTCGGCCTTTTTTTCCATTAAACTAAAAAGTTAAAAGACGGCATTGCAAGTAAATATATTTAAATTTAATGATTTTTGAGGATAATCAACCGTGAAATGAAACGATTTAAAAACTCTTAAGTGTGGCTGAAAATATCTGTGTTCGAATAAATAACTGCTGCAGATATAGATGTTGACTTGGTTAAAACAGTAACAGATTGCCAAAGTTGACAAACTAGTCGAGATAGTCATTACATATAAATTATTACTTTTGGACCAACCCTTGTAGACACATATTCAGGGGTGTACGGGTGTATACAGGGGTAATAATATTCTTATAAGGAATTGACGAGATATTTGTATATGAATTTATAACATATTCTGCCGAGCATACTCCCAAACGAATATAGCAGCAGTAACGTGCACATTCAGAGATCGAATGACTCCTTGCTGCGGTATTTCCACACAATGCTCCATTAAGGGCAGCAAGTCACATGGTATGCCTTCTTTTTCATGTCTGTAAAAATTTTATACAAATTATACAAAAAAAAACTCGTTTGTTCAAGGGTCATACATGTAAAGTTGTACAGAGGTTAGTTAGGGCAGTTCCCTACTGCCAGTCTAGCGACTGAATTGTTCAAATGGTTTTGTCAAAAATAATAGCAAGTTTGCATAGCAAGCTGAGATTGGACGCCGTGATCGGTCATCAGTATGTTACGACCACGCTGTTCATTGGAAGGTTTTGAATATAAACATAAATGTATATTAACAAGCCAAAAAATGGCAGTAAAATCTACATACCCAAGTAAGAGAAGAGTTTTCTTCGGAAATTTAAATTTTTGTAATGGTGTGCTGCTGGAAGTCTGTTCAGCTGCCACGATAGAATAGCCTTCAGCCTTCTTCTTCATCAGGTATTCCTTCAAAGCCTGCCCGGGACGCACTTCTTCAACGTTAATCCATCGTTCTGCCGATACACTGAAACATTCGTCATTAAAACATCTGACGGCCTTCTTATTAAACGTTGAAAATCCTCTTTCTGTTATCATTGATTTGACTTTGTTTGTCATAAGTAGGCGAACTCGCAAATGGAAACCACTGCCCATAGACATTTTTAAAGTTAGAAAATCTAATCCACCATCAACCTTGGGAATTAAAATGTTATGTCCCTCATGTCTGTAGTTAAATGGTTCACTTACTTCTACCAGAACACAACAACACAAATTATTGATGTTTGCAACACAAACAATAAAACAAAACTAATCACCCCCTAAACAACATTTATAGGCAAAGCATTCTTTAAATTAAAATTATTTCATTCGCTTGCTCTTATCTAGTTTACTTGAAGAGATTACTGCGAATCACATATATTTGTATACAAAATTACTCAAAGTATACATCAGAATAAAGAAATTATACGTAACATTAAACATAATTTCGCAGAAGGCCGATTTGTAGGACGAAGTGGGCATAAATTCTCGCGAGGTTCCGATGGATGGGTAGCCTCGAGCTATAAAAACACGAACCATGTAGGTAAAACAAAAGTATCGCCAGTATCAATACAAAGATTCGATGATTCAAAAACTAGTCCAAATCGAACACTTCGCTCGGCTCTTCTTCGCTCTTTGTCAATTGCTCGCCGGCCGCTCGCTCCAACGGTCGTATCTAAGCTTGACTCATTGTGTTCCAAGTTTGCGTTTTTGGCTGGAATCGGTGTTGTCACAGCCTGATCTTAGCTGGTAGAATTTTAGATGGATAGATTCTTCAACCTATATAATAATAATTTAATTCAAGAGCGTATCGTCATCATTTTATTAATCTTGCGTATTCTTGAGCTTGTCTATATTGTAAATTCGTAAAGATATCTTCTGTTCACAATTTCTATTTTCTGACTTCTTTAGTTTTATTTTTCTTGTTTATAATAATAACGAATAAAGCGTTATTATAATATTATTATAATGAGTGTTATTATAATTTAATTGCCACATAAATTCAAGTCTTATATCCTGTTATACTTCCGTTTTATAGATGTCTTGTCAAGTTCAGACTTTTCTCTTCACCGCCTTAGAACACTCTTCTTGTAATATGACATCCCTCCGCATACCATAGACATTGGTTCACTAATTACTGTGATTTATCCCCAATTCCACACATTATTACTTTTTCCACTTCTTCTAAAGCTGAACTGATTTGAACGAAAGAACCGAGATACTGAAAGTCACTGACTGCCATCATGGAAAAACTAGAAAAACGACAAAATGATACACCACCTTTTGAGCCCAATGCAAATTAGAACTTATTCACCACAGAGCTCGAAAATAAGTATAGACACAAAATAGGCACATTAAATTTCAGTCGTCCTTGCAGAAAAAGTGTATAATTAATGCGAAGATTGACGTGATCGTTTGTAAAGAAAAATTGCAGAGCTCATAGACGCATGCTCGTAGATTTTATACTAACCTCAATCCTTGGAACTGTTTGTCTTGCAAATGCCTCTTGTTGTCCACTACATAAGTCTGGACACCGAATACCTCACTGGTTCTAGCCATTCCTCCAAGGTTTGGTAGTTTATCGATAAGCGAAGCCACCACAATAAGATCACTTTTATTTTTCTAAAAATCGAATTAACTTAATGATAGTTATAATACGTGGCAGGAACATAAAGCAAGGTCAAAACTATTTAAAGAAAAACTCTTACAAGTCTACGATATCACTAGAATTAGCAGTTTAGAATTGGGTATAAAAAAGCTAAAAATCGTGTCTACTTTAAAGTAATATTGTGTTTACAAATTACAAACCCGTTTGCAAATATGCAAAAATCTTATAAAAGCGTGTATATAATCAGCTTCGTCGTATATTAGCCATGCATTTTCTAATTACCGTGTCTAAACTCGACCAACTCTGTCCTCAAAGGAGATTTCGCTGATATCGCTGAATTAGTGAACTTATTACCCCCAAAAATTCAAATAGTGCGCAACAGCGAAATATCCATCAGAATAGCTACAATATTTCTAAGGTGCAATGAGTTATTAACATGACCCAAATGTTTTTAAAGTAATTTAATGGCGGAAAATGGATTGAGAACTACAAGAATTAGAAGACTTACATTGTCAAGAACCCGTTTAGTTAGAAGCTTAACTTAAGAAGTTAAAACTTATGGCGTATTTAAAAGCCACTGTGTAAGACAGGATGTTCTGGAAATATACACTGGTCCCAACCTACTCGTTTGAGTAATGGGAAGAGCGTGTGAGGTATTACTTTTTTAAAATTTAAACACAATATTTTAATTACTAGTTAAATATTCTCACTTACTTTTTTCTCACTAGTATAAACGTCTATATCGATCATGTTCTTCCATGGCACATATTTCTTTTGAATGGTTTGAGCTTCTTCCAAATTATCATACAACCTATTTTGCTCTTGAGTTCGATTTGATCGTTTTTTAAACCAATTATACTTATGTTTCTCTTTCCATTCTTTGAATAATTTATCATCTGGTTCACCGGTTATACATTCACTTATGTCTCCAAGATAATTTGCCAAGAAATCGGTCTCAATAATATCATTGAAACCATCGTACATTTGCGGCACACCCCAATATATAGCAAATGGCGTTAAATCTTCGACTATATCAAAAATATGAACGAAATAATCATTAATGAGTTTCGTATAACTTTTGTCCTTTGCTTTTTCGGCCTCTTGTAGAGTTTTGGTTATAACATCTACACTGTATGCATATTTGTCGCAATCTAAAGTAGTACTCGACAAACTAGCCGTCTCAAAAAGTCTGGTTGATAAATACTGAGCGTACAATCGTGTACTATAGATAGGGCCCATTATATTCGCTAGGAAGAAATCCATAACGCATTCAAATTCCTCGTTTCGGCAACAACTAAGTTTGAATTTGTGCGTTACAACCCAATACAATATAATAAATTGCGATTGAATAGGCACGTTATTTTCTTTTAATTCGTTAAGAACATTTCCATTTATGATGTTACCCTAAAATTTAAATTTACCTTTATTATTACTTAAATAGTTAAAGAATATTGTTATTAAGCCATTAAATGTTTACAGAAACACATATAAAAAAATTCTAACCCTTACCTTATAATAATAAACCAAAGCAATGTACCACTCAAAGTATGTTTTTACAAGTGGTTGGTGAGGTATTTTCCCCAAGAAATTAAGGGCCCATGTCAAAACACTATCCAAATTAACTTTTCTGGATTTAAAAAAGATGAAAATCAAGCTTTGCACAGCAGCTTGTAATGATCGATCGTGAAGAGAGTTGCCGTAGTAACGTTGCTTATTTTTGAATAAATCCTCTACTTTTTTTATTATAAAACACGTTACTGTGTTAAGAATCTCTGGATTGTCAATTTTACTTAGTATTGACACTGCCAGCACTTTTATATGAGAATTAAAAATGAGTCCTCTGAAAACGAACATTGAATCAATTAAATTCACAAATATCTAGAAATATAATCCTTTATTAGGTTTTCTCAAAATTTAGGCGGACAACTAGATAGACAAACACACATTATAACTGCTTGTGATCTTCTCACAAGTAAAAGAAACATACTTACTCTTTATTCACACCATATTTTTTGTCTTGTAATATTTCAACAGATACACTCTCAGCAATTCTGAAATATTATTATAATGTTTTTAATTACACAATAAATTTAATTACTAAATTGCCTTACTCGGCAGTATTCGCTGGCCCTCTTTTGTTTATTTTTATTAAAAATAGGTATGTAGGCTGGTAAATATGCCTGATGACGACGACGTGATTGTAAGACATATCAACCATCCCCTACATCGCCACCAAATTTGGGTACTATGATGTTTCGTCCCTTTTACCTTATTCAATTTATTATATTTTAGCAAATCAATAAAACTCGCATACATTCGTGTACAATTCATCTCATATAGATTAAAGGTTTTTTTCTCTGACTAGTAAATCAAAAGGCTCTCTAAAGCTAGTGACGGCCACGTTGTTCTAGCGCGCCTATGACGTCAATAAACGATTATCAATTAGGAAAAGTTATGTGATCTGTTTTGTTTAATTGAATTAATGTTATTTCATTGTAATAATGCAATTGTAATGCTAGGTTTTCTAAAAAAAAAATTAACAACTCTTCTCCATAATACCTATAATTAATAATTTTATGCAGTTGTCTTTAAAACCATTTTGTTTTAACAACAGTTTTTTTTTAATTTGATATGTAATTGTTTAATAATACCTATATTTTTTTATTAGATTATTAAAAAATATACAGGGATTCGACGTATTCCCGTTAGAAGGTGATAGGAGTGATTATTTACGATAATTTTAACCCCCCTATGCATAATGCAAAAGTGAACCATTTCTGAGTTATAACGTTTTTTTAGCTTTTTTCAAAATAACTCAAAATACAACTTAAAAATTTATTTAAAAAAAAGTATTAATTTAAATCTCGTTTTTATTCAGATCTATAAAAACGATTTAACACTAGTTATTTATAAACATTAAAACGATAAATATCGGCCCAAATTTAAAAATGCGAGACGGAAAACGATATTAGTTCAATATTTTTTCGGTTGTTTGTCCACAGAAATGCCTTAAAAACAAAAAAGAATCGTTATGAAACCTGCTCTGCAGATTATTTTAAAAACATTATCGTTTTCTTAGCTTTCCAAAAATGTATAACAACTAGGAATTTATTTCAAAGCAACTGATATAAAATGACCAGGACATTGGTGGAAATTCGTATTCGAATATGAACGAATTCGGACTAAATGTCGCTCTTTCAAATTCCTACAAAATTAAAATAAAAAACAATACACAATGTAAAAAAAAATAAAATATTTAAAATAAAATTTAGAAACGGAAATAGTTCAGTAGCTATTAACACATTGTGTAATTTAGCCTAATTAAAATTCTTGCTCGAAGTGACTTCCCTCCTGACGGGAATACGTCGAATTACCAATAATCCTGTATACGTGCATTATCTAAGTATAAAAGTAACAATATTAATGACTCACCTGTGATCTTTCTTTGGTACAAAACCATAGACTAGAATTTCACACAGCACATAGATCATTTGACTATATGCAGATACGTTAATTTCATTCATTTGCTTTACTAAGCAGTACAACGGTGTATTCTTAATAGCAGCATACTCCAATATTTTGTTAGAATACAAAACAACAACGTTGTTGTATTCTGGTCGCACTAGTAACGCATCCTGTGTAATTATGATGACAAATTCTTGAATGCATTTCATATACTGACCATTAGATTTTAATTCTTCGATTTCTTTCCATATCGTGTTCAAAAATTCCGTTACATTGAATTTAATATCTTTGTTATTTATTATTGACGGAAGTATTTTGTTTACTATCTTAAGTATCCATTTTAAGCATCCATAGCCTCCGCTATCTAATACATTGTAAATATAATCTAAAATGTCACTATTGATCTTATAATATGTGTCGCTCAATAGAAAGTGGACTATTTCACAGGATTTCTCATAAAATAGATTTCGTAATCGGCCACTATTCTCTTTGTGTATACTTTCATTGAATTTCACATCTTTTACCATGTTTATGAATGTATCTACATCCAGTACTTCCTGATCATATTTTTCTACCAAAAAACGTGCCTTCAAGCATGTATTAAGAATAAATATACTTAGAGATTTCTTGGTTAAATCAGAAATAGTGCTATTTAGAATCAGTATTGTAGATTTATACAATTTAATTAAGTAATCATTTTCATTAGTGGTATTAATATGTAAACTCATACAATCCAAGCCTTCAAAGAGCAGGGTAATCTTTTCAATATCAAATGTGATATCGTTAATGAGTAAAGTTGCAACATATTGTAATAATATTTCTAATGTTGCCGGTGCACAGTCATCCAATTTTTCATAAAGTGCACACTTATATTTTATAGCTTTCTTATAAAGTTGCACTATGAAAATTACATCATTTAAGCATTCATTTTTGTTAGAATATTGTCTGTAGTTTATATCCTTTATGTTTTTAACTATACCAGTTATCAATTTAATGAAATCAGTATTATCATGACCTTCGAAGTATGTCACAGCAAAGTCTATATTCATGTGTGAAAATGGTAGCAGTTGCAAAAACTGTTTCATATCAGGTATGATAAGTTTATTTTTAATGAACTCGGCTAATGGATTATTTGTTGCAAAGTCCAAATATAAGTGTGGATATATATTCATATATTCCTTCCATGTGAACTGACAACAATTATTTCCAATAAAATATGACATATTGACTTGAATGGCTTTTCTTATTACTATATTGTTGCAAGGTATTTTTAATATATTGACTATCATTTCCATTAGATTCGAACAATCAATATCTAATAATCCTTCATAACAGACTTCAGATAGGGTAGTCGTCAAATTATATAAAGGTACAGGAGACCATTTTATCAACGGAGCACCTTTAAGTACACTTATTAATGAATCAGTATCATTTAAAGTATTTTTTAATTCCATTTCGAGAGTCTCATAATCAGAGTAATTTTCAAATAAATTTATATCATTAATGGCATCAAATATAGACACAGCTTCCAATTCGCTAGCAATTTTCAATCGCATGCGATACTGTAAACATTGATATCGCACCTGGGCATTATCATGACGCAAGCCAATGTAAAATGCACAGTTCAACCAACAATTACCAATACCTTTAACAGTATCAAATAATTTCAAAGATGGCAAAACAATATTGCTCTGTTTCTCTTCTAAGCTGTCTATTAATATAAAATAATTATCCCAGATATTCTTTAGGGTAATTTTATTTTTTCTATCCCAAATAAATGTAGTTGTAGTTCTTATGTTGATATTTTTTTCGCTAATAAATGCACAATCAATTGCTCTTTTAGCTAAATATATTGATTTTTTCCTTTGTGTATTATCTACATCTTTATTTAATAGTCCTGAGAGGACAAAATCCCAAAATTCGCTATGAGTAATTACATCAGATTCGATAATGTTTTTGTTTGATTTATCTGCAACTGGTAGATAATAATTGGAAAGGCAACATAGCACTTGCAATGCAATCTCACCTACATTTTCTTTAAATTGTCTTAGAGAGTTCCATATTCTGTCAAGAATGTTGTACCCTGTGATGCCCTCAAAAAATTGTGGCACAGCATGTGTGAGGAAATATACTCGTAACTTATCATTTTTACTAAAAATGATGTTTTCTAAAGGAATATCAAGAAACGGCAACATAAGCTTGCTGTTGCTGAGTATGACTGCATCTAAAATGCTCACGCAAATTTTTAATTGTAGCAGTGTAGTTTGGAGGTTTTCATTTTCATTGTCAGTTGTCAATGTTACTTTTGGAGATGGTAGATACACATCTGCGACTATTTGTTGTAACAGATGTTCTGATTTATTTATAATACTACTAGGGTGTAACATTAGTACCATTTCTATAATTTTACAAATGATTTCGACGTTATCTTCGTTCGCATTGAGTATAAGTTTTGCGACAAAATTATATTCCTCATCATTATTACACTCACTCTTTTCACGTGTATTGATTAACTGCTTATACTGCAGCAAATTAATGAAATTCGATAGATGTTCATTCGTAAATGTACTTCGATCCATTATATTTTTCGCTCTATCATCTATTATGTCTTCATCTAAATCAAGTAAATCCATAAAGGATAATATTTCTGTAGCCGGTTGCATTATGAAGTTAAATTATATATTGAAAAAAAAATTAAACGAATACTCTATAGAGTTTCATACGATCGTTAAACGATAAAAAATGCAGTTTTATAAACGAACAACAGAAAAAAGAATAAATATAATTTATTTGATAAAATAAAATGTGAACTTTGTCTTTAGAGATATCAGTTGTTCAATCAGAATTCAGATTCCAGAATCAAACTGAACTGAACTGAATCTAATAATCAATACTTTCAGAAGTTTCAGACCTGAGTGGGAGTAACTGTCAAGTGTCAAATCAACGCTACTATGATGGCAGTGTAACCATAATGTGAAAAATAATTTCGCAATATCCACTGTGCTGTCAATATTTAAATATTTTTACATTTTTGGAAAACTGTAATATAATTTTATAAAGAAGTGGTTTTGTTACAAGGTGTTGGATTATATTTTTACCTTTTGATAAGTAAATAAACTTGATTTTATGAATTTAAAATAAAAATAATCCGTATTGGTTTTTCGCTAATGCTTGGGATGCTACTTCACACCGGAACATAATTGTTTCTTTAAAAGCCTAGATTCGTCCCAATATGGATTACTGGCCTCATCTTTAGACTGGTACCTTTCAATACGAGTACCAGTTCTTACCACCGTCCAACGTCGAGCTATTTGAAGTATTAACAACCCAATAATAACAAACGATTTAGATCATTAGTAAGCTTCAGAACTCTTACTCATAAACTCTTTGTGTGTTTTCTACCATCTCCTACCCGTCTAATTATAGGCCTATTCAAATTACCAGTCCAGTTATAGCCATCACCTCCTTGTTCTCCAACATAATGGAGTCCATTATTAACTGCCAGCTCTTGCGGTACCTAGAGGAGCACCAGCTGTGTAGTGACCGGCAATACGGTTTCCGTCGGGTCGCTCAGCTGATGGTCTTCTAGGTTACCTGACACACAGATGGGCGGAAGCAGTTGACCTCATGGACTCAACTGCTTCCGCCTGAGGCATTACGTAGCAGGCAGTTTGGACATAGCCTTCCACCTTCGATAGAATCTACATTCCGAATCGTTGGTGGTAGCGTCACTTAATATAGTTTTCTAAAATGATGGTTCTAAAGTGCTTTTAAAAGCCTACTTGAATATAGTATATTTTGATTTTGATTATATCGATGTACTAATGTATCAATTTAAACATTCACTTGGTGTTAGGGCTTTGTGCAAGCACGTCTGGGTAGGTACTACCCACTAATCAGATATTCTACCGCCAAACAGCAGTACTCAGTATTGTTGTATTCCGGTGTGAAGGGTGATTTTGCCAGTGTAACTAAACTACAGACACAAGGGACATAACATCTTAGTTCCCAAGGTTGGTAGCGCATTAGGAATGTAAGAAGTGGTTAATAGTTCTTACAGTGCCATTTTCTGTGGGCGACGGTCATCGCTTACCATCAAGACGAGCAAATGGGTCGTCCGCCAACCGATATTATTAAAAAAAATGAAAAAAAAGTAAAAATAAATTTAATATATGAAGGAAAAATTCTCTTAATATTGGACTGGATATATATTTGTACTTAACTATTGCACAATTAAAAATAGATACAAATATTTTAAGGAAATAATATTTTATTTAGCTATTTCCTTTACTTATTATTTAACGTGTTGTTAAAAAAAGATTGAAATATATATTTTTTTAAATCGTGATTCCAAACCGTATGAAACGTAAATGTGATACGACAAAACGACATTAAAAAGATACCTCTACAGTATTAGCATTAGATGAGTAACATCTGACATTATACCTTGGTAATTAACAACATTATATTTATCCTCTCGGAAAATGGATTGGTACCATCTGATGGCCAACACTAGCACCGTGCGCGCTTATTGGTCAAATTAAATAGTGCGCGCTTACTGTTACACAATTCCGTCCTTATTCACGAAATCACTCCCATAGATTACAGGAAAGCAAGAGGAAAGATTTAACATACAAATGATATATATTAAGTTTTACTTCTTCCGTGTTTGAATTGTCCACAGACATACATTATTTTTGTTTAATTATTCCATGTGTTATTAAAGTGATAATAAAATAAAACGTCTTCATAACGTACTATTTTATTTATTTGCGTTTGGTTATTACAAAAAGTTTGGGATATTAATAATAATATGTATAAAAATATCCATATATTTATTACCACTCTTTTTATTCAAATTTAAAAAATCAGTCAAAAAATATTTAGATAATCACTAAAATTATATACGCATCCGCTCTTTTTGGTTGTTAGTGTTTACAGTTACGGGTTCAGAAACATATGACTTGATGAATATTTTGAAACATAAATATTATTTCTGTCTCGGTCTCTGTCAATCTGCTTAATTAAAGCTCCTGCCAAAATATATAACTAAATAAATTTACACATTAGGTCGTGAAAATATTAAAAAAAATCCACTGTCAAACTTAGTAACTATTTTAATAACTAATTATGATTTCTAGTTCTAGTTTTTAATGGAGTAAAAGTGTAGTATAAATACGTTATCAATAACTTAATATAAGATATTAACGTAAGTTGAAATGGAAGATAATTTTTCGAACGATGACGAAATGAAGGATTCTTCTGTGAGTCCTAAATTTGGGGGTAAAAAGCTTAAATTAAACGATGGGAGTTCGCATGATAGTCTCAAAGAAATCGGTAAATATGGTCTTCTGGTTGCAATAGTAATTGTGACGTATAAATTAAAACCTTTTGTATTTTACTAGCCTCCGGGAGTAAAGATGAACAAGACGAGAATGTTGATAGTGGGGTGTCAGCTGACAAATCTGAAAGCACGAGTAGCGACGATCGAGCTGTGTCCGCCGTAGAGGGACCGGCTAACGAAGTCGTGAACGCAGCCCCTTCTGGCAGCAATGTTGGTGCTATTCTTCTTGACATAAGACGTTCGAGGCGATCGAGGAACTACAGAAAACGAAGAACTCCTGACAGAGATTCGGGCAGTGATAACTCTTCTAGAGATTCAGATGATTTATCAGCTGAAGAAGTACCAGAATCTAGCAGAGCAGAAACAACAGATGGAGAATCAGCAACAGATTGTACTAATAGTTCACCCAGTGTGTAAGTTAATATACATTAATTTGCATTTATATGTAAAACAAATATGCAGAACACTCACATTCCTTGATAAAGTCCTTTTATTATAATATTCAATAGAATATAATTTAACAATTCTTTATCATTGATATAGAAGCAGTTCTGATAGTTCATCAGAAAGCAATGAGAGCTTAGAAATTGAAGGCGACGAAGGAGAGGGTGCACCACCTAACTTAGATACAGACAGTGATGATGATTCATGGCTCTGGAATAATCGTAATAATGAAAATAAGGGTGAACCACCAGCTGTACTTTTTAAGACTCGACCAAAACATTCATATTTGATTTTAAGAGGTAATAAACATAATTGTATATTATAAATAAAGATCATAATTGTATATAATAAATAAAGATAATAGTGAGTGTATTAATAATGCAATGTACAAAAAATCTTGATACAATTGATTTGGTACACACCATAATACTACATAGTATGAAATAAATGAGATTTTTTTTCAAGTTTGTTCTTCTATCTAAAAGCTGCAAATAAACCCTTATTGTAACTTTGTGAGGCCAAGATGTGTAGCTACTTTCGCTAATATATTAATTTATAACCTTACAAAACATATGTAAACTGTTGTATTTTTTATATATTTAATTAAATCTTATTATTTCGATTATTGATTGTGCTTTTCACTATCAAATTCTTTAATAGAAATTGTTTATTTAATTTTGGTTTAAACCAAACTTTAATTAAAAGTTAAGAAATATGGTGTGATTTTTTTTATAATGTTGTGCAATAAGGTTTTATATTTAAGTATCTGATAGATATTTATTTCTCTATAACAAGTGTTAATTAATCTTACATATATGGTTCTTATATATATTATGATTAATTTAATAATGCTGTATCTTCTAATTACTAATGTCGAATGATGACAAAGAGAGAAATGATCAAATCTGTGTTTAAATAAAACCTGCTCAACCTTGTTGTACAAATATTACATATGAATTCCATAAGTAATGTATGTAAATTAAATATGATTTATTTTGCAGAAATTATAAATCGTGAGCTCGGTCTGACATTTCCTTGCGGCAAAACGATACAGAATGACGTGATGTTTGAACAGAAGTTCTATGGATCACTTCATGCAGTTTATAGACTAGAAAAGTTACATAGCCTTTTGAAACATAGAGGATGTGTAAATTCAATAAATTTTCACCCAGAAGGTAATTCAATGGATTTTCATTTGGTTTTCTCCAATGGTAGCTGTGATTTATGGGGAAGGTTGAAGTGTATAACTCATTAGGGTTTTATGTAAATTGGAGGTCAGATAGAAACTTGGTGACTGGGACATTTACCGGCACACCCCATAAACTAAGATATAGAGTAATTTGTAGTACAATATTTAATGTAAGGTACTGTAGCAGGGCGAATTTGGGATGCATAGCTAGTTTAAGAGATTGATATAAATATAAAAAAGTACATGGAACTTAGGCATTCTTGTCTTGCTCTTTTAATATTACAGTATTTTTTTTATATAATATATTAAAATGTTGTTTGGGTTGCAGTATCTATGTTTAGTCCATGTGAAAATAAACCAGAGTGGGTTTGTACTTGAAATTCAGCCTTGTCAATTGTTTGTGACTGAGCTGGTACTATATTTTTAAGAGCAGTTTATATGAAACACAAAAAAATCTTTCGATTTTTTTTCTCAGGACGGCTGCTAGCTTCCGGTTCTGATGACACAAACGTCGTGGTATGGGACTGGGCGAAAAAGATTCCACTGCAGATAACCAAAACTGGGCACAAGTCGAACGTTTTCCAGAGCAAATTCTTGTATCTCAATGCTCAGAGTCAACTCAATATCGCTACTTGTGCTCGAGACGGCCAGGTTCGTTAAAATCAATTTTTTTTATGCCAAAATTGTTCTCTTGTGTTTAAACCGGTTTAATTGTATTAATTTTGGATGGTGATCATCGATTTAAACTTTTCAAGGTTCGGAGATAAATTGAAAGTTGTTTTGGTTGTTTTTGTTGTATGATATAGATAGGTGGTCAGGCTAATCGGCCACCTGGTGGGAGGTGGTCACCACCGCCCATAGACATTGGCGCTGTGAAATACATTAACCATTGGTCACATCGCCAACGCGCCAACGCGCCAACGCGCCAACGCGCCAACGCGCCAACGCGCCAACGCCCTCGGCCAGTAACACGCGCGCGCGCAGGTGCGGCTGCTGTCGCTGCCGGCGGCGGGCGGCGCGGGGGAGGCGCGGCGGCTGGCGGCGCACGCGCGCGCGGCGCACAAGCTGCACGTGTGGCCCGGCGACCCGCACCTCGTCGTGTCGGCCGGCGAGGACGGCGTCGTCATGTGCTCCGACGTGCGCGCCGACAAGGCGCTCAAGTGAGTGCCCCGATACGCATAGGATGTCGTAGATATTACGTCCTATGTGCCATTCATAAACCAAACCAAACTAATCTTAAGCATAATAAGCGCCGGAGGGCTAGCACTCGTCTGGCAAACTCTCACCGACGCTCCCCCTACCTTTTTTTAGAGTTCTGGTCACCTGTTTTCCAAGACTTGACCATCATTGTCAGAACTTCTCCTGACACGTGACACTCGAAATTTTTACACCCCTGGCTATTATGTATCTCTCCTCAAAAGCAATAAGCTAGAAAAGATCGAGTCCCATGTTTGCGCATTCAGCAGTCCACCGAATCTTGACCGATGTACGATTGTCCGCACATGCACATTTGTGAAATCCATTTTAATATCAACTTCCAACTGGATTTGTTCTACAGAATTTCCTTGCTGAAGGTGGCCACTGCCGTTCAGCATTTCTCATTATCGAGTATGGCATTAACCACGATATACAGTGAGAGGTATTGGTCTTTGGTCGTCGTAAGATCATGGCACTGAGGGCTCCTTATGGCTTACCCTTAAGTTATGTACCGCGCCGTATACAGAAGCACCACACTGGTGTCAGATATCCGAATACGAATTGTCAGCGTCAGATGACAGTGTAGACAGGCGACTGGTCACTGGTTACCTACTTTCCTCCAAAATCACCTTCAGATTAAGACACCTACTCAATTATCCGAATCGCTATAGTTCATAATTTACCGAGGATCAGTCAGATCCTGAAAAGTTTCTTGGGCTTCGAAAAGGACATTGATCGATTAGTTCCCCCCTTGATTCGCTTAAATCTTTGCCTAATCTCGAAACTAGTGAAGAACTTCGTCGTCCCATGCTGGTTTCAGCGATATCTAATGAGCAGCCTTTTTCACTCCGAACAAACAAATGTACACACTCTGTGCATTATGTGTATTCGTCAAAATATGAAGATCTTTGAAAAAAGCCCAGTTCGGATCTACGGCGGCAACATCATATTAAAACGGGAACCGTCCTCATTCCAGACTGATCCACGTGAAGTACGCGTCGACGAACTCGATCCCGCTGTACAGCGTGGCGGGCCACCCGCTGCGGCGCCACGAGCTGCTGCTGGCGGGCCGCGACAAGTTCGTGCGCGTGTACGACACGCGCCAGCCCGCGCTGCCGCTCGCGCGCTACCGGCCCGGCCACTTCCACGACAAGGCGGTGAGCTCCTCCTACTCCTCCCTGGGTGGAGCTCTGTTACTATTTCACGTATCCAATATTACAAATTGTTTTGTAATAATACATCAAAAAGTATTAAATTAAATTTAAAAAAGTAATGTGATCTCGTAAGGATAAAACTTATAAGAATTTAATCCAGCAAAATGAATTGAAATAAAAACAAAACACAGGACAGTTAATTACCATTCCTTAATTGCTTTGCACCTATCAAGGGTCAGGTTTCAAATAAGGATTTGACCTAGGAATGTTGACAAGATTTCAATTACTTGACCGAAAATTTCATTTTAGTTAAATGCGATTATTTACTATTTTCAGAATAAAGATGCAGCCCGCAAACTTAGGTCTACGATGCATCTAACCTGCGCCATTTACAACCATGACGGAACGGAAATATTAGGTTCTTATAATGACGAGGATATATATTTGTTTGATGCCAAGGAAGATCTGTATGAAGAGTAAGTATTGATAACAATATCGCACACATATAGCCACGTATGTACACACAATCCACATACGCCCACAAACACATGCACACCAAATCTGCACCCACACAAACGTAGATTCGTAGGCGCCCAATAATAAACACACACGTACGCTCGGGACCGCACACTCAACGCTTACAGGAGGACTTGCGTTTCGTTCATATATACAACAAAATCAAAAATAAAAACTACGAAAATTCACACTAAATGCCCCATTGAACCTCTTGAAAATTTCCGACCCGGTACTTGAATTCTGTAATAGCGGTAATTATTATTTTTATTAACCATAGCGTTTTAATTTCAGTCACTCCGGAAATGACGATAAAGATGGATACACGCATCGATACAGCGGCCACTGTAACAGCGCCACTTTCAAGGTTTGTTATTTTTTATGTGAACACATATTCAGATTACTTCAGGGTGTATTTTGCAGTCTAATAGGCGTCATTTTTTTTTGTATGTGGATATGTTACACTTATTAAAATAAAATATCAGTTTATACAGGTTGTAAGACTTATTTGTAGACGAGACCTGATTTAGGCTTAGGTACTCTGAAATATTATGTCATCATAATTAAAATTAAATATTATTTTGACATTAACACAAAAGCTCTTGTTTTATAAAAATGGTTAATTGTTTGAAAAAAAAAACTTTTAATAAAGTATACTTTATTTTTTATCTGAATAAAATATAAGTGTAAAAACTTGTTGATATTCAATCTTTCTTAAATTTGATTCAGTCTGTACAATATTATAAAAATATTGATTAGAATTGATTTTTTATAAATATGTGTTCCAATACTGCCATTGCGAACAACAGGACACTGTTGGTGCGCAATAAATTACTTATATTAATTACAAGCTAAATCCGCGACCTTCCCTCCTGATGTTTATAAAAGTTTGTAGCACACAAACTCTCATTTTACCCCTTTAAGTGGTAAATTAAAAAGTAGCCTATATCCCACTCCCACCTATTTCATCTAATTTGGTTCAGTGGTGTAAGCGTGAAGAGGTAATATAACGAGTTACTTTTGCATTTATAATATTAGTAGGCTTTCATCAATAATTATTTTATGTGGATAACTTAATTATAATTGTTAGAGTTCCGGTAGTCCATTCACATAGCATGTCTTTTATTGATTTATTTCATGTAGTAGGAACTATGTTAAATAAAGCAATGATATAAAATTTTCGTTTATAAAATAAATAAAGAATATAAAAATCTAATAGAATTTGTTATTATTTTTTTCGGTGTACAAGGGAGTCGCATTCTTTGGACCCAAGAGTGAATACATCGTATCCGGTTCAGACTGTTCCTACATTTATATGTGGGAGAAGAAGTCTGAGGCAATCGTGCAATGGATGGAGGGAGACAAAAAAGGAGTAGTGAGTTATCTGTTTACATTATTAAAATTTATATTTTTAAGGAGTTAAGTTTGGGCAGTTTATAAGCTAAAGACATATTCATCTTTAAAATGTTGAATATTCTACAAATTTATATAAAGAACATAAATAATAAAAGAACGTAATAAAAATATGTACCCACCCTCGTATCAATAAATATTTATTTCAGATAAAAATATTCTTTATTAAAGTAGGCTCATAAATAGCACTTTTGAATCGTCATGTTACTTATTACTTATACAGGTATTGAATTAAATGTAAAGTTTCAAAAACTTTGATAAAAAATATGAACCCTTTATGCTACATTTAAATAAATCATTTTCAGGTTAATTGTATAGAAACTCATCCCCGCTTCCCCGTCATGGCGACGAGCGGACTAGATAAAGATGTCAAAATATGGATACCTAAGCGAGAAGCCGACCCAACGTACGAGGGAATGGAAAAGGTAATTAATATAAATTTACTATCTATACTTATAAAATAAAGGAGAAACATACTGGGATAGCCAGTCAGTCAGCCACAGCTTAACCCCTTGAGTCTGAGAAAGTTGGAATTTGAAACACAATGTATATTTTATAACGCGACGAACTCACGTTATAAAATAAAGGGAATGGTGTTCTTATTTTTTGTATTATTTTATACGTACGAAGTCGAGACGGGTCGCTTGTAATTTATAAAAAACGATAAGTAAGGTTTTTATAAGGCCTATTAAAGTTGAAAAATACTATGCGAAATTTCACGGGTACTTAATACTATACTTGTAATTCGTGACAAGTCAGGTGCCGACATGACCCAGTGGCTAGAACGTTTGCCTCCTAACCGATGATCCCAGACAATCCCCACAAAATTTTCATGTGCTTTATTTCTGTTTATAATTCATCACCTGCTCGGTGGCGAAGAAAAACGTCGTGAGGAAACCTGCATGTTTCAATTTCAACTAAATTTGAAAACCCGCATTGGAGCAGCTTTGTTAACAAGCTCCAAACACAGAGTTATTTTCGCATTTATTATATGTTATTTATTATATTATTATATGTATTGAGATGTGGTATGAAATAACGTCAATCCTTAGTTAAAACTTTATAAGAAAATTGTTCTCAACTTAACAATTACATGTTAATTCTGCGACGGGTCAAGTCTAAACAAGTCGAAAATTATGATAAAAAATAATATTAATTTCAGGTGGTACGTGACAACAGCGAGCCGAGTCCTTTGTTCAATGATTTTTTACCTACACTCTATAGTACGTGGCACGGCGGGCGACAGTTCGGGCTCATGTCGGAAGACGACTCGGCGGCTAACTACGGCGGGAACATTGAATTTGATGGAAATGTCTGCACCGCCTTTTAGGCCTTGTAAAAACCTCCTGCGCAATTAATTACTTATATATTTATTATGATTAATAAAATAATAATACACTCTCATAAAGGAAATAATCCAGATTCCATTAGACCCAAGATTTAGTTCTTAAGACATGTTTAAAAAAAAGTAAAACGGATATTCGGCTAGTCTATACATATTAGTATAGAATTTTGTCTTTTTAGACGAAAACCATGTTTTTTTTTATTTATTTATTAGTATATATCTACATATTCGATTAAAACTAAACAAATTGGTGTCGTTGGTAATTAAATAGTTGGGAATTTACATCGAATAGTCACTTTTTTTTCTTTTTTTAAACTTTAGTTTCAGACCGTGAGCGTAACATAAGCGCTAAGTTAAATTTAATTATTACATAAATTTTAAATACTTTGTTTTAATATAGATAGATAAAAGTGATGATAATTGATTGGCAGGAGGTTTTACGGTTAAGACAATGAAAGTCTAATTGTTAATAATGTGAAGTTGTGTTTTTTTATTTAAATAATTATTTGATGTTTACATAAAAGCTACAAGAATAATTATATTCTCATTACTGATTTACATTACCATTTTATATTTGTAAATATTACACAGAACCATAAAAAGTTATCGAATATAATTTTTAAAAAACACTTTCAATAAAAAATAATCATTGATATCTATTTAAACTTAAAATTTATCATAATTATTTTCCCATTGAGAAGTCTTCAAACCTATTCACACTTAACTACGGCACGGTTCTGTCTAAACATATATTCAAAAGTTAACTATTATACAAAAACTAGACGCAGCCTAACGTCTATATTGACATTTTTAATATTTAAAGATTAGGCATTACATATTTCAGGCAGGTGGACAGGATTGAAACAAAATAATTTTTGATATGTTATTTCAGGTCATATTAGGATTTCGAGGAGTCAATCATAAATTTTAAAAGGAATAAACTTATCATTATCAGCTAAAAATATATTTATAATAATTCCTTTGACTGCTCTCTTCCGTATATTCATTCGGATTTACGTCTTACTAACATGGGAACAACCAATTTGTTTCATGAATTCATCATTATTCTGAGGTCTATATCTTAATTTTCTAAATCTGTCTACATTTAATACAGAGGCCAAATAACACTATTCAAAATATCATCTAGTTTTAGTTCTACATGGACATCTACATCGCGCCGCTTAGATGGATGTTAAACATCCAAAACTGATTTGAATTGACTAACCATATATCTTTCAGTTTTCTTAGTTAATTTTAATTGCGTTTATGATACGCTGCATTAGTTGATTTTTCGTTAGTATGGTTGTTTATTTTAGTTAATCCAGCGAGTTATCATTCAGGGGCTTCTTATGTCAAATATGTATCTAAGAGATACAAAATTACAATTTATAAAGTCCACGTCATTAACGAAGTTCTTTCTTAGCAAAATATACCAATGCATCTGCATGTTACTTATATATAATTCATGTCGTATAAATAGTATATTTGTAGCTAGTGTATCACATGCTTTATGATAAAGTGATCTATGGTCAATGTGATCGAAATCACAAAGCTTGGTCAAAACTTTTTATTAAAATTGAGTTATATACTCATATTGTCGTTAAGTTATAAAAATGAGAGTTATATTTTAAATATTGTAACTTTATTCACTCATGGAATATGAACGTGGAAAATCTTATGCCTGTGATATGTTTTTAATTTGTGAAAATGAATGTGTAGATAAATTAAGCCCTTTTGTATGTTCACTGTGCATCATTTAGTTTTTAGGCTAGTTTCAATAATGTTAGATGATTATTTAATTTTCCTATAATTAAACTTGCATATTACAATAGTAATTGTTTTATTTGAACAATCATTGTTACAGGAGTCTAAGAAGGCTATTTTTTTAATGTAGCTTATTAACTAAATATAGGCATTGTTCTTTAACATTGTGAAGCAATTTGTAAAATATTAATAAAAATAGTAAAATGATGTTAAATTCTATACTCGTTTTATTTACCTAAAATACTTTAGTTAATATTTTAACATTTTAGAACAACACTTAATAAAGTAAATTTTGTACAACAATATATAATATAGTTATAAAAAAGTTGTCTTTAATACACAAACAATATTCCACATTTTACCGTTGCTTTTAATAACAATAGCTATAGAAGATAATAAGTTATTACAAGTTTTTATTTTCCCGCTCTTTTTGTTACCAATTATCCGATTACTTCACGTCGTATTAAAAAATATTAACTCAGACTTCCGATACACCGGAAGTCAATACAAGTTCACTTTATTGTACTTTAAATATGAATCTGACTAATATTTCATATCTTCCAAAACGATACTTTAGTTGTTTTTCAAATACTTAATGTTTGTAATATCTGTATTTTAAATTTCTGACATAATTTATTATTTTAAAAGTTTTTGACCACATGTTTCCTGTTATTTGTTAAATGGCCGCTGCTTTCGACCAATGAAATGCGAGGCGTGTAGAAGCCCGCGCCATCTTCGTTTTCAAACTCATCTCCATCTCGCCCGCCCGCTCACTCGATCAGTCAGTCGCGCGTCGGTTTAGGGCAGCCGTATACCTTACTTGAGTATTTCTAGTAATTAATACAAAAATCAGAACAATCATGAGCTCCAATGAAAATAACAGTGAAGTGGCAGTAGACAAGGTAGGCGATGAGAAGACTGGGGACGCTAAAAGTGACCTGAAAGGAGCCAAAAGGGCAGCAGAGGTGAGTGCACATGTCAAATTGTATGTATTCGTTTTAGACGCTCGCCATTTTATTGAACGTTATTATATGGGCCACATATGTGTCTTCGATAAGTTTCAAATGCAACCACGTGTTTGACATGATATCTGGTTTGCCGCTAAAGTAGGAAACACTCAAACCGGCGTATTTTTGGACTCTAGTTCTAACATCGCAGCGTGTGAGGCAATCGATGAGTCAGAGCATTGGTGTTTCATTATGACTTTCGTATTATAATATCACAAGTTTTTAATGTAGACAAACAGTTACCTTTGGCGGTTCTAAGTTTTGTTTACTCGTTTTCGATACAGAGGCATGACCTTGGCAGAAAAAAAAACATGGCGCGAGAACGTACGCTGTCTGTTTTATAAGACTATATCAAATGAAATAGACATACATTCGTAAAATTGCTTTAAGGGGCATATTTATTATTGATTTTATTGCGTAGCATTAGCTATTTTTAACCTCCTATCTTACCCAGTTTACATTCATAGTAGCGTGACGCTACCGTAGAGTAACATGGCCGGCGTGTGAATGTCACTTTAGATACTGTAACGTCAAACAATTATCCTAGACAAAGCATTTTTATTCTAAACTATTTTCATTACAATTATATAATGTAAAAATTAAGTAATTAATATGTAATATCTACGATGTAATATTCTCATTACCCTTTCTCTACATAGAGATGTAGTCAATGACCCGGCTTTATTTGCATGTAGGTGTTTTCTATGTAATTTATACTTCCTTTGTTTAACCACATTGGTTAGATATAAGGTAATAATATACTTTTACAATAAGTGTATATTGGTAACTGTAGTTTATATATTTACATAGTTTGGACGGAATTAAGAATCTGAAAAGGTCTATCTACTGTCTCTGTCGCTCAGCGTAACCTAAATTTACGCCAACGGGCGCGTATCAAACATAACCTCAACGAGTAGATTACAAATATCTTTCAATGCGTTCGTCAACATTTTATTCCAACCACGTGATTATTTATAGTAATTGCAAGTATTGCTTCGTTGTCGTTTTGGCGGTTTAAAGGTTCTACGTCATCGTTCTTGTTATGCGCACTGACCGCCATCCGCTCAATGATGCCACAGCAATATAGGCCGTATGGCGCCGGCCCCACATTCAGCGTCTCTTTCCCTCGTACTAATAACCCACGCTTCTTTATTGTTACGAATCCTTGTCACCTGCGTTTCATTATCTTGCACGTAAGCTGTGTTCACCGCATTTGTAAATTGTTACACGCTAACAATTCTGTTCTTGGTAGTTTTGAAAATTATTATCTGGCTATTAGCCAGTTATGGTAAATTAGATTATTCATGTGTTGAGGTAGTATACTATCATTGAAAATTGATTCAGAAGTCTTACGGCCAGGTAGCATATCTCAGAATAACGTATAATACGTTGACTGCGTTTAGATTTACTGGAATTTACAGAAATAAGTTGTTCAGCTTTCGAAATAAGATTCTATTAAATGTAATATTTTGTTTAGGAGAAAACAACGGACGCGAAAAAAGCGCGAAAGGAGGAAAACGGAGGCGGTGGGGAAGACGAAGCTCACAGTGACGAAGATGATTTGGAAGGATTAGGATTTGAAGAGGGCGACGGTGAAGAAGACGATGACGAAGAAGTTGAGGGTGAAGAAGGCGAAGAGGATGAGGAAGAATTAGGGGAAGGAGAGGACGACGATCTCGAAGGTGAACTTATATTTTGAACATAACCCGATCATAATAATTATCGGGAAATTTAAAAACGACTGCCTTAGGAATTTATTCTATTAATTTTGGCGCGAAAATTAAAAGTGCACCAAATTCGTTTTTTTTTACATAAATAGGTTATTATCAGCTTATACTTTTTAAATTATACAAAGTTTTAAATATAGAGTAGTAATTGTAAACAGTGCTTCTCTGATAGCACCTTTTATTCATTTTTCTATAATAAATAGCAAGTACATGTTAACTAATATAACTGCTAATAAATAATCAGCTTACTGCTTTCCCTTTCTCTAAATCAAGACAAGACGGTCGCGGTAACCGGAGTCGACACGTTTTTACAGTCATTGTTATATTCAGTGTATAACGGGTCGAAGAAACCCTACAACTACGGCATATAGTTTGATAAAAATATATTATGGCATTTATAAAATATTTTATCTGAGATTCATTCAATTTTTTTTTTTTAAATGCATACCTAAATGGGGTACTCTCAAGTAAAACTAAGATATTTGTTGCAGATGAAGAAGTAGAAGAGGAGTTATTAGGTGAAGAGGAAGAGGATGACGCGTAATACGTCTCGTGCCTCTTTTTAAGGACAATGTCACAGTGAAGTAATATAGTGTATGTGACGCCCCGGACTGGCGCGGCCGCGCTTCGCCCCAACTGACTCGCAAGCGACAGCCCCAACACACAACAGGCGGCAGTTGGGAACACGCGTGGCCGACATCACTCCCACCTAAAACGGGTGCACTTCTATTTGAATGACAAAACACGTAATTAAGTCTAATTCAATGCAGAATAAAAAAATATCGTTTAAGTTCGGTACTGAAGCTGTATCAATTTTTTAAAGTTCACTGCAACAATTAATTAGTTAAGACTTAGTAGAATACTGTTGAATTTTGTCATGAAATGTACAAATGTGTTTTCGGAAGTAAACTTTATTTCTAAGTGAAAACCCAATCTGTATTTAGGTTAACCTGTAAGCCCAAATGGTGAAGTTGTGATATTTTTCTATTTACAGTAGCATAATTATTCACATTGTATTGAAATATAGAAATAACCCGGCCCGGCTGTATTAATTATTAATATAGAATAAGCAATTAAGTCACAAAGCTCAATTCTTCATTTTCCTGTTGTTGATGAGAGTTTGTGTGTACATATTTAGTGTAAGGGAAGCCTGAGAGTTTTATGCTCAGTAATGTTAAATAGTGTGGTTATTGCATTCATTCAGATGCTCCTGTTGTTTTCAATAAATTGCGGTTTGCCTTTCCTATATCTCCACTGCTTCGTCGACTCTTTACACTCCTACCGCATAGTAAAAATAGTTTCAAACCTTTCATAAACATTCAGAACTTGAGGAGTTTGGCGGCCGACGTTGAAGTGTATCACTGAACTCTGCAATCGCAAACTAAAGACATATATTTGTTGCAAATATTAGAAAAACATCACAATTTTGCCATTATCTCGAGCATATCGCGCGCCCGCCGCCCGCTCCCCTAACGACTGATAAAGAGAGCGCGACGGCCGTCGCGTCGCGATAGCGACGCTAACATCTAAAACCTGCCTGTAATTTTGTCCATATTGTTAATTAGGATAGCCCCCGCAGTTCGGTATTCCATCGTTTGAAGTGTGGAATAAGAGATTTCTAGGTTAAAGAGAATTAGTATGTAGGTTGGTACGTTATATTAGACGAAGGGACGCGACGGGAGTTCGCAGCGAGGCCGGTAGGGAGGGCGAGCGGCGTCGGTCCCCCTCCCGCGAGCGCGTGGCCTCGTTCGATTTGCCGCGCGCCGGCTTGGGTCCCCGCGCTCTCCACCCCGCCGCGCGTCTGACGCGCCTGGCCCGCACCAAGCCACGGCAACGCGTCGTGTGCGTGGAAAAACACTCTTTACACGCGATACATCGCCTTCCGTCCCACTAGAGCCGGAGCGGCGATGTATGATTAGAGTGCGTCCACCGAGACGCCGATCACACCGTCTATCCACCTTTCGAGCTCGCACCGGCCCATACCGGGCGCCGGACGATTCAATAAATACAAATCGTGAATGACTATATTTTTTTACTTCACCCGGCGCTCTTGTGAGATGGACGAGTGATTATAATATTATACATTTAGCAAAATTCAAATCGATACGAATACTTGACCTTATTTTGATTAGAATTGACATTGGAATGAAATAAAATTTAATCATATTAATTATATCGTGTCGCCTTTCGTTTATGGTAAGAATGAGCTGTCGCATGTGTACGATGTACGACTAATGTGAATACCTTAGTACGATTTTTATTTATTTGTGATGTTGAACACTATTGATTTTCTACGATGGACGAAATGTAAATACAACCGATTTTAAGTAAAACGTTATTTTGTTTCCTCAGCCTATTTATTTGTCCCTAAGAGGTTATTAATGCGTTTGTGTAACTTTGCAACGCTGAATCTGCTAGTTTGATAATTTTAAAGATGGTGTCGTAATAATAAATTGCGCCATTTGTGTTGTCTTGTCTTTCAATTGATAAGTGACTTTACCATTGGATAAGATACAAAAGATAATGCGATATATCTTCAAAATTATAAAGTTCAATGCTCTGTTCCAATTTTATTTGAAATAATTCATTGTGCTAATTGTGTAAGCACTAAGTCTGTATTTTATTTATTTACAAACAATAAAGAAACGACTACCTATTGATTAAAATGCACATTAATAAAAGTTCAACACTATAACTTTGCCGCAAATGAATTAAAATATATGCACAGATAAAACAAACATTTTGCTTACATACCACTTAAAGTAACATTCAATGCTAACTTGTATAGAGAATAATATTTTTACGCGTACTAGTTTCTTGTCTTGAAGCTTGTTTGAAAAGTAGCATTCATTCCATTCTTTCAATCATTTCACAAAAAAAGATATACTATAAAGTAGCGACATCTATTGTAACTAAGTGACATTTCTATTTAATATTTTCCCATAGGCAGATGTCACTACTAACTTTTACTGTTTTACCTATGCTATACGCTATCGATTTTTATTAAAAAATAGCGCGAGTTTTAAATTGCGATTCGCAAATAAATTATTCATAATATATGTAAGTCATTGCAGTTTTATAAGCAGTAACCACGTATGTATCCTTTTTGTTATTTTTTTAATATTACACTCTTATTGATAATGTTTTTTTTAAATATAATTGTTTCAATCGGAGACATTGATTTCATACCGAACTTGCATATTTACTAGGCTAGATTATCTCCTTTACTATGAATCAAATTGATATGACAATGTCATAACTGTACACTGATTACTAACGGGACAGTTATTAAGTGTACTGAATATAAATAAATGCCTAGTTTCCTTAACGATCCTTACTCTACGCTGACCAACGCAATAAAACGACCGGGATGAATGGTTGACGCAGACGGCAGAATGCCGCCGAACGGCAGGCAAACGCAGATACATAGTGCTGATCGAAAAAAAAACACCAGTTGGAAACAAGACGTTTAAAGAAGAGGACGTAAATATACGCTTTGTTTCTGAACACAGTCGTGCGACACGCGTAGTTTTACCGCGAGTTTCATTAGTCTTATCAATATTATTCTTAGTATATTTTAGTTAGAATAAGTACTCAGTGGTTGTAGTGGATGATAAAATGTGAAATTACCTGAACTGGAGTCACAATAACAATTTAATGTTATTGAAACAGCGATTGCGAATACAAGGTAAACATAAACAATGCAAATTTAGTTTTCAGACTTTATTAGATCTGTGTAGGTACGACAGGCTACATTTTTTATTATTAAATAATGAAGCGAAAGTAAGAGTTAAAGTACCTATTTTGAAAATAAGAAGTATCAGTATGTCTATCGTATATATATTAATTTATTTTTAATAAATAATTGAAAGCGGTTGTGAAAAAATATAGTTCGAAACAATATACAATGGATTAATTTGATTTAATATAATAAAATATTTTACACTAGTGCATACTTACGTGAAACAGTTTATCGTTGTTAAAAACTACACAGTAATCTCTATTTATACATTTTTAACGAAATAATTTTCCAAGGTTTTATTCTAATTATTAGATCTCTACATAGCTTTAAAAAGTTACGCTCAAAACTTCATTGTAGACACTGTAAGTCTGTAAAGTTTGGATTTGAACTTTTTCACTGAAGTCACATAACACGAGACAAAGGTTAAATTCTATTCAGTTTAGTGTACTACTACTATACAATTAACGATTTTCGACACAAAGGAATAGTTGTTATTTTTGAAATGAAGATAACTAAACTATAACAATAAATTAATCTGTTCGTTATAATAGTTCAACTAACATAATATAATAAATATTGTCTATTTATTATAATAAGTATATTAATAGACCATGGATGAATTGTGCGGTTAACTAAATTTAAATGTTTATTTATTTGTGAAGGTATTTAAAAAAAATACGAAAACGATTTACATGGTCAAAGTCTCATAATTTGTATCACCAGTTACTATATAAAAACAGTTTTAATAATCTGGTATTAATTGTATCTTTTACCTATTTTTGGCTATTTATTTTAAGCATTATTGTAAAAAAAAAATAACATGCAAAATTATTAACAACAGTGCAGTTAGTATCCGTTGATTTCCATACATGTAAATGAATTTAATTGGACATAATTGCGTATATAATTTTATTTGAGAAAAAATGCGTTCCTGATTTTTTTTTTAGTCGTATCGACAATACATAACGTAAATGAGTAAAGTATGTATATCTTAAACGTAAAGTAAAATATTAATTTTATTTGATTGACAAAAGTATCAACTTACTTATGTTAGAACACAGCGTAAATACTTAGAGTCGTGCAGTTGCCGTTTAATCATCTTCACTAAACATTCTGAAACGTTTTGAATTGCTCGTTATTGCATACAACATAGTGTACAACGAATTTGTCATGCTATCGTTTTGAACGCCACATATTTAAACGAGACGGCTTAAACTTTATGTAGATATCTAGACCAGAATTAGAACTAATATCAATTAATTATAACAAAAAAAAAACTTACATAATTGATAATATTTATCAACAGTTTGTACTTTTGTAAACAGCTTATTGATTTTGAAAATAGTGTCGTACGCCATAAAGAAGGGATTGAAGGACTTCACTGACATTTAATACTTTGTAGCACTATTTAATAATAATGGCAGCCATACTTAAAATTTTTGGGATTTTCGTTATCTGTATTTGATATTTCATAGTGCTCTTTTACTTTTCATAAGGGTTAAATTCGAGCTTTTTCTAGTTAGAAATTAGAAATAACACCAGAATTGAAGGCACCATTACATTTTATATTTTTAATTTCTTTTTATCAAATTTCTTTTGTCTATGAATTTTAATGTGAAGTATTTTCGTTACTATTCACGATATTATATGTGTTACAACGAGATATTTAGCTTTTATCTGACATAAGTAATAAAAGTCAAGGCCTAAAGCTTGACCCCGATATTCAAAAAAAAAAAATTTGTTATACATATATTACTGCCTACATATATTTTTTGGCTAATAATGACATGCAAATTATAATTTTGCCTGATTTTATAGGTATAGGTATATAATTTAGATGATTACGGTATTCCAATTAAATTGTTTAATTTTGTAAACATCCTGTGTCCAGTCTTTATCTCTTTATTTTTTGCTGTATGGAACAATAATTTTAAATATAGAATAAATATATGTTAAGTACAATATTATAAAAACATGAAAAAATGTTATTTATTAACGTTTTTTTTAGTTCGCTAAAATTAATTAATAATTATTAGCAAAGGTAAAAAATAAGTTTGCCTACGTACCTAGGTAGTGAACGGTCTAACATGCAGTTTGAGTTCTTATTCGAAAAGCGAAGGAAATTATTTATATTTATAGTATGGCTCGCTTAATCTCATCGCTTGGTCATCATTTATTATATTCCTCTGGGGTAGGCTAAAATTTCCCACTAATATAAAACCTCTTCCGACGTAATATTATTAGAGGGAGGTGAGTCGTGAATATGAGCGATCTATGCGAAAAAAATCTATAAAAATACCACAACTGCATAATTACCAAATAGGTATAATACAAAAAAACTGAGTTGCAATATTAGGTACAAGAGATTATTATTAAAATTGTGTTATATGAATGAAACATGTAAACCTTGAATACATAAACATGTCTGTTCTAGACACAAATAATATGATAGAAAATATGGTAAAGTATCTTGAAAATATAAATAATTCTCTGATACTAAACTTTCGAAATACCTTTCCGGTAATATTACTGAACATACACAAAACACGAGTTTGTATATTTTATTACTTGACTACTAGAAACCAGTTAGTACTGTGGTTTTACTTTTAACTCCCGACAGTTGAAATAGTGATGTGATTTCACTGATATCGATTGCATTCAATAATTATTTAGTCGATATATTATTTAAAACTTTTTTCTTTTTATGTCAATTTTTATTTTATTTTATTAGCAATACGAACTTATTCACGAGTGCATATTAAGTAATGATTACGGATTCAAACAAAAGCGAGCAACATTGAATTTTCAAGTGGTTAATTTGTGTTCATTCATCTTGCGGTCGGCGGCGAAGGAAATCGTCGTGAGGAAACCTGTATATGTCTAATTTCAATGTTTTTCCACATGTGTACCACCAACTCATATTGGAACGGCTTGACAGAATAAGTTTCAAACCTTCTTAAAGGGATGTTTAATAATTCCTTATATCACCAATGCTCCACCAACCCTTGGGACTGAAATATTGTGTCGCTGGTAGCTGTAGTTAAACTGGCTCATTTAGCCTTCAAACTGGAACGCAACGATACTAAGTATTGCGTGATTGGTATCTACCCAGACATCTGTACTACCACCAAGTATGAACAGTAGCTTACTGTTGTTGCTACATGGATACCAGTGGTACAGGCCCGGGTTTGAAACAACAATCTTCGGTTAATATTCACGTGTTATTAAACTGGGCTAAATTGGTTGGTGATGGATGAGTATTTTATCGATCATCGGTATAAATAATTATTATCGAGTGCAAAATTGAAATGTTTTGTTGTCTGGAGATAAAAATATCGACACTCAAGATACGGTGTGTCGTCGAATGGAAAATGATGCAGCCTTTACGCCATAATGAAAGTACAAGCTGCTTGTGAAACCCGTTGCATTTATTACAAGTACATATTAATATCTCTGTTAATATTATAAATGCGATAGTAACTCTGTCTGTCTATCTGTCTGTTACGCTTTTACGGCTTAACCATTGATTAGATTTTGATGATATTTCGTATAAAGAGAATTTGAATGAACGAAGGACATAAGATTATTATTCATTAAAATTTGAAGGCCGTCAATAACACGCAGGCGGGAGAAAGTTATATATTTTATCTGTGTTACTATTTATTTTCGGAATCATCAAGCGCTTTCATTGATTGATCGATTTAAAATTTGTCGGGAAATTCACGCAAATGAAGGATATTCAAACAAAATACATGGATTTCTATAAATCTATGTATTTTGTTTGTACATAAATATTGTTGAAGCGCTTTAAGGTGTTAGAAGATGATATTAGCGATTTGTATGATCCGCCATTCTATACAATACCTAAAATGTGTAAGTGGTAGGTGTACAATACATAACATATAAAACTACATACAAAGTATTACATATACAGTCATAACCATAAAGTAAGCAGTGCGGAATATTTTAAAGTATAAAATTGTTTTTTTGACCTTGTCCTCATTGCATTTTATTTGTAGCATATTAAAGAAATATAACTAAAAAGAATTTGTATTGGGTACATTGTATATTGTCAAAATATTCGTAAAAATCTGAAATATACAAATATAAAGTCTGAAATATATTTTATAGCCTTTAATTGTAGATTAAAAAAAAATACACATATTTTACTACGTGTAATGTCGTCGTCTGTAAGGTGCTCGGGGTATTGCAACAATTAGCTCAATGAAAATATTGTTCCGACAATGACCTGAAGTTCATTGCCTTCGAGTTGCTTCATGGTTTTCCTTAAGCATCGATTAAGTAGTTTTTAAACGAAAGATATTAAAATAAGGTTAATGTTATTATGATAAATGTCCTAGCTATAAAATATATCGTAGTTATACACATGAATGTATTTTTTAGTAAGTTCTATTTTGGTAAATTTTCGTAGCCTCTTATTTGATTGCTTTTTTTTGTAAATAATTTTTTAAAGTGTTTCGAATAAAGGTTTAAAGGTAAGCGTTTTAAGCTCTTCTTAGGGCTTTTCAAGTGAAATAGCACAGCTTAGTGGTTATTTTGGTATTTAGTAGTTAGCAATGCGTGAAGATATCCAATAACAAATAAAAAAACGCCGAATTAAACGCCTCCTTTTTCAAGTCGTCTATTACCAGATTAGTACTTGTACGATGTTCATTCAATAAAATGGTTACATGGCTACGAGTACTGTACCTATTATTCCGATGAACAATCAATTAAATATGAGAATGTTTTTGCGTGAGAAGTGCAAGTCAATGCAACATGGACAATGTCAACTTTGGTACCACGGTCGCCAGATGTTTAAACAATCTAAGTTGAGGTTTCTTGCAGTCCTCTCAGTCCGTTTAAGACTGGGATTAGTGATGTTAGATGGACTATATATAACATGTGACACGTACATGATTTGTTAGTTTCAGGTTGCTAGACATAATCCTATGTTCTAAATTTAAAATATTGAACGTTATTTGCTGCCCGCGGCTTTGCTCGAGTTTTAGGGATTCGTCAGGTGTTAGGTATAAAAATGTACACTGTCCTTCCTTGGAGTTCAAACTTGACATCCATCAAATTCCGTTCAGTGATTTGACCATGAAAGAGCGACATACAGACAAACACAGTTATTTTCAGATATATAGTATTAGGGTAAATGACTGACTTTTAAATAGTAGGATAATATGTTCTCAATTCATCTACGTATATATGCATATATGTTCGATCATAACCGTTATTTGTTTATGAACCGAATAGAAGTTTTTTTTGCCGTTGGATTTATTATGATAAGTGTGGGCATTTCATTTGCATAATCTCAATGACATATTTTTATTAGAAAAGTTTTTTTCGGAATATATAAGTATAATGTTGTTTTTTAAATAAACATATATACAATTCCGCAGTAAATAATTACATTCGAATCGGAGCTTATCGTTATTTAATTGTTTCTTAATAGATTTTTGTAAACAATCATCATCTATTGATATCACTAATGGGGTTATTCACTTTAATTGTATTAATATAGCGAGAACACTATTTTTTGAATACTTTTAAATTAGTTAAATACAACATTTAAGTGGAGACAGGCACTAACGATCAATTGAATTTTATATGGAATTACGTCTACGTCGCAAACTTTATTTTTATGATGCTTTCTGTGCGTGATTTAGATCGACTGCCTCATTGGCTTCTAGTTTAACGAGGCTCGGGGTTCAATGCCTGGTTTAATTGAAAATTTTTGCGGGTGCAATCCGACATCTGGCTATCAGTGTTCACACTCCCCACATGTAACGATAAAGCACATTAAACCGTGTGCCTGAATTATATTCTGTAAGGTCCTGCGCTTGGATATCTTCACCTTCAAAATAAAATTTAATGGCAATGATATTTCAGTTTAAAGCTCCCGTTTGAAATACTTATAGTAATAATAAAAATTAATTTCATTGTATAAGCGGACATGGTACAGTAGTTTGATTATGTTCAAGGCGAAGGTCGCGAGTTAGCACCGTTGCGTTTTCATAATTTTAATACATAATTGGGATCTACTTGTATGGGATGTATTGTCTTTCGACTAGAGTCTTAAAACTTTCTTATAAGGAGAGGTATAGAAGTGTACCGTTGACTGATTCCATTGTGAAATGTTCGTTTTAAAAACATCAGTACTGTTTGTAAATAATTATATTACCAAGAAGTTCATATAATGTGTTGATTTAGCTTATTATTTTGTATAAGACTTTACGGCAGATACGGGGTACTTGTACTTATGTTGATTTTCAGAAAGGATATATAATTTTTTATTCATAAGCTCTACCCAGTTCTTTTCTAGATACAATCTATGCTCGGGACTGACTGACTTAACTGCAAGTTATCAACAATTTTTTTTCAATCAACTTAAAATTGTATTTATTGTTGTATTATTTTCTAGTCTGCGCTTGTACTGTCATTCAAACTCAAACTAGAACCATAATATATGTATGTATATTACTATTTGACGTTAAGATATATAATAATGGATGGAAGGGATAACCCACCATGTACATTATTATTACTATGCATGTAAAATTACTTACTAACACCTCGTACGTACGTACTCGATGAATGATTATTTTTAAATCGGAATTTTAATTTTTTTTTGACTCGATATATTTTAATCGATATAAAAATTCGTATCGGAATCAAAAGTCTTCCGCATAATCATTGAACGTGCCTAACAACTCTACTTTCCTACAATATTCTGTGTCAAACAGATCACGTTGTAGGAAGAGGTCGATTTTCAATGTCAGTGGTCAGAGCACAGACTGAATCGTGAATCGACGTACCGATGCGTCACTGCCATTTAATTTACTCGTCAATAGTCGATGCGCCGCTCCTTTAACTGTAGGAATTATCAACTCGTATACATATTATTAATTGTCGCCCGCGGGACTTCGCTGGCGTTAGGTGTTAGGCATAAAAAGGTAGTTCAAGGTTGCTTCTTACGAAATATCATCAAATTCGGTACAGTGGTTTGTCCGTGGAAGAGCAACAGACAGACAGTTGCTTTTGGATTTAAAATACTAGCACAGATATAAGCATCACGTAAAAATAATTATGAAAACAATAGACAAATGGAAAGTAATTGATTATTTATTCTTGATTGGCGAGTCGATGGAGGTTATTGCTCCCTCTTTTTGTATTGATATATCTTGTCACCAATCACACGCTACGTCTTGTCGCGTACTTGATTTAAATAAAATGGATTATTCATTATAATATCTTAAATATTGTCAGCTAATTAAAGTATTGCCAAATATGTTAACGCAGACGATAAATTCGATATTATAAAACTGGTTAGTACGTTTTAAATGAAATGTTTAATCAATTTAGAATGATCGAAAACGTTCGTCGAAAAAACTATTGTTGAAAAAATATCATCCCGTCAAGTGCTGTCGAGTTCTTTTTATTAATTATTTCGATATTAATCGGAATTTTTGTCGACTTAATGACATCGGGCTACCCAAAGATGATTTCTGCTTGCGAACAATGTTAGAACTGATTTACTTGCCCGAGATGTGTTCGCATTTGTGTGGACACAGCCGCATCATATATATTTTTCACCATATCTTTTAAACTTGTTGATAACAGGCCTTCAAATAATGTTGAGTGATGCCTAACTATCTCAATGTAGTTTAATAGATTTATATTAAATAGTAAACTGAAAGAAACGTTTTAACAACAACTTAAGCTTCAAAATTATGCTAATCAAACTAAATTCCTTTATTAAATATATAACCATTATAATTATTGATTGTCAAAGTAAACACTGCCACACATGCCACCGGTACGGAAAAGAATATATCCTGACTTGAGAAGCACCGGCGAAAAAAAAAAACATAGCGTCTTTTTTTTGTCAATTTCAAACAAAGTAAGGTTCTATATTGGACTATGTTACCCAGTTAAATATATGTAGTGGTTTTTAATACCATTGTAATTTTAACAAAAATACTTTAATATAATTAGCAGTACTGATATCCTTCCGTTTGTAGGAGTGCGAATGAATTGTTAATTAAATTACACGCTACAAAGCGTTCGCTATACAGAATAATAAAATATCGAATTAATTAACTAATAGCCTTAAAAATAAGATTAAGCAATAATGCATAAGCGAAGGAATTCTAGTAAAGTTTGGATAAATTTCATCATATCTGTCGAATGGCAAGTAACTATGATGACCTTGAAGAATAATAAACTGCAATGGAATATTTGATATTTTGGATAAAATCTTTAACTGTTGCAATATTATACGTGAATAGTTAATTTTTGCTTTTTAGTAAATTTACTACCGACGTTATCTATTACTCATCATAGCATAAACGTGTTCTATAGAAGGCTAATTACATTGTCTGTATTTAATATAAATAAATTGATTATATATTTCCGCCGGAACAATCAGCTGCTGAAGTTGGGTGTCCATTTCAATATACCTTATATAATGAGACCTTTACCAGATTAACTAAAGGTAAGCTCACACTGGATGTATAAATGTCGGAATGACATTATGTAGTTTTCCTCACCGTCAGGTACGAGATTAATTACGATTTAAGCAAGTGAAAAGTGGGTCTAGCTCGGATTAGAAAGCGCGATCATCGTCTAGGACGTCATACACTAAGTAGGCCATATAATCTATAAATAGTATTATTTTTTTAATAAACAATAATAAAATCGATATGATTTATTTTACGTTTATTTCAAATATCTATACATTTTCGAATCAATTATAGCAAAATTGCATATTTATTAAAATTCACTAACATTTTGTTACAAAATGTATGTGTTGTTTTTATAACAAGATGTTTGTGTCATGTCAACTGGGCTAAAGTGTGTCATTGATTTGCAGATGTCAAGGTTATTGTGGCGCGGATCGCTGTGGTGCATTCTCGGCTGCGTATGCGCAGTCGGCGCTCTTCGTGTGGGTGTAGGCATCGCTGACGTCACTGGACCACCCGCTGAAATTGGTTTTGTAAGTTCAGCTAAGTGACATTAAAAGATCATCAATTGAACGGCCGAATATTTAAACCTTACATCAGGTCGTCAAACATTGTCGTTTAACAACAGTATTAATATATGCTTACTTATATTTATAGTAACTACAAATTACGCAAATGTCATATTAAGCAAAACAGTGAATCGTTCTTACGAAACATATTTCAAAATGTTTTGAATCGAGTTCGCTATATTTTATGGTGACGTCATGTCTTTATTATTTATAACAAAAAATATATTTCATGACATAGACAAGTATCTACCCGCGTATAGATTGTCCTGCGGGTGCCGAATACAAGTTAAAACATGGCACGTTTAAACAGTTCCTCGGACGATATCTGCACATCCATTACTTTAACTAAAACTAAACAATAACAATAGAGTATATGTACATATATATAGTACAGTAATATATAGTATAGCGTTAATAACAATAAATAAAAAAAAAAATTTTTGTCGTTATGTAGATAATATTTCGTTTAGTCACGAAGGGCTTATATATTCAAATCAAAATTAAAAATAGATACTGTACGAAACGTTATCGTGGAACTGTGACAAGAATTGAAGAGAGCTTATTTTGGTTGATTCAATTAATTTTAAAATCCTTAGATTCATAAAATGATTTTGAAATTTTTTAGTATATTATTTATGAGACAAATCCTTATTAGTTTATTTGAAATAATTATCTGACAATCATGGAATACATTCTATATTATATCTAATTAGAGTGACATATATATATATCTAATTAGACATATTAATAGAACATTAAGGGAATAGAAGTTCAAAGTTAAAAAATATCGCCTTGTGAACAAAGTACGTCATAATGGCTTTTAATACTCTAAAAATAATTATTTTTAAAAAGTATGTATTCAGTCTGAGTGCCAGTATTTATAAATTATAAAGTATATGTTTGCATATCAGCAATGAAAGGGGAGAAACGCTGAAGCGCCAAAATGTTAGTTTTGGGAAATAATGTTTTTTAACTTAATTTTAAATCTCATTTTCCAAAAGTACCAATTTGGCGCTTCAGCTTTTCTTCCGTTCCACTGACGATATGATAATATCCTGCTGACCGATTACGGCTCGATTACGTTCATAGCGGTTATTTATTAATCAATTGCGCATGAGATGTTATACTTGTACCGCTTAAGTATTTGCGCTAACACAGGTGTATACCGAGTTGGGATTCAGGATTGTCTTTGGGGCTTGATCACCTTGAGGGTATATTTTTGCAAGGATAACATTAAAATGCATGCAAATTTTCGCTTTAGTTAGTGGAATGCTTAGAATAATAATTATCAAGATCACTAAGATCTTGCGGATTCACCAACTTAGCCCTCTCTCGAATCCGCCACCGTAAACTCTCCATTCTTTAGAACTTCACTTTCAAAGATCGATAGCACGGATATAACTGATTCAGATCCAATAGTTTCATGTGCTTTACAGACACCGGATTGGAAAACAGATAATTGCCTGTCTATAGATTTCCCAACTCAAATAACTTATACAGAACCTTTGATTTGTTATCCACCACGCTGCTCCAATGCGGGTTGGTGAAATACACATGTGGCAGAATTTCGTTGAAATTAGACATATGCAGGTTTCCTCACGATGTTTTCCTTCAGCGCCGAGTACGAGATGAGTTATAAATACAAATTAAGCACATGAAAATTGTTAAAATGTTAAAGTTGTATATACAACCTTTTTGTACACGTGCGAAGCCGGGACGGTTGCTAGTTTCTTAATAAAAAAAAACTGAAATAATTTGCCCTACTTACCCCTATCCTGTATTCCTCATTAACAACAAATTATTTTACTTGTTTATAAAATTAGATAGAAAAATCTTGTCGAATGAAGTAAATAATATAATCAGTTAACGATGTTTTCGCGAGGAAATAAGTAAATACAAGGAATATTGCAATTATCGACAATTAATATATAATTATGGGTAAGTAATCGAACCTTGAACTGTCCCGCTTTTACAAATGAATATATCATTAGTTCTTATTCAATTCTGTAGTATTTATGTGATGGAATGTTTTTTTTTTTTTTATTGATTTCGCACTGGTACTTAATAGAATAAACTAAATGATCAAAATGTGTATAGTTTGTACCTTTGAGTGTTTATTACGTCGAATAAATATTAAAAACTATATTAACGGATGGTACAATTTGTTTCTATGTTAATCCTGGGTTCCAACTGCTGAGTCATGAGTTCTATTCTACTGGTAAACCAACTGCATTGAAGGTACAAGGGGACCCTTTGATTATTGTAAATCTCTGAGGATAGAGCTTACTTCTTTTTTTAGGCATAGCAAATCGGTTACCTGATGATAAGTGTTCACCAACTCCCATCATAAACGCTGTATGGAATATTAAATAATTCTTTCATATATTTAATGCGCCACCAACCTTGGGAACTATGATGTTATGTTCCTTGCGCTTGTAGTTACTCTAGCTCGCTCACCGTTCAAACCGGAACACAACCATACTGATACATTACTAATTTATTAATATACATATGTCAGTATTGCTGTTTGGTAATATATGATCGGTGGTACGTATAGCCTATTCCAAAGGAAGTAGGAAAAAAGATAAACAAACCTTAAATGTCAATATTTCATGCGATTTGCTAATAACTCGGCTATGTTGTGCACTACTAAGAGTTTATGTTTAATATATCTTTATTTATAATATAACACCATTACACTCAACTACTTATATGTACTTTAATTTTACTTCCTAAATTCAGATAACAGTTATGTCGACGTTAAAAACGCAAATCCATAGTGAATATCGTAAAATAATCAAGCTCTCGACCAATGATATCGCGTCAATTTGCTGGAAAATGTTGTTTATTTGATTTTTTTCCTGTTAAGATTGGAATAGAGTATACCTAGACATGCTTCACCAAAGTCCTACCACCAAGAAATACTTCGTGGCATTGCGTGACAAATTTATTCGCAAAATTAATTGCAGGTATCAAGGTTCACGACGATTTACAGGAGTTAACGAGGATGGTGTCAAAACGTTGTAACATCATAACAAACATTGTACACAAAGCCATTATGGTCTGAATGTGCTATTGTTAAGCGCCAGTGATTCTTACAAACATCATTCTTTCAAGGGGATTAAATGTCATAATCCAGGTTATCATGATGACGACAAATAATCAAAATCAAACTTGCAATTACTAAATACTGTATATTAATAGAGGAATACATTTTTTTATCAATACACTCTAAAGAAGGCAATCTGCTCGTTTATTTAGTGTTTACAAAAATAGCTTCAACTCATTTTTATGGCTAATACAGCCATCAATTTCCACAGAAATGAGGACATTTTTGAAAACATTTATAACAAATAATAACTTGTCAAATACCACCATTGATTATTTTGGTTTATTTTCAATGGATTCTATTAAAAAGAGACTATACTTTAGTACAGTATTTAATATTTTTTTAAGTACATAACTGATAAAGAATTGGCTTATAATACCTTTAAAAAGCCTCGTGAAAATGGCTAATCCGACATAAACGCCCTTAAATTCTATTAAGGCATTACAATTGCATACCAATGATAATAAATTGCAATACGATATACCGATCGCCATGAAAACTTAAAACACATCGACCTCGCTAATATCATCCAGTAAGAGGGAATTATGCTTGTATGAAGTCTTACGTTTACTTATGTTCAATAGCTACACGACCCGGCTTCGCACGGATAGAATAATTGTCAACATAAAATCTTGGTTTTTGTTAGAAAAATATCATATAACTAAAAATTTGTTATATTGTCTATTATTACATTACATTTTACATTAGCAGCCTGTAAATTTCCCACTGCTGGGCTAAGGCCTCCTCTCCCTTGAGGAGAAGGTTTGGAGCATATTCCACCACGCTGCTCCAATGCGGGTTGGTGGAATACACATGTGGCAGAATTTCGTTGAAATTAGACACATTTTCTTCACCGCCGAGCACGAGATGAATTATAAACACAAATTAAGCACATGAAAATTCAGTGGTGCCTGCCTGGGTTTGAACCCAAAATCATCGGTTAAGATGCACGCGTTCTAACCACTGGGCCATCGCGGCTCTAAAATTGTCTTATTGTCTTATATATATATATATTATGTAATATTTATTAGGATATATGGCAGGTGATTATGCAGTAATAAACAGTACATAGTTTAAATAGTGACTAAACAAGGCTTAGAACTCAATAGTGATATTAATACAGTTTTTTTAATAAAATCGTTACTCGCAATCTGCCTTAGAGTAAACCTTATATGTTTTTTTCAATACAGCGTATAACCTAATATGTATTGATCTAGGTAATCTTAACTTAGGTATATAATACGTTGTCTATAGTTGTGATGTCACAAGTTTTAATATTTATACATTGTTAGCACAGTTGAGTACAACTCACTTGGACCACATACAATTCAGTTAGATATCAGCGTATAAATAAAATACTGCAAGTTTAATTATGAGGGCAGAATCTTAAGGTAACGATTTTTATAAAAATAGTTTTGCACCGATATAAAAACGTTCAGCGCCATCTATTAGCATACAATGTAATATACACTATTCGTACTTAAGTCACACGGTACAGCAACAGTAAATAGATGAATTTAATTTAATTTTTTTTTTAAACTATTCTTTTATTCTAAGGTCATACTTAAAAAAGCTAAAATTTATTATGTTGGGACACTCAACACAATTCATAAATATGACTTAGTGGCGTTTTATTACATACTAGAAAAATCCGGTAGACTTTCGTCCACCTGTGTCTATACCAATCGTCATGGCGACCGGTTGGACGGTATAGAAGTTTACGTGCAACGCCATCTAGCGGCGAGTTGCAGCAAAGTGGGTATAAAATCTCCATGACATAAAAATATACCTATGCATAGTAGATAATTTTAAAGGTGATCACTCAACTGGTACCGGAAGTGTTTTTATCCCAAACAGATGTATCAACATCAAGTTTTACATTATGACGGCGTCCTGGCCGATTTCGAAACCAGCCAGCCAACGCAGGACTCATTATAGAGGACCAGTGTACGGGAAAACACAGGTGCACATATTTCCTCACTCTCACAATCCGATGGCGAATTCGACATGTTTGGAAAGTATCAAGAATTTTGTACACTCAAGAAATTTTCTTGGGAAAAACCCAATAATTTTTTATCGACCCTGTCTGGAGTTTGAATTTTAGAATCTCAGCATTTGTGGCCTTGTATCCAGCTTCTAGAGCAACTACTGTACATACATATGTGTACGATGCGTGGCAACGCTGATACTTCACAATTTGACATTGAAAGTAAATTGCGTATTGCGTAATTTATTGCAGTAAGAGTAACAAGGAAATATATAAAACTACGTATTATTCGAATAATAAGCTGGAGGTCAATTCTACTAAAAAATATCACTATATCGTAATCGAATCCCGTATTTCCCGTTTCTCTATTGTACTAACACAACGATCCAGTTGCGGTTTGATCGAAATTGTACTGTACTCATAAAAATGAGAAGAATAGAATTACTCCCCGCTTACTTATTTTTGTCACGGACCACGGTTATACTTGTATAACGATTATAGAGATGTTTATATAGTGGAATAGTTTAATAATTATAGTTCTTTAAAGTACCTGTTAGGATGTAAATTATATACGATATAGAATATAAATAAATATTTTCATGTATAGTGTAGTGTAGCTGCTAGCCTATAGATGTAGTTTATTTCTCAGTGGCTTGAAGTACTTAAGTATTTCATTCGATGCTTTGGGCAGTAAATAAAATCGTTGGTCCAATGTCACATATTTCTGGTCTTGTCAGATTGCCTTCATATTGGACTAAGCGTGTAATAAAAGAGACTGCGCTTGTTCTATAGTATCTCATCAAACAATATAGTGGTGTAGACCCTCGATATATGGCTGAAGATCCTGAGGTTCTGGGTACAATCTCCAGGTCAGATCGATAAAAAAACTATTCTTAGTAACAGCATTCATTCATTCTTAGTTAGTTAGTTAACAACACTGGGCCATTTCGGCTCAGCGCGGGGTTTGGACGTTAGAAATTTGAGAGTGTCCCTGTGCTTGCACACACACTTCGGCACTATAATATGGCCTGTGTTGGCTAGTGTTTCTTGAGATTGGGCGTCGTGGCTGAAATCGGTAAAGACAACATCATCGTCATAGTTGTCCAGTCTTGTATCCTTTAATTATGGCGCCTTGTATTCAATCCGTCAGGATTAATGTGAAATTGATTTCCCTACATTAGAATATGTCACTCGAAATTTTGATCTTGATATCAATCAAAAATATTTTGAAACTTGGTAATGAAGTAAATATTTAATGGGCCACCTGATACCAGTGTCACCAGCGCCCATAGACAATGGCGCTATAAGAAATATTAACCATTTCTTACATTGCCAATGCGCCACCAACCTTGGGAACTAAGATGTTATGTCATGAGTACTGTTGTTTCATTAGGTATATTTACATATACAAGGTAACTATTTTTATGATTTGTCGTAAATACTTGTAGTTTTTTCGTACCGATATTGTCTTTGCCAAATTCATACAAAAAGATCTAATAAATCACGTCAGTTCACAACAGCAATTTATTCTATTGATAACTTTATTTATGATTTATTATTTCTATCAGATTTAACAAAAACCCTTATTCAATTTTTGAAGCTCAAGGTTAATTGAAAGATTAAACCAGTTTTAATGGTTTCTCTTACAACTGGATCTAGTCTAGCAAGTTACTTTGGTATTACATATCATGATTCTTTAGTACTTACATGCCCATACGACCTTTTATCGGCGGCTGTGAAAACCGCAAGTTGACCACGTTTCTGTTAATGAATACCAGGTACGTCATCAGCCCCAATATCCCTGTCGGATGGAGACTATGGGAGCGTAAAAAGCATTGGACAATGGCATGCAACCTGGGACGTAACTTTAGGAAAACGGGATACTTCCAATTGTATAATTGGTATTTTATCCGGACCATTGTGTCCTATGGTCCTTGAGTCCTTTGGATTTTCCTTAAGTGTAAGTGCTTTAGTATCGATATGTACTTTCTAGTATTTTTATTTGTAATAATTAAAATAAATTATATTATTTTTATTCTGTGGATAATTCATGTTGTTTGCCCGTGAAGGTTGACGGAGGTCAGCATTAAACTGATTGACCGTCAAACCTTATAATTGTGAGCCTCGATTACCATATGAAGCAGGTTGTCAATAATGTTATATAATGACATAAACATACTACCTCTGTTACTCAACTACACAGGGTTAGTAATTCGTTTGGTGTACAGTTTATACGAGCTTTTATAACATCCCATGATATCAGATCCATTTAAAATGTTTCTTAAAATTGATAAAAAAATAAGGAGCGTTTGCAACCCCATAACCCCGCTTAATACAACTAGCGTCCGGGTGCAAGCTATCGGCTGGCGATCTCTCGTACATCAAAAAAAAATTAAGAGATCTATATTGCACTTCACCGTTGGGCCTAACAACGGTTAGGGCGAAGACGATCGGAGAGCACCCACGCAACGCGCGGCGCCAGGGTTTGTGCACGACCTCCTATCTTTAAACTATTATTAAACTATTATTAAACTAGCGAATTTTTAGATTATATCACATCTTAGAAATACAGCGATAGAAGGCAATAAATGTTGCTGTGTTTTGGTTTTAAGGACGAGTAAGTCAGTGTAACTACAGGCTTCGCCGTAAGAGATATCAATCATTCTTTACATCCCCAATGCGCCACCAATAACTTTGAGAACTAAGATGTTATGTTCCTTGTGCTTGTTGTTACACTGCCTCACTTACCAATCAAACAGGAATACAACAATACTAATTATTGCTGTCTATCGCATATTATGTTTGGCGGTAGAATATCTATCGAGTACCCACTCAAACGGACTTGCACATTTTAACTTAAAATTAGAAGCAGGAAATAAAGACTAAATTAAATGTTATAGTTAAATGATTAGAAACTAATAAATAATTTTCGGTATTTATGGATTGTTCTTCGTTTATTTAATTTATCGTTCGCGTTGAATGGTTGCGAAGGTCAGTCTTATTACGTGCTCCTGGATTGTTCGTTAACTTTCATTTGTAAGCGAAAACAAAGTATTCATTATGCATTAAGTGTATTAATTTCTCCTCACAAATTAAGACTTCATGTTAGAATATAAATTTAACAAATAACATTAAGGAACAGTTTACTGGTTTCGATTTTATAAACTTGGCTTTTGTTATACTTACTTTATATAAAATAATTCGCTAATTTATTTTTTATATTTGGTTATAGTGGTTATTACTGATGAAAAAGTCTAATCATTTCAATGGTACATACGAATTATTGTGATGTCATTTAGCCAGATTAGGCTAGGCTATATGATAAACCCTGGTTTGGGTCTATAAAAAGTTAGATTACTGTTAGAATTGTCTTGCTCCTGTATGTCTTCCCGTCGTGTCGGTTTTCCTATGCTATCGGATTATGGACGTCCAATATGCTCTGCGCAGGCTTGTCTTCTGAGATATAGAATCAGGGTCAAAAGGACATCATCATCAACACTCGCAGACTTTTAAATCGATACGACAGTAATAAAGTTCATTTCCTACTTTGTTTACAAATCATCTTGGTTAGTTACACTGAGTGAAGTGATGCGAAACGTGTAATTTTATTTCGTGCTTCGACACAGGATAAAGGTTAAGCCGAGGCTAACATCAATGACCATTTTATTTAAGAACTAGGTACTATTTCCGGTATGGACAGCTCAGCATTATGTGGTCCATTTGCTAGCCTATATTAAATAAATAAAAAATACAGTGCTTACTATAAGGTTTTGAGTTGATTGGATTGTTTATGGATGTTAAGTCCGTGTTCGGTTCAATTTAGTTCTGTAAACATTACAACAGTGTAGTGTTTAAGTGTCAAGGACGAATGTGTTTACAGTAACGCTCGATGTCGACCGAGTTGGTGTTATTATACCTAGTAAACCTGCTTCAAATATTTCTTGTTAAATTATCATTTAGTGTCAATGTATGAACATATTTATTTATATCTAGCAAAATCTGGCATACGTCCTTGTCCAATTTCACTAAGATCTATTCACTCACAAAAGCACAGGTCTACGTCAAATTAATATTTTTTAATAAAATAAACACATGACTGTGTACATTTATTTTATTTACAGGATAACGATTGAAAACAAACCAGCCACCTCTTAAAAATTCTTAACATATTTTAATCGATATTCTATACATTTTAAACTCAAAATCGCTTGATATTTACTTGAAAAAAGTCACATAAGATTTTTTTTCATTATATCAACGATATATAAATAAAGATATAACGCATGATATCGTTTCCTAAAATCGTTTAACGACAGACACGTCATAATGGAAAAATACAAATACACTTCGACATTTATAAACGCAATTAAAACGCGACTTAATTGTATACGAATAAGAATATCCAATGCATTATATACCTGTTTCACTAATAAAAAAACCGCACTAAAGGCTTAACACAATGCTATTGCCGCCTAATTTGTATCTATTTGGCAATAAAATTATCATCATACCCATTTGTGTATAATATTTAATGTAAGCATCAGAATACCTTGAGAAATATTTTAAATCTCACTCGCCAGGTTGTGCAAGGAAAGACCGGCTATTAGGGTTCCGTAAGCGAATGGCAAAAACAATTTCAACGCTAGTAAAATCACTGTTTTTACTTTACATACACTTTACACATTAATTTACATACTGCAGCAGTGAAAACTGGATTAAAAAATTGCCAACATTTATGTACATAAGAATTATTTAATCATTTTAAATAATATGAAATATAATTTAAAAAAAAAAAATCTTGACCGCATGAAGATGGCTATCAGTATCTTTCATTTAAATCGAAAATCTGTTTTTCTCCTCTCAGCAGTGGATGCATTAGGACGGTCTGTTATGTCGTGCAAATGATGTTACACTAGTTCAAAGTCTAAGTGCTTTAAATAAAAACGGCACCAAGATATAACATGGAAAAAAAAATACTCATCGCTTACCCAAAATGTCAATACATTAGCAGCCTGTAAAGTTCCCACTGTTGGGCTAATGCCTCCTCTCCTTTTGAGGAGAAGGTTTGGAGCCTATTCCACCACGCTGCTCCAATGCCGCTTGGTGGAATCCACATGTGGCAGAATTTCGTGGAAATTAGACACATGCAGGTTTCCTCACGATGTTTTCCTCACCGCCGAACACGAGATAAACACAAATTAAGCACATGAAAATTCAGTGGTGCCTGCCTGGGGCTGAACCCGAAATCATCGGTTAAGATGCACGCGTTCAAACCACTGGGCCATCTCGGCCAGAAAAAAAATGTCAATGAACGATCATAAATATCGGCATTCTATTTCCAGATGGGTTACGCCAACTTGGAGCAATCAGGCCATGGCATACACTTGCGACAGTTCTCTCGGGCGTTCGTCCTCGCAGATGACAATAACTCGACTCGCCTCGTGTTCGTGTCCGTGGATGCTGCTATGATGGGACATGCTGTCAGAAAAGAGGTAATGTATCGAAGGAAATTGCGTCACATAATGAAGTAAAGGCCGCAAATGTATAATTGTTGGTATAGTTATGCGGTTTTTTGTACAACATTTTCTTTTTTGAATATTACGAACTCATTCGTACAAGTGAGTCACTTGTTTGTATAAATTGGGAGGGTAACCAAAATGTTTTTAGTAATGCTATCTAACCCTTATATTCAGCAATGCAAAAATATAAAATATAAGTAAGTTTTTAGTTGGATTTGGAGGAGTTGGATTATGTTGCTCTGGTAGGTCACACAAATATCCTGATATTTACATTATTTATTCTATGTTATCTAGTTTCGCTTATTTATATATTATGTTTACTTATAATATACATAAGTTTTGGCTAGTTCTGAAGTAGGATTAGCAGCAGTACGAACAGACTCCATTAAAATGTGGTATATCCTCTACAGATCTGCAATCGGGACAATGTGAGAAGAAACTAATAATAATATATAAATGCAAAATTTGACTTTCAAAGAAGTTTCACTTCAATAACGTATATATAGTATATACTTATTTATTAAAATATATTTCAGGTACTGAAACGTTTACAAAAACGTTACGGAGATCTTTACAACGAGGGTAACGTGATACTGAGCGGGACTCACACGCACTCCACTCCCGGAGGCTTCCTTCTCGACTTCCTCTTCGACTTGCCTATATTAGGCTTCGTCAAGGAGACATATGTTGCCTACATAACAGGTATAATTAAAGTAAGTGGTCATTGTGCAGAATTTTACATCCTTAGCAGAAATCAAACGAGTAAAAAATGAAGATAAATTAACTTTTTCACGTTTGTTCTAATTTTTTTTTTCCTGTTATACAATGTACAAGTTTCATTTGTACTAAAAAGTTAACTTAATTCAATTATTTTTATTTTTTTAACAGCAGACATTTAAATGTTAATGAGTTAATTAAAATCGAAGGTTCCAAAGGTTTTGATAAGAAATCCAGACTTCTAATTTTTATAACTTGTATCGTACTCTATCTGTTAGTACGTATGGGTCCAATCTTGCAACAGAATTTTAGACAGGGTTCCAAAATAATCGTCTAGGTTAAAATTCTGAGCACAATGTTGCTGGTGACAGCAATCAAGTATACAAAAGATACTGCTCGTTTGAGTATTGAGCTATTAGTTTGTTTGACTGAAACTATTGGTTATAAGTTTTTCGGTTAAAAATAATATTTAAATTGTTCCAGAGTATAATAATAGCTCACAACACTCTTACACCAGCCCGCATGGAATATGGCGAAGCGGAGTTATTGGACGCGAACATCAACAGGTCGCCAACGTCCTATCTACGGAACCCAGCTGAAGAAAGAGCGAAGTTTGTATATCATCACTGAAATTGAAATAACTGTTCTTTTTTTATGATATCGGTAGGTGGACGAGCAAATAGGTCACCTGATGGTAAGTGGTCATTACCGCCCATAGACAACGGCGCTTTAAGAACTATTAACCATTCCTTACATCACCAATGCGCCACCAACCTCGGGAACTAAGATGTTATATCCCTTGTGCCTGTTACTGGCTCACTCACCCTTCAAACCGGAATATAACAATACTGAGTACTGCTGTTTGGCTGTAGAATATCTGATGAGTAGGTGGTACCTACCCAGACGGGCTTGCACAAAGCCCTACCACCAAGAATATTGAAAACTGTTAATTATTTGTTATACATACTGTTCTACAAAAATATATTAAAAAAATAAACGCTATATCATAATAATAAGATGTCTGCACAGCAGTGTACAGACACGAAAAGGAAGTTTATTCAGCTTATGTTGAAACTCTGGGATGCATACATTGACCCCCAAAATTCAAACCGACAAAAAATAATTTCAGGTACAAATACGATGTCGACAAAACCCTTGCTCAAGTACGATTCGTCACCCCTTCGAAGAAGGTTATAGGGGTAATTAACTGGTTCGCTGTCCATCCTACCAGTATGAACAACACCAACCGGCTCATATCATCAGATAATGTTGGTTACGCGTCCATACTTATGGAGAAAGCGTTGAACGGAAACAATACTTTGCCAGGAAAGGTAAGAATTATCTTCGAATTTATTGTTGTCATGTTGGTAGAAGATGTTCATTGTTTTACAAAGTTAGACTATTATTTTCACATAACGTTATAACTTTCTTTTAATTATTGTTAAGTTACAAAAAAAGATTACCAGAATTTCTTGATCGAAGTATCTGTTCGATTATCGCCACGGGTTTTTAACATTTGAAATTTCCAGGGTCGAATCGTATGTGCCTTTGCATCTACCAACCTTGGCGATGTATCTCCCAATACAAGAGGTCCTCGCTGTGAGTTTTCCGGAAAAGTCTGCGACCAGGAGTCGCTACTATGTGATTTGCCCAAAGAAAGGTGCTTCGCTTCAGGCCCTGGAAGGGACATGTTCGAGAGCACTAAGATTATTGCCACTAAGATGTTCGACACGGCCATGGTAAGACTTGAGACTTTATAAAATTCATAAAGTGTGTTATTTATTGGTTGTAGAAATTAATAAGTTATTAAAGATAATCGTGTCAAAACAAATGATCCATACCGATATCGGCCGGGCATTCAGCCAGTTGAATAAATTTTTGGGTGCAGAGGTATTCTTTCACAAATATGACAGAGTTCACGTTCAGGACCAGGTTTGAAGAACATTCTAGAATGTGGTAATATAAACGAACCAAACATGGAACTGCTATGGAGAATGTCTGTATGGTAATTCCGAACTTCAATTTTTCAGAAAGTCCTCAATCAGAAGGGCGAAGATCTGACGGGTCCTCTCGGGATCATCCATCAGTTCGTCGAAATGCCGAAACAGGAAGTGCCTCCGTACGACCCAGTCACGCAAACTTTTAACGATGTAAGTAATTAGCGTTGAAATCGGACCTACTGCTACTATCCAAATGCAATTCGATGATAGTTCATTGACGAGAAATATTTAATCTTTCAATCATGATCGTACTCTACACGGAGTGTTCTATTGCACGAAAGCGAAAAGAATATCGATGGCTCCGTCCGCAGAGCGCCCGCGTGAGCGGCTGCGTGCCGGCCATGGGCTACAGCTTCGCGGCCGGCACGACGGACGGGCCGGGCGCCTTCGACTTCTCGCAGGGCACCACGTCGTCCAACCCGCTGTGGAACGCCGTGCGGGACTTCATCGCCGCGCCCTCCGCGCTCGACGTGTCCTGCCACCGCCCCAAGCCCATCCTGCTGGCCACGGGCCGCGTGAGTGCTCCCCTCCTGCCGACTCTCGCCTTCTATTTTAATGGAATGCACTCTTTTTTACCCGGAAGTATCTGAAACATTTCGTTTTTCAATTGCAGGCGAAATTCCCATATGAATGGCAACCACAAATAGTCTCGTGTTCGGTGGTGCGTCTAGGAGGACTCTTCGTGGCAGCCGTTCCCGGGGAGTTCACGACCATGTCCGGTAGACGGCTCAGGCAGGTCGTGGCGAAGGCCTCGGGAGCCAAGAGAGTGGTGCTGGCGGGGCTGTCCAACGTCTACGCCGACTACATTGCTACACCCGAGGAATACCAGGTACAGTAGACATTGCACCCAAACAAAACGAGGTTCAGAAATTCTGTAAAGTTTTAGAGAGTTGATTACTGTGTTGCTAGAAAGAATGAGTTCAACTGAAAATTTTGGGTACAAGTTGGGCACGACTCATTAAGTTTTCATTTGGGGGATATTTTTATGATATTATAAATCGTAGGGAAAAATACAAGTGTCGGATAAAATTCAGTCAAATTTGTATCCTACTCACATTGGAGCAAAGGTAAATCTTCAATTTAAAATCTTTTGTCCAGTAGTGGGACATCTTAAGCTTGTTACTTTACTTTTAACTTTTTCTGGTCGTGTATATGGCAACGACTCATTTTTTTGATAAAAACTTTGCGGGAGATGCGGCAAGGATGGCATATTTGGCCTCACATCCGAGTAGTCATTAACGGTGAAGTGTGCGCAGGCGCAGCGCTACGAGGCGGCGTCCACCATCTTCGGGCCGCACACGCTGGACATCTACCTGCACAAGTACGCGGAGCTCACCCACGCGCTCGTGCAGGTGACTTTGTCTTTATATTATAAAAAAAAAATTGTGTTCAACGCATGTTAATTTTAAACGTTTTTATACATAATTTGTTGTCTTTAAAAATGGTTAACCAAATTTAATCATCACGTTTCCGTTTATTTAGACTTCCGTTATAAATGCTAAACATTTATTGGATTGGATGTACGTGCGTTCGTTTAACGATTTGTTATTCGGTTTGGGCCAGTGGAAACTAAATATAGTCACCATGTTTTTAAAAGTTAACATTGGTTGCGAACACAAAAAGTGCTCTTTATTTCATTGAAAACATACATAAAGATAGATAGACAGCACACAACTATGGCAACTAAACTCATAAACTCCTAATTTATTGGGCAAACGGATAATTAGGATGAATTTTTGAAAGTTTGGTTTAAATAAATAATTTAATTTAATTTTTAACTGTAATATGACTTATCTTTTAGAAGTATACATTCTATCGTGCGATATTTCGTTATATATTTAGCTTCTACTATAAAAAAAAGTGTATTTTGATTAAAACATATTTTTCCTTACTAAGCCTAGGACATTTAAAATTCGTCAGGGCGTCACGGTAGCGCAAGCGATCCCGTGGCGCCCGCCGGAGACGGAGAGGGTACCGCTGGTTATTTAGTGGGTAAACCCGGCGTACCTGGGCGCACTCGGCGTCCAGGGCTCCGGGGAGTCCCACACACCCCCCCACTTACATCACGTGGGGGAAGCGCGTAACGCGTTTTACAACGAAAAAAAAAGGACATTTAAAATTAATAATAATGTTCAATTATTTCGGGCCAAGCCCATATAGTTGTATGCTATTAACAATTATTTTAATTACTAATCTTAGTGAGCGTACAGTGCGACATAACTTTCATTCTCATGTGAAAATAATATAGTATAAAACAAAGTCGCTTACCGCCATCTGTCCGTGTATGCTTTGATCTTTATAATCATACAACATATTTTGATGCGATTCTTTTAATAGATAGATTGATACAAGAGAGAATTGACGATTGTTTTTTTCAACATGTCATGTATAGTACGACACAATTTAAATATACATTTAAATTGTGTCGTACTATACAATATTCTCACTATCATGAAGGGTGTAATTCAAACCAATGTTGTAAGATTGGAGATTCCCATCTATCTGCGAAAGCGCTATTGCGTTTGGACTGCCGCGGACACGTGCGAGTCATTATAATTATTTACATTTTACATTTACATTAACAGCCTGTAAATTTCCCAATGCTGGGCTAAAACCTCTTCTCTCTTTGACGAGAAGGTTTGGAGCATATTCCACCACGCTGCTCCAAAGCGGATTGGTGGAATACACATGTGGCAGAATTTCGTTGAAATTAGACACATGCAGGTTTCCTCACGATGTTTTCCTTCACCGCCGAACACGAGATGAATTGTAAACACAAATTATGCACATGAAAATTCAGTGGTGCTTGCATAGGTTTGAACCCGAAATCATCGGTTAAGATGTACGCGTTCTAACCACTGGGCCATCTCGGCTCTTAATTATAATCATTGCTCAAAGTTAATTTATTCGAAATTATGAAGAATTATGTATAGTAATGGTCTTTTCTCTATGTATTATTAATTTGATTGAATTCATTAACGATATGTAGTCAGAACAACTTACTATCTTGTATGGATAACAATTATCTGTTGTCTCTTTCACTCGGTCGTATATTGTACTGAGGAACAATGTACAATTTGCATAGGACCCAGTTTTCTTCTCAAAGTGAAAGCGTGTAAACCCACATTTAATTCGTTTTACGGAATTAGAAAATGTAACGTATGTTGTGGTGTTAAGGTTCATAATTTATTGTATTAGATTGGGTTTTATGATGGTCTTTGACCTGACATTATTACCTTTTTAATCTAACCTTGTTTCTAGTTTGAATTGAATGTTTTAGTAAACGTTAAATAAACAAAAAGGGTTTTAAAATAAATAGATTAAATACAAGCGTATGCTACGCTTCAAGTACTTATAAAATATGGCAACATTTTTTGTATTATTTGTTGTTCTTATTAAAAAAGTATTCGATTTTGTCTTTTCAGCAATTACAAGTTTAATTAAGTATTGTTTACCTATTCCATAATAATGGAGGTATAATTGTGATTTTGTATTTAATAACTCATAGGGGACGACATTAGAATCTGGTCCTTCGCCACCGGATTTCAGCGATCAGCTCATAACTCTGGTGCCACCCGTGCTGTGGGACTCCGCCCCGTGGGGACACGAGTTCGGGGACTGCGTCAAGCAGCCGCAGAAGTACTACAGCTACAACGACGTCGTCACGGCTTCTTTTGTAAGACGACTTTGTTTTTATGGTCAATATTTGACTGACTTTATCGTATGTAATCTACATTAATATGATTTATAAAAAAAACCTAATCGGTTGATAAATGATGGAGTTCTAAGTTAAAAGAAAGACCAGACTTTGCACCACTACATTTACACCTTAGATCTACAATTTTCGATACTCGCAGCACCCGGTATGATACTGTTCAGTCGTCGAGTACACAATGAACGGTAAATACAATCGAAGCACAAAACTCCCTTACTGGAATTCGTATCGGCCGGTTCAGGTTTATTTCATGAGTTCTCAGTATAAGTGTCCAGAGATTTGCTCAAGTGTTGAGGCACCGGCGCGCAGGTGTCGGGGCACCCGCGCAACAGCGCGCGGCACGGGCGCTGGTTCGCGGCCGTGGAGCGCCAGCTCGCGCCCCACGACGACGCCTGGCAGGTCGTGGCCAGCGACGCCGACTGGGACACCAGGTGCGCCTCCTTGCTCCGCCTGCAGCCTGGCTCGAGACGTCCGCTTTTCAGCAGTGGCTTTGAGTCATCGCCCCATGCTAATTTAATTATTAAAATTATTTACTCAGTTCACTGATAAATGCTATATAAATATATTCTAAATAAATACGAATAATTAGAAACTACCGAGGCTACGGGTACCGGTAGTCATTTCGACGAAATCCACGTTCCAAATCAGTGGTAGCTTTATTGGCGTGACAGATTCCTAAATCTTCAATAAGAGAGTCTGTAATTTAAATTTGATTCGATTATAAATATATCATTTAGGTTCACATGGCGCCGAAATTCGAAGATCCTCGGTACCAGTTACGCTGACATCGAATGGGAAATCCCCGCGGGGACGCCCCCGGGCACGTACAGGCTGCACCACTACGGGAACTACAAGTACATCCTCGGGGGTATCTACCCATACCACGGGTTCACGGATCCCTTTGAGGTCACCTAATATCTTATAGGTATATAATATATATGTAAATACATTTATGTTATTGTAATTATAGTCAGTAGTGTCCAAAGATAGATATTTAGCCCTTAGAATGGTAGAAATTCTATGTTTATTAAATAATTTAAAAATCCATGATTATAGACGATTCAATTAAAGAGATTTTAATTACTTTTTTTGTAATTAATGTTGAAACTAGTCTATTTATATAGCCGTTCGAAATTTAAAATTCGATTTTTTTTTTACATTAATGTGGTAAACAAATTGCGCGTACACGTGAGAGAAGTGAAACTTTTTAATTATACAGCTCGCTTTCACTCCGGATAATGTCTTCTCGTCTTCTCCTATGAAGTGTCTAAGCATTGTGCATCCAAAAAAAGAAATCGCATTTCTCATCTACCCTACGATTATTAAATCGCTCCTTAAGAAGTTTTACTTCAGACACAAATTAAAAACATTTTGCAATAAATACTCAAATCTCATTCAATGTCCTACCACCATAAAGCGATACTTATAACTACTTTTCCGATATTATGGCTGAAGTTGATTGAGCCAATGTATAAAATTACAGCCATACAGCAAACGCATTATTTTTTAATAGTGCTATGACGTCACATTTCTTAGTTGGTAATTTATTTGTCTACATGTAAACTATAAAAAAATGTTGCCATTGATACGTGTAAGAATACATTAACAATTGTGTTGCAAGTGTAAAATTTTATATTGTAATATAAAATCATTAATAAGGACTACAGTTTGTTTTTAAACTTAAATACTGAACATATTTTCAAATTAAATAAAATGTCTATAATGGTTTATGTTCGATAATGTTTTCTCTGTTAATTATTTAATCTGTGTAAGGATTATTGTCAACATTGTCTCAATGACATACAATTTAAAAGGTTAATTACAATATTTTCTCAAAATTGAATATTAGATTCAGATTAGAAATACATTTTAGCACATATGTATGTATTTAATTACAGTATGATTTTCAAAAACTGTTAAAGAATAAACCAATCAAATCACGAGGCGTCCTGACGCATTCTAGTGTTGCTACATTGAATAATTAAACGAATATTGTTTATTTGCTGTTAGGAAATTACGATTTAATTAAAATTCGTGTAAAGTTGTATGACATTAAGACGAATATAGTGAAAATATATTGTTATTATTAAAATTATAAATATCACTGCTTTTAACATAACCTCGCTACATTTTTATCTATCTGATATACGTCATTTATATCGTAATTATGTGTTAATTATATTGATAAAATTAAATACTTGCCTGAAGATAAACTTAATAATAAATGTTTTTTTTCGAAAGCAATTGTTTTATTACATTAATTATAATTATTATACCTTTAAATGTAAGCAATACCTAAGATCTTAATCTACAAAATTAAAAAAAAAAAAGAAACGAATTTTGGAATCGGTTGGCAATGGACCGAATTGTCTAATAATCCCATATGTTCCTTGACTTACACTTTCAAACAACTTAATAAAATAAAAAATATTATTTCCTTTTCAATTGTAAATAGTTTTAATTTTCAAATGCCCTTTTCTCTAAATATTAGGCACGTGAGTTCAAACATTGATAATTTGCGGGCATCTCTACACAAATCAATTACAAGTACGTACGAACTTAACAGAAAAAGGGATTTTTATCTATTGATATCTAATCTGTTTGTTGACTTGTTGATATAATATATCTATAATCATGATGATGACGTTCTGACCGATTTCGGATGCGGCGAGACATTTGCGCAGGAAAACCACTACATTATCCGTTCAAGCTGTGTGCTAATGGAACAAAGTACCCGAACATATTAGAAAAGCTACCTCTAAATTTACTTTCAAGACTCGCCTACGTGAGCACATATTGTCAGAAAGCCCAGTACTCATGATGTCTATAATTCACTATTATTTATTATTCATGTTTTACTACAGATGCCTTCAGGCATTAGGTCCGCCCTTTGTTATATACTTCAGGCGTAGGACCAACGTCTTAACATGCTTTCTGAGACACGGGACACACTTACAACTTCCAGCCTCTGGGAAGTTGCAGAAAATCTTTCGATAGTAAAACCCAATATAGACCAGATCTGGGGGTCCTCAAGGTCCTCAGGGTCTGTGGTTTTATATTTAGCTATTTGACCAACGAGGCAGTGAAAACATATATATATATATATAATAGAATACAAATTGAATTTCAAGACTATAACTTATATACAAATAAAAATAAAAAATATGTAGGGGATGTATTTCTTACAGCGGCCATTGTCTAGGGATGACACAGCCGGATCTACCATACGGTTTTTTGGGCTTCAGCCCAATGCCCCGTGGATTCAAGGGGCCCCCAGCTAAGTCAAGTCAAAGTCAAAAATAGATGATAATGCGAAAGAATCCATAACTTAATTAAATTAAACAGATCGTATCGTATGTAAGCTCTGCGAGTCCTGCAATTAATAAAACCCATTCAATTAATTTAATTCAAGTCTACGTTCAGACATGTCTTAGGTAGGCCACTAAGTAGTGTTAGCCCAGGGCCCCCTAAACTTACGGTCCGGCCCTGATGGCTGGTTTGTCAACCCGCTTTCTACCAATAAATAATAACAAAAAATTATACATATAAATTAAGCACTTGACAACGTTTGAAGCGATTTTGAACACGATTATTGTTTGAATATATGTTTATACTTTAATTTGCGTATTGTTACTAATTAGCGATACGACCGAGATAATGTTGGAAAATCTTTTCGAGCGATAAGGAACTAAATACTAATTAATTTTGTCAATCGATAATGTTTTAGGATAGGAATCTTTAAATACCTTTTCTCTATGTGAATTTATTTACTATTTTTTTTAGATAATAATAATTTCAGTGAACGCTAAAAATACTTTATGCACAGAATATAAATATATTTTTTATTTGGCAACATCCAGGGGCTCACAGTTGCCCGTGCCTTTTTTACATTTTACTTTAATACATTTTGGCGTTTTAAAATTTATTTTATTACTGAACATCAGAAGATCGCTAGCGTGGACTAATCGCCTTCTAGGAAGACACTGAATATTATATAGTATTTATATTATACATGTAAATCAAGCCTGTCATGAGCTTTACAGCTGGGAAATGGTCTCTTCCTATCTAATGAGGTTTGAGAAGCATAAGATCAATTGATAAAAATAATATTATCATTTATAAATGTAAATAAATTAAAAATAGAAAAGGTCTCAAGATACTTTTGGTCGGTTCTACTCCTAAACTATGTTTATCTTGAGATTTGCAAAGAATTAAAAACATTATTTGATAAAACTAATCGAAATATCTGATAAATAATTATCCTCATGATTCAGAGAATATTTAGTTATTTTAATTGCTTGACTACAAAGTAATTACACGATAGAAAACTTTAATCTACGCATTTCTATACAATACTGTACACAATACTGTAAGTTGTAAAAGTTTAACACATGTTAAACCTAACCGCCAATACCTTCACTCCTGTTGAACTTGTATTCATTTTAACAAATCTTTACACATAGGTATAATGTATAATATTATCATGCTAATTTTTGAATGATATACTATATACACTAAAACTAATTTAGTAAGACAATTATAAATATCCATGTAGGTGCCATAGCTAGAATATATATAAAGTAAATATTTGTAAAATTGTCATTCATAAATTTTGGTTGAAGGTTTCCGACCTTTTTTAAGACTGGTTTCGAATTGTCCCAAGAATTAGTGGCTCACACACTCAAACTCATCGTCAATAACCAGATGAGAACTTCCCACCAGGCGACCCATATGGACGTTTAAATTCAAATTTATAAAAAAATAAATATAAATACTTCGATCAAAATCTGTGTACAAATGTGCTCTGAGATTAGTGATTGTTTTTCAATATATCAACATTACACAATCGTTAATCTTGCATTGATCGATGAGGTGTTTTTTTTAAATAATATTTCGCAAATTATCGTTTAATTCATTATTATTTTCAAATACATCAAATACGAGCGACCACGTTTTTTTTATGTTAGATATTCTCTAACAAAAGTCTGCACTATTTTAAGAATATTAATAGCAGACACTAAATAACCCTCGAAGTTACATTTTGAATAAAGTACAGTACAGAAGAATGGCGATACCTCTTACTGGTAAATTGGTGATGATATTCATCACGCTAGCGGTCATAGGTGGTTTGACCGCTGTCATTGTGCTTCTCGTAAATGATACTACTGAGGAGACTGAAATCCCAACGACCACCACAAGTACCACACCAGATCCAGACCCGGGATTTTTATATCAAGTTGGTGTAGGTATAGCAGATATGACTGGGCCATGTGTTGAAATAACTTTCGTGAGTATTCCTTTATTTTAGTACATCGTCTTGTAAAAACCTCTTTACTATTTTACGTGTTTATTTCAGTTCTCCCAATAGTATATATGTATAGTGGTTTAAACGAAGAGTATCACATCCTGCAAATTAATTTTATATCAGTTCAATAAAAATGTGTGATGTTCAGCCAAAATTATTTCGTGCTGGTGTCAATTATATCAAAATTTAATAAAATGTAATATATATTCCGTTTGTTTCGATAAACATATTTAACAAAAAGGATTGTATTTAATTTATTTTAAACTTATTAGATATTAAGAGTGAACTTGTATAGTTTTTCGTTGAATGCTAACTTGACGATACAATAAAAACTTCAGAAATTATTAATACTACTTATATTATTCGATCATTTTCAAGGATCGAATATGGGCCCTTTGCTAATATCGTAAGTGAGGTCTTTTGTCGAGCAATACTGAGCAGTAATCCTTATTTAGGAAGTGAACAGAATTACTTGGAAATAATATCAAGGTGTTGTTTTTGTGTTTGATGTCATTCCGTTGAATAAACCGTAATTTACTTTCAGATGGGTTATGCAGAGTTGGGACAATCGGGACAAGGGATCCATTTGAGGCAGTTTGCCAGGACTTTTATCTTTGTGAAAGGCGATACGAGAGTGGTCCTGGTAAACGCTGAAATATTGGCTGTTGGTTTCTCAGTCAGGCGGCAGGTACGGTCGTTTTTCATAAAGTATTAAGTATAAAGTGAATACCTCTCTGTCTGTTTTAGGATTTAAAGTCACGCTACTTTATGTTTCTAGTTTATTTATTTTATTTATTTATTTACTTATTTATTATTAAGATACACCATCGACTTATCATAATAACTTACACAATATTATAATGCACTAAATTTACAATCCAGTATGATTTGCCTTTACAGGTGTATACAATATTGTTGGCATTTGTTTGTGTGCGATTGCATGATGCTATTAAATATCGACTAAACAGTGATCTTATGATTAGTTGTGATTGCTACAAGTTAGTTAGCTCAGCGTATAGGAAACGTAAGTCTTAAACGAACATTTTAACTTCAAGTTCGGTCAGCATCAAAGCATTCCATTTGCTTTCAACCATCCACCAATCGCTGGCCTTCTCTTTGGGGGAGGCATAAGTTCAGCAGTTGAACATAAATAAAAAACTGTTACTATAATATTACTATACTATAAGCCGAAAAAGCTTACAATTCCATATTCGATTAAGTATTTATACAAGTCAACATGTCGAGCGTTTAAGTAAAAAATAAAAAAGCGTCATAAGTAAAAAAAATCTTTACATTTATAAGTGAAGCAGCAAAAATATTTGTCCAGTGTTTAATATATTTGGTCAAATATCATTTAAAAAAAAATGTGTACAAATTTCAGGTCGTTAAGAATCTCCAGGAGCTCTACGGTGATATGTATTCGCTCCGAAACGTGATCATAACAGGAACACACACTCATAGTGGACCCGGTGGTCACCTCGTAGATTTCCTTCTAGATATTTCTATATTAGGATTCTCTAGGGAAACCTACGATGCTTATATTGCTGGCATAACGAGGGTGAGATAAGCGAATTTATTCTATTGGTTTATTTGTATTTCATTCGTGGCTTAGTTCTGATTTTCTGTTTTAGAGTATTGTAAACGCTCACAACAATATAGTGCCAGCTCGTCTTCTCTTTGGCAAAACTCGAGTTACGAACGCCCAAATGAATCGGTCACCCTTCTCTTACGAACAAAACCCACCTGAAGAAAGAGCGAGGTATAGTATAATATATAATATCAATATTAATAAATGTTGCTAGCATCCTTGCCACCATTCCATGCGGTTATGATTTGTGCAGTAACAATTATATTTTTGTTTTTACGCCTAATTATGGCTCCCATAATAGCCGAGCTGGCCCAGTGGTTAGAACGCGTGCATCTTAACCAATCTTGGTTCAAACCCAGGCTACAACCGCCCATAGAAATTGGCGCTGTTAGGAATATTAACCATCCCTTACTTCGCCAATGCGCCACCAACCTTGCGAAATAAGATGTTATGTCCCTTGTGCCTGTAGTCACACTGGCTCCCTCACCCTTCAAACCAGAACACAAAAATACCAAGCTGCTTCGCAGCAGAATATCTTATGAGCGGGTGGTACCCAGACGGGTTTGCTTAAAGCTCTACAATCAATCACCAAAAAAAATTAAAAAACTATCCTTTAGTTTCGATATTGGAGACGAAATATATGACTAGCAACATATATTTTTTCCAGATACGACAAAAATATAGACGATGAACTGACCCAAGTTCGTATAGTTAAGAGTGATGGTAGCCTCCACGGAGTAATGAACTGGTTCTCAGTGCACGCCACCAGTATGAACATGAGCAACCATCTTGTATCATCAGACAACTTGGGCTATGCGGCCTTGAAGCTTGAAGCTACTCTTAATCCTGGCAGAGCTACTGGAAAGGTATATTATTTACTTGATTAATTTATTGTTGCTGGTTTCATTATTGTTATTATATCATCTCGTACTTTCAGATTTATATTAAAGTTATAATTTAATTAAAAAAAGTTTTTAAATTCTCTTGTATTTCTGATTCATCTTGCTGAGCGGTGAGGGAAGACGTAGTGGCGAAACTTGCACGTATAGGCTGAATTGTTCCACACATAAACCCACCCTGAAGCAGCGAGAAGCTCTTTAGAATTTCTGGTGTTATAATTTCGCGTATCATTAAACACTTTCAGCCCACCATAGTAGCTGGTTTCTTCGCATCAAGTATCGGTGATGCGTCTCCCAACACACGCGGAGCGCGTTGTGAGTTCAGCGGCATTGAATGTGATAATCAGTTCAAGATATGTGATCTTTTCGAAAGATGCATCTCCAGCGGCCCCGGACAAAATATGTATGACAGTACTAGAATCATTGGGGAAATGGTGTATAAGGGCGCTTTGGTAAGTAACACTAATCTAAGTATAGTAAGTAATGAATTTTACCTTAGTGCCTTTCGGAATATCGAGTTATAGTCTTAGCTGCTTATATTGGGTCATTAGAAGTAATCAGTCTTCTATGATGTAATATAGGAAATTACCTTATCAAAAATATAATCAAAGAAAAAATAAATGTTTTAATTTTCAAAGTCAAATATTACTTTTCTGGTTAGTAATTAAAGGAATCGTAAATGAATTGCATAAAACATTATTTTAACGTTTTTAGGAAGTACTCAGTAAGCCTGGCGAGGAGTTGACCGGGGAGCTCGCTGTCGTCCACCAATTTATGGACATGCCGCTGGAGACCGCACCGCGGTACGACCCTATTCATAGGACTTTTACTGCGGTATGTATTTATTTGAAATGTTATAGAAGAACAGTATTTTTATATTGGACGAAACTGAAACATAAATAATCGGTTGATTATTTTTTATCAATATAAACAAAATGTATTCTTCATTTCAGAACGAAACTGTCGAAGGTTGTGTACCCGCCCTCGGATACAGTTTTGCATCGGGCACCATAGACGGCGCCAATATATTAAATATCACACAAGTATGAGATTTCCTTTTAATCACAGTTTCTGCAAGTTTCTTTTGTAGACACAATTGGCACCGTATGAATTAAGAATATAAAAAAATAGTAACTATTTTTTTTTGTAAGAATAACTTTTAACACATTTAAAATTTTAAACTCTCTCAAACTGTATAATATTCTAAGGATAATGAAATTTTTTTCAATGAAAATAGTTTAGCATCAACGACGTAATTTCTCCAGGGCACGATCACTAACAGCACGCTGTGGGACGCAATCGGCGGCATCGTGGCTCCGCCCACAGAGGACGACGTGGCCTGCCATGCGCCTAAACCTATTTTGCTCGCTACCGGAAGGGTGAGTATATTAACTTTTTGTACATCGTATATGGCACAAGGGATGCACCGAAGACAACTTATACATCGGCCGTGCTTATATTTCTCGGGAACACGTCAATAGAAATCGGAATAAATTTGTGTCTGTAATCGAGTTTTTGTTAAACGAATTCTCCGACTGGGGCCACCTGAACCTAGTCCAATTTAATCTCAAAAAGACACAAATTTTGCGCGTTAACCGTTAAAAAGTCCTTATATGTCGTATCTCCGCGGTTTTTGAATATTCCCATTGTTGGGCGTTGATATTTTGAACCTCGTTCAGTTCCGCGGATAAATGCAAGATAAAAGACAAATTAGCTTCTAAAGAATGTCCATGGGTGGTGATAGTGACTTCATCAGATGAACCTCCCGCTCGTTTGCCAGCTCTAAAATATAGAAGAAAAAATGTCGTGGGATCAAATCTCGGGATGACTAAAGGGTTAGGTGATTAATTCTCTGCAGCAGTTCTGAGTTTCGAAGTTACGAGAGAAGAAATAATGTCTGCTTATACTCTCGTTTTGTAAAAACTTTTGGACATGGTCCTGCGACTAAACTCTTTAGTGTCAATTTTGAGAGTGCATCTGTGTTTGTGCACTTGTGCATTGTTATGTCTCATAGGAATCACCAAAATCAAAATATACTTTATTCAACTAGGCTTTTACAAGCACTTTGAATCGTCATTTAATAAACTATAGAGAGTGATGTAAACAAGTCCAATCCTAGAGAGTGATATAAATTAATATCTGCCCTTCAGGTCAACTTTCCGGTGCCCTGGCACTCTCGCGTAATATCATTATCTCTAATATATCTCGGTGATTTCGTAATCGTGGGCATCCCCGGTGAGCCCACCACAATGGCGGGCCGGCGGATGAAGGACGTGGTGAGTGACGTGTTGGTATCTCGCGGACTGCAGCCGCGGGTGGCCGTCTCTGGACTCACCAATGAGTATATCCACTACGTGTCTACTTTCGAGGAATATCAAGTTAGTACTATTTTAACCAGATTGCGTATCATCTGAAGTTTATAGTTCAAATATACCTTTCAAAGGGACATTTCATACTTCTTACTACGCCAATGTTTATGTACGTAGTAACCACTAATTCATGGTTGGCTTATTTCTAGTTTTTCTTTTGTTAATAAATGTTAAATTACATTTTAGTAAATATCATTAAAATGTATCATCATAATTACGCTTAAAGATTTGAAAAATAACAGGTACAACGTTACGAAGCGGCCTCAACACTCTTCGGGCCTCATACACTCGATATATTCTTGCACAAGTTACGACAGTTCACGCTCGCAGCAATAGAGGTAACTACAGAGACACTCCCAACGAGTATATCTAAGAGTTCTAAGAGTTCAAACAATCTCTACCGATACGATTTTGCGGGAGATTTCGGTAATGCCAGCGAGCGCTGCCCGCAGGGCTCGGCGGTTGCGGCGGGGCCGGAGCCCGCGGACCACGCGGACAGCGCGCTGTCCGTCATCCTGCCCGTCGTAATGGACACCGCGCCGCCCGGCACCAGCTTCGGTGACGTCATCGAGCAGCCGCCGGAACACGTACGCAGCGGGGACGTCGTCGAAGCTGTCTTTGTGAGTTATTAATTTTTATGGTATCGTTATAAACCTTTGGTCGGGTTAGGGATGTCAATATAATATTTTTATAACTTTAACATCGCCAATAATGCGTTTATTTGAATATACGGTGTTTCTGTAGTATTGGTGAACCGCGTAAAATATGGTAATGTTCATTTTAATTTATTCAGTTAGCGTGGACTTATTTTCGGGTATTATGTTTATTTGTGTTGCAACGCATGCATCCGATAGTATATCAGGTGTAGAATTTTAGCACCTCAGCTGGGAAAGATCATTCAGCCATGAAAATTAGATATTCATTGATTATTTTTGGCAGTTCGAAGCATTAAGGTCAATGTGACCGGTCTATGTTAAATTTTTATGTTCCCAAAGGTTACATACTACACCGATAACAATATAATATTCGGGAAACTGTAGTACATGTTCCAATTTCGCCGCTCATCTTTATTCAGGTCGGAGCAAACCCTAGAAACGATCTTCTTCAGGAGTCCAGCCATATTACGGTAGAGCGACTGGAGCTCGGGCAGTGGGTCACCATCGCCACCGATGCGGATTGGGATACAAAGTTAGTGAAAATATTATTCCTTAGACTTGATCGTTTAGAAACTTAACGGAAATTAAAATTTTATGTAATATTGAATTTATGCTCTGGGCCGGTACTGCTCAGCAATGGCTCTGAGGTAGAACGAAGGAAGCGGTCGCTCTAGGCGACGGGTGACAAGAGGTACAAAAGTGCGAATAAGGATCTCCATAGAATAATAGAACATCGGAGGGATCTCCCGAGATACGACTGTATCCCCTTCTCAGGAGAGTTGCGTTAATCACGAACTGCGGGCAGGTTCGTGTGGCAGCGCGAGTCCACGTTGCTGGGCACGAGCGCGGCGCGCGCGCAGTGGGCCGTCCCGCGTGACGTCATCGCGGCGCCGCACCGCCTGCGCTACCGCGGCGCCGCGCGCTCCGTGCGCGGGCACCTCACGCGCTTCCACGCCGCCTCGCGCACCTTCTCCGTCGCGTAGGCCGCGCGGGCCCCGTGCGCGCCTTGCGGTACGTGAGCACCTGCTTACACTGGGTACCTGTGATGATATAAGATTTATTTGTATCGCGGCAATGGAGGACGTTTTTATTCAATACAAATGGGACCAAATAATAATTTGGTAATTATTTCATCGTAATTGTTAGATTTCTGTGATCAATAATATGATATATGAAAAAAAAAACATGTACCCGTCTTATAAAATAAATATATTCAAAATCGATACAGACATAATTGTATATCATAAACTATGAATACCATGAAATTAGACATAAAATATCCATAAATAAATTACAATTTCATTATTTAGTGATTCTAACTTCATAATGAGACGGACGAAAACTGTGATTTAAACGAATGAGTAATTATAAATATCTCTGTCGTTTATTGTTATGTTAATAAATACGTTGTTTATAAAGCTTGGTTTCATTGAAGCAAACATCACACCAATCAAAATCTGTGTTATTCATACTCCCCATGAAACTGTTTCGTTCGTCTGATCTAATCAAAGACAATTTATTTATTTTTATTTATTTATTTATTCTTTATTGCACCCAAACATAAAACTAAAAATTACAATACTGCTACACAAAGTTGCATGAGGTACAACAGGCGGCCTTATCGCTCAGCAGCGATCTCTTCCAGGCAACCTTTGGGCAGAAGATCATAATTTTTACATATACGGGAAGGGTACAGTAATTTAAGTCATAATATAATATTACACAATACACAGATACAACAACAGAACAATAAATATATATAATATAAATATATATTATAATAAATATTTACATAAATAAATACATAAAATATATATATATATATATATATATATATATATATATATATATATATATATAAAAAGGAGATATAGCAGAACAAAAAATTAACAACGACAACACGATTGCTTAATGCGACAAGAAAAATTCCTTAACCATACTTTTAAAAACGGCTAACGACTGTGAGGTTTATACATAGACAATTTTACTAATTCGATACATTCGCAATAATAGAAATACTCAGTGGCAGCTTGGAGTTTGGAACTTGAGATTTTTTACACTACCCTCAAAAAAGTGCGTGAAGCCGGTGGTTCAGCGACTGAACTCTTTAAATATACCTCTGCATACCGTAGAATTTACACTAGGGGCTAGTGCCCAATGCAAAAGTTAAGACCATAAGACAAGATAATTTTTTCGCGCTATCGAAATGATTTCCTAAGCTTGTGTCATTATATTTGCTTAAAAATCGTGTAAGGAAAGTTTATGCACTTTGTGCAAAAATACGTGACTGGGCCGGCATTTTTTAAGTTGACTTTGGCAGTACACATATACTGATATTATATTCTTAACAGATGAATCCGGTTAAAGGGAATTTCGGTTAAAGTATGCTCGTTCTTCAGCTGAGCCACCTCAGCACCAATAATATATATACTAAAAGTATTAGGTACCCGAAAATAATACAAGCACATCATAAAAGGACTTATAAGTTGCTTCTTCTCATTTTTATTTATTAATGGGACAAGGGACAGAAGATAATATTAACCAGCTAAGTTACATAGTTGTGCTGTTTATAATACGAACTCGTAAATAAATTTCCTTATTGACAACGCAATTGCATTGGATATTCACATTCATCAACAAAACATATCAACGATAAACTATTTTGCGTCTTATGTCTATCACTGTAAAGATCGTAATTAATTGACGATATAATAAACTTATCTCCTTTTGGCATTCACGAACACTTAGTGTTCATTTTTTCGATCTGTTCTTATGTTATGTAGTTTGTTATGTTTGATTTTGTATTTAAAACTTCAGTGACATTGAATTTTAAACGACATACATATCCAAGTGAATATATACAAAAATAACCTGAATTTAAGCGTGTTGCTTTGTGTCAGTGTTTATTTATAGGCTTATGTATTTTGAACTGTCGATGTTGTTATAATTTTAAATTGTTTGTGTCTAATAACAAAACGTCTCATTAGACTAATAAGTGCTTAATTAGTTTTGCCTCAAGCTGACCTTTGCGACAATTGAAGGGCGATTCGTAAGTAACTCATTGAAGCACTAAAATGACAGCTGTCAATATTTTTTTTTTATTATTTATTAACATGGCAAATGGCAATTTCAATGTATTATTATTTGAGTTTTTGATACAATATGGTCGATGACCATAGGCATTGGCTGTCCATAGCTGTTTTGGTAATTGTTATGGAGATGTCTCTAATGAGGTTAGCCTTTAAATCTCTTGTTCATACTGTACACGAGAAAGAGCTGCAAGATTATTTGCGTCAAAATTTGAAATCGTCTTCTCTTTTGTCTGACTAACATATACAACTAACTTTTTCTAAGATGTATCACTTATTATATGAATTTGAAATTTAAACAATATTTTACATGTAGTCATAATACATTTAATTATATTTTCTCACATTTAGAACATAATTAATCTTAAAAATATAAATGTTGTGTGTAGTTTAATACGATTAACATTATTTAAAACAATTAAATCTAGATTAATATTATAAATGCGAAAGTAACTTTGTCTGTTTGACTGTTGACTTTTACGCTTATATGACCAATCCATTGAACCGAATTTGATGTGGTATGAAACTTTTAAGTACGTTTTTAAACGAACACCAGACGACCAACCTCAAAACGCGAGTGAAACCGCAAGCGACAGCTATTATTAGATAATAAATACAATAAAAAAATGTTTTATAAAAATATATCAGATAATATGCCTAATGTTTAAAAAATGTTTTATTTTCTTCAAGATAAAATGTATAATCTCATTGTGGGTCATAAACTTTAGCCCGCGCAAGATAAAATTAGTGTTATTTACGTAACTGATAAGATTAATTCCTTGTAAGTTCAAAACACGGGGTCTTGTTTATTATTAAATTTTTGCTTTTTAAAGTGATATAATAACTGAATTTAAAATTTATTTCTACTAGGAAGTGTTATAATATTAACCACTTAAGTGAGTTCATAGATATTAATTTAATTTATAAAAACCAAATTATTTTCGTTATTAGGTATAACAATAAATTAAACCATTGCTCATGTGTGTGATTTTTACTATCTATTAAGTTTTTGTTTTATTTCTCGACATCGATCGTCCGATTTTCGTTTGGCTTTCGCATGTTATATGTACAACAATTTTCGATACTCACGTAATAATTTTAGGCAGTAAATAATGGCTTCTAGCAAGCCGATTACAAAGAAAGTGATCAACTCCCCGGAGTCATGTGTCGATGACAACCTCCGCGGCGTCGTGGCTCTGTATCCCAAGTTGCTTCTGCATCCGAAGCATCGTGTTGTTACTTTGAGGAGAAAGGTTCGTAGTGTTGTTTCAAAAACTAAAAACTCAGTTATTCCTACATCTCTCCTCTCATCATCTCATCCTAATATTATAAATGTGAACATAACTCTGTCTGTCTGTCTCTCAGTAACTCTTTCGCGTCAATACCATTATACAGAATTTCGCGAAATTTGGTATGAAGCAAAATTGAACCTCAATAAAAGGCATAGACTACTTTTTATGCCAAACTGCTACATCTCAAGCGAAGCCGAAAGCGACAACTAGTGTTAAATAAATAAGTCATAAATGCATTTCTTAAGATTCAGTGTGGCAAAAGACCAAAATCATTCTGAGCCCTTGGAATATAGTTGTGAACCATTCCAGGTGATAGGATAGATGATATAAGTCTTGTAAAAGTGCCAGTTAATATTATTTTCTTTATAAAAATCGAAAACCTCTAGCAGGGTTAAAAAAACCTCACTTCTTGAAACGTTGAAAATGACTTACGACGTTACGCTGTTTCGTTTCATGTATCATTTATGATATAATTTTTATTATGGATGTTGCATATCGTTTCATGATCGTGTTTGGAAATGAGTTTTGAGTTAGTTCTTACAGAATACATATCATTTTCTTTTTTCATGAAAGTGTTAGAACACAATTCAAACATATTTTGATAACCAAACCAAAGCCCCATTTCCATTATTCTTCTAATCTGACCTATCCATTTGAGTGTCAGTGTCAACTCTTTTCTACTAATAGTATAATCGATTCCAAATATCCAGAAATATTTGAAACGAGGAATCAGAACCTGTGATGACAACCAGATACCTAATCATAACTTCAAGACCTTATCGTAAAACATTACAGACAGGAATTTAACATTTTCAGGATGATTCAGGGAGAGTGGCAGTTCTCGGCGGCGGCGGTTCCGGTCATGAACCTTTTGCAGCTGGTAAATTTTATAAATATACTGATAATATACTTTTAAGTTCAAAATGATATTAAATATTTCAAATTTTAAAATATGCATTAATAAAATGTTAAAGCATTAACAGGCTAGCTAGAATCATCATCACAACGTGTCTAACTAGAGTGCATGACGTTGACTTTACGGCTTAGATGTGCACCATGCACTCATCAGTTGCTTTGCTGTGTTCCGGTTTGAATAGTATGTAGGCCAGTGTATTGTAGGCACAAAGATTTCAGGCAGAACGTTGTAAGGAATGATTTATATTTTTTGAAGTGTCAGTGTGATCACTTACCGTCAGGCCAATATGTCCTATGGACTAGTCTCCCTTGGGAATAGGCGTCGTGGCCGGAAAGGACATCATCGTCAATGTTTAGACCCACTTCTTCTAATAAAATGCTCACATCACACAGGTCTCATCGGGCCGGGAATGTTGGACGGCGCGGTGGCGGGCGGCGTGTTCGCGTCGCCCCCTACCGGGAACGTGTTGTATGCGATCACACAGCTTTACAAATACAACTCAGGTATTCAAGATATTTTTTTGAACTATAAACTAAGCAAATAATCGCATCTTTGTCTCCGTGGCAAACAATATTTGGTGTTAGGCATAAAAAAGTGGCTTATATGTCCGTTGGTTGAATTTGATGAAATTTAGTACGAAGTTTGCCAAATTCGTGCCAAATTTGGTTCAGTGGTTTGGCAGTGAAAGAGCAACAGACAGACAGAGTCACTTTCGCATTTATTTATAATATTAGTATAGATTACTTTCCGTGTGCCACAATTTCATGAGACATCCTATTAATAAAATTATAAATCGATGTCTTAAGAAGTTACGATTTTTAATACAAAATATAAAATATAGCCGAGGAATATAATATCAAGGTAACAACTCGTAAATTCTTCACTGCTGGGCAATATTTAGTACAAAGAAGGTGTTCGTACATTGCTACATGTCTGATACATGCAGGTTTGCACGTGATGTTTTCTTCTACATCACGGGTTTGATATAAATGTCTATAATAGAGACAAAGCACATAATAACTCCGATGTTTGGTCTATTCTATAGATGTGTATGACTATATTGACCTGTTTAACTTTTAGGTGGAGTTCTAGTTCTTCTAGGGAACTACACGGGAGACCGCTTAAACTTTGGTAAAGCCTTCGAAAAGGCTAAGAACGCGGGAATTAAGGTACACATGTCAACCCTTTTACAATGGAATAAAAATTTCAACGCTGTTAGTTTTAAAATTTGAAAATGGTTTTAGGAAATTATGAAATAAATGATTCTAGATTAAGTTGAAGTTAAAAAGGTAAGTGTGAAAATGACTTGAAAAACGTTTACCAGTTGTTTTATTTTTTCAGGTCGAAGGTTTCATAGTCGGTGAAGATGTGGCTTCAAGCCAGAATAAAACGGGTGGCAGGAGCATGTGCGGAGAGGTCTTCCTGTATAAGGTACTGTTGATTTCTTTTACAAACTAGCCCTGTCCTTTCCAAGTGTTATATTTTATTAGTAATGACTGCCATATAAATATATGTGTATATTAGAACATATGTCCCGATGTACGAATGTCCAAGCCTGTCCAAAGGTATGGCTGACAAAATATCGCACTTTATTCCCTTTTATTCATGGACAAGAGGAACTGCTAATTCTATTGATAATACTAACGCAGGATCAGCGCCTTTACGTTTTCTTTAAGGCACGATATGAATTACTGTCTTTGCATTGCTAATTAATTTAGATCTCAGATTCTGAGATCTGCAACCTTAAAGCTTTAGGAATAAGACCAACGAGGCATTTCATTAATGACCATTATGTAAGTCTTTAATTGTTTAAGTTATGTGGTGCGATGGCGGCGGAAGGACACGACTTGCTATCAATACGCAATATGGCATCAGAGGTTAATAAAAATATGGCTACTCTCGGAGTGTGTCTAAGTGCCTGTTCACTGCCTGGTAAATATACAAGCTGGTTTTTCTGTTTCTCTCTATATATCCATTGCAAAGTGACCCGTTACGTAAAGTAGTTTTTAAGGAAAAACTATCGACGCCCGGCTTCACACTGATGCAATTAATTAATAAAAAAAAATATTTTGTATAAATATTTAGTAGTACCCGATAGTACTCAGGAATAATGTAGCTTTCTACCGATGAAAATATTTTTAGATTCAGAGATTAACCCTATATGCAAACAAATAAATGTACCTATTTTTAAAATTAGTGTAGTTATAGACAGAGTTTTTATGCATAGCAAAATTATTTTATCTAAGGTCTTATCTAAGATTTTATCTAAGGTCAGCCACCTCTATTCGATATTGCACAAGATGAAATGGAGCTTGGAGCGGGCGTGCATGGAGAGGCTGGAATCGAGAAGTTGAAAATGGGTTCCGCGAAAGAAACTGTAGTTCTCATACTCGATAAGGTATTCTGAAAACAGTTCAGGCTTCTCATTTTATTTTCTTCTTGATGATGGTGTGTGTTACTGTGTCTTTCGACACGGCATTTTAATCTTAGCCGGAAATTATTGGATAGGCGAAGAGAGAAGATTTTACTCAGGGCCGTGGTCGTACTAGTTGGTAGATCTTCTGTGTAGGTACGACCCACTCATCACATACTTGCCAAACAGCAATATTTGCATTATGTTCCGGTATGAAGGATGAGTGATCCACTGAACATCTTAGTTGCCAAGGTTTGTGGTGCATTGGTGTTTTACGATGTTGACCATTTACCATCAGGTAGCCCATTTATCCGTCCGCTTACCTATACCATAAAGAAAGTTAAATTACATTTATAACATATAAATAATAAAATGATTTTTTGCAATGATTATTTTAGATCGTAGCTCATCTCAAACTACAGCCCAAAAACCGGGTGGCAGCCATGATTAATAACTTGGGCGGGACATCTCTCTTGGAAATGAACATAATCGCTGCAGAAATTAAAGATTATTTGGGTATGATATTGTTAGTAATATGTCTAACAAGTAAAAAGTAGTAAATTGTCTATTGATAAATCGTAACGTCTTTGATAAGTTGCATATACATTTGATAGAAAGCATATGTGGGGTCTATGATAGACATAGATCTATTCAATCATTAAGGTTCGCCTTTTCCACATTAATTATCAGGGTACGTAGTCCCTGACGCCTGAGCTTACAAGATGCGTGCATGAGACGAGTAAGAATAATACGCATATAATATAAACGTACTTTTATTACATATGCTTGTGATATTAAATGAATTAAAATAAATAATTGTGGCCTAAAGACGACATTTTGAAGCGGAGTAGATAAACAAAGTTAAGTTGGTGGTGGTGGTGGATGGTGATCGCTAAATAAAATAACATAATATATTCGGAAGTCAAGTCACGAAACAGTGGAGATCTTATTTATTAAATAATTATGCAAGTTGTTTGACAGATCGAAAGCAAATAAAAATGGAGCGTTTATACTCTGGCCACTTCAAGACGTCATTGGAGATGCATGGTTTCCAAATTTGCCTTTTGGACCTGAGTGAGGAGCGTGGGGACTCGTGGCTGCGTCTCCTCGACGCTCCCTCGGGGGCCGGGGCCTGGAGCGGATGTGATTTATCTGTCGGAGGGCCAGGGGGCTTGGCGGAGGATGACGACTTACCACAGGCTGGTGAGGGAAAGGTGTGAACCGTACCGTTTCATCAACAGTAAAAAAAATTTTTTTAGTTAGAATATTGGATATATTATTATTTACATCAATCAATGGGATAAAAATCAAATAACCCTTGCGTTATTATCATAACTTGAAATCTATCGTTGATAGAGCTTTTAGGACTTTGTTCAGGCCTGTCCAGGTGGGTCCAAGTCTCACTAATTATTCTACCGAAAAACAACTATACTTGATATTGCGGTGTTCCGGTTTAAATGGCCATATATGAAACTGTATATTCGTCTTAGTACCTGTGGTTGGCGTAAGAAGTGGTATATCTTTCTCATTGCACCGGTGTTTGTGATCGAAAGTAATTACTGCCAATTATAGTTCGTATGTATTTATAAGACAAATAATTTGTCGACACTGGAATCAGTAAATTAATTTATGACTATTATAATACTCTATGAGTTTTTAACAAGGATATTTTTAGTCTGGTAGGTAGTCACGTGGCGTGGTTTAAAACAATACGATAGAACAGCATACAAATAGAAGGTTTAATTTACCGTCTTGCAGCGTACAACAACAACTAGTCTGTAAATTAATAAAATATTTATTTCATAGATCACTTCCGGCCCCACTCTATCTGTCCAAGAACAGGAAATACTACGCGAAAGTCTTCGCGCTGCATCAGCTGTGTTGGTGGAAAATGAGGAGCTGCTGAATAGACTGGACTCAGGGTGCGGAGACGGCGACTGCGGGATCACACTCAAAAAGTTTGCGAACGGTTAGTTTTTATAGAAATTTTATTGTCATCTATCGAAAATTTTGGATAATATATCAAGTCATAAGTGTACCCTGCTGTGTAAAAAATTAAAACATGTATATATATAAAAAAGCGAAATTATAGTTTGTCAAACTGCGTTTCTATGTACCTAAGTTTTATTCATTCCAAATAATGGATACCGCATTTAAGCTTTCGGCGTGATTGTCATCAAGGAAACCACTCGAAGTATGACTTTTACCTGACCTAATCAGTTTTTTTAGCGGTTTTGAAGTATTTGGAGACAGCTTCGTTAGAATATCCCTCGAACGTGCTGTGGGAGTTGTCGGAAATGGCGGAAACAGACATGGGAGGTACGTCAGGAGGAATTTACAGTTTGGGACTGTCAGCTGCGTCACAAGCTTTATCCAAGTGAGTGCAATATGTTACCGACAAGTAAATAGATAAATACTATCTATTACATAATTTATTAAAATCCGTTGAACTGTAAGGCGAAGTGAAGTCTATCGGCTCTTTACTGTTTTTCCAGGTCTAAATCCAATGACAGAAGTGCGTGGTTGTCAGCAATGTGCAGTTCAGCGACCGCTATTTCTAAGTACGGAGGAGCGGAGCCGGGCGACTGCACTATGGTAACAAAAACTTGTAAGATTGTCTGGTAGTAGTAAAATATGGTGGGTTATTTGTGGGATGCCACATGAGTCTTGTGTGAGATATCCTAACTGAAGGATTTATTGCAAACTTGGAAAGATAGCATGACATTTTTGTTTTTAAGCTAGATAAATAATAATAGGTGTTAACATTTTTAAAACAAATATTACATCAAGTTGCGTCCATTAAATTAGACAATAAATAATAAGCATTGAAACAAGTTTAGCGGAGTCTTGTCGGTACCATTATATTAAATACGTTTCCATTAAAACATCTTGTATTCAGCTGGACACACTGCACTCAGCTGCGATGGCGTTTAAAGAGAACTTGGGAGCTGACCTCCAAACCCTTCTTCTAAAAATCAATGAAGCAGCCGAGAGAGGGGCGAAAGCTACCGCTGATATGATTCCAAGGTACCTTCCATATATAGAATGTAGATTCAATTTTACACCTTTTATGATATTTATTTCCCCTATCTGTAAATTCTGTTGCTACTCATAAGAAAATATACATTCATTATTTAACTTATCATAAATTATAAATATAAGAAAATTAATTGGTATTTCGACGTAAGTATTACGTCATAGAAGCACCTCGTCACTATTTTTTATTTTTCCACCTTAAATTTTATGCCTTCCTTAAATTCTTCGACTTTCTCGAGATTTTGACAGACTTCAATTGTAAATTTGTAGTATTTACTTTCACAACCTACATTACAAATAGTCGAAGCAAGAATTTTGGGGTAGATAGAAAAGTCGGGCCAAGTAGTCGTGAAGAGAGTTAAATACTTGTTTATCTACATATATGATGTAATGTCTAATGGCCGCAGAGCGGGGCGCGCGTCGTACGTGTCGCTCGCACACTCTCGCGGCGAGGACGCGGGCGCGCGCGCGCTGGCGCTGTTGCTGCGCGCCGCGCTGCCGGCCGCCGCGCTCTCCTCATAGCACTGAACTACTTGAACACGGACAGAACGAACGGTACTTTAATAATAATGTAGGAATCGCCCATTAATTGAAGTTTAGCCAACTGCGCAGAATATAATTTAGGAGCGTGAGTAAACACAGCATTCTCCTCTCCATCCCTCCTGTAGTTCGAATCGATCGAAGATACATCCGGTGCAGAACCAACGTCTTTTTGAGGAATATAACAATGACTGCTTCCTTACTTTGAACAGCTGATGTGAATATCTGACAATATTAAAAATACAAGCAACTTGCTTGCTCGCTGGCCCAACCAGTAAAATGATAATGAAAATGTGAATTATATATCAAGTACTGGCAGATCAACCGATCAATTTAATTGTTTTATGTAAGTGCGATTAATTGAAAACACTAAAAACAAAAATATAATCATTTTATATAACTCAAAATCATAAAACTGTCAACATTTAAAATATTATATCATATAATATTTATATGGAGAGGTGCTGACCTGCAGTAAACGTGGTCGCACTGAAAAAATATGTCACTAAAGAACACTCAACAGAGGTTCTTAATAGACAGATCCCAGTCGCTGTGGCCGAATAAGGTCGAGATAACGTTTTCGGGGATAAATATATAAATAAAACAACTAATTCCAACATTATATGTAATCATCACAATATATTAACAATAATTGTTCTAAAAGTTGTGTAGTTAAAATAATATTTATTATATTTTATGTCGAACTAGATTTCCTCACGGTTATTATTTAAAATAATTTAATACAAGTTCGAATTTTATTATGTTTATTATAATATCGTTATGATAATAAAAAACTTTCTAAAATCGTTTTTTTTTTTTATTTTACCAAAATTTAAAGTCAAGAAAAGTCCAGTTACACCAAAATTATACTTCGACACATAACGTTATTTGAATTAAAGCCACGAGCGTTGCTAGAATGGCATCCGTGCCCGTTTTAAGATAATTTAAGTGCAAGTAGGTATTTTCAAAGACCCGTCTCGAGTGATACAAGAGTTGTTGAGTCTTGGACAAAAATACTTACATTTCCTTTTAAAAAAATAGTTTTACAAGTTTTTGTTTTGTTTGGCAAGAACGTTTTCAACCCTCTAAATATTTTACAAAATTAGACAATGTTGCTCTCATTAGATTCAATACATCTTATAATTTGTACGTTTTTCCTTTTTAGTAATTCAGTTTAGTTTAAAAAAATGTATATAAAAAAATGGTAAATATGTATATTATGGTCTGAAAAACTTCTTCGAGCCCAATATTTCTTTATATTAAAAACTAAGGGACATAAATTTTAATTCAATCTAAAACAATTCCAAAAAATATGAAAAATAGACTACAGGGGACAAACGATACCGCTTTTTTATGAAAATTTATAACTACACAATTCTCGAAATGGCGTCTATCAAACCCTAGTAAAGAAATATTTTTAAAATTTTGACTGGAGCAAGATGTATACCCAAATTATAAACTTTTAAAATTTACTAGTGGTTACATAGTGTTTAAAAATATTGCAAATTCGAGGAAAACATTTATATAGCCCAGTCAAATTAATAAATGACCTGGCAAAGTTTCCGTCAGCAATTTTATTGCTCAAATTTTAAGGGGGTTTACTATGCGTTAGGCGCAATCTTGACTAAAGGGGGAAATTGCTCAATATCTCGGCTATTTTCAAATATTTTTTACCCACATCTATACATTATCTTCTGCATTATTAACTATATATTCGGTGGTGGTGCAAGTTCATCAGGGAAGGTACCACACACTTATCACACATACTAATACCAAAACTCACTATTCTTTTGCTCCTGTTTGAAGAGTGAGTGAGCTCATCCAACGTCGTTGGCGATGTAGGGAATTGTTATTAATTTTTAGTGCCCATGTCTATGGGCAGTGGTACCACTTAGTTGGTATCCTTCAAATTGTAATGGCACCAAATGAAAATAAAAACTCAAACAAAAACATTTCTCTAAATAGTTTTATAAATGACGGAATTCTGAGGTTACAAACATAAAACATATACAAATGATTTGTAGCCTCCTTTTTGAAGTCGATTAAAAATTGCTGACGGGAATTTTTGCGAGATTAGCACGTTGTGACTAACTTGACTGGGATTATATTTGAATGATTCGGCCGTTTTTTATTCTTTATTTCCAAAATATTTTAAAATAATAATGTTCTCCCTTGGGTCTTTGCATATTTATATATAGAACAATGTTATATAACCTTTTTTCAAAGGGTTGAATAGCATGCTCTTAGAGCTTTACCATAGTCCACCTTGCAACGCTCATGAAAACATAATTTTACAACAAAAAAAAAAAAAATAATAAAATTGTAGCACCAGTAGCATATTGTTGTGTTATTGTTTACAAAAAAGCTTTAACCATTTACATATATATTTAAGAATTGATGACATATAGTATTTTTGGCTTGTAACAAACATATATACAATTTGATATAAGTCAAAAATATAATTATAGTCGCAGGATACATGTGTAATTTGTTGAGAAAAGTCGGGTCAACCTTCGCTTACATTTTGTTCACATCGAAGAGCGAAGATATAACATTGGTTTGTATAAATAATTCTTATAAAATACTGGTATGACAAAATGGTCAAATGAATGACTTAAGATATTTTACACATACTTAATTTAGTAAAGTTATTGAAGCATTAAAATTCATACGCCTAGTACTTACTAATTAACCGTTGGAAACTATTTCTAATTGTCTGTCCTGTGAATATCAAAATGCAAACTCTTCTCGATATCAGACTAATAACGAAATTTTTCTAATTTATTTTAATATAATATATATACGGCTTAACTAACGCGATATAAAGATATTTATATTAAGGCATCTGTTTTTTACTATTGCTTTCTGTCAATTCCATGTTCGTTATATATTGGTGTGAAAAATTTAAACAATTATAACCTCAAATTTTCTAAACATTGTTACTAAGGAATAGTATATGGGACAAAGTTTTTGACGACAATTTTATTATATGGTATAAAATTCCACGCAACGTGACCTCGGGTGCGTAGACGCAGAGTACTGTGGTGTGCGTTACGCACACACCTTTAGATGTGGAAACTGTTGTCACTATCGCACATCTTTTCACTTAGATTGATTTTAAATGATGAGTTTTGTGAACTTTTACATTTCGTACCGACTGTTGAAACACTCAGCAAACATATTTGGTATAATTTTGGCATAACTGTGCATTGTACACTTGTGCTTGGTGGTTTGGTAAATACTAGAAATCCCACTCCGTCGATTTCTCGATTTCCATTTCTGATATCTTCTCTTGCAGTAGCAGGGCTGATATGTCATCTGGAAAACGATTGCGGAGAATTACACTCATACACTAGCAAGAGTAACGGAATTTTCATGTGATTAATTAGCGTTTAAAATTTATTTCGTTGGCGGTTAAGGAAAAACAAATGAAGCTAACCAACCAGAAATAATAGTCAACTTTGTGATTGATTTTAAATAATCCATGGTATCCATAGTAGCCGGCACGAGTCGTTGGCGCAGATGGGCAGTAGTGGCACGTTCGCGCATGTACACTTTCGGCTAAATGACAAGTGGGAGTCCAAAAGACGACAAGTATCGCCTGTGGGACCAATCTCCGGCGGCCCCGCTCCTTCATTCCTCTAAATAGGCTTATAACCGTACTACTGCACAGGTCAAGGTGGCGCTCACGAATTATACTGCTTACTATAGTCATAATTAGTTAAAAAATTGCTTTTAGAATGGCAAAGTTATTATTCGAAAATTGGAAGTAAAATTAAAGTGGATATGAGTAATTGACAGGATTATTAGCAGCCCGTAAATGTCCCACTGCTGGGATAAAGGCCTCCTCTCCCTTTGAGGAGAAGGATTGGAGCGTATTCCACCACGCTGCTCCAATGCGGGTTGGCGGAATACACATGTGGCAGAATTTCGTTGAAATTAGACACATGCAGGTTTCCTCACGATGTTTTCCTTCACCACCGAGCACGAGATGAATTATAAACACAAATTAAGCACATGATAATTCAGTGGTGCCTGCCTGGGTTTGAACTCGAAATCATCGGTTAAGATGCAAGCGTTCTAACCACTGGGCCTGGGACAGGATTAGTGTTCTATTAAAATAGACGCATCAATCAAGAACTGTTTTTAGTTAAAATCGCATGGAATACGTAAATCTACGGTTTGTTTATCTTAATTTTCTTCGATTTGAATATGTTATAAAGTAATTATAAATCATACCAGGATCAGGTTTAATTGGTTTGACTCGTCCGATGAGGCTGGGCAAGAAGTCGGTTCTTCGGATTTGCTTGAAAAAGGGATGGTTCAACAGCTGTGTTGCTGAAGGCCGTTTCTCCGGATCTCTAGAACGTGTTAAAATAAATGATATAATTCTTAGTATTTTATTGTACATGTCGGGTAGGTTTCAGGCACTGTAGTATAGATCCATCCATATTTTGTGTTAAGTACCTACAGGAACTGGCTACTAAACGAACTGAAGTTGGATTTTTTTTGTTACAAATTTGTTATTAACTAATATGTTTTTTTTTTCCGTTTCAAATGGACTAGAGGTGTTCGTTTGCAGAAGCTCTTATCTAGCATTCTTGCCCTATAAAGAAAGTTATAAAAGGCAGTCAGTTTTATCCTTGTTTCAATGTTAAATGGACTTATTTATGTATTGAAAATATAATTTATCATAAAAAAACTTAAACAATTCACATAAAATGCAACACGTTTCGGAAGTCGTTTGGGTATGTGATATTGTAATAAAAGCAACCGTGCTTCGCTAATTCACCCGCTCGAAATTCAGACTATTGTGTACCGTATTAAATAAATAATGCTTAGTGTATGTCGGAATGTAATCGGAGTGTTTACGTGTGCTCGTATGAGGCATTACCGCTGCAGCAGCTGGTCGCTGAGGTGGTGGAAGGCGTCGGACAGCTTGCGGCGCGCGTAGGCGGCGCGCAGGCGGGACACGCCCTCCGCGCTGTCGCCCACGCCGCTGTCCGTGTTGTACATGCCTGCGCACACTCGAGGTTACTCCTAGTACATGTCTGCGCACACACTCGTTTACTTTCAGTACATGCCTGCGTGTATGTACACGCTGACATGTACTGAAAGTAAACGAGTGTGTGCGCACTGCGCAGATGTCTAATCGTAGGTATAACTGAGACAGTTTAATTACAAACACGAGGGTATTTATATTTGAATTCCTGCTGGATTTGTTGTAGTGAAGCAAAATTTTAGTGCCAATACTGTGGTTGGTGGTATAGACCTATCATTAAAAGGTCTTTTATACTTGGCTTCTAATTACAGTGAAAATAAAATACGAGGGAATTCGAAGGGTATGAACATATAGTTTAAGTTGCTAAGTCTACATTAATGATATTAGTCAACGAGGTATAACTCACTCTTCATCTCACCGTCATCCAGGGGTTCAGGGAAAGATGAGCAGTCGAGCAACTGAGGCCTGCTCCCTCTCACTTTCTCCGTGAACATGAGCGTGGTCGGCACCTCTGCGAATGGAACTGCCCCGTTTGCAAGTTCGCAGCAGAATACGCCCAGTGAATATATATCAGATTGTTCATCGTAGCCTTTGAGATTCTGAAAGTCGAATTAAAATTTATATTCCAGTTACACAAAAACCATATCAAATGTGACTGTCTCATTGATCTCGTAATTATATATAAAATCCAATGATCCTGAGGTTATTTGGTCAAATAGGTCCCCAAGTCAGGCCGATGAAAATATGTCTGGTTATCTGTCAAAAAATTTTCAGTAACAACCCGGAGTCTTGAAGCTGAAAATGAGGACGCTCCTATCCTCGAAAAGTACGTAAAGCCGTTGGTCCTGTTCCTTTTGATTGTCAGATTTGCCGTCCCAGCAGCTAATGGGAATATACCTGTTTTTGAGCGTACACTTGTCTGGTCTAACTCGAGTTTTGCTGCCGTTGTCGAAATGAAGGACATCATAACATTTATACTTATAAATACCGTCAACATTACAATAAAAATAAACACAATGACATTTATATTTAGAAGCACAATAAAGTTCTTATCGTTTAGTAGCGATCTCTGACTTTTAAACTTTGTAACAAAAATATCACTAAGAATGCAATTTGGCGCATAATATTTGCTTCTCGAGAGAGACGTAAACACCAATAACCTTGAAGCATAACATAACTTGTATTCACTTTTTTTTTTTAAATCCTGATAATTTAACCAGTTGCTAACTATATCCTGAATCCGGAATGTAGTTTCTACCATTATAAAAATATTTATTTCAATTTTAATTAGTCGATATAAAGCTTAGCAAGACAGGCATTTGAATTTACGAACATATTCTTTCATTTCCATATAAAGTTAGCAAGGATTTAAATATTTTCATGTCAACAATAACAACTAACCCAAGAATAATTAAAAAAAGGAACAAAATGATCAACAGAGACAGTAAACAACAATGGTTCAAAGTGAGATCCCCGGAGCACTCTCCAGACCGGGAAACTGAGGAACAATATCCTTGGCAACCACTTGACTGTGATCTCTAAGACAGTCCATTCAATGTTCCAGTACATACCAAATAAGTCTGGTCTTTGAATTATAATTAAATATCAAACTTGTATCGAATGCTAAAGTTAAATCAAAATGATTTAGTATTTGATAGTTATGTCATAAATTTTAAATTAAATCTAAAGAGGGTATTATGGCGTTATTAATTTGTACTTGAATAACATACATGTTTTGATCTTGGAATAATCCAGTGGTAAAAGTATATAAACTAGATATTTATTTATTCGATGCGATATGTATAGCTCTGCTATATATGGAATACAAACTTTTTTATTTATATGCAGTTTAATTTTCCTTTCAATGTTAACCAATAACAACTTCGACAATGTTAAAAATGAAATTTTGTCACAAATCCACAAGGAATACATATACAATACAGTAAATATTATTATAGATTTAGATATATTATGTCAGTGAAGTCAACTCAAGGCCACAGTTCTGAATAAATCTTTACTCTAATCACTATCATATCATACTTACTTTATCTTTATCTTACTTATATCGAGAATCATAAGCTTCATACCTGCTCCAAAAGTTCTGGACTCAGCCACATTAGATTAGCATTGTCATGGTCCGGAGGGGGTAAGCTGTGCAACTGCCTCTGTCTCCTCCCGCGCACCATCATGGACGCCGCACTACGTAGGCCGGACAACCGGACCGTGCCATTTATATCTAATAAAACATGACTCGCTCTGACACCTCTGAAAGTAGTTAGAATGTTATGTTAGTTATTTAAAATAGGTTGATTTGCTAATGGGTCGCCTGGTGGTAAGTACTCACCACCGCTCTTAGACATTAGATTTGTAAGAAATATGAACTATCCATTACATTTTCAATTTATCACCAATATTGGGAACCAAGATGTGATCCTATGTGCCTAGTTACAATGGCTTAGCCAGATTTGTTTTAGTATAGCTCTACCCGGTAAAAGTGTTATACTAATAATTATTAAAAAGACATTATTAATAATGGGCATGGAAATTAATCCTTAACTTATTTTCCTTCTAACAAGTATTTGAATCACCAATAAGAATGTTAGTGATTAATTACTTTTTATGTGTTTTATCATCGCTAGGCAGATGGCCAATAGATGATGGTAAGTGGTCACCATAGTCCATAGACATTGGTGCCACAAGAAATAGCAACTATTCTTATGTAATCAATGCGGCACCAACCTTGGGGACTGAGGTGTTGTGCTCGTGTATACTGGCAATTATTGTTATTAAATCAATTATTATTACTTTTACTGTCTCGACATTCCTTAACTTTCTATAGTTTAGCTTAATAACTTTACATACATCAGGGATAAGGTGTATATATACATAAATTATTAATTTAATAAAAGTTAACCTAAACTATATATTACTTAGTGTAGTCATTTTAAAAATTTGATTCTTTATTATTGGTAAGCAAGTAGTAGTGAACAGAACTCTGTTCACTCAAGGAAAAGCAACCCTCCTTGTTAAATTATATCAGTGTGTATTCATGAAGACACTGTCATTTGTGGTATTTTGTTATGTTTTTTCTTACACTGGTCATTACACACACAGTAAAACGTTATAAGCATTTATACTGCATCCAATCATACAAATGAACACAGATAATTTAGTGTGCAGTGCTGTAACCTAATGAGTGAATTGATCTATATATTTACATGCATAATATATATAAGAAGATAAATTCTAGAATTAGCCACACATTATAATGCAATGTGTATGACCCTAGATCACATCTGTTACCAAGGAATATATAATTATGTGTTAATTACCTATGTATATAAAATTGTTTGTGTAAATATTGTAATGCTAATAACACATCTCTTAATATAATAGCACAAGCCAGCTCCGGTAGGCCCTCCTGGAAGTGTCGGTCCAATATGTCTCTACAAGATCCGAGATTCATCAACGGAGATACCACATACAGCTCTGGACCATATACAAATGATGTAAGATATGGTAAAATATTTGGATGTTGCAGTTCCTTCCGTGTCAGAATATCTTGCTGTAAATAAAATTGTGCTATTTGAATTTGTATTTTTATCATAGAATATTATTGAGATCTAGTTGATACACTTTACTTTGAGTAAAACTTTAAATTAGAATTCTAAATTACTTCTAATATACATTTGCGTCATAAAAAATGGTCACATAACTATTTTAGCAGAATAGTTATACCTGAACATTAGATATATATTTAAAGAATATTACAAATATCTTTATTAGTATATGTAAGAGACATTTTCTGAATAAATCTTTTAAATAAATAATTTTGTTTTGATTATTACACACCTGTATTAAACTGGCTTTTTCCTTATCTTTATCAACAAAGTATCTTTTAATAGCCACATTTTGGTTGTACGGTTTGTAAACAGCTGAATACACTACTGCAACACCCCCACAGCATTCCGCTATTATCGAAGTCAGCTGGTAATCGTTAATATCAGGGTTAAACATTTCAATGTCGAAAGAAAGTAAAATAAAAAATCACACTAAAGTTCACGTTTTGTCACACTAAGAACTCATTATTGTAATTTATTAATGTATTAATAAAGCTATTTCGTACTACAAAAACAAAGTAAATATCAAAGAATTCTAATAATATATGCAATGTTTTTTGACATTTGACAGATATAAAATCGTTCGGAACGCAGAAATACGTAGATTTAATAGTCTTAATGTAAAATAATATTGATCGTTTCAAGATATAATAAAAAAATCAATCATAACTATTTTATTAGCAGCTCAAAATTAAATTAATATACAAAAATACTATCAGAAAATTTTATTATAACAGGTATCATGATGATTTCAGAACGACATTGTACACAAAATGCCAATTATAATTTTCCGTTAACTTGTAAATATTTGTCGTAGGTAATCCGTTTTGAATAGCAGGAAACAAAGATAATAATAAATAAACATAAATTTCAGCTAAATTTCAAATTGAAAAAGCTGAGGAGTAAATATTGCCCATATTTACTTATAAAAGGTTATTTTATCAAAAATCAAAACAACTTTTTAGATTAAATACATTATTAAAATCATTGTTAAGATTAATTTTTTATTGGCATATTATTGTTGCATACATTATTTTACTTATCCGATTTTAACAATGGTTTTCAACATAAGATTTAAAACCACCTTTTTTCTATAGGAATTAATTAAATGTGTATAAATATTGTTTTATTATTTACAATTAATATCGCTCATCCTAATAATATCATATTCCAAATATAAATATCTTTTCAGTCAATCGAGCGATATTTTCAAGAAATAATACGCTTTTGTAACTCGCACACCGTTTTTGTTCATGCGTTTTCGTCGATTTCGTTCCTACCTGTCAGTAAGGGTTATTATGTATACCTACTGCATATCATTTTACTAACCAAAATATAGAACTCTTAATACCTCACATATTTTTTACAAATAAGCCATATTAATAAGAGCAGGTTGACGATGCAAGTTCTATTAAGTTTTAACGGGATATAATGTATCTACGTAACCTACGGTAACTGCCAGTCTCGAAACTGAGCCTTCTTCTCAGCCACCGGAATCTCTACCTACTGTTGTTCGTAACTGTTTTTCTACAGGCTCGCATATAACACCTTATCTACGAAGAGCTCAGGGACAAACCATTTTATTAGTTAAGCCGGGAGCTTAACAGTTGGAAGCGTATACACGTTTTTCGGAAAGTTCGTAAGGCTATTGGGTCGTGTTAGATTTACATTCCGTCGGATTATCAGACTGAGGGAATAATGAGTACACCTGTGTTTGTGCACTCTCTTATGCACTATGGACGACCTGTTATTTATTCGCCTAAACTCATTTTTTCTTCTCGGATGTGCTAGAAGAACTTTTTATACCTACATAGTTCCCTTTTGTTATTTTTCATTTTGTTATTATCATTTTCTCTCTGTAGTTCTCTATTAAGTATAATAAAATGTTAAATAAATTACAAATATTGTCATTATTATGGATGTCGTCTATCTTACATCGTTTTGCTTATAGGGGTAAACACGATTTTATGCTGTTAATATTGTCGGGTTTATGAACTGTCTTGTTGGTTTGTGGCTAGCTTATATGTTCACACCAGACGCATAAATCAATTATATAAATGTTACAATTACGAAGATAGGTTTTTTTAACTATTTTTTTGTCAAAGATTCAAGATCTTAAGATCAATCATGTCTGTCCTCAAAAATGTGTTGTCATGAGGAGATGTGCGTGCCTTCCTCCTATCACATCACACAATTTTTTTATCACTATTTTCAAATAGAAAGAATTTATTACATTTATCTTCAATTATTTAATTAAATTGAATATCAAAACATTATTTCACAATTTTTGTCTACCAGCCGGCACGGAATGTGATATTGTCTATCAACGGGTAGGAGGCAAACATCCCTCTTTCCCCATAGCCTTAAGCTATCCACACCTACTACAGGACAATACAGCTTATACAAATAAAATATGGGTTTTACTACAATTTTTGCAGCATGATACAATATTCATTTAATTTCCCTCCTGTTATAGTACTTTTTATTGTACTTTGATCCTGATAGTCATCACAACCTTCGTCTATCTACAGATGCAGATGGTGGATGGATTGTGGCCTTTTTTACTTGGGTGTTAATTAAATATGATACATTTTTTTTCACATTATTTATATATTTTTGTAACTGTTTTTCATAAAATTTATGAGGTCTGTGTCGAAGACTGGGCTACCGTCGCTACGGTAATATCTTCTAGACCGCAATTCGATTTCTCTACTCTCTTAGTTCAAAAAGAAGACAATTCGACATAGGTCCGAATTTAGGTGTAGTATCTACTAATGGCATATAATACTGAAATGTCATTACGTCCACGTAAGTTCAGGCTGCTTCAGAGAATTCTTGACAAATAATCCCAAAACTTATTTATTATTATACTTATTGAAGACAGGAAACCGGGATTTTCAGTTTTAATAGCCAGTTGCGAGATCATCGTGGCATTCGAATAATACAACACGTCACAACAAGAACTTTGAACTCACGGATTGATGACGCCAGCTGTATAACGATCGCGTTCAGCGGAATAATACCTTAGTGATCAAAGACTTATTGTTAGCAGCAAGTGAAATAAACAAAAATGAAAATAAATCCAGGTGTTTTATCTGCAAGACCAAAACCATAAGCCTTAGGTCGGTTTCAAAACCATAAGTCTAAGGTCTCTTAACGTGAAATTTTCTTGATTTTCTTTCTATATTAACTATTTAATTAGCAAATTAATTAAGCTCACGGTACCGTTGAATATAAAATGCAGATGATATAAGTTATTACATTTAATTTCTGTTTTACTTCATAAGATTTATTGAAGGCCGAAAATTGTGAAAATTTTGGCGATCTAATCTTTATTATATTAAATTCGTTGTTAGACTAATAACTGACTTGTTCGTAAGTATATGAACTCGGGTGCAGATTGATTCCGTTCATTTTCCTAAATGTTTTTCTGTCAAGAAATTTTCAGTGGCAGTTCGAAGTTTTACAGCTGGAGAATATCTTGAGCCAGCAAGCATGTAGCTTCATAGGTTTTGCGTTTAATTCCTATACGAACGTGTTTGATTGTCGTCTTATCGGATTATGATTTAGGGAATATAGAGTGCACAGCTATGTTTGCGTAAACACTTAAGCGCTACAATATGTTCTGCCTTGGCTAGGCTTTGAGCCTTCTCCTCAAAGGGAAAGGAGGCCTTTATCCCAGCAGTGGGACATTTACGGGCTGCTAATGCTAAAATGCTAATGGCTAGGCTTTGAGATTAGTCGATAGAAATTCGGTGAGTGAATTAGGACAATGCCTGATTAATTAATAAATGTCATTATGGGTTATGGTGTTATTCTATGGTAAGAGAAGAAGAATCAGAATGCTGCTATGTATAAGTACGATCTATGCCAGATGTGTGTTTAAAGTATTAATATAAAATTGAGAATAGGATCTTGGGTGTTTGTAGAAACTTTTTATTTTTCCTTTAAACCCGTATTATAACCTTATATTTTCCCCTGACAATCAAGACAATCGTCTGTACTGTTTTTTTTGCTTATTGGTGGGACTTAGATACCAATTTAAACAGACAGTCCCACCAATAAGTGGGTGTGTGTGTACTAATCGTTTATTGTACTTTGTTTTGAAGGGTGAATGAGCACTTAGAATTACGGTAAATTTACTGCCAAAAGAGATGTAACATTTTTGGTTTCCAAGGTCAGTGGTACATTTACGTAAGGAATTGTTAATAGTTCTTACAAATTCAGACCAAATCGCCAGCAACCTTGGGAACTAATATGATATATCCATTGTGCCTGTAGTTACACTGGCTCACGCACCCTTCAAAACGTAACACAACAATACTAAGTATCGTCATATAAATTAAAGAAGTATAATAACTGAAAAAAAAAGTTAAAAAAAAATAAAAAAAATATATCCCGCTGAGTTTCTTTCGCCGGTTCTTCTCAGGTCCGAGGTGCTAAATTCCGAACCGGTGGTAGATTTTTGACAATCAATAAGCAAGTGCAAACACTTCTATATTGAATAAAGATTTTTGACTTTGACTTTGACTTTGACTAACGTATCGTTATTTTCAAAGAAAATAGCAATTTATATGTTAACAACAATTTAAAAGCTTATGTTTCCGAATATATGTACATATTACTTGATTAATTATAATCACCGTTAAATTTTATCATTTGAGTCAAAGAAAGGTAAATATTTAAACGCGTCATCGTATTTATTATTAAATAATTTTGTCGGAGAGAAATAAGAATTTTCTCCTAACAATCGCCAAATAAGTCAGCTCGGTCGAAAATTGCCGGCCAACGGTTGGAATGCAAAAATTACCAATCCGCTCAATAAAAAGCGGTAATTCCTATATATATGCGGCGGCGACCGCATCTCGCATACGCTTTATAAGATGTACTCACGTCTATATAAAACCGGGGAGAGAGCCAAGTTCTAAAATTAAAGACCGAAAGCGCCCGAGCAAGAACGAAACCGCCCGCCCGCCTCAGTCCATCGTCAACTGCCGTCGACATTCCCAAAACCATCGCACCCGATCGCGCGGTACCGAAAAGTTCACTTGGTTAGCGAGCACACTCGTAAACGGCAAAAATAAAATCACACACCATATTTGGACGCGCCCGTGATAACACAAGTGAAATCGAAATTTTTACGTGGATCAGTGACAAGTGATTTGTGGATTTTCGAATTTCCGTGCTACCGGTAACGTAGAAGTTTGTTTTTGGCGTGACATTTTTAGTCTGTCGCATGTACAATCACATTGGCAACTGTCGCTTAAATAAATCCTTTTAGCACGTGCTTCCTGGAGTAACGAAGTCACGAGTGTAGGGTTTCAGCTGCATGTTCCAGAATGAATCAGACGTTCAATTCGTCATACCCTCATTTTGTTTTATTTTCAACTTTTACTTTCATATTTAGATAAACACCCGGTGTTTTCCTAACCTCAAATATTCCTTAGTAGTATTTGCGTCATTATATTCGAGCCTGGCCTAATTTCTTTAATGTCTATTAGAACATTCCGTTAATCTTATAATAAGTTATGGAAAATATGCGACTTAGAATGCTTTTCATGCACTATTAACTTACACGTTTTCATGAAACTTCTCTGTAAATTTCTTGACCTTGTAGACGTTGATTTCGTTATTTTGGGGAAGATATATCTAAAAAAATATTGGAGTCGTATGACGACAATAAACGATTTTTATGGTTTAAAAAAAACTTCCAAATTTTTTATAGAAAAAGAAAAAATTTTGAAAATAATGTACCTCATGTCCTACAAGGTCTAAGTATTTAAAAAAAATACTTGGCAGACTATTTTTTCCGCATTGCGTCATCTTAGGAGATAACTGTAGATTCGCCGCAAAGTCTAGACGGAAACCGGAAACAATATAGTATTGATTTTGGAACTTCTCTTGGCTATTCTTTTACCCTTTTTTAAATATGGTACTAGATTTAATTATCTAGACAGCTAACTGTAATGGAGTTAAATTTTGTTTTTGAGTGGAACGTTAGTGAAGGATTAGAATTAGAAACGTAAGAAGTTTGATTGTATCGTTTAAAATATTTTGGTTATATAAAACGTTCATCATTTTTTTTAAATTCACAATTAAGTGTTAAACTTAATTTATACTTTAAATATCATAAACATTTCTCGCCGAAACGAGCCATTTTATCCGAAATACAGGATGGAGTAATTATTTTATGAAGAAATTTTGTGCCAAGTAATATTTCTTTGACTAAATACATTGTCTAGATTCCACTAATATCATCAGGAACGTTATGAATAGATTATCTCCAGATCATTTTCACGAAAGGTTTTAATTAAAATACATATGTCAACATCGTAAATAATTTTCGTAAAGCAAACTTGAAGTTTTCATCACACTGATGGTTTTAGGTCACACAGTCTGATGTTTAGGCAGGTCCGTAATTTTAGATCAAACTTCAAACATTAGCGCGTGTTAACATATTTTGTTTCGGTAACTGGGGCGCTCTTTTATAATGTTAATCACGAACGGTAATGACTGAGCGCATTAATCATAATATCACGGCCGTAAAGTTCGTCTTATTTTAAAAACCGGAAATGGATATTAATTTATGATGTTCGGTTTTCGAAAACAACTTTTGGGTGTAAACAAAATTTAAGTGTAAATGCTAACAATGTTTTTTTAAGCGGCTCAATCTTAGAACAGTTTCATCTCAAATTGTGTTCGTTCATTTAGTTATGTGTACCAAATACTTATCGTTCAATTTAATGAGCCGAGATGGCCCAGTGGTTTGAACGCGTGCATCTTAACCGATGATTTCGGGTTCAAACCCAGGCAGGCACCACTGAATTATCATGTGCTTAATTTGTGTTTATAATTCATCTCGTGCTCGGCGGTGAAGGAAAACATCGTGAGGAAACCTGCATGTGTCTAATTTCAATGAAATTCTGCCACATGTGCATTCCGCCAACCCGCATTGACGCAGCGTGGTGGAATATGCTCCAAACCTTCTCCTCAGAGGGAGAGGAGGCCTTTATCCCAGCAGTGGGACATTTACGGGCTGCTAATGCTAATCCTAATGCAATTTAATGAATATTTGAATTTGGTTTCTATACAGCAGTTTTTGATAAGTTCACATTAAAATTAATTTTAATGCTTGGTATTTGGAATTTAAAAAAAAAAAAAACAACAGTTTAGGATATTATTTCGTTTCGCATTTGTTTTATCATATCGAAACTTACCACTTACGAAAGTCCTGAGTATACATAAAGCAAAATACTAGTACGTATTTATTGTATCGCGTAAAATTAATAATAACTTAAATTTAAGCTTTGGTTTTAATGATTCGCACGCTGTACTTGAACTACTACAAAACAAACTTATTATTTATTATAAAAAACACATAAATAAGCCCTGTTCCTCAGTACCATGTATATATGACAGTGCATCGATTGAGCGTTTCCAGATAGATGTCGTGTAGAAATTAACTTGTTTGATTTTAATACCGGTAAGAAACGCAGTTAACATCATTAAATGCGTTTCTTGCCGGTTCGTCTCTGTTGAATTCTCATTCCGAATCGGTGATAGTTCAAAAGTGTAGGTATATCATATAATGTTAGCGATTCTAATTGAAAATCAAACAAATTGACTAATGAGAAAATGTTTTCTGTATGTACTCTAAGGCCAAGCCGTTGTACAAGAGAAGTCAAATGAAAAGTACAAGCATACTCATTAAAATTAAAGCCTGGGATGAGTTATATGATGCATTATATAAGTTCGTTTTGTAGTTATTTTGTTACTTATCTAAAGCAATCCGTTGCGTTTAACGTGAAATTTTGGAAAGGTACGTGAATACGGTATACCGAAATGGCGACCAATCTTTTGATTTTGACTGTCTACTTAGTCTGCTTCTCTTTATCATTTATAAAAATAACTTGCCTTTTTGTTTCATATGGAAAACGAGATGGATAAAATTGATTGCATTTTAATATTTTTTAAAATAAAAATATACAAATAATATATTATTTAACAATGCTCTCTATAAATGGATCCCACGCAAGACATAAAAAGGGCCTTAAAGTTTTATTAAGTAAAAATATTGCCAGTCATTTCGCAATACATATTTTTGACTAATTTTCGTCTGTGGCTTTACCCGTGTGTAAGGGCGGAAGACAAGTGCTATGCTAATTTTTTTCTGTATCCCCACCACGACCACGAGTATTCAAAATTTTAATTGATCGGTCGAGTAGTTATACATTTGACATTAATGCTAGAATTTGTGACGAATTTATTATAAATACTAGGAACCAGCACTTAAGCCGACTACAAAGTTTTTATTAATTCTGCCGTGACAATTTATGTGGGACCTTTTACGATTGCAGAAAACGTTCGAAAATATTAAATTAAACAATTAAAAACGTTTGCGTGTTAAACTTTACTATAAAATTAACGACTTTTTTATGATTGATGTGTTTTGGGTCTCTCCGTTCCCAAGCCGTTATAAAAATATAATCTCGCTTAGTTTCTTTCATCGGTTCTTCTCAAATCGGAGGTATCTTTTCCAAACCAGTGGTAGATTTCTGAAACTCAAACAGCAAGTACTTATTTATTGATTTAAAGTTCTTTACTGTGTTTATCTTGTGGGGCATTTGAAGGATGAGCTCGTTTTATTACGGGGACAGGAGACATAACGTTACTTCTTATCTTGTACAATATTTATTATAAGTGAACCATTTGCACCTAGTTTGCTACCAAAATAAACCGAAAAACGGAAACGGTTCTTATAAAATAGTAATTATTTATGAAAAATGGGTAGACGAACCGCGAAAAACATCTCTCTCTCTTTCTAATCGTTAACATTTCTATAATTAAGAAAGGATAGTCTTTAATTCTCCCATTGTTCGGCTATTTGAAGCTGTTTCCACCACGGTGCTCCAATGTGTGTTGGTGGTTACAGATGCCCGGGTTTGACCTTTAATTATTGGCCAAGATTTACATTAACCATCGTTGTTCACCTTTCTGTTGTCTTTTTTTATGAGATTGATTGGCGGACGAGCAAATGGGCCACCTGATGGTTAACTTACCATTGTTTACTGATGACTACTGTCACCATCGTCCATAGACAATGGCGCTGTAAGAAATATTAATCCTTCCTTACATTACCACTGCGCTATCCATTTTAGAATCCTTTGTGCCTGTAGTTACACTGGCTCGCTCACCTTTCAACGCTGAATACCACAATACTGAGGCGATAGAATATCTGACGAGTGGGTGGTACCTATCCAGACAGGCTTGCACAAAGCTCTACCACCAAGAAAATGTTTAGATTATTAATCGAGCCGCCAATAGAGTGTTCAAAACTTAAGACACGTAAAGCCGTTGGTCATGTGCCTGAACTGTCTTTGGTTCTGTCAGCTTCGGATTATTAGTGAGAACAGAGAGTACACCTGTGTTTGCACAAACATTTGTTATATATTTATAAATATTCGGTGCGTTTGTTTGTAACTTATCTCATCGTAGACGGATGAACCGATTATTTAGTGAGATATTAGTGCCGTAAAAAAAACATTCCTTACATCTCCAATACCAACGACCTTTGAAACTAAGTTATTATGTTTCCTGTACCTGTAGTTACTCTGGATCACTCACTCTTCAACCTAGAACACAACAATGCTAAGTATTGCTGTTTGGCTGTAGAATATAGAAAATGATGAGTGGATGGTACCTATTCAGACGGGCTTGCAAAATTAATTACCAGCAAGTATAGTAATCGATTAATTAGTAGTCGATATCGTAGCGGACATTAAAGGGAACATAACGATTTGGTTATGTTTATTATGCCGCTGGAGTTGCCGCAGTTATATATAACCTTTTTATTTAGAGCAATCTCTGTATCGTTTCATATAGCAACAAAAATTAAAAAAAAAAACGCTGTAAATATACACATATAAGTATATATAAGATTTTATTTAACATATATCTCTGTAAGATAGGAAATTATAGTACAAGAAGTGTTTATAAATGCATTATGATATAACCCTCTGCAATAGAAGCATGAAAACAATTTCACTACTGTACATTCTGGGGACTACGGGCAAATGTTCAAATATTATTTGGCTAGGCGTTTCGTGATGTCAGTGATGAGGGCGCATGCGCCGACGCATCAATGGTCAGCGCCAACCTTAGCGCCTTGGCCAAGGGCATTTAAGCGTAACGGTTATTTTTAGTCAAGTTTTCGATCGCAACAATTCGAGGTTTGTTTAATATTTCGTAGTCAAAACTAACTTGTTGTTTAACGCAGCAATATTTCAGTTTCAATATAAAATACGAGACTAATTAATTAATGACGTACGTAACGTATTCTATTTTCAAAAAATATATATATTTTTCGAATGATAATCTCGAATTCTGGAGATCATAAGTTAAATAATTTATCCTAGGATACAATATCATAACTTCAAAATATTATGACCGTGAAATTACGATATTTTTAAATGAAATCGAATTGCAGATATTTAATATTCGTGCACGATGGATCGTCTCACGCCTCCACATTAACGTAAACACCAAAAGATCATCACACTCGATGTTGAAAATGTAAAATTAGCCATAGATCATCTGTGCTGTAAAACTGGAGTGATTTTTCCGTCTAAATTCGTCGATTGTATCACTGGAGTCGCTGCAGCAACGGACGCTAATAATAGTCTCGTCTATTGACTTCAGTGCGTAACAAGACGTGATGTCTAGAAAAAAATTTGGGAGTAATTAGAAAATGATAGACGATATAATTTTCTAGAACGGAAAATCTTTAAAATAAATTAACTTTATTTTTTTAATAATGCTTATATATAATTTTTAAGCTTGGTGGTTAATATTGATGTTTTGATGGCAGAAATGAGCAAGACTAAGTCAAAGGATGTCCTCTAAACTCAAGTTTTTAGTGTCAGTAAAGTCGCTTAGTAAACATTGAACTATTGACTTTTAAATTATAATAATTACATTAAATTGCGAAATTTGACATCTTAAAATAATCTTTACGAGTCGAAATACAGTTAGATATAATGGTCAAGTGGAACAGAACGTTGATCAGAAAAGCTATTGATATTAGAAGCTCGGTTCGATCGTAAAATGTTGAAAACCGATTAGTGATGTGCTATTTTCAGACGCCATTTATTGTAGTCTTTTTAATTATTGTGGTCAACGTTGCATGACATTTCAAGATCGTATTATAAGTCGAGTTTGGTTTCGTAGAAAATATTGTCTCTGATAGTAAAGGTCTGGTTATACGATAGACAGTAAATCTCGAAGATTATTTTTTTAAATAGTTTAGATGATCCAATTTTCTTTATTTATTCCATTCGATGTTTGGATGTACACACCCACGTCATCGCCTACGTGAACTAAAAAAAATTGAAAATTAACATCCATCCATCAACATCTATTACAGTCAAGAGTATTTACATTTAGATTTAGTTTTGTAGTGTAAGAGCTTAAGGCCTTGATATTTAATGTATTGTTATAATTAATAGTTCTGTCGTCAATAATAATTGGCAGCATTGATCGTTTGACTCCTGCGTGCATTTACCATTTTGCCTCATACAGTTTTCATAGATCTATTCATGGCAAGTTACTACTTACGGTAGAATCTTATAATCGTTAACCTTAAATCAATACGTTTTAGTGATTAGAATTATCAGTTTATGGCTGGAAGTAGAACAAAAATATTAAATAGAATGTACGACATCTTTTTAAATCCATGCTTGGGCTACTAGAGCAGCCGCGATGGCTTCTCGTTTATAAGAATTTTATTGTTTCATTTCAGTAAATTTTTGGAATTGTTTGTATTTCTTACAGCGCTAATGTTCGCGAATCTTGCATAATGTTTTTATTTTTATTATTTGATTATGATACTAAATTCAACCAATTTATTTGGGTCAATTTTCAGAAGCAATGCTTCTGGGATGTTAAGAGATAGATTTTTAAATTTTCATTACATTTCGCAACATCGCTTATAAAAACTAAACTCGACCCAAATGTGACAAATTATTCCATTATCAATTTCAACCGTTCTTTGTTTATATTGGCACCCGCGCTTTCGCTCATATTAGGGGTTGATCGTCAGGTGCAAGGTTTTTTAATGTACTAGGTAGATGGGTCACAATTTTTTACATATCAAGCGAATACTAGGATAATTTTATACAATGCAATTGTCTGAAGCCGTCTTGAGTCATGCTCTGTGTATCGATTGAGTTTTTATTCGCTTGATTCTACTGATGACCTAGGGCCGTCCCCGTTTGTCCCCGACTGAGTTACTGACCAATGAGAGGCTTTCGATTAATTAAAAATAATATGAATACTTAGTTGAATTGTTTTGTACATTTAAAACATTGTTATTTTTCCTCAACGCGGTATAATTATTCGTGTCGATGGATGCTTTGAACATCTAAAAGTCAAAATAAACCGAAATAGCTGATTCCAAAATAGATTGTTTAAAGTACCAGCAATTAAACGGACGATAAGATATAAGATGTTTTAGTTATTATTATCGCTGTCACCTGTTACTTCTTCGTCAAGCTGATTGTCTTGGCAGTATTTTCAGGCTTTTAGTTTTGAACTGATTATGAAATTAATCATAAAGACATATATCGCAAAGATTGTGTACTAACTTGTTACCTATTCCAATTAAACCACCACAACATACCATGTGGTTTGCTTATAGCTCAGCTATATTGGGCATTACTGATAGTTATTTATTAATTTATGTTTATTTATAGTACAACACTATTTCACACATCTACTTATATTCTTAGTTTAATTTTATTTCGAAAGTTCCGATAGCAGCTTGGATGTTGTTCTTTGTCTTCGTTTGGTTGCAATAGGCTATAGATATATTTTTTGTATAATCTTTGAAGCGATGAATAAGAAGAAAATGGAAGAAGGGTGGTGAAAGGTAAAGCGAATCGAACAGCGCATTTCAGCGCGTTGCACAGATATTGTGACCGTGTTGTTCAATACACAATGGTTTTGTTTTTATGTGGTTGTCTGATGTTAAGTGGTCACCACCGCCCACAGTCCATACATAAATCGACACTAAGAATTAGTAACCATCCTTTCATCGCCAATGTTAATCAGATAGTTAAAGTTTTATTTCTTTTGTTTTTTGAATTTAAAATTCGAATCATTTTATATTAACGAAAATTAGACATAGACGACTCAATTTAAATCTGTGACAATTTTCCTGATGTTTATGTAAAATGTGGGTTTTGTGGTGGCTTTGCCAATATAAAATCGAATTGTGGGGGAGCCCTGCCTTGATGGCATGGTTGGACTACAGCCAGGAAAGCGCGTGCTAGTCGCAATGTATTTTTTTGTAGAACTTGTGACCGTCTGGGTGGCGGCCATTTTGACGCAGAATTTAAAGGTCGTTGACTACTGTTAGCTTTTTGTACGAATAGTCTCTAGACTATAATATTAAAAATGTTTAACTTTGCCGATTCGTAAATTCGAAACATTTGTAAAACATACATCAATAAAAAAGAATATTATTATCAATACAAGATTATATAGGTGATAAATAAGCGTGGAGCTAATACTTATTGACTTCCAGGCAGGATATATTATATACAAATATAATCGTATTTAACTAACATAACTTTGTATTTTAAATGTTGAAAAAGAGTAACTACTGACTTCCCGGTTCTTCTCTGTAGAATCTAGATTCCGAAGCGGTGGTAGCTTTACTTTATATATTTTGTTACATGACGATTCAAAAGTGCTTGTAAAAGCCTACTTGAATAAGGTAAATTTTGATTTTGATAATTAATTTTGCATAACGGTGCCTGAAGTTGAGACATTTTGTTACTAAAACATAAAAAGTACTTAAATTTGTTTGTAAACATGACACTATGCTGTAGGAGTACAAAATAAATGATAAAAAAGGAAACCAACAAGAAATTATTACAACTCCTGATTCGACCAGAGGTCGTACTGTCCAAAATAATTTATAGCGTAGCGTCTTTGAATAGCCATGTCTCGTTTAAACCTTCACCACTTAAAAAACGAACAATCTCAATCTTTCCAAAATGTCAAGAGTTGAGAAGCTAATTTCTAGTCCTGTTGGCAAGTGTTCAAAATAATTTATTTAATAGTTATGTCTTTCAAAATATCGATGCAACGGCTTGAAATCTCAAGGCTGATTCTTATTTGGCTCTTCTAGAAATATTTTTCTAATGTAAAAAACATTCTTCGACGTATTTGAAGGTTTACTCAAAATATTTTTGCAATATTGTTTTTAACAGTTACCATAATTGTGAAAAAAATCCTGTGTTGCCGTTAATGTTCTTACAAATTTGCTTGTAGCAATTTTGCACTGGAGGAACTATTACGAGGGCATCTTTTCCTCGTAATAGATCCTCCAGTGCAAAATTGCTACAAGCAAATTCAGCTTTCCTAAAGATATTTTTTTCAAACAACCAGCACTAAACAACAAAAATGGCATTACCCTGAGAGTTGGCAGTCAAAATCAAAATATACTTTATTCATGTAGGCTTTATTTAAGCACTTTTGAATCGTCATTCAACAAACTATATTAAGTGAAGCTACTATCGGTTCAAAATGCAGATTCTACCACGTGATATATTGGTATATATATGTATACAAATATGTTTACTGTTCCGCATGAGTTCATGTGATTATTTCTCAAAAAATAAAGGAGTAAATATTCTCGATAACCTTTTGATAACTACAAATATGCACTTAATAGTCGATTAGAAGTTCATAAACGTTTGCCATCTGTTTTGTGTTATTTCTACATTTCGAAACGCAACCCTTTATAGGTTTCACTGAAAATAGCATCGTAGTCGGCAGCACGCGACCGAAAGTATTCAATAACTTACATTATTTTTATCGAAACGATCGTGACTTCGGAAAATTTGATGAGAGTAAATGTCGTGAAGTAAAATATGGGGGTTGGTAATACGAGAATGTTTAATGTTCAGGAGCTTCGTTGTTTTCGTTATTTTCTTTAGGAAATTACGACACTGATAAATTATGTTGATATGGCACATTACAATCTTCTATTTTATAAGTTAGCTTGTTTTAAGCCATATTGAATAAACATACTAACAAGCTTGTTACATTATGATAGCTGTCATGATCCGTTCTTTGTCCAAACTTTTGCGTGCTCTCTAAGTGTAAATTAATCATTATATTTATAATATTTAATATGTATTAAAGTTGATGTTTTTTTGTTACAGCGATGCAGATTAAGGCGTGACACACCGGGTTGACAGGAATCAATCCGCGCGATGTCGCAACCGCCACCGGGACGTGGTCGCGCACGACCACCTGGTCCCCCATCTCCCCTCCACTATCGACCACCTTCACCATGGGCGCCAAGCCCACCTCCTCTGATATCTGGGCCGAGACATTCGACTGCCCTCGTCTCACCTCCTCCAGTCCAGCCATCCCCGAAACCGTTCCGCCCGCTTCACTCTCCACACTTACGACAGCACTCGCCGTCTCCGAGTTCCCACTTCTCGATATCTCCGTATCCAATGTCCCCGACGCTGGGTCAAAGCCCTGAGTACTATTATTCCTCTCCGTACGAAACGGTTCGCGAGTACGATTATGCTGGAGCGCCATTAGAACCTCCTCCTCCGCCGCGTCCGATGATTTACGAAGAAGATGAGGAAAGAGGACCATCGACCGCGGAGATTATTGCGAACCAGTCGCAAGAAGGTTACGTGGATGAAAAACTCGCCGAGTATCAAGCGACGATTCAGCTATTACAAGGTTAGTAAAGATTTTCATCTAAATGTATTTAGACGTTTAAATATGTCAGCCTTATACCTTTAGTTTGAGATAAAACTATTTCAAACGGATATTAATTGAATAAATACAGGCGTGAAAATATATTTATATAAATACAGTACATGTGAAAAATACTTGTCTTTAGTGTTTTGTTTAATTTACAAAATATTAATAAATTAAATGAAAATATGAGTTGTTTATAATAAATCGAAAAACATACGTTACCATTACTCTTGAAGAGAAAGATGAGTACTTCGTGTACAGCAAATCAGTCAGTTTACCGTGTTGGTCGGAAGCCAAGAGCGATAATTTCAGAGGCGTCGTCAGGCGGTGGACGATGTGTCAATCTGTTCCTCGGAATCAGCTCGAACTTGTCAGCACTGGCTCGCTCCTTGTGCGCCTGTCAGTCATTCGATTGCTATAGTTAAAGCAAACGATATTGCTATCAAAATTCCTTATGATTCAACAGTATTATTTGACATTCTGTATATTATATTAAACAAGGTTAGGTATAAAATTGTTGTTTTCTGCTATTCTTTATTTAAAAACAATCGTATTATTTCTCATATTCTTTGATGATAACTTTATCGATCTTTAATTGAAAGGCAGTTTACTTATGGTTACTGTTTTCGCTTTGAAAAAAGTTCAAATATTTTGGTTCTTTGTGAGACGTTGTTACTTTTTATAGCTAAATTTTGTTTAGGAAATACAAGATACAAGATTGAAATAACTTTAGTAGATAATTAATTCAAGTAAATTCCTTTTATGAAATATATGTCATTTGTAAAATAGTCGCAAACTTATGTTTTGCTAATTATTTTATTTTGATCTTTGCTTTACTAATTTTAATACTGTTGTTTCAAAATAATCATCTTACTTTATTGCATATAAAAGTTATTTCGACACATTATAATGTAGAGCATTATTTTCAATATGTGACGCATCCTAAATTTGATCTCTTAATTCCCATTAAAAATACAAGAAACATTGTAGTGGGTGTCCAAAATAAATAGCAGTCTAATGTATCGAGATGCATACGTAAGAGTTGTAACACTGAACTGGTGAGATCAGCCACCTTGTGCCACTTTTGACCGCGTTCAAACGCGCTTCCTCTTGCGAAATTTGTTTTACACATGCATAATGGATTGTATTCCGGATCTGGACCGAATATTTTCGGATTGATGACGCTATACACTATTTTTAGTCCATTTGTATGTGTTTAATTGTCAATTATGAATATTTAGACATAATTATGATACGAAAGTTTAACTTTTTTGCCGGCCGTTTCATCACTATGCTTTTCAAAAGTTATTACTGAAAATTATATGATCTATAAAAGCGTGGTTAAATGAATTGATAAAAATCTTCAAGTTGTTACATTTTTAATATGATTATTTTGGACAATTGTTATGTTCAGCAAGTACGGACTTAAGTCCCTAGGTAACAAATTGGTTAGTTATGAAACTCATTTTTATTAAATAAAAACGGTATAATACAATAAATGCTCAACTTTTAGCGAAAATGTTCTTAAGTACCAAATTTTGCTGCAGAAATTTACTAAAGATGTCCAGACCCCTGATTTATTTGGCGCTATCGAAACCGTTTCCTCTAACATCCCTCTGTTCCTCTGGCTTGAAGCCAGGGATACACCTAAATGTTGATTTAATTCAGAAAAGTTGTTGGCGGTGTTGTCTGGCTATTATGTGTCAATGAAGATATCTTCAAGGGTAATGCGACGATGGGATTAAGAGATAAGCTTCGAATACATTTATGCTTTATATTACATTTAAAAGTCGCAATTTAGTTCATTTAATCGGACCTGACTCAACATTAACGTTATGAAAATATTTTCATTAAACTCTACGTTACTCTACGTTTACTACTTATTCTACCAATAAATGTGTCTAATATAAATCGCTATACAATCGCTGTGTCTGAGCATGGATGTGGATGGATATAGAGGTAGGGTACGACCAAAGATACGATGGATGCGATGGATGGACGATATGGTTAGAAATAATGTTACTTGTGAAATGACGTCCGACGAAGAAGTATGAAAGAAGACATGCTGCGCCGACCTCAAGTAAAATTGGGATAAGGGCAGGGATGATGAATCACTGTGTCTGAAGGTTGAGTAAGTGAGGCAAATCCAACGTACATCTCATATTAAATATAGTGGAGTTAATAATTTAATTTTTATATAACGGCAGCACGATGTCTTTCTTTTTTATGAAATCCTCTGTAAAAATACACCTTAATGCTTTTTCGAACATTGCCTAGTGTTCTTTGATGATAACTTTATTGATCTTTAATTTAAAACCAGTTTACTTTACAAATGGTAACCGTTTCTGCTTTGAAAACATTTAGGATTATTTTGACGAGTTCATTAATTTTGGTTCTTTGTGAGATGTTGTTACTTTTTTAAAAGTTATTTAGAATTTTTAATGCCTTTAAAATTGAAATACCTACCAGTCTATAATTAATTTGAGTGAAAGGTGAAATATGTATATAACATTTGTAAAATATATTTTTAAAAAAAGTTTCGATAGCGTCAAATAAATCAGGTGTCTGGACATCTTTAATCATTTTTCTTGGTAAGGATGAATACTTTGTTCAATTCAATGAATTTAAATTTCGAATTTCACTTTCCCTATTTTAGATTTGGGAGAGCTCGCTCGTTGAGTGCACTTAGACAGGTAATTTATTGGCCAAACTCGCGGCATTTTAAGCTATATTCCAAAGAATATCCAACATATGAACATAGCCTATTCTTGACCTAAAAATATACACTAAAATAATATGAAAGTTCCATATCAATTGAGTTGGTAGTTTTGGTGTGAAACTGAAAAAACAAACATAACCTACTTCTTAATTATATCGGTGGTTTATTATTATTATTATTATTATAATAGGTATATATGTATATTTTTTCATACCAACTTGGTTTTTTATTCTATATTTAAAATCGTTAAGCAGTTTAGGGATGTGGCGACCCAATTGTAAGTTTTAACTGTAGCCCATAGACTGGCACTGCTATAAATATTAACTATCTTGGTAACTAAGATGTCATGTCCCTTATGACAGTAGATACACTAGCTCACTCACTCCTAATACCGGAACACAATTCTAAGTATAGCTGTTTGACGGTAGAATATGCGATGAGTGGGTGTCACTATGTGTATAAATGTCGTAGGATGATTATACGAATATTCGCTAAAGTCTAGGGATATTGCGATCTTACAAAGATACGGGTAGTTAGTCAATGGTGGTATTGGCAAAGAATAATCTTGAAATTAGGTTGTTTGTCAATAATTTCAAAGCTGAATGTCTTTGGCGCTACGGGATGTGCAGCATTTTCGCCTCGCGTAACAACCTTTCTTGGTGATAGGGCTTTGTGCAAGTCCGTCTGGGTAGGTACCCATCAGATATTTTACCGAAAAACAGCAGTACTCAGTATTGTTATGTTCCGGTTTGAAGAGTGAGTGAGCCAGTATAACAACAGGCACAAGGGATTATTTCCCTTGTGCCTGTTGTTATACTGGCTCACTTAGGTACCAAGGATGGTGCATTGGCATCTTAGGTACCAAGGATGGTGCATTGGCGATGTAAGAAATGGTTAATATTTTTTACAGCGCCATTGTCTATGGGCGATGGTTACCACTTACCATCAGGTGGCCTATTTGCTCGTCCGCTAACGTATAACATAAAAAAAAACATTGTGATGCGTTGCTGTCTTTGATAAAAAAAAATACATTATGAGTAAGACCGACAAGACAGTATAAAGTGAGAGTTAACAGATTCACTTTCTCGAATTATCAAATAATCTTACAGCATACCTAAATAAGAAAATATATTCCGAAATCATGCGACCTTTACCATGCGATATTTAAATAAATCAGTAAACTTACGTCGCGTGTGCTTCTGTATGTAATCTAAGTGCCTTCTTAGTTGATCAGCGTTTGTAATAATCACATGTGAGATATATATTTGTTTAAATGAAATATTTTATTGGTGCAATATAAATTTTAGTGGACAATATCACATATAATTTCGCATTCCAACGATGTCGAAAGTTGTCGCCTAAGCCAAATAGGTCAAATTTACGAATGTGCGGCTTGGCATTTCATCTCATTAGCGATCTTGCGAATATCTTAATATTAAGTGTAATTATTAAATAAAATATATAAGCCGATTCGATTCTATCAGATTCTTAAATCACTCATAGATTGAAATAACAAAACTAATAACAATTTTGCAAATGGCGCCTGGCAATTACGATTTCTAGAACACTTCGAAATTTCTCGGTTCGTATTTATTCATTTCTATTATTAATATAAGTCGTTACTGCTTAACTCGATCGCAGCCGAAATATATCTGATACAGCTGATTCGGCTGACGTCACACGCCAACACAGATAACGTCATAACAAATGTCGCTAATAGCTCCCGGTCTACAGGAATTGCTTGAAAAGTTTTCATTTACATAATTTTAGTTTATTAGAAACTTTGCAATATTTTTTTTTATATATAAATTGATAGGCGTATAGCCAAATGTGCCACCTAATGCTACGTGGGCACCACCGCCCATAGACAATGGCACCGTAAGAAATATTCACCTTACATTGCCAATGCGCTTTCAGTACTGGAAAGGGGGAACTGAGTTGTTATCTCCCTTGTGCCTGTTAAACTGGATTGCTTATCTTTCCAGCCAAATCAATGTAGTGGGTGGTGATCCTGTCCAGACGGGCTTGCAAATAGCCCTACCACTAAGAAATATGGCAAATTCTTCAATTGTTTCAATATTACAAAATATTGTAATGTATAGTTTTGTCATTATGTTGTGGCGACAGCACACTGCCTTTGATATATGTAAGGCGCGTGCGTCGTTATTTTTGGAAACAACCGACCTACTTGCGAATCGAATGCTGAATGAATGAAGGATTTCCTGGAACTTACACTGTTAAATTTGTAATTTGATATGAATTATTTTGTGCTACACGTTAAACAGCTTTAGTATCTTCTACATATCTCAGAGAAGGCTACGAATTTGGTATCTGTTGCTGTGATTTGATACGACCGTTTATTTTTTATCGTAAATATTTTTCGGTTGTTATTAAATGTTACAACTTCGTCTGTACGTGCGAAGGTTAGATAACAATAATTTCGTAATAAACTTTCGAAACTGAGGCTGAGGATAGACTGAATATGATCAGCATAAGAATTTTATTTAAAAAATCGTTTTTTATTCGTTGGATACTAATGTCTCCCTCTACACATATGATTTGTTAGAAAACAAAATAAGTTGAACTATTTGATAAAGCTTATTTCGACGCCATGTCATAATCTCTTTATTCTTAGTGTGCTATTTCCTAGCGAAGTTCGACGAGCTTTAGGAAAACTATGACTTTTCACACCGAGGCTCTGAAAAGGGCAATGCACTCTTCGCGAGATACCGACGCAGGCTTTTCAAATTAGATAATTTTGTCTAAATTAAATATAGTTTTTCTTGATTTCGTTTCTTATGATTTTCTCGGTTTCTCAAAATATGATCACCATAAGATTTTGCAAACATTTTGCCAGGTGTACAGAAATATATATGTATAAGGTATCGAAGCCCCCACGTAAACTTGTAGTAATATAGTAGTCCTTTTGTCAGCCAAATTTAAACTTTTTGAATAACGCAACTTACAATTACTGTCAATTGGAGACACACTCCAGATTAACCTTAACATACCTAGATATCCATTTTTAAAAGAATTCAACTTTTTTGCGCATCGATTCCCTAAGGTCGAATGAATAAAACATACATCTACCAAGCTGTAGCTATCTTTGCATTAAACAGAAGTGGCGTAGGCTTAATGAAAAGATTACTTGTTCTGTATAACACCCTATATCTAGACTGAATTCTACCTTTTAATCAAGCCAGAATTCTAATTTATTTTACCTGATAACTCTCTGTCTCTTTCTTATGTGCTCTCTATTTCATAAATTAATAATAATAATAAAAAATAATATTAATAATCGTATCATACTCTATTCAAGGCTATCTGGATCGTTGGAGGATTTAAAGTTCTTGAAATAATAAAATATATTTTAATTTCAAACACATAAGTAGGCCCAAGAAAATTAGAACTACATACTCAATAGTATTTATTTTATTTATAATGTATACAATAAACTCGTACACGTTAAAGTAGATACGTAAATAGACGTAAATATGATTATAATCCATTTAGGGGCAATTGTAGGTCGTATATTTCTCACGTTTTATCCTTTACGAGGTAGTCAGCCTTGCTTGTGGTCGAAGTGATGTCACTCTGCACGACATATATGCTTGAGGAATGCAAATCATAACACGATTGCAATTTTTATATTTGCTATTCTACGTAAATAATTAAATGAGTAAATAATTTATTTTCTCGTAATATTTTATGATTTTTTTCCAATTAGGTACAAAGCTTGTGTAGGGAGTGGAGATGGCAATAAGCCACCCAAGATGTGCGGCATGAACTTGCAACTTGTTTGTCTGAGCACGGTTGTATTAACATGAATTGCTTTTCTATGCACTCTTAATTTGATATGATAGATATTTATCATGTAACGGAAATTAATCTCGGTCTCGAAAGATAACATCGGGAACAAAAAAGAGCAATCCGGTCTATTTATAATTTTCGAGCTAGAGACTCTCTTCGGGATGTTTTTAACAAAGTAGGAATACTCACTGTTGCGTCACAATATATTTACAACAATATCATGTATAGTCACAGTAGCATTAATTACTTTAATAAAATCAGTGATAATCATTGTATATGCACAAAAAGTAAGGATAAGCTTAGAACACCAAGTTTCCGACTCCGCAAAGTCAATAAATCATTTTTGGGGCAAGGTATCCGCTTCTATAATAAAATTCCGCAGACATTTTTAACTTTGCCGTTTCATAGATTCAAGTCATTTGTAAAAAATACATTGGTAAAGAAGGCATATTATTCGATACCAGATTATATTGATAATAAAAAAGCGTGGAGTTAATGTCAAAGTCAAAGTCAAAGTCAAAAATCTTTATTCAATATAGAAGTGTTTGCACTTGCTTATTGATTGTCAAAAATCTACCACCGGTTCGGAATTTAGCACCTCGGACCTGAGAAGAACCGGCGAAAGAAACTCAGCGGGATATATTTTTTTTTTCATTTTTTTTAACCATTTTCCATGTAGGTACAATGATAAGTATATATTAGTTGTTTGAAACAGCCTGGAGGCGATCATTTCATTCCCAAGGTGTGCAGTCAACTAAAAAGTCATTAGTGTTGTAATATCCTTTAGCACACAAACGCTCTTTAACGACTCTTTTGAATTTTATAATTGAATAATTTTGAACGTTTACTGGGATCCTGTTGTAAAAACGTATACATTGCCCCAAAAAAGAGTTACTAACCCTGTGTAATCGGGTACTTGGAGTAACAAGTTTATTCTTGTTCCTAGTGTTAATAGAATGTACGTCACAATTTCTGGGAAAATCATTTATGTTTTTGCGTACATACATAACATTATCAAAAACAAATTGAGAAGCGACAGTCATTATTTTAATTTCTTTAAATTTACCTCTTAACGAATCTTTTGGGACCAGGTTATAAATTGCACGAATAGCCCTCTTCTGCAGTACAAAAATAGTATTAATGTCAGCTGCATTACCCCAGAGTAGGATGCCATACGACATTATACTATGGAAATAACTGAAGTACACAAGGCGTGCCGTATCCACATCAGTCAAAAGTCTAATTTTTTTTACCGCATAGGCTGCAGAGCTAAGTCTATTCGCCAATTTATTTATATGGGGGCCCCATTGGAGCTTAAAGTCTATTGTCATACCAAGGAACTCTGTTGATTCTAAAACATCTAATGCTTCCCCGTTTAAACGTACACTCGTTTTGACACATCTTACATTGGGAGTAGTGAATTTAATACATTTAGTCTTTTTACTATTTAACATTAAATTATTAACACTAAACCAATTTACTATTTCAGAGAGAGTATTGAGTATTTAGCTTGTTGACTTTGAGTATTTAACTAACATTACTGTATTTTTAGATGTTGAAAAAGAGTAACTACTGAGTTTCTTGCCGGCTCTTCTTGGTAGAATCTACCTTCCGAACCGGTGGTAGCTTTACTTTAAATAGTTTGTTAAATGACGATTCAAAAGTGCTTGTAAAAGCCTACTTGAATAAAGTATATTTTGATTTGATTTGATTTGAATCAAGGATCAAAATCTACCAAGTATATCAACTTGCATTAAAGTACAATTAAATGTATATATGTATATCACTAAATACTAAGTCATTCTTTTTAAAATAATTTGCCTCATTTATTAATGGTCTTAGAAATGGGATTACAATTTAAGAATAGGCCAAGTTATTATACATAAATAGTACAGAAATGATAAAGTCATAAAGTAGACAAAATATTTTGTATCCTTTAAATTGTTTCGACAAAAATAAGCATTATTGAAGTAAGGTTACAACTGTCCAGTGGCATTAACTAAAACAAACAGTTCACTGATCTCGTCTGTCAGCGCGGCCGCTTTCTCACAGTTTCCTCCACTAAATTAGAATTGTCTCCAAGAATAGGGACATTGACCTCGCTAATTTCTTCGTTGAAAGTGATAATCTATTGTTAGTACAGATAATTATCAATAAAGGCTCGGAAAATGTCTGTGATCACAAAATTATTCGCCAAAAAAAGATCCAAAACGAAGATAAAACAACAAGACTAGTTTTGAAGACTGGCCTTCTGTTTTCCTTTTTCTACACATTTAGAAATATTTTTCTGGTGTTTTTGTGTCTTTGTTTTTTCTGTAATTAAGAATTACATTTATGAGCGTTGGGGAAAGATCGGCAATGGGGTAACCACTATTCATATGTTTTTCTCCAGTCAATAGAAGTAGTTTTATTAGCTTGTATAGCTTGGAGGAAAATACTCAATAGCTGATTTTACCCAATGCACTATATTTGATGTGATAGCGGTCTTGTATCAGAGATCATATTTTTGGTTCATCTGATATGGGTGAATTTACAAGGTCATGCTATTTGGAAGAATTAGCAACAACAATATATAGCCATACGAGTACAGTTATTCTTCTTAAAAACTCAAAATCAAAGTCTCAAAATCTATTTATTAATAATTTTATTAATATTGTGATAAATGATTTTTTTTTCTTTCACCTCTACTATAGTAATCTCTCACAAATGTATATCTTACGTAATATTATATAATAAAATAAAATTTGTAAAATAGGATACAGTGTCTAGTTGTCTATTTTGAGCGAGTTGACACTTTATTGGCGGTCTGATGAATGTGCGCGCGTATCATAGAACATCTCATATTTTTCAGAACAAGCCAATAGATAAAAATGATGAATTATTTTCAAATAGATAATTAAAATATTAATATATTTCTACAGTTCAAACAGATACAATAAAAACATATATAAATTTAATGAATTGTAATACTGATTCAATACCCTGAAAGCTTCAATACATATGCTTATAAAAGTTCTTAAGTTTCATTAAAGTCAAAATTATAATTGATTCAAGTGAGATCTTAAAATCATCACAATCTTCATTTGAATATATTGAATGAAATCTAAAACTACTACTGTCTGTGGAAGTTTTACCAGCAAATGCTGTCAATGAACGATGTAGCCAGAATTTAATGAAGGAGAGATTCAAAATTCATTTGCTTAAACATTCTAATTAAACACAATTTATGTAAGTATTTTGCTTGCACAAACAATCATAACAAACTTCTTGGTTGTTTGTTATTTGTATATTCTTATAAATATATTTTTTTTCTTAATGATATAGATTGATAAACGAGCAATAGACCACCAGGCAGTCGTCACCGCTCGTAGACATTTTCGCTTTAAGAAATATTAACCACACCTTCAATCGTCAATAATTGAGCCTGTAGTTTTATGGTTTAGTCAACTTTGAAACTGGAACCCAACAATACTAAATATTTCTGTTTGGCGGTAGAATGTTTGACACTGTATAGTACCACCTAGTAAAATATATGGCTGGTCTATTAACACCATAAGTAGTGCTAGATATAAGTCTAAGTCCTAGTAGAATTCGTAGTCAAGAGACGTGATGTTTGAACGAAATTAGACATCAGTGTGCCCACGTACGTTCCGAGCGCTCGATATGTTTCTGTTTTAATAACAGTATATTTAGGATACAGTCATCTTTATTTAAAACGTCTCGATGCCCGTGTGCAGTGGTGGATTGAGATGTTCTATGCCGTATTATATTATGATAAGAAAATATATAACGGGTGCTCACTCGTTACAGATTTTCTTATATTGTTGTTGTGTTGTGTATCTTTATGTATCGATGTAGAATCGATGTAAAAAACTTCTTTAATTTTATAGCTACTGTTCTAACCAGTCGTTTATTTATTACAACTTATTTATTTCATAAACTTACAATAAATATACTACACATATATATGTATTGTTATATAATATTGAAGTGGCCAAATACTCATCGATATTTACATGAATGAACAGCGTACACAACATAAAAGAGAAATGCATGTAAACTACAACAACAGAATCATGTTGAAAAGTATGTAACTTTACAATGTAGTCCTGACTAACTTCTAGTTATCTCAAGGAAGACCAGCCAAGTATGCACTCTCTATTCCGTCATGGGTTCCGTATTCATTGATGAGATGTTAAATCCGACACCACCGTGAAGAGTTCAGGCACAGGACTAACGGCTGTACGTGCTTTCGACTCGACCTGGGTGTATCTCCAGATCCTTGACCTCTAGACTACCGAGGGAGGCATGTAACTTTAACCTAGGGTAAAACTCACAGATAGGCAATGGAAGAGTTTTATTTTTAATAGGGATTAACCTCAATAGTATGTTGAAAGAAATATTGTCTGAATAGCATATGTATCCATATATTTGTGCTCTCCTGGTATTCTATTGTATTCCGCTGAAATTATTGTCCTGCTGTGTTTCGCTTTAACCGTTAAGTGACCCAGTTATAAAGGCTACCGATTCAAACGGCTACATTTCTCAGCAACTCCATCTTAAAATCCTACAGATAATACTGTTAAAATTTATTTATTTACCTGGTGGCAGAACTTTGTACAAATTCGTCTGTGTGCGAATAGCACCCTCATCATCTTTCCTGTAATAAAACTAGCTATTGCAGTGTGTGTGAGTGTGTAATTTCAAGCACAAGAGATACAATATCTTAGATGATTGTCAGAACATTGACCACTTAAGGAGTTGTTGTGCTTCTTGCAGAAAAAGGGCGAAGATGATCCTTAACCCTTTAGAACGACCATTTGCTGAATAAATAAATAAGCTTAAACTTCATGGAGCTTTCATTAAAATAAGATTACTTCAAGTGGGCATTTGATTAGTAATTTTACAGGATTACTTATATTGAATGTTAAGTTATTACTGGTTTGAAATGTTAAATCTACCGAGGAGTATCGCCAAGAAACTAATTAGATTCAAAACATTACTTAAGCATCAGAACGGAATCTTTGAACAAACGAGCAGTTAATGTTTTTAATAGTCTGCGCCTACGCGTCGGTGATCTATGATGTACGGCCAACGTTCGCAAAAACCATAATTTATTCGGAAGTTATGATCATGTCAAAATAAATTATAGCTAAAGGGTATTTTGAAATTTGTGATTCGTTAACAAAATAACTAACATTATTATACGACGTCGAATAAATATCATGTGTCTCCCAAGCTGGGTGGATAACCGTCCCTCGCCATTTATAAAATAAAATATATTAAATAATGATTTCGGGGTATACTAAAGAGATTTTGTTTATTTTTGAAGGATTGTTTTCCTTAATAATTTAGGAAAGAATACTCGTAAATGGGCATGTTGGGCTACCATCCAAATATATTGAGGAGTTATTAGTCATATCATCAGCATTACCCCACTAACCTTGGGAACTAAGATGTTATGTCCTTATGCGTGTAATTACACTGGCTCACTCATACTAGCAACCGGAATGCAGCTTCTCCAATCCCTCCCCGCTGATTTACTTATATCGTCGCCCTACCCAGCTACACTTTATATCATAAAATAAAAACTTATCTTTAAAAGTTTTTCTTTTTTTAATTTAAGCTCATTATTACTACGATTGTATATAATTATCAAGAAATTGGCGAATTCATTGTTCATCTGTCATTCTTGATTATGTTAATAAGTAATTATGGCGCTCTTACCTTCCACTTACTTTGTAAAGTGAAATTAAAACAACGCGACTATATAGAGTTCCATTCATTTAAATTGAACCCAGATATGTTTCCTTTAAATCTGTAAACGTTCGTGATCTCGCATCGGCTTAAAGTCACGTTTCTCGTGAGGCGAGCTGAACGTTGGAACTCTAGTAATCGGGTCATAGAAACCCTGGGAAGTATAAGTTGTATATGTGTGTAATTAAACATAAGAACTATTCATAGCCTCTGTACTTACTCGTTTATTTTAAGGAAGAAATAGAGCGCGTGCAATAACAATCAAATTAGAACATTCTTAAATCAAGTAGGCTCTTATAAAAAAATTGAAATCCTCAATTTACTTGAATGCAAAGCTACCGCCGCTTCGGAATGCAGACTCTACTGAGAAGAACCGACAAGGAAATCTGGTTACTCTATTTCTGTAATGAAATACAAAGTCAACTACATAAACTTAAGATTTATGCGTCCTGTATCGAAATCGACGAATACGAACTCTTCGCGTTTTTATCGTCTATATTCTTGTATTGTGTACAATCTATAGTATTTTTTTAACTTTAGATTCTGATTTATTAATATTCAAAATTAAATATATCTGCTGGATCTTATAATAGAAACGAATACCTTCTTCCTGGAAGGATGTATTGAGTTTGCGGAGTGAGAAACTTGATGTTATAAACTTAATAAATTACAGACATTTTGTTTGATAAAAGATTTGTTGCAAACATTCATTGAAATGCTTTAAAATTTGTTATTCTTCGCGTCGACTGTGGACTTTGTTTTTTTATTAATAAGCTTAAGCAATACCTTAAGATTTCTTTCTAAATCTTCTAGGTGTTCTTTGTTTACTGTCTATAATAATCATCCTTTTAAAGCTATTTTCTTGGAGTAGGGCGTTCTGCAACCCCGTCGGGTAGGTACCACCAACTAATCAGATGTTCTTACTCCAAACAGTAGTACTCAGTATTGTTGTGTTTCGGTTTGAAGAGTGAGTGAGCCAATGTAACTATAGGCACAAAAGGCATAACATCTTAGTTCTCAAGGTTGGTGGCGCATTGGCGATGTAAGGAATGGTTAATATTTTTTACAGGGTCATTGTCTATGTATAGTGTAGTGTGTAGTATAGTGTATTTGTTGCTCGTCTGTCTTAAAAGAACATTAAAAATTATATTTCCAAGGATCTTCGGGAACAGGCGTAAAAAACTTTTCGTTTTTAAAGCAAGTATCAAAAAAATATATTTTCATAAATAAATAATAAGCATTTTTAATAATAAAAGAAAAAGATAATAAACAACATAAATATACTGTGTATACCGAAAACGTATCCAAAATTACGTTTTTCATAGACTTTTAATTCGGTGTACTCTACAATGTTCATTCTAAACAGTATACAGATAAAGCAGTGAGTCTATACATTAGATTAGTACATATATTCAGATGACCTAGGTCCTAGGCTATTCCGGTTGTCCCATACAATGGCCGCTCAGGTTTCTAGCGCGGCTCGTCCGACCGGTTCGTTTTAACTCCTCTGGACATTCCATTCAAGTGTAGGCGGTGAAGTATACTTTGTTTATATATAGGGCGTACTGTCTGTATCTCAGGAAAGTTTTGATTTATCGTCTAGCTATTGTTAAGAAATTAAACGAGTTAAAAACATTTGCTTTCATCTCGTCGATGATCAACGACGGTGATGACTGACAGCGACAAAACATCACGCGTTCTAGTATAGTTTAGTTTGATTGTATTGTTATTTATGTCATTTCCGTTTGTACCGTGTATAATTTATAATAATTTAAATTTATTTAAGTCATCTAACGTAGTATGAAAGTAAATCTAGAATGTTAATCAATCTACTTCTAATTTTCCAAGTGTGGGTAATATGTGTGTAAATACATTTTTGTATAATCGAGCTGATCTGATGAAAGAGAATCGTCATTATCGTCAGGGAACCATTTCAGTGGCTACTAATAAAAGTCTGAAGTTTGAAGTCTCATGTTGTTTTGACGAGATCTTAAACATTAAAGCGTATTTATGATCTTTTGTAGTCTTTCAACCAATGATAGGTTTTGATATAAATATAGTATTGACTTTCGAAAAATGTAAAATATTCTAGCATCATTATAAATATTCTTATCTTGATGAACGTCTGATAATTTCGGTAAGACTAGTCAGTCATATAAAATATTCGTATTAGAACATTTTTGAAGACTATTTTGGACTGTATATTTAAAAAAATATTGTATAGAAACATTCAAGTAGGAAAAACAAATTAAAATATAATAATGATTTTGTCTATACACAGAATTATTACTTAAAAGTGATGTCACTTTAATTATTTATTTATTACATTGACGTGTTACCTAACAAAGAGATGCGTCGTTTAAAGTGTCGTTTCGTACCAGAAATAGGTATTTGTTTTTGTTGCTTTACAATGTTTCGCACACTTATCCTGCCTTTTCATTGAATCTGAGAAATTCTTATGCAAAGACAAAAAAAAATATGTTATTAAATTTTCAAAAGTCAACTCACGTACCGCGCAGAACTTGCAGAAATGCCAATCTATAAACACCGATGCGTTTTGCTTAGACAAACGTATTTGATACGATTTAATGTTATTTAAAAAGGGGTGAACTTCTAGGAAAACGATAATATACTATATAAATAAACTTGGCCGTGCGTGAAAATCTCTATCAAAAACGACTTCTCTTCGTATAATATTTCGAGTCGCACAAAAATCTTTTAAGGGGACTCTTAGACAGACGAAATTCGTAAGTTTATTCTTAAAAATCCTTTCCTTCGACAATCTTTGTTCACTTGACTTATCAAGTGATCATGTCGATATTTGTATACATTTTTCTTTTTAACAAGCGGATATGTAATTCGTCCTCAGGATTTGTGTCCACAGAGGGAGAAGAATTGTAGAAAGATATTGGACTCTTTGTTGTCCTTCTGAACGATTTCAGCCACGGCAGTAAGTGATCTCCACCGCCCATAGACATTGACGTTGTAAAAAATAGTAACCATTCCCTACATTACACCGGTGCGCCACCAACCTTGGGAGCTAAGATATTATGTCCCTTGTGCCTGTAGTCACTGACTGGGTCACTCACCCTTTAAACCGGAACACAACAATACTAAGTATTGTTTGGTTTGGTCGTAGAATATCTGATAAGTGGGTGGTACCTCTCCAGACTTATTTATTCACTCTCAATAATCACGCAAATCTGACACGACTGGAATGAATTCGGGAACAGCACCAACAGCTTCTAACATTATAACAGAAACTTCGATACATGTTTTCTGACCCAGAACTTGTACCCAGGATCACACGGTATGTCAGATAGGCAGTTATATAATATAAAAAAAAAAACGACGTAGTCGAATCGTTTTTGAAGATTTCGGTAGATTATAATCTACCGAAAAGTAATGCGTTAAATAGTGAGTCAGCTTCGGTTCATGATCTTTCGAAAGTTTACAATTTCACGTGATGGATTATAATGTAACGGTATTTATATTTAGACGGTGATGTATATGTTTGATCCTATCACAAAAAAGGATTCCAAGGTAGTCAATAAAAACTGGATGTTCGTCCAGCGTAATATCTAACTTATATGAAAGAAGTCGCGTCCGGAGAATCTCGTCGAGCATATATTAGGTGAAGTATACAAATTGTGTTTAAGTGATAAAACGACCGGTTTCTCCGGTTGTTACCGAGCATTGTTCGCGATACCGACGCCGGCTTCGTGAATTATAGAAGCAAGACCTGGAATAAAATATTACGAAATTAATCTAATACATTTCGTTTATTTGCTGTTTATGAAGCGTACTTTAGTAGATTTCATTATAGACTGCTAGTGCGTATGCGCTGTTTTCAACTTAAATGCCTAATTCGATAGTAATATTTTTACCATCGAAATGTTAGAGCACGTCTCGAATTGGCCACCTGGTGATGGTAAGTAGTAATAACTGCCCACAGACACTGACACTGGCTTTGTAGGAAATAAATTTATTTCAAAGACGTGCCGTGGAACCTGCGCGTGCACTCTCTCTGGCCGTGTCGGATTACAGCTGCATCGGTCTATGAAGGGAACATTCACTTAAATACTATAGTTTCTGCGTAGCCATTTGTTAGCTGGTTGACGACAGTATTTCAGATTAAAAGAAAATGTACAAATAAGAAAATGTATAAATACGACTATCGCTACAGAAGCCTAAAGGCTTCTGTAGCGATAGGCGTATTTGTACCTTAGGCATTTGTACATTATTTATAATGTAATAAAATGATATTACGAAATAAAAAGATTAGGATATAAATGTAGTAGCTAACAGTATGTACATAAGTATACATAAAATATATCATGAAGATTCTGTCGCTTTCCGGTGAGAAGTTTGGAGGGCATTCCAAAACGTTACATCTGACAGATTTTCAAACTACACATACAGATTTTTTAATAATAATAAATATTGGACAACATCACATACATTACTGTGATTCCAATGTAAGTAGCTAAAGCACTTTTTGCAAGCAAAGTGTTATGAAAAATCAGAAGTAACGACGGTACCACAAACATCCTGACCCTATACAACATAGAAAATTAATGAACTTTTTCTACATCGACTCGGCCGGAAATCGAATCCGGGACCTCAGAGTAGCGTACCCATAAAAACCGGTGTACACACTACTCGACCACGGAGGTCGTCAGTCAAACAACAACAGATTTCCTCAAGATATCCTTTACCGCCTTTAACGAGGTTAATTATAAACAAATGAAGGAACAGTGCTTGTCAGAGTATGAACTCGCAATCATCGGTTATATAAGGGCTCTACCCACTAAGCCATTTCGGCTTTTATACTAGTTCATACGGAGTAAACAATATGACATATTTAAAGAAAATAAGTGTATATAACAATTGAAATTGTTATCGCAACTGGATCTTGATAGGTTTATTACAAGCGCTCCTTGTAAATAGATAGTTATGATCGCGTTTAAGGATTTTAAGATTTTTAATACGCACTTGCAATATACATAAACCAATAAAAATAACTATAGTCGTGTTCCTTACCACACCCACGTGACTTTTGATTAGCGTGCGTTAAGATAGCACCATTTACTGAATGTCATTTAAAATTAAACCTTATGTTTTATGAATAAGGTGTATATTTAATATTTTAATAACTTTTACTATAAACAGTTCAATGAACTCCATAACGCCGCGACTTACTTGCGGATTTCTTCGTAGGAAGATTCAGTACAATCAATACGTTAAGTTAAGTCAAGTAAAGGTTGTTTGTTTGTTTTTTTTTTTTAAATATCTAAAGAACTTTTGTTGATGTATAAACATTTATATTTCCAATTTAAAAGTGCAAATGATTTCTCACGCTCTTTTATTTAAACAATATAAGAGCATCTCAATAAAAGTAAAACTCGTTTGCCAATAAATTGCGTCCAATGTAAATTTTATGCGATTTTGCTTTGTGAACATATTAATATACAAGTTTCAAATAGGCATAATAATTTAAACGCACATAAACGAAATGATAAACACATACTGAGACGGTTTTTGGAGTTTACCCAAACTCCACCACTCTGTTTCGATACGGGTTCGTGGATACGGGTGGCAGATTTTCGTTACCGATGTCTTCCTTTACCGCCGAAGGCGAGATGAATTATAATTAGAAATTATGCCGGCATTTAGTGGTGCTTGCCTCGGGTTTGAACTGTAAATCATCGGTGAAGATACACGACTTGTAACCACCGGACCATCAAATCAAATCATTATTTTTTATTCATTATCATTAGCAGCCTGTAAATTTCCCACTGCTGGGCTAAGGCCTCCTCTCCGTTTGAGGAGAAGGTTTAGAGCGTATTCCACCACGCTGCTCCAATGCGGGTTGGTGGAATACACATGTGGCTGAATTTCATTGAAATTAGACACATGTATGTTTCCTCACGATGTTTTCCTTCACCGCCGAGCACAAGATGAATTATAAACACAAATTAAGCACATGAAATCTCAGCCTAAGACTCTCAAATCAAAAGCCATTGGTAACTTACAATTATATTTTTTTAAGTTATTCATTGAAACTATAAAATTAATCATTGTATTTCTTAAAGTATAGAACTATAATTAATGTTATTTAAACAAATGATATTTATCTATTACTGTAATCCCTAATACATTTTTCTTTAGACAACAATAGCCTCTACTCTCTGAGTGGCACACCCGCACACCTGATAAGATGTATGTTTATTGTACCAGACTTAAAGATCTCAAGGAAAAAAACAATTTCAACATTACATTCATGTATTTCGAAGCAGATATTTCTTGATTTAAAAATATTCTATTACATTTTTATATTTGAATTATGATTACCGAAATAAAACAAAGTTTTTCGAAATCCTTTTGAAAAAGCCAGTCATAATACCAAATTGCTCAACTGTCGGTATTACAACAACGAGCTTCCTCATGAACGCTGACTTTGTTTACTATTCAACTCATCATTCAGCAACGCTACAAGTGTCAATGAGAAAATCTAAATAAAATACCCGTCACATTGTAACCAATGAACGCTGTGTTTTAAAGTTAAACATCGTCTAACTCTATAGTCTATTGGCTAACTTATATGACCTGTATCTGAGGCTATCTCTGGGTTGGACTACAAAAAAGTTTCCGAGTTTTTCCGTTTAGATTTCTCAATAACGGCCGGGGTTCTGGAACTTGATACTGTTTGCAGTTCCATGTCTCGGAAAATACGTTAAGTCTTTCGTCCTGTGCATGAATTTCCTATCTTGTCATAGTGTGTGTGTGGAGTGACGACATACAGTGCACTTTTGTTTGCACACATTTGTGCACTATAATGTTCTACGCAGATGGTTAGTTAGAGACTCTTTAAATTCATAAACTGGTCGCAATTTTACTAGTTGATATTTCGAGTCATACCTTTATTGCTTCCTGATGGTTCAGGAGGATCTAGTATTTTTCTACCAGCGTTTCAGAAAACAATTCCACTATGACCCGACTTGTGCAGGAGTTAATATTAACCATTGTCTCTGTATATAATTGTATAAAACACGCCAAGGCCCAAGATTCAAATGCCGAATCTCAAAAACTAATTGAGTTTTTTTTCGGAAAGGCAGCAGCAACTGTTGAAATGCTTTTAACCAGTTTTTACATTTTTACATTAGCAGCCTGTAAATTTCCCACTGCTGGGCTAAGGCCTCCTCTCCCTTTGAGGAGAAGGCTTGGAGCATATTCCACCACGCTGCTCCAATGCGGGTTGGCGGAATACACATGTGGCAGAATTTCGTTGAAATTAGACACATGCAGGTTTCCTCACGATGTTTTCCTTCACCGCCGAGCACGAGATGAATTATATACATAAATTAAGCACATGAAAATTCAGTGGTGCCTGCCTGGGTTTAAAACCGAAATCCATCCGGGCCATCTCGGCTCTCAACCAGTATTTTTTGTTTTTTATTCTTATTCGTTTGTAATTCAATTTGCAAATGAATAAACAGTGTATATTGTTTAAGCAACTTTTTTGTACTAAAGCGATCGTTTGTCGAATTAGAAGGGTCCGAAATGGGTCACAGTCTGCCAGACACGCTAATCATGGGAGTTCGAGGTCGGTGAAGGGTTTTCGTTGTCGGACATTGATTCCGTTTAAAAACGATGTGTTTTAATTGTGCTCGATTAATCAAGGAGTTCAAGTCTTGATATTTGTAATAAAACACGTTTAAATTGATTCAATTGTTAAATGGTTCTGATTCTACATGTTGCACATCTCTCATGAGTATTAACATAAAATTAAAAAAAAATATGTTGACTGACAAAATGGCATACAGGTCACTTGATGGTAAGTGGTCATCACCGCTCGTAGACACTGGCACAAGAATCATTAACCATTCCATTTATCATCAATGCGCTACCAATCAAGTAAATCAAGTTGTTATGTCACTTGTGCGTGTTTTAACCTTGGCTCACTCACCGTTAAAACATGAAGAGTTATAAGAATATCTGATAAGTGGGTGGTACCCAGACAGGCTTGCACAAAGCCCTATCACAATAAATAAATTTCTTTTAAACGTATTCACATAAAATTTTACATTAAAAAATAGAATGTAAAAGTTGGTCAATTATTATTAATATTGAATACGGTTTTTACTACCTTTAATTATCTTTACTTTTCTGTGCGTGTGTGAGTCTTTGGCGTGTGCTTTTAAGCCAGTTTTATAAAATAGATGTAGCTGAAATATTGCATACACTTTTAGTGATGGTAACAAACAAAAAATATCCAATAAAACATATATTATATATATATATATACATACGACTCGCTGAACCTGTGGCTTTACCACTAAATGTATAAAACTTTAACTATGCACACAAATCGTTATCCTCTATTTACGCCCCAATTGGTGAATAGGGGATGACGGTACATTACTTTCGAGATTGTTTTAGTGACACGAAAACGTAGCTGGCTAAGATTACGAAGCTAAATGTAAAGATGATTAGTACCTATACAAAGAGAACTCTATGGCTCAGCCAGATGGTGCATCCATCCACCTTACAAGTGCAAATGATTTCTCACGCTCGTGTATAAACTTATTTATATAAAAAAATTATACATTTATATAAATCTTATATACATAAATTAACGGTGAGTTTTAAAGATCTTAGACAAAAATTGTTGTGTATTTGAGTGGGTTTATGGTTTAGATTGGACGTGGTACCTACCGGTGTAATCTTAAATTAATTTTTTTTTATATGACTCTGACGGAGTCAGGACGAGCTAGTGAATGCATGTAAAACATTAAAAAAACGTTTGCATCTTTTATCAGATTGAATTTTAGTAAACTTTTAGTAGTACCTATACTTGTTGGGATAGATGCAAGAATTAGCAATTTATGTTATAAAGAAACTTTATGAAAGAAAATTTGTTTTGATTTTGAAAATAAACAATACTTACTTTAATAAAGCAATGAGTCAACATCTCAAGGGAGGCAAGGCTACTACGCAGGATATTATATTGTGCAAGTGTGTGCACAATCACAGGTGCACTCTCCGTTACTCTGAAAATCATGACAATCTAAAATCGGAGAGAGTTCAGGCTTTACTTGCTTTCCGAGGCAAGGGATTGTACACACTTGGACTATACTTTCGATAAACAATAACTTTTTAACCGCGCGACCTCGGTACCCAAAACCTCGGAATTTGCGGCCTAGACCAACCAGACAGTTTCACAGAATTTGTTTTACTATTAGGATTGAGAGGAAACTTAATAGAACTATACGTAACTTTATACAATGTAACTGTAACTATAGATTTTAGTTTACATTAAGTACACTTCAGCTTTCACAAGCGTTAAACGAAATGGTCGAACAATAATGACTAATGGCGTTAAGACTTAACTGGGACGTTATGACTGTAAGTAACATTCTGTATATAGCCCAATGGTTCTCCTCTTTAAGAGATTTTAGAGCATATTCCGTTATACCGGTTTTCTTCTGACGTTTTCCTTCATCATTAACAGGAAATATTTGTAATTACTCGTTTAGCACATGTATTCGGCACTTGTTCGGATTAATCAGCGAGTCTCATATTTATTCTTTAATTTCAACCTTTATATTTTTTTTATACAATATTTAAGTGGATGGATAAGACATCTGATGATAAGTGGTCACCACTAGTACTATGAGAAATATTAACCATTCCTTACATCACGGAATTAAGATGTTGTGTAGTTTGTGCCTGTAGTTACAATAAGCTCGTTCAAGCCGAAAAACAACAACACTTAGTAGTAGAAGTGTTACTGTTTGACTGTAGAATATCTAATTAGTGGGTGGTACCTACCTAGATGGGCTTCTACAAGGCCTTTTTGTATCACGTGCCTCTTATAATTATTTTTAAATTATCATGTTACTGGATTATCATGTATCTGCAAGCCTCCCGGTGTTGTAGATGTCCATGAGCGGTATATATAGTATATTATTTTCGGGAAAGATACAGCATAGTTTAACATACAAACATTTGATACCAAAATAAGTCTCACATAAGCCAAAAAATTGTTACATTAAGACACGAAGTGGCTCTAATGAGAACAAGTTACTGACAGATAATCAAAGTAAGTATATAAAATTAGGTTTTTTAAAAAGTTTACAAAAAACCGATTTTTGACATAGTTCGAATAATAAAATAGATGTAATGCTACCCAGAATGTATATTCTAACGAGCCACCGCCAAAAAACTTAGTAGTGTCTTATTATCAAGTACAGAAGTACTTAATATATGTGTTTCTAGCACAATATTTAAATTAAACAGTAACTATCTATTCAGGCTTCAGATAACATCGCTGTTGTATCCTCCTTGCACGGTAATTCACATTATACATTTGCAAGTATTTGACGACCTCCGTGGTCAAGTAGTGTGTACACCGGTTTGCATGGGTACGTCACTCCCGGTCCCGGGTTCGATTCCCGGCCGAGTCGATGTAGAAAAAGTTCATTAGTTTTCTATATTGTCTTGGGTACCGTCGTTACTTCTGATTTTCCATAACACAAGTGCTTTAGCTACTTACATTGGGATAAGAGTAATGTATGTGATGTTGTCCAATATTTACAATACTCTTGGGTATGCGTAAAAATATCAAATACTAGTCCACACCGAGTTCTACCATTTACAGTATTTGTAATATTTTTTTAAAGTCGAATAAATCGTTTCGATTTTATTTTTTTAATAATTTTGTATAAATATATTTTTGTGATATTAAAAAGATAAGTTGCAATTACATACTTGTACATTATCAAAGGAATGCATTATCTGAGACCGATACTGCGCGAATTCTATGATAATATTAATAATGCTATAATTATTATCGTATTCAAAATAAACTACAAATTGTATTGTCGTTATAAGGAGAGTGTTTGTTTATTAAAAAGGGGAGACGTTCATTTTTTATCCTTTGTTTATACGCGACCCATCACATTAATGTTTATAAAATGCTCATCGCGGTAGGTATATAAGTAAAATAAATGTATTAATGACTGTTAAACGTTCAAAGCGGCTTCAAAGAGGTCATTAAGTCACTAGGGTACCGAGAAAAAAGTTACAAAGCTCACTCGAGCGCTTTGTAAAGCTTTAAAGAATAAGCGTTGAATCGTCTGGGCGACGTCTCGTCGCACGTGGCCTCGCGCATGCTCACAGCCTTAACTTAACTCGTACTCGCAGTATCGAGCGAACTTCCGTAAGGGGAGGTCATGTCGCTATGTCGGACGGCGGCGACTCACCGTCGCACAGTGGTCTACGCGACCGCGTCAGCTTTTTCGAGCGAGTCTGGTCCGGGCGCACCAAGAGTGACTCCGTTGACGCTACCGCAGACGTAGATGAAATAGAACGTAAGATAGAACAGCGTAAGCGGCGACCGGAGTCGCCGAAAATCGAAGTTAAGTTAAAACACACACGCGACACCCAGTCGCCTTCGAGGAGTTTCGAAACTCCTTTCCCTAATTTGAAACTGAGACATGTCGAACCCGAGGAGGCGGAGAGAGTCGAGCGTCAGGTCGAGGAGGGCGACCTGGCAGCCGGCGTCCGCTTCGTCAAGTTCGAGCGTGTGACCGTGAAAAGGACTGTGACAGAAACTCAGAGCGAGGACCGGCCGGACTCCCCGCAGACCGAGTGGTACTCTGAGTACAAGCATCATACTTTGCATACAGCACCCAGAAAGGATTATGTACGCAGCAAATCGGAATATGACTCCCACATTGCAGAAATACGAGGTAAATAGATTTTTTTAAAGGTCACGTTGATGTCATCACTGTTATTGTAGCGGTCCTATAGTGTACTTTAATTGGTTTCAATTCCATGGCTGTTTGCAATTGAAGCGTGAAGGAAATTTCAAAACTATTACGACCAAAATCGTACATTTGTAAAGCGTGACATAATTAAATGTTTAAATTAAACTATGGCAAAATTCTAATATACACATGCACGAAGTGACTCTAGACGACCATATAGCACGCTTAAATTCAGACAATCGAAAGTATGACATTTGAAATGCAAATATTATTCTCGCTAAAACATAGATTAAGTTACGACAGAGACTAGTAGTTTAATATATCGAATATAATTTTTCATTTGTTTCCTACAATAAAAAAAAAAAAAACATATTATTGAAAGTGTACGTTTGATTACTCTAGTTTTTTTTTAACGTTAAATATATAATATATACAAAAACATTATATTTACGAAATAAATAAAGATTTTAAATTCTATTATAACTTTATCAATTACAGGATAAATATTATTGTAATAAATAATTATCAAAACCAGACTATTTATAACACTATTTAAGCGATAGTAATTCTGTCTGTTTGTTAAATTAACACGTCATAGACCGAAGCTTGGGTAAGGATGTAGGCATACAAATTACGAGATTTACGGGAAAAACGGATAAACAGTATACGGATAGAGACGCGAACAGCGAGTTATCAACATTGAATACGTTTGTTATTGCTATTTTATTAATAGACAATGTTTATTCGTGCAAAGTGGAACAGATAGCGAATATTCGTTGATATACTTTCTTATCAACAATGACCGTAGAGCAATGTGTAAAAATTCCCAAATGTGACATAATGACAAGACGGGATAGATACTGTATCTTATCTAGAAGCAAGGTTGGTGAGCGCAATTATAAATATTTTGTGTTGTTATTATCGTAATGCAATAATCCTAAGTATATATACATGTATAAATAAGTATATTTATTGTGTACGTGCGTGTATGACTGTATTACTTCTAACTTTATAATTTAGATGATTTTTTTATTGATATTTTGTATGAGTCTATGGGTGGTTAATATTGGACTCAGCAGGTGGCGCTGCAATCGGAAAGTAAATATTTTATTTATTTCAAGCGCTCGTAATCTCTACGGGTAGCTAGTATAAATGTACACGTCCAATTGCTATTTTCTTTGTGTTTTTTTGACTTTAAGTCATTAAACGTAAACATTGTAAAGTTACTTAGAATTTTAAACCCTATGAATAGATACATACGTAGTTAATTACAAATATAATTGAAATAGATAGATACGCAAAAGGTACGCCAAAGTGACTTATGACATTTGTATATAAAAAAAAAACTGTCTTATCGAATTACGAACTAGATAGTCGATTATATTAGTTTCTATGTTTAATTATATGTATTTGTTATATTCGTTTGTTGATAAAGAGTAACTACAGAGTTTCTTGCCGGTTCCTCTAGTCTCGGTATAATCTACATTTCCGTCCCGTATTTTTTTACTTGGTGGCAGGGCTTTGTGCAAGAAAAACAGCAATACTTATAATTGTTCTGTTCCGGTTTGAAATGTGAGTGAGCCAGTGTAATAGTCACTAGAGACATAACATCTTAGCTTCCAAGGTGGTAGCGCATTGGCGGTATAAGGAATGGTTAATATTCCTTGCATATATATAAAAGTACATTTAAAAGTTTCTTATAAGAGTCCTATTTTAATGAAGAAATATATTCATATCAATAAGTAAATTGTCATAAATAGGCAAAGATGTGCGGTGCGGCGTTGCATTATGAAAAAGTCGGGTCGCAACACGAAATTAATGATACATAGAACCTTTTTATCTTGGTGTCCTATCAGTTACTTTTAAAACAGAAGTATAGTCATCATTTGGTCCCTGGTGCACCGAACCGCTTTGCCCCATAACAGCTACGTCACAGTGACGTCATAGTGGGTTTACATACCTATATTGTTTGTTAAAACAATCATGCAAAATTATATTTTAATAACGCAACGATTTTATTACAAATATATATAATTATTACAGAATAATTTAAATTACATAATTAAAAACAACCGGATGTTTTTATTTACACTTTTTATAATTCTTCAATTTATTCTCATATGGAAATTTATAATGATATTCGTTTTCATAAACAATGGCTGTTTTCAATACTAGCGACCCGCGGCGATTTCGTACGAGTGTAGTTTATTAATATATACTTAAATCAAAATCAAAATATACTTTATTCAAGTAGGCTTTTACAAGCACTTTTGAATCGTCATTTAACAAACTATATTAAGTAAAGCTACACCGGTTCGGAATGTAGATTCTACCGAGAAGAACCGTTACTCTTTACTCTAGTTACTCTTTTTCAGCATCTGAAAATACAGTCATGTTAGTTAAATACAATTATATATGTATGTTATGTCTCCCGCCTGGAAGTCAACAAGCATTAACTCCACGCTTTATTATCATCTATATAATCTTGTATCGAATAATATGCCTTCTTTACCAATGTATTTTTTACAAATGATTTGAATTTATGAAACGGCAAAGTTAAAAAATGTCTGCGGAATTTTATACATACATATTATTTGGATCAGATATAATATAACATTTTACGAGTGTTTTTTTCTTGAAATTTGATCATTAGTTCCGTACATTACTCCCTACAAACAAACAAACAAATTATATTTTTTTTGTTACGAAATTATCAACTTCTGTAGCACGCGTACTTAGCCATAAAATTAGAGGCAACGATTGACAAAGTTTAAAACAATAGGTACTTTTCGTTAAAAGTCGTACGGTGTAACCTACGGTGTAAGGCTGTAGAAGAGACTCAAAAATTACCGCGGAATACGAGCGTGAAATGTTAGTCTTTGATATGCGATATTGACTGTTATATTTGTAAAATTTATACGTTATATGTATCAAAATGGCGTGTCACCGTAACTCGATAGTCGAGTCAGATACTACGTGATTCTTTACAAAATCGCACTACTAGTTGAACGTTTGCATAGATGACATTGAAAGCATGATTTGTTTAAAAAAGAAATAAAAAAATAAGCTAATCAAAAATTAAACTAGGACTAGCTATTGGTGGTCAATAGTTCAAGGTCAGGCTTGAAATGGCATCTTTGAGGTCACTGTTATTGAGGCTTCTAAATTTAAAAATACATTACCTACCCACAATTCGCCTCAATTGTTTTGTAATTTTGTATATTTAAATGAATTAATTAATAATTTATAAATAAGCTATATATTTATCAATTAATTAAAGTAATTTCATTAATAATAATAGTAATACCACAGAGCCTTAAAATATATAATATATATTTAAATACAAAAAATAAACTCAAAAATGTCGGACGCAACAGTCGAGAAGTAAATAACTTCATAATAATTATATTTGTATAATATTATCTAGCATTTTTTTTATATAAGAAATTTATATATGTATCTAAGCTATCTAAATATTGTGAATGTGTCAGTTGCAGATTATAAAATAAAGGCAGATAGAACGTACGGAGCATTGTAGTGAAAAGAACAAAAGATACAATATCAAAAGGTCAAAAGTGTAGTCACTGTTATATTAATTATTGACGTATTAAAACGACGCATCGTCACACTATCAGGAATACATTATACATATATTCGCTTACATATATACATTCGCATACATACATTCGCTTCTGTTTTTTTTGCTTAACTATGAAGTTCAGTGCGTTCTATCTGACTTTTTATAATCTGTGGCATAACATTATACACCAAAAACTTGAAATATTTAAAGGTAGTCTCGAGATATGTTATCTCTGTTATGGTTAGTGCCGTGACTGTGACGCCGTAATTACTGGGCATGATGTCATCACCGCTCGGCCATTGCAATTCATGTTTATTTCTACTCGATTATTATATACATGTAATAAAAAATCGAAACGGCCTGTAATTATCCCACTGGACTGAGGCCCTTCCGGAGTCCTTAGGTTCCTAGGTGACCTATTGACTTGACTTTGAGTTTGACTTTGACATCTCAAAAAAACATCTCAAAAAATTTAGTTCGACGCTAAGACTAAACATTTCATATAATGCCTTACATTATGTTTGTACCATAAACATTAAAAGTAACAAACAGCTCAAAAATATCCCACTGTAAGGCCAACCTTTTCTCTCCTTTTCTTTCCTAAGCATTAAGCGATTTCTCTTCCACGTTACTCCAATGGTTTCATAAAAGATTTTTTTCACGTATTTATACCAGGAGACGAATTTACTAGTAGTTACTTTACTATACAATAGTATACTACATGTAACTATCTAAAATACCAATGTCCTACTTCGATACGATAGTGATTAAAAAGACAAAATAAAAAAATGAGCTTGTGTACAATTCACTCGTAGTAGAAGTGAATAATGTTTTATTGTTGCGTTGACGCACTTTCCCCTCATTGCATTAGCATTAGCAGCCCGTAAATGTCCCACTGCTGGGATAAAGGCCTCCTCTCCTTTGAGGAGAAGGTTTGGAGCATATTCCACCACGCTGCTCCAATGCGGGTTGGCGGAATACACATGTGGCAGAATTTCGTTGAAATTAGACACATGCAGGTTTCCTCACGATGTTTTCCTTCACCGCCGAGCACGAGATGAATTATAAACACAAATTAAGCACATGAAATTTCAGTGGTGCCTGCCTGGGTTCGAACCCGAAATCATCGGTTAAGATGCACGCGTTCTAACCACTGGGCCATCTCGACTCATTGAGTTCACATAAAAATAAAAAAATACTAAACAATCGAAAAATACAAATGATCAAGTTATCATGACATTGAACGAATCTTTAAACTAATCTTACATAAATACCTACTTGCTTTAAAACATACAAACTCCGAATATTAACATCGAATTAATCTTTCATTTTAAATGACTACAGTTTCTATTTATAGAGTATCTCTCATCGTGTGACTTTCACAATTTATTGTTACGTGTAAGACATTAATTAATTAGGGGATGAAGCATCTGACAACTGAATGCCCTGTGGCGTATAATTGTCAATGATATCATCAACTTGCAAGTCGCTGTTGTATTTTATTCATGCGTCTGATTCGTTGAATTTCGTTTCAAAAGACGACGTAGTATTGAATAATAAAATACATTGAACATGTCTCATGGTTTAGTTAATAGAATGCGAGCAATTGAAGCGGAGGTCTTGGGTTCAAATCGAATAAAAACATTTAGACATAAATGAATTCATAAGCATTTGTGTTTTTTAGTTTAACGACTTAACTAACTGATTAATCCCGGTTACTATATTTAAGAAAAGTATCTTTTTGATAAGACTTAGCAAAATAGGTAAAATGTCAACGCCAATTCGATAATTTACCATCCGTAAGCGAAACGAATCGTTTTATGAATACAGTGAGCGCACTTTATTGAGTACATTGTAAGATAATAAAAACATTGCAACAAGATATGTCTCGTCTTAAAATGGTGTTCTTACATTGTTGAATATCAATTTACATTTAAACTGCAGCCATATTTGTACTAGTGATTGCCTTATGAACCTGAAGACCATTGAGTTCGTTGGCTAGCTCATGATGCAGACCAAGAGGCCCTGAATTCAAATATTGGGTCGGGTTTTAGGTCTCTTTGTTTATAAAACCCTAGACTTCAGACCAACAAGGTCATCATAAAGTCTTCCTTCTTCTCAAAAGTAATGTATCAGCAAAGTAAACCACATGAAGTCCTTGACAGTAACAACGTTACGTGAAATATTATCCAAGTTTTTAAAGATAAAACGCATATGATACACCAGTGCGATGTATGGTGGTCACACACGGACGCGTATATTGAACACGGATCAATTTGAGTATAGGTATAAAAACCATAAATTACTTGCAAAATGACAAAGACAAAGTAATATTTAAAGACTTAATGGTAGGATTTTCTGGTTTGGCACAACCCACACATCAGATATTCTTCAGCCAAGCAGCAAGACTTAGTATTGTTGTGTTTTGGTTTGAAAGGTGTATCTACAGGTACGAGGGACATCTTAGTTTACATGATTGGCTCCATATTAGCGAGTGCCAATGTCTAGGGACTGATTTGATCACTTGCCATCACGAGACCTATGTACCCAACTATTAAAAATAAAACTGCTATTCAAAGTTTTATATAATTTATACCTTTTTATGTACTTACTTACATATTTTTTTTTTACAAAAAAGTCTTATCAAATCGAGTAGGTTGTAAGTGGGAGTTATTTTAAGTCAGAACCACAGGAACAAGGAAGAAAATCTCATTTCCGAAAATTGGTAACATAGCGTAGACGCTTTCTTTACGGTCTTCCTAGGCGGAGCGAGTCATATTTCTCCTCATGCTCGGCCTCTTTTTGGGACATAACATTTTCACAGACCTTGTTTCTGTCTGTGTATATATGTATATATTATTATATACCAATATTCCGATTGGCGATTTATAACAAAGTCTATAGTATAAAACAATAAATTGAAGTATAAACTTCAACAACAAAGTGACAAAAGATAATTTAAAAAGTAAAGTTTTATTAATTTGTATTTGAACTGTGCAGTTCATTTATGAAGGAAAACATCGTGAGGAAACGATAACAGTCCACTTCAAGTTCAATACCTACCGACCTTCAATGGTTCATGATACAGTATATTCGTAGCCCATGACGCAGTTCTGTATTAAACACATTCTCTGACTAGTTTACGAGATTTTGAAGACTGGGTTTGCAGTCCTAATGAATTTGATCGCGTGACCGATAGCAGCTTAGCTCGTGTTCCACAAGATAATATCTTTTTTAAAGGTTAACTATCTTATTAAAAGACAAGTTATTCTACATTACAATAAAGCGCTAGTTACATTTACGAGACGATACAGCTTAGTAGAAAGATCACTTGATTCTTAACAGAAGAACGTGGTTTTAAATCTGTATTAGTGAGGTTACTTGGGTTTGGATCTGTAATTTTCTTTTTTTTTTTAAATATAGATACGTGTCCATTTGCACTTGTATGTCCTATGATGGTTATTGGCCTCCACTGCTCATAGACATTGGGAACCCATAACTATTCCTTACATCCTTGTGCCTGTAGTTACCCTGGCTCGCTCTTCCCACTAGAACACAACAATACTAATATTGGTGTTTGGTATCAAGTGAAAGGGATTTGTGCAAGCGGTATATTACTTTATTAACGTTAGTTTTACAAATCATGCTATTTATAAATTTATGTCATTGTCAAAAAAATGATTTTCTGAGACGCTGATTAGCTCCTTTTGTAATAATGATATATGAGAGGGGCCTTCAAAATAACTGGCGATATCTAATTGATTCTATAAGCTAGGATAAACCAAGCGATAATAAACCTTAATTAATCCTATTTAAAGTCATATTCGTTCAACTTGGTATCGTAAAAAATACTTGTTGTGATAAATCATTACATACATTATACAAATTTGTTCAGAACATCGTAGTCAGTTCTTATTAGAGATTTTGCAAAGACCCAAAGTTATCTATATTATAATGACGGAGGGAGGGGAGTAAATGTCTAGAAATGTGCAATGGTTAAATATAAAACCATTAGTGTTTGTGTGTAATAAATACACCAGCAGGCTGAATACATTTTTAATTATGCTGAGGCTAGAATTGGTCAAATTCAAAGTATCACATTTATAATGATTTTGTCATTAAGAGACGGAGAGAGATTATTTTCTCTGAATTAAAAATAAATATTAATTTCGTTTGAAAACGATTACAATTTTTTTTTAAATTCGTATAAACTGTTGACATAAAAATACGTGTATTTAAAATAAATTTTAACTAATAGATAAGTATTTCCACTAAATATATAATGACTCCAATTATAAACACAAAATAATCATAATATGAAAATTCTTTACTTCGGAAGTACGACACGGCAATATACATTTTTTATCAAACGAAATGTCTTATTCAAATAGTCTCATACAACAAACTTTGAATCATTATTTAGAAATCTATTATGTCAATTAAACAAGAAGTCATCACCGGTTCGGAATGCAGTTTACTACAAGAAAATCAGTAGTTTTTTTTCTAAATTACATGTAATTATCCTCATATGGAATAAAAAACTAATTACACGAGACGTGATTAAAGGGATGTCTTTATGTAAGGGATCTATCGGCGCGCCTTAGGGGTAACTCCGATTCATATGCCTTGTGTTTCTCCTCTCTCTATTTCGTCGTGTGTTATTCAACTTGTGTTTACTAAGTACAAATGATTGCCTCGTTACTCAACTCGCTAGATATAAAGCCACAGATGGCCATATCAGGGCGATAAATATATATTGGGTATCAGTAACAGCCCGGAATCTGAAAGTTGGAAGTGTGTATGATATACTGTGCCTCGGACAGCACGTAAAGCCGTTGGTCCTGCGCCTGAACTCTTTCCAGTGGTGTCGGATTTGCCGTCCCATCGGATTATTAGAGTGAGAAAATAGAGTGCACCTGTTTTTACGGATACACTTGTACATTATCATATGTCCTGCGGTGGTGGTAGTTGGCTGGTGTCTCCTGGGATTTGATTGGGATAGGATAGGGATTTGCTGTGTATTATTATAATAATTTATTTAATTAACAAAACTCTATGTTTTACTTTGTATCTTTTTATTGGTTTTTCTTAAATAATAAATTCTTTCAATAACTAAATCCCGTGTTGGCTACATTTTCTTTTAATAGGATCAGTATTCGTCTACTTTATATGAATCTGTTATAATTTTGTTCCATTATAATGTTTTGTTAATAGCTGAGATTTAATCATTTCTCATAAAGAAAATGATAAGACACATAAAATAATTAAATGGTATTTACTAAATAATACTAAGTAATTGATGTACTTTGTACGAGTATATTGTCATTTAGTTTGACCTTGAGTTGGCATTGAAATACTACCGTAAAAATCTGACTCCACTTTTGTTATTACTTCGAAATGTAATCAATAGCAAGGTCGAACAGTCATCTTATATGAAATTAAATTAAAAAAAAAAAACTCCAGTACCAACAATTCGTTGATTATTAATTATTTATATACTATATATTTAAAGATCCGAGATGGCCCAGTGGTTAGAACGCGTGCATCTTAACCGATGATTTCGGGTTGAAGGCCAAGCAAGCACCACTGAATTTTCACGGGCTTAATTTGTGTTTATAATTCATCTCGTGGTCGGTGGTGAAGGTTAACATCGTGAGGTAACCTGCATGAGTCCAATTTCAAAAAAAATCTGCCATATGTGTATTCCTGTTCTGTTAATGTGATATATTTACTTAAATTTTCTTGTTTCGTTGTATAACATCGAATTTTGGTGTATGAACAATATATAATACCATAAATAAATAATGTTTCCGAAAGGGTGCTATGAACTTTACTTCATAGCTAAAAATAGCCTTAATAGGGCAACGGTATTCGGACCTCGTAACGTCGTGAAAGTCTTAGCATCAGTGGCGTTCCGACTCCTAAAACAAGCTTGAATATAAAATACAAAATACCTATTTCTGCATGAATTCTATAAAAAAATCGTAGCAGATTTAATTTACAAAACAAAATTGCCACATTTCCCAATCAAGGTAATGATGTCATGTACAATTATAGCAATTAAGTATACCATTTATCGCTGGAGGTCAAGAGCGAGACCTGTGATATTTGGGCCAGAGAAGCACTACTCATCCGTCGATAAAAGTAACGTCATGGGTATTTATTTTGTCACTTGTAAATAAAATCCAATATCAAACCTTTTTAAATTAAATATATTTTTGGAATGAAGTACGCGTCTTACTATACTATAGAGTAAGCTTTACGTAAGAAAAAAGCGTTATACTCCCCTCCAGACGACCTTATCCTCTCTTTTCTGTCTCTTTCTAGGGTTAAAAAAAATTGTTAATGGTATAGTTTGGTAGACGAGCAAATGGGCCACCTGATGGAAAATGGTCACCGCCGCCCAAGTGCGCTGCAAGACAAGTGTGCTGTAAGAAATATTAACCATTCCTTAAATCGCCAATGCACCACCAACCTCGGGAACTAAGAAGTTATTATATCTCTTGTGCCTGTAGTTACACTGGCTCACTCACCCTTCCAACCGGAACACAATTAAAGTGTTATTTTAATTAAAGTGTTATTTTAATAAGAATTTCTCATTGTCATTTATTTATTTTCAAACGTTGTTAATTTATTATTTCAGTTATTTAGTACATCATGTCATATTAGAGCGAAAGCAATTGTGTTCCAACTGTGTGTCCTATGACACCTCTCGTGGTATTTTTATAATCTGTTGTGTTTTAAAGTAAAAATAAGTCTCCTGCTTGTTGAGTCCATTATGAGTCTACTTTAATAAAGAATATTTTCATTTTGAATATTATATATATACGAAATTTAGTGTTATAAATTAAGGAATTTGGAAAGAAAAGAATTAAGTCGATATTCCAGAGTTGAAAGAAAATGGTCAAAACATGCTGATTGTCAAACATTCATTTAAGTTTTCCTCAATTACTCAAAAATGACTATATTCCCACTAATAAATAAACACGAATCTTAATTGTTAACTTATTAATTGACACAAGACAATTTGATTTATATGTTAAAACGTAATCACAGTAATAATACGAACGATTTATTGCGTCTGAATATCCTTCATTACTTATAAATACTCACCGCTCCTGCCTTATCTTAATTGAAGATGCAGTAAAATATGAAAAATATACAAACTTGCTAAACTAATTTTATCTCTATGTTAATGTCGTTAAGGTCGTTATCACAATTATCGATACTTCTCTTCCATTGTTCGCAATTTAAACGTGACTAATTCTTCTTTAACAAAGCCTTACACTGTTGGCTAATAATATTTATAATATGAGGCATATACGCGTAGTTAGTCAATGAATTGATGTCCCATTTCTCAATTTATTCGCCCTAATTTCATGGTGGACAATCTTGAACTCTAGCAGTTTAGCTTGCAGGCCCTTTTTTAATCCAGGGTGCAGATCATACAAAAAACTTGTGCGTCACGAGTTTGGATGTGCCTCGCCAATTATGGCCAAATCTTGAAGCAAGGGAGAAGTTCCTTAGGTCTTTGAAAAATATTTTTTGGTGAGAGGCGAGATCTCTATAACACTGCTTTCATACGGTCGCTTGGTGTGCTTAAGATGAGGCTGCCAGCCTGCACAGAACGGGGCGCTTCCACTTAATCTAATCAAGTTGGAGACGATCCGACTTGGCATAGAGAGCTAACAGTCTCAAGATTAAAGGCTTGACCACTGCCAGTTCCTAACTGTGATGCTATTAAGAATCCCAGTTTCAGTAGCCACTCGAGACTTCACTTCTAAAGTAAGCTAGATTATGCCAATTGTATTAAATTCGTAACTGACAAACCTCACTGGGAACAGACATATTTCTACTCGTTGAAGAAACCGCAAGAACCTGTTAAGATTAAAATTAAAGGTAATGGTCTCTTACACGATGGCGTATATTTTTATTACTTTCAATGTCCAAATCATAATAACCTTGACCTTGGAGTTCCGCACCAGTGAGGCGCGCTTAAATATTCGCTGCGCACACGCACACATAGATTTATTAGTTAATCTCATGAGAACTTTATTTGTCTCTCATTTAACTAGTTCTAAGTGCCGAGATAACCAAGTGGATAAAACATTATATCTAGATCATAGCACGCTAAGTTTTTCATGACCTTAATTTGTGATAGTATTCACATACATATGTGAATCGATTTTATTTATCTCCTGCTCGGCTGCGAAGAAATATATTGATTTGTCTGTGGGCGGTGGCAACCATCAGGTGGCCCATTTGCAAGTCCGCTTACCTAAATCATAAAAAAAAAATGTTAACGCTTTAACATGGATCAGCGTGGTGGGTTACTTCAAGAAAAGGAAGAAAGCAAAGCCTTCTTCTCTTACGAAGATCTAAAGAAAGAGCCAAAGTCATATATTATACATCAAGACACAAATAACAAAAGTGTGACACCAGTTCATTCGAGAAAAATAACAACTAGTGAGTTACTTACTGGATCTTTCGCAAGAGAATCTTCATTCCAAAACGCCGGTGGATTTACATTGAATTAAATCCTGTACCGTAACGATTTAAAAGTGCTTATATTTGAATAATATAATTTACGACAAAGTTCTGAGAAAAATTGTTTCAATTTATTATTTCTATCATTGAGAAGTACCTGACTTATAATATTTGTTACTTCTAATACTGGCATCTTATCTGTTTTATGGGACAACAGTTGTACTCTATATTTTTTTTAATATGTAATAATACTGTCAAAACACTTTAATTTTTCGCTTGAAATGATGTCGACATTGCTCTATATTGCTAATATAATTTAATTTATTTTTGGTTATAATACTTTACTCTACATTTGAAAATAACGTATGTTGCTGATATTTGAAATATTTCAAGGTCAGTCCGCGTTTCTAGTCTAAATCCGACGACCACTTTCCGTTTCATTACGTCTTATTCAAATTATATCTCGTTTATTACAACTACATTCAATATTTGAGTGTGTTTTTGTTTCGGTTTTTTATTATGTAGGTAGGCAATGGCTCACCTGCTGGTAAGCTGTCACCACCGCCCATAGACATTCCTTACATCGCCAATGCGGCACCAGCCTTGCGAGCTCAGATATTATGTCCTTTGTGCTTGTAGTTACACTGGCTCACCCACCCTTCAAACTGGAACTCAACAATATTAAGTATTGCTGCTTGTCGGTAGAATATATGATGAGTGGGTGGCACCTACCCAGACGGGTTTGCACAAAACTCTACTACCGAGAGCAAAATATAAGTTAATGTGTAAAAAAAAACTACCAAAAAAATATGGTTGCTATTCCTCAGGAGTAAAAAAGAATTAATTCCAGTTTCTAAAACGTTGATCAAAGTCAGATTAACTGATTCAACTTTAAATTCAATGGTCATTGGTCAATGACAGCTGATGACGCAATGTTCGACCAATGAGCGTTCAGTATTGATTCATATTGTTATAAATTTAATTTAATTTTTATTCAAATGTTTTACAAACAGAATGTGTAAGGTAACGAAACGACCGTTCTATTTTTAAAATATATTCTATGTCTTTGTTAAAAAAAAACCTTGGCTCTCAATACAGATCTTATAAAAAATATAACATTGTTTTTACTCAGAACAAACAGTATGGCCAGCTTCGATATTGTTAAAAACTGTGTTACTTTTAGCTTTAGCAACTGTATCCTTCATATATTGTTGATTCGTATTGAATGTAGCTTTCCATGTGTGGAGCCGTTCTTAGAATCGAGTTTTATTTACTAATAAATCACTTCTAATCTTTGATTTAGTAATTCGACCTCAGACGAGAGGTAACTGGTTTTGTCTTTATTTAGTATTATATTAAGCGTCCCGACTCTTTCAAATACGTTATGATATAATCGTTTTTTTCAAATAATACATTAAGATCTATGACCTTGTACCAAGTAATATACTGTCAAAGATTGATATCTAATGAGTCCAATATTCTTTCAACGTCTCATTGTCGAGCTACTTTTGAGAAGAAGGTTTGGAGAACTATATATCCAATACATGCAGATATCCTCACGATGTTTCCATCCGACGTGATTATAAACAGAAATGAAGTACATCCAAATTAAGTTTAGATTCATGTCTTCTGGTCGCGGAGTTATCTCAACTATAATAATTATATTTAAGCCATTAAATCTTCCTCCAGTGTTGCTATTTTAAGGTTTAGCTGAGATTTTCCTTCACGAAAATATACAACATACAAGTCAACATCACGGAATTCTAAAAAACAAACACAACTCTGTAACTCATTTTACACTAACCCCAAATTGATATTTTTAAATGTATTTTATATTACATTTTATAATTATTTAAAATTTACAGTTGAATCCAAATTTAAAAATAGAATTTTGACAGTCGTTAACACCAGTTTCAGTTATTATCAGTTTCTCCTTCAGAATGTCACACAGAATTCTTTAAATATTTCGGCGCTTATTTATCGAACCGGATCACTTGTTTTTGCAAGCATTTGAGCGTTTAACCAACTTATATGGCTGAGTGTTCGATAAAGAGTAACTAAATGTTCAAGCAGATAAGATACCTACAAAATAAAATTATTGCAACGAAAACTTTTTTAAGAAATGTAATGTATATATGTATATTTAATTACTAGCAAACCCACCCACGCGTTGCTGTGGCTACTTTATGTTATATTGTATTGTACCACAATGTTTAACCATAAATAATATTAGGTAATGGTACAAATTTAATGTCAAATATATTTCAGAGGCTTTTGAGTGATGTGCGTTTTAAAAAAATGACGATCTTTGTGTAGATATGTTAATTATTATTGTCAGCGCACTCAGGCCTATCATACGCTCAAATAATAAAATTTTCAGTTTTAGTGTTCTTGGGAGGGTCAAGCCCGTCTGGGTCGGTACCACCCAATTATAAGATATTTTTCCGTCGAACAGCGGTGGTGACTACCATTAGATGGCCTACCCGTTACTACCTATTATTCCGTGCTTTAAACTACACGTCTAGAGTTGACAGCAAGACTTAAATGAAATATATTAACCATTGTAACGTATTTAAAGCACATCTGATATGGCGAAGTTGAATTAGCAAATGTTTACTAATATACTTACATAAATATTCAATAAAATTATCAAATCCACGATATTTTAATTTTATGTAATTATGTACCAATTAAAGAAATTATTAACATAAACAGCCAGACCCGAATATGATGACATCATTATAATACAAATATATTTTCTATGAATATATATAAGCGAAATATAATTAAAAACGAGATCTCCGAAACTTTAGGTCCGATTGACTTGTAGCGTAGTTACTCCTTTCGCGATGTAGATTCTCACTAAGAAACGATTTTTGGTTAAGATAAAGGGGAGAGATGTTTTTTAATGAATTTAACGTACGAAGTCGGGACGTAGAATTAGTATTTCGTCGTTGCGCCTGCATGAGTCGCTATGTGTTTTTTTCTTATTATAAGATTGTTATGTCGTTTTAATCGTTATTTCAATACGCACGTACCTTAAAAACATTGTTGTTTTGTGATAACTTTAATAATTTAAAAGTTTTAAAATTTAGCTGTGACGTTCATACATCGAAAGCTAAATAAATTGAAAAAAAAAACGATTTCAACGGCATAACAATCTAAAAATAAGAAAAAATCACATAGGGACTTTTGCAGGCGCAACGACGATTTGTGTATTATTGAAAGTAAGTTGGTAAGTAATTCGAACAAGTTCCATGGCTGTACACATGCGAGCGCTTGCGTATTCGCTTCGACCATAAAAGGATCACGTAAATCTGGAACGAGTTGCCATACTTGTACATTGCAAACTCGACTTAAATATTATATAGAATAGAGTGTATATTGTAACGTTGTTTTGTTTCAAAATCCAGACGTGCCGAGGTTGGAATCCAAATAAGAATCAAAAGGTTGTTTATGTGGCGTGTAAGGCGCTTAGTTAAATGATTCATGTTTAACGACGAATTTTTATGATTACACAAATTAAAAAAGTCAATTATTTAACTTGTTATAAGTAAGGCGTGGACTTCTACTGGGCATTGACTAACGACCAAATATATATTTTTTGGTGGTGATAATGATCTTTTTCTTAAATTAACAGTGTAAACAATAAGCGGAATAATTTGAAATTGGTTTTTCGGACAGAACTAATATATAGGTGCATGATCTAGGATTTTATGTAATTCCACTAGCTCACTCACACTTCTAACCTCAATAAGCAATACAGAGTACCTTTTGATGTTTCATGGTGGAATAATTAATTCTATTTTACGTGGCTTTGTGCAAACCCGTCTGGGTAGGCACCACCCGCTCATCAGATATTCTACCGCCAAACAGCAGTATTGTATTGTTGTTTTTGGAACTGCAGGCACAAAGAACATGATATCTTAGCTCCCAAGGTTTGTAAGGAATGGTTAATATTTCAACTGGCAACTGCTTACCACTAAGTGGTCCATTTGCCCGTCCACCGACCTATTACATAAAAAAAATCAAGTATAATTTGTTTTTCTAAAATATGTCGTAATTATATTATAATTAGACAATTTTTCACCAACCCAGGCAACAATAATGCAATGAAATTAAAACCTTTACCTTAACAGCAGTGGTACCTTTGCCAAGCAGTGGGATTTATTCAGCTGGTACTTTAACATTTCACTTACAAAATTAAAAAATAAAATCGAAACGAACGTTATAAATATTTCTATATTTGATGTGTTTTCGAGTATTCCTTTCGGCGGTATGTTAATTAATGACGTAAGAATAACTGACGCGTGATGACATCACGTTTAGTTTTTGCAAACAAAAGTAGTTTAACTTCCAGTGGCTTCACGAATTATGACTGGATTTTTTTATTCCGCTCTAAATATATAAAATTGGCTGCCTTTGGTTTAGTGGCTATTTTATAAATCACGAGGTACTGGGTTCAATCCCTGGGCTGGGCAATAATCATGGCGCTCGGATGGTGGTGTAGAGCAACCTCCCCATCATCATCGATCCATCATAAATCTTGAATGTTAATCACCAATCATATGGAACTATATTATTTACAAACAGACATATTTTCCCCATTATTTTGTTATATAGATAAAGGCGGACGGGTAAATGATCTTCTTGATGGTTAATGGTCATGAGCGGTGTCATAGACATTGGTGCTGTAGAAATATTAATCGAACCTTGCATTATACATCGCCGATGTGCCACCAACCTTGGAAGCTAAGATATGCCCCTGTCTTTGTCATTACCCTGACTAACTCACTCTTCAAACCGGAACCCAACAATATTAAGTATTTTTGGCGGTAGAATATCTAATTAGAGGTTGGTACTTAAATGGGGCAAGAAGCTCAACCACAGAGTCACCCAACCATCTTAACTTGTAACATAAATAATTGAATTAGTCCCAGCTTCAAAATTTTAGTTTCCATGACATAGTTTAATGTATTATATTTTTTATACACTATTAATTCCGTAAGATTAATTAACATACCCAAGGATGATGAACAAATCGCTTTTAGTGATAAGGCGACATGCAATTTTATGTCTACTAGTTATCGCCTGCGGCTTCGCTCGTGTTTAGGGATTGGTCATCAGGGTTAAGCATAAGAAAGATTATGTCCTTCCTTGGAGCTCAAGCTTGCTTCATATCCACTTTCATCAAAATCGGTTCATTAGTTTGACCGCGAAAGAGTGACAGGCAGACAGACAGAGTTTCTTCAGTGCACACACACTAGTGTACTGTATAATATGTCCTGTGCAGTATGGTTGTCCATTTACTTACCTGACTTCTTGAAATAAATCGAAAATTAATAAAAATAAAGTCAATATTCGTAATAGACATTGAAGCTTATTTTTCTCCGAAATTAGTCTTTACCTCAGAGGGACATTGGAATATTAATAACATTAAGTCGAATACAAATTCCCTGTGCTTAAAACTGTTTTGTTTTTTTTTTAAATTGACTCAGTAGCTACAGAATTCCTATAGGCGACAGTGCGTTACAAATCGTTCTATTTTTAAACCATTAGTAAACGGAGGGACGCCACTGATATAATTAATGGCCTTTGATAACTTAGAAAAAAAAACCTGAATGGTTTTAATGTATGTTTAAGTGAAATGTTTGTTGAAATATTTATGCATGACACTTGCCTCAAGTTATTTTAAGTTCAGGTAATCATGCGTTTGGGCCTTTCCTTAGAACTGGAATAAATATAAAAAAAAAAAACATTATAATCTTCTTCGAATCGGTTCTCATAAGAACTTTTAAATCGTCATTTAAGAAGATTAAAATAAATTTAAAGTTACCACCGGGAGTGTAGATTTTATCAAAAGAACCGGAATGAATTTCAGTACCAAATTTTTTATGAGATTTTTGTTTATCCTGTTTTAAACGAATACTAACTTCATGTTTTTTATCTATATATAGATACTTATAAAATCTTGTGTGTCTGTGTCTTATGTGTCTTTTTTTTTAACTTGAATTTTAAATTTATTATTGATTGAAATCCGGGGCCTCAAGATACCACATAATTGATTTAAAAAAAACATATTCTATTCTATATAAAACAGATTCCGACGAGAATATATAATATAAATATATAAATTTTGTATATAATATGTCATGCAACTTTAATACATTTACATAATTTAGTTTATATAAGAATTGTATTTGTCCAGCAATAAATTATTTGGAAAATATTTAGTAGCCTCCTCCTTTGTTGCCCCAGGGCCTACAGATCCAGATTAAGAAATCTGAAAAATCAATAAAATTAAACTTTATACTGTTAATATATTTAAACACTAGTTATCGCCTGCGGCTTCGCTCGCGTTTAAGGGGCTGTTAGTCAGGTATTAGGCATAAAAGCCTTGAAGTTCAAGTGTGCTTTATATAATGTTTCATCAAAATCGGTTCAGAGTTTTGGCCGTGAAAGAGCAACAGACAGATATACAGACAATACTTTCGCATATATAACTTTAGATTTGACTGATTATAAAATATATGACAAGGGCCACATAAAATTGTATCTTATAAGTAAACATTTAACATACTACACATACATAAGTAAACATTACGAATACACCGAACCTTCAACAAATCTAGTGGCGTTCATTGTAATTGATAACAATCTGACATGATTAAAATTTGGTATTATATATATATATATATATAATATAAGAAGAAGAAATATAATTGGTTTACATATTCGTCTAGTATAATAACTTGATTTGAGTGGTTTATGAGAAAATGGTCTGTGACAAAAATTGCCGAACCCTAAAAATGACAACGTGACTTTATTGCAATCTTAAAATTCAATTACAAACTTATAATTAAGAATATCATTACACATCAAAAGGAGCGTTTGTGTAAGCGCGTGAGAAGTTCTATTTATTCAGCGTAATAAAAATTAAAAATAGTTTTTAATTGTACAGAAATAATAAATTACAATAAAATAATAATACTAAATCTACTTTACTAATAATAAAATTATTATTATTATCGTGATAAATGTAATTTCTTCTTTTATACTATTACTATAACATCCATTCAAATTTAATTTATAATCAAATAAAAATTGTAAAGTATATTTTACTTGTCTTGAGGTGTGAAGTTGTCTATTTCGGGTGAACTGTCACCTAATCGGTGGCTTAGCGAGCATGTAGTTTTCATCTGGGCATCACAAGAAAACCCTATGTTATTTAAAAAAACAATTTAAAAAACCAATATTAGTAACTAAATAACAAAAAATCTTTCACCCCTTACTATCATCATATATATAACGGTTGTATAGTTACACGATGTTTTGTGTAATTCTTTCAAATGTCAAATTACCGATGACAGAGAGAGATAAAACATTGTCTTTACACTTAAATAATGCACGTTATTGTATTTGACAGACTCCTTGGTTTAGTTACTAGATGAGGGCTCTGATCTCGACGTCATGGGTTCAAACCCTAGATCGGGCCGATAAAAAATATTTAGAAAAATTCTCAGTTGCACGGATTCTGGAAATTGAGGAATAGTTGAGGAAACGTACGCTCCCGATTCTCGGAAAACAAGCAGAACAGTTGCTCCTGAGCCTAAACTATTTCCGATCGAACCGAATGGGCTGTTCCATCGGATTATGAGAGTGTAATAGGGAGTTCACCTGTGTTTGCACATACACTTGTCTAGTTACCTTTAAGATTGGGAGCCGGAGCCGAAATCGGTCAGGATGATATTCTTATTATTATATTAAATTAAAGTTCATTAATTTTCTATGTTGTCTTGGGTCTGGGTGTTTGTGGTACCGTCGTTACTTCTGATTTTCCATAACACAAGTGCTTACATTGGGATCAGAGTAATGTATGTCATGTTGTCCAATATTTATTTATTATATTAAATTGTGATAGGCCAATATGCAACGATTTTATAAATGTATTGACTACGTAATTAGTAAGATATTTTATTAGATTATCACGTATGATTACATTTTTTTTTTTTCGTATTCGATTGTAATATGAATTTTATTGTGGGATTAAAATTTAAGCTGATCGATAAGAATGGAATGCAACTGCAGGGGGCTTATGTATGATTTAACTGTGTATTTAATATTACGAAATATATTTTCATTTGAAAGGTTAACGGGATAATGTGACATTGAAATACATATGTGTAATGGTCACTGATGGTAAGTTGTCACCATGACTATAGCACCACTGAATTTTCATGTGCTTAATTTGTGTTTTTAATTCATGTCGTGCTCGTTTCTTTCACCGCCGAGTGAAGGAAAACATTGTGAGAAAACCTACATGTGTCTAATTTCAACGAAATTCTGCCACATGTGTATTCCACCAACCCGCAATAGAGATGCGTGGAGGAATATTCTCCAAGCCTTCTCCTCAAAGAGAGAGGAGACCTTAGCCCAGCAGTGGAAAATTTACAGGCTGCTAATGTAATATCCTGTCTAGAAATCAATAAATACTAAGTCCACGCTTTTTGTCTTTAATATAATCTTATATTGAGTACTAGGCCTTATTTATCAATGTTTTTTTTTGTCATGGGCCTTTAAATTTTTAATTTTTAACTTAAAGATAACTGTGGACAAACAAATAGCTCGGTAATGTGATTGGTCTACGGAATTTGACCGATTTAATTTCCGCTATGTTTAATCTATCAGGAAATATAATTGGGTTACAACATCACTTGGTAGGTTTCTCTGCTTCGATATTATTTCATGAATAGATTTTTTTTTATAACTGGCAATAAGCAATTGTCACTTATTATTTCAATGATACCAGTGGCTCGCCCGCGAAACTTCGCGTTTATTCAAAATATTTTTTAGGAATTTCGAAACCTATGACAGTTTTTTTTTTTAATTTCATTTCATGGTAAACACATCAGTCATTCATCCACACTTGGAGCCAAATGATGAAACTTTATTTAAATGCAATTTTTAATTAAAAAAAAGTATATATTCTCCAGCACCGTTCTCCAATCGGTCACTAAGTTTTTTCCGCTCTCTAAGTATAATTATTTTTTTAAATTATAAAAATTTAGCAAATTGCAGTCAAGAACCTTCTTTATTTTTCGGCACATCTAGGCTGGAGCTCGTCAAACTGAGACCATAACCGATTTTTTATGTTCAGCTATCGTCCCATAATCACTGCGACAAAAATCGGCTTACGCTATTAATACATAGGATACGTCATAGACTTTCAAAGCAGAGAACGCGTCAAAAAAATTACACGCACACTAGTATAGTTTGACGTTTGGCGAGTGTCAAGTGTAGTCTGTAACACACACAAGGATAATAAAGTTGGTTCGGTTATTTTGTAATGTCTAACTAAATAAACTATTAAATGCTTTGTACTTATAGGTACTGGACTGTTGACGGTCTAAGCGTGAATTTCATATTCTTGCGTATACTAATATTATAAATAGAGATTTTATTTGTTTGTACCTAGAAGATAATATCAGGAACTAATGATTGAATACTAAAATTTCACGTGTAGTACGCTTAAGAAATAAATTTTTCATGAGTGCTATGGGGTTTTAATTATATTTATATATATTTTTTTCTTTATACAAAATTATACGTGCGAAGTCGGGGTTGCTAGCAGTAAAATACTTTTTAGGGAAGACATGATACGTCACATGAACGAATAAATTAATGCTGAAGAGGATGCGGTTAGTAAAATAGAAAAATTGTCACAATTGTTAAATTGTTATCACAATGAGCTACAATTATTGTGTAAGAACTCGCTTCGTATTTGACTCGTGAAATGTTGACCGTCTTACGGTGATACGCTTCATTCATGCTTGTATTTAAATGTTAATAATATTATTGTCGATCGCACACCCTTTTTGATATTTCATGTACGTCCTCTGCGGTGAGTTTCGACTTTCGAGTTCTTACAGAATAGTTCTCCTGTGTATTTTGAATTAAAACATGTCTTATCAGAATGTCATTTTAAATTTATAGTCATCAACACCCTCCTGCCCTTATCCCAATTTTACTTGGGATCGGCGCAGCATGTCTTCCTCTTCCAAACTTCTCTGTCGGACGTTATCTCACAAGTAACATTATTTCTAACCATATCGTCTTTCACACAATCCATCCATCGTTTCTTTGGTAAATTGATAGGTTGGTAAATATCATATCATCTATTCTTGAATGGTAAAACAACCTCATGAAACTACTAGAAATAATATTAAGCATTGGTTCTAACGAATTTTCTAGATGGTCTTGCCGTGGGCGGAATTCTTTTAAAAAATCATTTTTCTAGATCACTTAGGTTACGTTATATGAGACAGAAAAAAGTTATTACGTAGAAAGAAGGAGAGCTATATATTGAAAAGATTCACTTCTATCACGTGTACGATGCTGCATTCGCAATTATGCTATCCAAATATTTTATTTAATTAAAAATAATAAATTGTTCAAAATACAGAGGCAATATTAAATATTAAAACTATGTTTAAACTCAACTGATTGGATAGATCTTGCTCAGTTCCCCGTTTGCTATCATTTTCACAAATTAAAGAACTCTGACGTAATATGTTTTCACAATAAATTATCACTGATGTAAAATGATCTCACTTTGTTTTCACACTAAGTGCTATGCATTAGTCAGATTTTTCCATTCTCTACCATAATTGATTAGAGTTATTAATATGGTAAAGAGAAATACGAAATAAACACGTAATTATGTTTTCTATGTATTAACCTAAATAATGGTTGATATTTAAATTTGAAAAAAAAAGAAATTTTTCAATGTGGCCAGTAAAAACAACGGTTAAAAAGAAACAGTGGATGGAGCGTAGATTAAAAAACCGGTCAAGTGCGAGTCGGACTCGCACTAAGGGTTTCGTAACATTATCTATAAAAACGAGCAAAGAAATCACGTGTATAGGAACCCTTAAATATTTGTTTTATTATGTTCTTTATTATTTGTTGTTATAGCGGTATCTGTGCAAATTTCAACTGTCTATCACGGTACATAAGAAACAGTCTGCACATTAAAAACTTATTTATTATAAAATTATTACATTCCTAATGTTCAAGGACTACTAGTATTTAAAATTAAGATTACTTTATCGAATTTGAATTAAACTTTTATTTATAAAGAATTTAAAAAAAAACTGTTACTAAACTAAAACTACTGGTTTTAAACTCTAAACTTTACGAGAACCCATTACATTTATTGTTCAAATATCATACAATATAAATATGTTTTTATTATTTTTATAGTGGACTCCCGCCATAATTTTCAAATTTCTGAATATATTTGGAACTATAGAGTATCGTTTTAATCCTAACATCATACCGAATGACACTGGCATAAATGAATGCATTCAAGGTCGTTGTGTTATTTTTATTTAATGGGTAGAAATTGTTTTCTTAACAAATACTCGTTAATATTTAACTGTGAGTATAATTAATTCCAATCATTAATTTTATTTGTCCAAGGTATTATTTAACTAGACATTCTGTAAATATATTGTAAGAGTGAAAATTGCTAAATAGTATTCGGCTTAGCAGTGATTAATTTGACCGCTCGCGGGCCGGATGATCTAACACTTCACCTTGGCACGTATCAACTCGTCGCGCTGGATGTGTTGACTGATTAGTCGATTACGATACAGCCTTTTAGTATATATGCAGATAAGATGATAAACTTGTAAATAGATATTTGACATATCTATATATAATAAGGCAAAGTTAGTCAGTGAGAGTGTTTGTCAACAGATCTCTTATTTCGCTTTCAGAACAGTTCAGTATGTTTTTGATCTCTGTTAATCGTTTTTTTTTTTATTACTATTGACCGGTTGGAAACAAAACGTTATTGACTATCGGCTATGGAGCAGCTGATAGAAGTTCAAATTTTATAATGAATCAAAATTTCCTCAAATTTTCAATAATTATTTTGGTCAAATTTTTACTGGACGACCATTAGTATAATTTCCATATTAACGTGTGAACTAAATATTGGAATATAACTTACGTATGTATTTGCAAAATAATGGCGTTTTGAACTTCGACGAAACTGTTATCGATATTTTGGAAGTCAAATTAAAGCGGAAATAAGTAGTTAAGTGTAATAGTGTTGTATTATAAATAAGGATAAATTAATCATAAAATCTTAGTGCACTAAATATTAGCAAATCGTTTGAAATACGTAAATCCAAGGTTTGTTTAACTTTATTCCTACTTATATTGGAAAAGGCTATACCTACTTTCACGACACGAGATTGTCGATGTATTCTAAGCTATTAGTAAACTGCTAATACTCGACAGTAAAGGCTTACTTTGCAATCATAACAATTATGTAATTATGTCAAGACTTATATAAAGGGCATCAAGCTTTATTAGATTACTAGTTTGCGCCCGCGGCTTTGTCCGGGATACGTAACGGGAAGAAACCTAAGTACTATTCCTGACTATAATCTATCTCTGTGCCAAATTTTAATTCAGATTCGTTCAGCCATTTTTTCGTGATTGAGTAAAAAATATCCATCCGAACTTTCGCTTTTATAATGTACCATTTAACATTATGACTTTTTTTGTATAAAATCTATTAAATGGTACGTTTCCAAGAATCAGGCGTTGGCCTCAAATAGACTTTTAAATTAATTGATTTGTGCCATGTAAATTGATTGATTTAATGGGTTTATTTTCTAGTAGTGCCCGTAACTTAGACGCGTCTGTTTCTTTTAGTCAAAATAGCTATTAAAAATACAACGTTTATGATGAGGAAGGTCATTAAATAATAAAAAAACGTTCATTAATCTAAAGGTTAATGTTTGATTTTTGCTGGATATGATTTTAGATACATTTATGTAGAGAAGAAACTCGAAACTCACGGTAGAACACGAGCGTGAAAGGTCAGAATTTGATAAGCGACAATGACGATAATAATTATAAAAATAATACGATATATACGTTTCTAAATCGCGTGCCACCGAAAGACAGTAAGTAAGTGAATTCTTAAAAAATGCAATGCTGTTCGAATAAATCTAACTCTGTGATGTTATTTTGACGTGTATGTTTTTTAAATGTATTCATTATGTACTATGTCAAAAATCATTTTCTGACATTTCACGAGCGTGACCTACGATTACTTCTGAGCTTGTTCTTAGGGTAGTTCAGTAATACTTAAAATCGATTTTATTATGCCTCGAAAATGTATACGTTACAATGGAACTAAGTAGGTACCTATATAGAAAATATCCTTCGAAATATCTCTATGTATCAAATGTCAACGAGAGTTGAGTCACGTTCACACAGCTTATATGCAATATATTAAAATTCCTTTAAAAAAGTTACGATGAAGCTAAATAAACAATGGTCAAAGTTTATTAAAAAAAGTAGTTATTTTTTAGTTAAATCGCCGAAAGCGAAGCTCCACCTGTGGCGTGTTTACGAGACGCGAGGCGCAGGCGCAGCCGCGACCTTGGCATCGATTCGTTAAGTTTTGATTTGTATGTACGTGTCACATGACCTAAACATTCGTTTACACTTATTATATAATAAAGTTAGTTTTAAATTCTTTGTTTAGTTTCATTTCTTTACTTTTTTATAAATTTTTATTTTGTTATATAATTTATTATCTTGAACTTTTCTTATAATGAATATTATTATTTTTTTTTTATTTAAATATATTTCTAATACGTGTTGGTCAATTTAATCCATAAAAAATCTTCTATCTAACGCTTGTCTGTACCGATTTCCCGTCCTAATATTACATGGCAATACCACAGTATTGCCAGAATATATAACAGATACACATTTCTGAAAAGAGTGTAATTTCCCGCACCCAAATAACTTTATAGTTAGCGAGGCCTTGACAAAGCAAGGATTAGATTAAATAATTAAAAAAAAAACCTACTGTCAGATATATTTGTTAGTCCAATAATAATATTTTATTACATAAAATCAAATATTTCAATAACATTTCCGAGCATCCATTGTGGTGCACTTGTGACTCGGACGTGTAAACCGAGTTAATTATGTCGTTGTTATCTGTTTACTGGGCTGACCTTGTTGGCACAGAAATTGGTTTTAGTTTGTTTGTCAATGACATAGAACAGTGTTGCCAGCGTTCCTAATTTTATATGTTCCAATTTTTTTGGTAGTTATTGTCCTGGATATTTAGTTTATTATTGTAAACTCTTGCTAAAGCTGTCGTTGAATAGTGAAGAGTAATTTCACATAATTGAATATGTACTTCGTGAAATTTTAAACGCACAAGCTAAACCACTTAATTTTATCCTGTTTGACTCACCAGGATGAAATTATGTGTTAATGAAATATTGTGCCAACCGGATTTTTGGTGGGTTTAAATAGGTAATAAAATATTGTATGGATTTCGTCATACTAATGTTAAAAATATGATATATAATATTTTTGTATTTAGATATCTATTAACAAGTTGAAGTGAATTGTAAAAAGTTTTTTAAAAATCATGATTTTTTGAAGTCGAAATATGGAATTAGTTATGTAGGCTTCTGCTTAGGAGGAAAACAGTTGAATAAATATTTTATTAAATTGCAAATATGGAAATTAGTTTATAGGCAACGCAGGCTACCTAAAACCTCTAATACTTAGAAAATTCTAGATGGGTTTTTGTATAATGGGTTTCCGATGAGATATCAAATCGGGTTCACGGCTCGTATTATAATAACTTTAAAGGCGACTTTGTACAAAATATTATAGAAAATAACGATTGTTTTATTCTAAGTATTATAATTATGAAAGCGTTCGTATTCTTTGACTTTACACAAGTCGCTAATTATAGTTACAGACTGTAAACGTCTAAGGCTCACGCCTCCTCTTGAGGAGAAGACTTGAAGAACACGTCACCAACAATCGTAACAATATAATTTCAACACATTCTACATCAGATATATTTTCTTTTACATCGTTTCATGTCTTCTTTAATTTCGTATTAATTTTACATTGCGTCATTTCTATGTTGGTATAGGTGACAGTGTGACAGATCCATTATTACTGTGACATGACTTTAAAGGTGACCACATATTTAAATTATTTATATCCTGATGTCAGTCGTAATGGACCGACATTGGCGCCTCATTACGTCATCTATTATAACCTGTCATAGCGTTTGGCGGCCGGTGGCGATTGTTTTTGTATAATGGTTATACATTATTATGAAAATTTGTATGATTTAATCTTCTGTTTTATGCTCTACTAGTGAACACCGGCAGACGTGGTCCTACCTTTGCGTATACCAGAATAATTCTATTAGATGTTAAGGCGATCGTTTCGACGGTATAGAAGTTAATGTTCTGAAGCGCCACTGGAATTAGGTTTAAGAGGAAAGGAGGCTTTGCCCACACCTTGACATTTAAATATTCTTAATTTTAACTCCTTATTTTGTTGTGTTTCTTTATTTAAATTTATGAATTATGCTTGAGAAATTATTAAAAACTATCTCTATATTTATCGACCAAGCGATTGGTGTACAGCAAATTCATTCTGACAAGCAACGTCTTAGCTCCTTGCCGGTTCTTCTCACACTCATATAAAAAATCAGTAGTAGATTTATATGAAATTAATCTCGAACAATTATTAAAACTGCTAATGAGGCGGAACGTAATTAAATGTGAGAATATTTCTGCTTTACAAAGCAATTTTATTGTAAGCTCGGTTCATTCGTTAGAAAAGCCATTAACGGAAAATTGATTAACAATTCGTGTTCGGAAACAGATCGATGTACAACTTCAAAATCAATTACACGGGCATCGTAACTCGCTCGCTACTGAAGTAATACGAGAGTCGTAAAATTTAAATCTCACTTTGTAGTATAAGATGTTTATTGTTTTTCATGTCTTCAGTTTTTTACTAAGCCAGCTTCCTGTGCTTAAGAATGGGCTTAAGAATTACCTGGACCTAGGAATTCAATAGCATTCTTATTTGAACTTTAAAAAAAATGGTGCTATTCCACAAGGCCTAACTTGAAATATCATTCGTAAAATGTTGAAAATCTATCTAAGTTGATGCTATTTTAATGTCTTCAATACTTACCCTACGATAACTTACGATGATATGCCACCATAATTAACTTAGTGAGAGATTTAAGATAAATGTCTCACGGTTAGGTTGAGGCATTTTGAAGAAAAGGTTTGGAACTTATTAAACGAGGTTACTTCAATGCATGTTAGTGGACAATGCGTTTGGATTGGTCAAAAACTTGCTGATTTGTTTTCCAATATCTGTTCTTATGGATATTTTTACTCATGAAACATTCGCTCTAGATTTAATAAGCTATAAAGTAAAGTTGACCTGCATTTAACGATCGGATTAAGTCAGTCTGGTTACCTTAAATATAATACTTATAAAGACAATTATCATTACCTAGCCCTTATCCCATTTTTTTTGGGGTCGGTGCAATCTTTTCAGTCATATTCTTATTCCCTACCCATCGTGTCCCCATTCTGCTCATAGGTTTTTTATTTCATCCTTTTCCATTAAAACTGTAACTGTAAAGTAAGACTGTTACTTCTCATTATATGAAATGAATTCTTCTCATGATAAGTTTCCTACCAGATTTCGTTATACACACAACCATCAAACACTTGGTTATTACATAGACAAATACTATTAAAGGTAGTCGCGCAGTAGTCGTCACTAATAAGTTTACTTATAATATTTGTATTGTCTCCATAGCCTACACACTATAGGGTTGTCGATTAATAATGAAGATAAACATATACACTTTGATATATCCTCGGTGGTAAGGCTTTGTTCCTGTCTGAATAAATACCAACCGGTCACCGAAATTTCTAAAGGTTCCAATTTCTATGGGCAGCGATGACCACTGATGTATTCTGTAAAAAAATAATAACCACTCAATATCTTGAAACAATTTTGCTGGTGTTTTCGTGTAATTTAAATTACGAATTAAATTGCTCGTAACAATCTATAGGAATAAAGAAAGTACCTACATACAAATTTATGTATAAATTTCCATTAGTAAGTGGATATCACGGTTCACTTCCAAGACAGGGAAGGCTCGCAATATTTTTGGATTATTTATATTGAAATGTTCATCATATAAAACGCGACTGGCAACCCTACTCTACCTAGTCGATGGAAATAATTAAATATTTATTTAAGTTATATCAGACAAACTAAGTAGCGATTAAAATATTTATTTATTGGAGAGATCTTAACATATTATTTGTATTGACGAGTGTTCCAATAAGATTTTTTTTTACAACCTTTTATTTTATATTTTTTTACATACACAGGTACTGTACCTATAGCAAGTTTTGACATCTGACACATGTCAAAATATGCAACTGACATTTCCTACGTGGCATTCGCGAAATAATCTGTGCTTGGTTTGCAAAACTAAAAACCCTTAAACTAAGAATTGAATTGAATTGCAACTAAGGATTTAAATTGAAATACTTCTCGACTTCCGACGATTTCACGCCGATTCAGCGCAGATTTCTCGTATTTTAATCATACTATATATAGTTGTAAATATATTACGTTATTTTGCATAAAACTGGTTTGACGAGATACACTCAAGGTCGATACATCCAAGCACTAAGTGTGATCAAACGACACAAAAAAAGGATGTTATTTCAACGAAACTTTTTACGTTTATATAATCTTTCTTTTAACGTTCGTTTCTAACTGTCAAAATAGTTTTTATTGTAGTTTGAATCGCCGTTCATAATGTTCGACAGTTTACAATTTCGAGAGATAAAATAAACTAATGGTAATTACAATTTTACGTTCATATACACTAAATATAAAAATAAAACAAATCTACATAAATATATCAATTGTGTAATAGGCCTTATTCTATTTATTTTAACTAAAACATTTGCGGAATCCAATTGTAGAAAGATGTATTGACTTTGCGGAGCCGAAAACTCGGTTATCAGTTTACGCTTAGTTTTTGCCAATGAACGACGTTGAATCTATTAAAATGATCTTTATTATTGTGACTATACATATTATTCATTGTTATAAAAAAAACAACGTAAACAAACCCGTTAAGGTAATGGATACACGCGATGAAAAAAATAGGCTATCGCGTGACATTTTCAATATCAATTAAAAGTTAAATTAAATATTATTCGTTATTCGAGACAGTAATGACAATGGTGGCTATAGAAATGGTAATTATTACCCAAATCCATTTTATTGTGCACGAATGTCACTATGCATGCCCTAGACGAGAGAGCTATATCGATGAATCTTATTCATACAAAATTAGACAAAGCGAAACTAACCGGAGAACACGCGTGTGAAATGTCAAGATGTGATATGCTATATTAACTAAAGATATTGATATCATTAAAAAAATTAAAGGATATATGTATCATCGTAAGTCGGTTGTCTAACTTTCACGACTGATATATAAACTGTATTATTATAGAATAAAAATGGACGTTGGTATATGTCGGACTAAAATGGAGGCATAATATATATTAGTTTAGATTTGTTTATGTCATATAGGTAGGCAGTCTGGCAAATAGGCCACTGTCATGCGCATCTATCCCCCCTACAATGGGTCGACATTTCAATTTCTTTTGCACATATGGACAGTTTTTGGAATTGGCAGGCATGCTAAATTAGACCCAGAAGAGGAGGACGTTACTGCGATAAAAATGACTAAAAAATAAAAACATATAAATTACATATATGTATAACGACGTATACGACGAGACACCGTTTCGTGCTAATAATATGTTAAAGTGCTTATTGTAGTTAGTACTTTAATAGCCTTGTAAGTAGAAAACGTTAAACATTTGTAAATAATAATTTATTTTACTCGGAAACGAGTAAAATATTGTAATAAACTCCACTTAATATCATCTTTATAGCTTGGATTAATATATAATAAACTTTTTATCGCCTAAAATAACGACAATATTTGAAAGAAAAAAGTTGACAGAACTTTAGGTACCAGTGTACACACATACGCACAATACTTATTGGAACGAAGTTCTTTTACGCTCACAGTAGAGGGAACTGGCAGAAATCGTCACGGAAGGAAGACGCCTTATACCCCCTAAACGCGAACTTTCCCTGTTTTTATTTTAAACGTTTTTATGTATTATTATTTAAACTTACTTTTTGTTATTAAATGTTGTAAATATATTTTAATTTGTGTGTATACATAATATATAGGATATATAAACTTCGTTCCATTGATTGTCATATTAATTAAGATTAAAGTTAGTAAATGATTATTTAACCGCGTTCACACTTGTCAATTTATTTAATTAACTTCTTTATTTAAAGCGATTGGAATTGTCTGAATACGCATTAAATTCAAATACTTTGCTTTTCAGCTTTAATTGATTTACTTTTATTGTGAAAACGATCAGATCCATCTGAATTATATATATATACTAATATTATAAATGCGAAAGTAACACTGTGTTATAACCTCATCACATTTAAACCGCTGAACCGATTTAGATAGACTTTGGTGTGAAGATAGTTTAAGTTCCGGGGAAGGACGTACGTATGAGAAATAAAAGCTGAAAGAATTTTATACATATATATTTTATTATATATTATAGATGATTAAAAAGCTTGGAGTAAGTTCGTTAATGTTTATGCAAGATACATAAATATAATTGTATATTATGGTAACTTATATCGTATATGTTTATGTTTGTGTGTTACTCGTATATGATTAAAAAGAGTATTTACAATTGTAGTAAATAAATATATAGTAAATAAGTAAATAAGTATATAATAAAGTAATTAAATCCCTTGTCAGTTCTTCTCGATCTTATTAACTGATAGATTTTTAGTTAATGGAATAAAGTATATTTTAATTTGTAAATGTGTTTGTGATTAATAAGAAAGAAAATCATGCAAAACCAAAAGGCTCGGGTTGTTTTATTCGAAAGCGCAGATCGGTCGTTGCCCGTACCAGCCGATACCAACTGCGTGAGGCTTTCAGGAACCATAACATGCACTGAATTGACGGGCCCGTGGAACTTAATCGACGTTTTTGTGTGCTTTTATGAAATACCGAAACGCTATCGTATATCTTGTTCGTAAAATTAGGACGAATGATTATTATTGATACACGATCATTATTTCGGTAACTTTTTACAACTTAAATTATGTAAAAAAATGTACATTTGAACATTATTATAAAGCCAAGCGTTTGAGATTGTATTGACAATCTTTTTTAGTATGAAAACTGTATATAGATTACAATAGTTTGAATTTTACTGAGAGTGTCATTATAGTGATAATTTTTCACTTTACAAAGCGACACATAACAGTTCATTTTATAATGGTTGATATTAAATAAACTTATAATTTTTTGGTAGAGACATAAGTAACCTTAAAAAGTAACGTTTCCTAAGACATAATAATGACCTCGATATTCATTGTTACGGCTTGTCTTAATTAAGAGCTTGTTTCACTAAACTTTTAACCTAATACTAATATATATTAGTATTAGGTTAAAAGTTTTATATTAATATTAATTATATATTATAATAAAACAAAAAGTTTAATGAATAAGCTTATTCTCTATTTTAAGTTTCTAATTTTTTTTTTTATTGTTATGTATTATTTTTTTCATTTTTGATCTTAATTGTATTTAAATATTTTTTGCTTAATACTGCATGTGTCTTTGTGTGCTGCATTCAATTGTAGGAGACCACAGGTACAGGACCATATATACTTTTATTTTATGAATATGTATCTTTTGTTGGAGACTCATAAATAAATAAATAAATAATCACTAACAAGTACCTTTGTTTAACACTAAATTAACCGTTCAATAAACGTCGGTTGTGTATGTTTTATGTATGTGTATGTAAGAGTTTATATTACTCTTTAATTAATAGTCTATGTAAGGGAAAAATATATTCTCATATACAATGAGTTTATATGTCAAAAAAACTCTTCAGTTTTATAATACAAGTAGTTATCAAGGCATCGATGGGGAAATTGTAACTAGCATTAGTCATAAGTTCTATTGTAGGTAACGTTATAACACATTACTTCTACAGAGTAACCTAGTATTTGTGATACGGTGGAGAATAATTGTTGATAACCAGGGGATGTGGTGTCTAAAATAAATAAAATTTTCGACAATATAAACGAAAGAATATTAACATATATAACGATCTACTAGTTCTAATTTCAAAAAAAAATCTACTAATTAAAAAAAAAAAACGTATGTTTCTTTTTACAATACGAAAACTTAAAACTATCTGCAAACTATGAAAAGTTGCATAGAATAATTACGCTAATTTTGTTTCAGTCCTAATATCGTCGTTGCGCCTGCAAACGTCGCTATGTGTTTTTTTCTTATTTTAAGATTGTTATGTGGTTTTAATCGTTATTTATTAATTTTAATTCAATACGTACTGTAAAAACAGTTTTGTGATAACTTCAATAATTTAAAAGTTTTAAAATTTAGCTATGTGACGTTCATACATCGAATGCTACATAAATTGAAATAACGATTAAAATGGCATAACAATCTAAAAATAAGAAAAAACACATATCGACTTTTGCAGGCGCAACGACGATATGTAACGTTTATATTTTTTAAACATATTTAGATATTTATCCTTTCAGTAATGTCTTTAATTATATTTGAGACAACTCTTTAATTAGTCAGTATGTCAATAACGACGCAAAACAAAGGCTAAGCTGATCTGAGAAAGTGAGAAAATTCTAGAAGCATCATTGGCATAATTATTTGTTTTCTGCACTTCATCAAGGTCAACATAACATCTCTCGTTGTGATGTAAGCTTTATTTTATCGGTTACTTCATCGTATCAGAAGTGCATGAACTCATAAACTAGAAATAGAAGTTATCAAACCATTCAAGCGCTCACATACGATATTTGGCAGAATAAACCAATACAATAGCATAAACGCATAATCGGTGCACTGAACTTGGCAGCTAGCATCGTGATTCACACTTTCTCGTGCAATGCAAGTGCCTGACGACATCGTTTTATTTAGCGATTTAATTGTTCGAAAACAAGAACGATTTTAATTGTTTATTTACTCTATTTTTGAATGTGCAGCAATACGACAAAAATAAAAAGTCATCGAACGTAAAGGTTACGAAAACAAATTAGCATTATTCTACGAAAATCTCTTTAAATAATTTGTCTTTTAAGAATATTTAAATTTAGAATCTATATTATTATTATTACTGTTAATTAAAATAGAGCAATTCACTAGGTTTTAAACCTAACGGTTTGTAAGGAAGTTTAATATAAGACGATTAATCGTAAATTTTCTTTATACCCTAAGAGTTAAATTATAGAAATTACGTTTACGTATATATTACTACTAGCGCCCCGCCTCGGCTTCGCACGGGTGCATTGCTGATACTCAATATACTACAGCATGTGTATACCTACTTCAAAACTATGACTTTTATAACCACTTCCAACGCCCGCTTTACCAATTTAGGGGTGGATTTTCATTAAATCCGTTCTTAGCGGATGACATGACAAATTTTAAGTTTGTAGATGTTATAGTGAAATTATATGATATGTAATATGAGCCGAGATGGCCCAGTGGTTAGAACGCGTGCATCTTAACCGATGATTTCGGGTTCAAACCCAGGCAGGCACCACTGAAATTTCATGTGCTTAATTTGTGTTTATAATTCATCTCGTGCTCGGCGGTGAAGGAAAACATCGTGAGGAAACCTGCATGTGTCTAATTTCAACGAAATTCTGCCACATGTGTATTCCGCCAACCCGCATTGGACCAGCGTGGTGGAATGTGCTCCAAACCTTCTCCTCAAAAGGGAGAGGAGGCCTTTATCCCAGCAGTGGGACATTGACGGGCTGCTAATGCTAAAAAAAATAAATAAATAGTGAGATTTCGTGATCGATCAATGAGTGGTATTCCGCTTTTATTTATAGATTTAGATGTTTACAATCAATTTAACATAAAGTACAAGAATACTCCCAAAGATAAATTCTAATGACTATTTTATTTGTTTCAGATGAACAGGAAAGAGTACAAAAGAAGACATTCGTTAATTGGATCAATTCGCACTTATCAAAGGTAAATGTTGATCTGTGTTTAATTTTTTTTTTTTAAATAATACTAGCAATGCCCCATACTAATTAAGAAATTACTAATATTCCTATTTGCCCCTCCTTTTAAGCTTATCACTTGTGTTAGGAGTGGGTACAATAAACATAATAGCACAAGGGGTCGCGTTCGATCCTGCGACGTTTACATCGCTAGGCGGCCCGTAAACCATTGCGCTATTGACGCTTAAATGAATTAAAAATGATTGAAGTATTTTTTATGCGTAAGTAGTCTGGTATTTAAGTAACTCGATGATTATTGGTTACCAACGCATACATACATTGGCACTGTAAGAAATGGTAACCTCTTATATGACCAATGTGCTACCAACATTGGGAACTAAGATGTTATCTTAAGGAATTTCATGTGATTTGCCCTATAATTGGAGGAAAAATTCAATGTTACACTGCTGCTGGTAGTCCTTTATCTTTTGAGGAGAAGGCTTAGAGCTTACACCACGCTGTACAATGCGGGTTTATACACCTAGTGATTTTCATTCACCGCATGCTTCGTCAGGATGGCTACCTTCAAAGCCGATTACGTAGTGTATTATAAATCAAATTTGGCATGTGAATTCAGTGGTGGTTATAACTCAGAATCATGGGTTATTCATGTCTTGCAATTGAAATACCAAAGTACCTACTTGTAAAAACGTTTGTACAATAAAGCAGTCGTATGGCTTAGTAGTTATCTCTTTCGACAAACTTAAGTTAGTAATTCAATGAAAGAAATAACTGTAAGTTAGGTGCCTTATGATGTTTTCTGCAGGATATTAAGCATAAATTCAAATATGCTTGAACTCAGTCACGGTTCGTCAATAGAATCGAACCCGCAACCTTCAGTTCGAACTACGTCTCCTATTCGTCGATCCATATATAAATTGTATTAAGCAATTTTCAAAAGGTAAAATATTAAGAGATTACCTTAATAGTTATTGTCCGAATGAATTATGAAAATGTGCATGCTCTTTTCGCCACCCTTGTTCGGGGTAAAGCGAGGGTTGTAACAAAAGAACAAACGGGAGCTGAATTTGACCTTTGACCTTGCCACTTGAGAGAGCTTTTATTTAAGCTGTTTTCACTTATAAATCTCTTTGGATAAACTACTTTTTATGAGCCGAGATGGCTCAGTGGTTTGAACGCGTGCATCTTAACCGATGATTTCGGGTTCAAACCCAGGCAGGCAACACTGAATTTTCATGTACTTAATTTGTGTTTATAATTCATCTCGTGCTCGGTGGTTAAGGAAAACATCGTGAGCAAACTTGCATAATTTCAACGAAATTCAGCAACATGTATATTCCACCAACCCGCATAGGAGCAGCGTGGTGGAATATGCTCCAAACCTTCTACTCAAAGAAAGAGGAGGCCTTAGCCCAGCAGTGGGAAATTTACAGGCTGCTAATGTTATGTTAATGTTAAACTACTTTAAAATATAAATTGTTACTGTGATGTAATTTAAAGTTACTTTTACTTGTTAACTGTCTTGAAATTGATTTTAGTTGTAAACAGTGAAAACTTTCGTCTTTTTTGGTTTTTCATTCATATTCAGTTTCGTAAAGGTCAAATGCCAAAGCCTTCAGCCACGGATATAAGATCTTTCCAAAACGAGACAAAAAATTAACATAGATATTCCTTTCTTTCAAAAACTAAATTTGAAGGTTTGCTAAATATTTAGAGGGTCGGAATTTAAGTATAAAATTGTTAAACATTATTATAATTTCTATCTATTTTATTACTTAAAATATAATTTTTATCTATTTTGTTAGTTCAGGGTTCCTTTGTTTATTTCGAATCATGATTATACAGTAAGAGATGGTTTTAATTGCCACGATTCGGAAGCAAATCGAATATTTTATTGATTATAATAATATTAGCAAATATATGTTAATTTTGCAAACATATTATGAATTAGGCGCTTTCTTAAATTGCCGCCTGGGCAAGTACAAAATAAAAATTCACTTCGTATCTCACTTGAAATGTTTACAACCGACTTATGGTGATTCGCTATTATGGTTCTATTAATTTTATAATTATTATAGTCGCATATCATATACTGACATTTCACGGTCATGTTCCGCGGTGAGTTTCGAGTTTCTTCTTAAATAGGCTCTGCATTAAATTTGTTTTAAATGTTTGGATAATATTTGTATTGAGAAATTATTGATTACTCTTAATCTTCCAGCGCATACCTCCCATGCGGATCGACGACCTGATTTACGACCTACGAGACGGCACAAAGCTCCTGGCTCTACTCGAAGTATTGTCTGGCGAGAAATTGGTAAGTTTATGCATGTATATTATTGAAGACGTTTTTGGTTACAGTTCAAATATTTTAAATGGAATACGGATTCCTAAACCTGAAATGTTTAAAAGTGTTAGTCCTATGAATAATGAATGGTTTATATGTCTGATTGATAATCTTTTGTCGACCATCTTTATGCCAACTACAACTGACATAATTTTATATATGCAGTGCAGTTTTGTTTCGTTCGTTTGTTTTATCGCGAAACCTTAAGGATGCTTCTATATTGGCATGCAGCCATAAATATTTCGGTCGCATCTCCGTCAGCCACTTGACAGTGGATTGCGCGGTTCGATGATTGCTGGATGCTTGTATTGACTTCAAACATTTCTCGAGTAATGTTAGATAAGATTTATGATACAAGTATAGCGCGCTTTGAATTAATATCGACGTATACAAGAGAGAAATTTGAGAAATGTAGATGGATTTATTTAGTATTTGATTTTGTCCGAGCAATAGTTCCATTCATTGACGTAATCATATATGATATATATAAAAGTATCGCTGTTTTTTTTAACGTCATCAAGCATAAAGCGCTGCATATTTGGACATGAAATTTATACTATTATAAACAGCGTGTTTTCGACTAGGGTTTTAGCTAATCATCAAATAATATAGGTAATTCAACGCATAATGTAGCCACAACAACACGTGGCCAAGTCTTTATATGTAATATGTTTAAATATATAAATGTATTGTATAATTAAATAAATAAATGCAAATTTTATTTAAATGAGAATCCAGTGTTTCTCAATAAATAAAATAAATATTTTTGCTCTGGGTATGTTGATAACGAGCTACATACAATTATAGGTTTATTGAAATAAAATAAGGAAAACTTTGATGCTCGACGACGTGTCGAATTTGTATCTTACAAATTTCGAAATAATATTACCTTCATTTATGTTCTAAAAAAATAGAGTTATACCCAAGACTTGGGCAGACTTGTAGAGTAGTTAAATATTCGTATTTTTAATATGATATGCTAAAATAAATGTGTTTTTCAACAGCCAATGGAACGTGGTCGTGTTCTACGACGTCCTCACTTTTTATCGAACGCAAACACCGCTCTCCGTTTCCTCGCGGGCAAGCGCATTAAGTTGGTCAACATAAACGCTGCTGACCTTGTAGATGGAAGACCCGCCGTCGTGCTGGGTCTCATTTGGACCATCATCCTCTACTTCCAGGTAATCATTGAGATCTACCCTGACAAAGACCTTTCAATGTAGACTTATAACACTCACCCTTATTAAAGAATTCATCTTAGACTAAACTTTGATGAAGATTGGTTTTGGTCAAATCCTAAGAAAAAATCGCTTGTCATATAAATTTATATCACATCTACATCATGATGAAGGCGAGAAGATTTTAATGATAATACTTCTGTCATTTTATTTACATCATTTATGATACCAATTTCATCTCATATAACTTGCTTAAGCAAATATTGATCTGAAAGTCTGTCTAAATGACATTTAAAAGCAAACTTAGAAGAAAACTTTCTACACTGTTAGATAGACATTAAAGAAGCACTTTCGTGACCTTCAATTTGCAATATTTATACAAAGTAGTAATATTTTGACTTCACACCAAAGTAACATATTTAGGTAGGCATAGTTAATATAGATTAGACTAAAGTTATTGATGACACGGTTGTATGCACTAATCGATAGCCAGTTTTAATGAGGATAAATCTAAATATTTAAAGGACTTATGAACGGTGTAGCGGATGTTTAGTAGACCGAGTTTTGCTAAAATGTTTTCCAACACGAATAAAATTTTTGTAAGATTTAAAACAGAAAATCATCTTTATAATGTCACATTCATGGCATTTTTTTTTCATTTTATTGTTTTTTTGCTATGAATCTCAATAAAATTTATAAGTGTTTGTGTTGTTGCTAACGTTTCTGCTCAACACGGTTCCTTTCTACCAGTGATATAAGATTTAAAAGAAAAAGATGCAGTTTTGTCAAATAGACTTTAAATAAAATTTTTAGTACGAATATTTAATGTAATTCAATAAATATGAATTTTCAAAAACCAAACGCCATAGTTAACATGCAAAGCGGTGCATTGGACTCCTGATAATATTTCAATAGCAATGAGATTTGGGCAAATAATTGTTGTATATTACTGTGTAAGTTGTCCTTCTATGTTATGGAAAATTACGTTACGGAGGATTATTTCTTTCTAAGCGTAATTCAAATGGATATATATATACATATATCCTAATATTAGTTGATCTACTATTCTCATTTTGCTTTTTTATGTCTCGATCCATTTGCCTGCCTCCTAATATATCTGTATCCTCTTCGTTATCGATGTATTCTCATTTTAATTGGCTTGAATATATTTTGTTTGCGCAAGCTTCGCTCAATGTATTGGACCCACAGGAAAGAGGACCAAAGGTGGGTGAAACGCAAGCTTCTAGAATAACCTTTTAATAATTTATGTTCATTGAATAAAGAAAATTAAATACCTGTAAATGTCCGACAGTTGGGCACGTCTCCTGTCATATCGTTTACCTGATAAACTCTAGCAAATAAATAATCGGCTACACGTTATATGTGGATTATTGTCGTGATAGAACACGAGAATTTACCAAAGATTGTGGCTACAAACACTGGCTTCACTGATTTGTGCCTATTAGAATTTCCTTTGCGAAAACATGGTGATGTGTGTGTGAAATGAACATGTGTCGAATGTACTTTTGCCACATGCGTATTTACCGACCGCTTCAGAGAAAGCAATTGCTTTGACGGACATTTACAAGTTTATTACATTACACCATTAATTTATTAAATAGTGTTTAACGTACATCGTTTCATGTTTGAAGTTATATATAAATTTCTATACTTTTTTTAAATCCCACCGTTGTGTTTATTTATATTTTATATGCTTTATTTGTCAAAAAATAACAAAAACCGTAGAAAAACAAGAATTTGGACTATTCAAGGTTTCTGATGTTTTCTTCTCAGATCGAAGAAAACAGCCGAGCACTTGAATACCTCGGTGGGTCGCGTTGTGCGTCCGTCATGTCGCAAGAGTCTGGAGCAGCGACGCCCACGCACAGAGCCGAAGACAGATGGAAACAGGGTGCAAAGAAAACACTTTTGCAATGGGTTGCGAATGCTTTGCCAAAGTAAGTTAGAATATTCCTACAGTTACTAGTCATAATTTTTAAGTCATAGGACAATATTATTTCTCCTCTGTGATAGAACTGCAGAAAGTATTTATAGTAAATTCTATAAAAACAAGTGACTTTAAGTTGATGAAAATATTATGAGGAATATAATATAAACGGTTGTGTATAAGTACAAATAATGCTGGTTTTAATATTAGTTAGCAAATAAATATGAAATTTTGGAGCGGTTTTTTCAAATGCCTCAAATAAACACACACAAAACAGCTTATTGTCTCAAAGAAAAAACATATCTCATAAATAGTCCATTATTTTTTTCGTTCGCAATAATATTATCGCCACTTCTTCGTTACCAAAACTTTTAAATCCAGAACAATCACAACTACTCCTTATCCTTTAAAGTCAGGTTAAAGTCAGGTTCAACTTTTCTAGAACATGATTTAACATAATAGTTCAACCATACTGATCATATTACCACTTGTTAATGCCAAATTATAATACAAGTTCCTCGGTAAGATAATATCATGTATTATGTAAAAGATAAACAGGGATCGCTGACCTGTTAACACCAAGTTCCAATCTGGTTAGTGAGCCTTACAGCTTATACTGGAAAGTCCTGTTCGGGATCATTTTGCATAAAGTTGTCATGAAACATATTAAAAGATTCTACAAGGTGTAATATTATAATGTACGCGCTATTAGTTTGTTATGAACTATGTGAAACATTATTATTGGAATATATACTATTTTTTTTTAAATCATTATTTGAATAAATTAAAATGAAACATGACACACGTCGCCATTTCGAGAATTCACATTCCGAAAATTATAATAGTGAGAAGGGTACAATTTTGCTTAAATAAATTTTATTTTGATTTGTGTTTTCATACTTCGTGTCTATTTAATTTTTATCTAACTGTAAAAAATATTAGCACTGTCTCATTTCTTTAATATAACGTATTTATGATTGATGTAATTGATAAATCTCTTGTCCTAGGGACTCGAACATTCAAGTGACAGATTTTGGTCCTTCCTGGCGTGATGGTATCGCGTTCCTCGCTATCATTGACGCAATCAAGGCTAACCTCATCAACCTAGCGGAGATGAAGAGGAAGACAAACAGGCAACGTCTGGAGCATGCGTTTGACGTGGCCGAGACTGCGTTGGGCATCGCGAGACTGCTGGACGCAGAGGACGTGGATGTAGATAAGCCGGATGAAAGGTCAATCATGACATATGTGGCGCAGTTCCTGCACAAATACCCTGAACCTAAGGTAAATGTTCTATTGTCTAATGGTCATATTTGACATAGATTAGTATGAATGAGTACTAAAGCTATTTACGAGGTATTCGTTTCTATAATAGGATTCCACAGTTAAGTTTAACTTGGCCTATATAGCGTGCACTTAGAATTTGTTAATTTCTAAGTATGATTTAAAAAAAAAACAATTGTGCTTTACTGACATACTATGTCGTTAAAATGGTGGAAAAGAGTAACAAATGAGTTTCTTACCGGTTCTTCTCGGTAGAATCTATTTTCCGAACCGGTAGTAGATTTATATTTAATTCAACATGACGTTTCAAAAGTGCCTCAATGAGCCTTGAGTAGAGATATTTTGATTGATTTTGATGAGAGAGTTTAAGGTATGAATACATTTGGTTATATTCTAAAACTCTTAAGATCTGAAGCCATTTATTAACAAATTTTATTTTTATACATACAATATTGCTATTTCATACATTTAGATATGGAAATATATTATCAATTTAGAATATAATTAATATGATAAATCTTAATAATGTTTATTTAAATGAGGATTTGTATTAATCGTGACAAGTTTTATTTAAATCTAATCAGTGGAATAAAAATAAATAAATAAAGATCAAACGTTACAAACATATAAATTGCAAACTAATAATGTAACTATATATGATAAAAACTTGTATCTTATAGATTTTATAATAAGTAACGTCATTAATATTTAATGTTCCCAAATTTCGTAGGTATTATTAGGAATAGTAAACAATGACTAATTTTTATATTTGATTTACAGACGACAGGTCCAGACGCAGTCGCGGCAGTACAAGAGGAATACGAAATGCTGAGAAGTTGGCTCACGGAGCGAGTGTCCGTCGTGCAGCGGCAGTACGACTCCAGGACACTCTCGCGACACTACGAGGACTATGTCCGCGCCGAAAACGAACGCCTCGCCAGAGAGCCCATCTATCAAAAATTAGAAAAACTCATGTACACACAGAGCTTAGTCGCCATCGCCCCCAAATCTTGGAGGGAGCTTGTGGCGTTGTGGATCGAGTTGGAGAGGCTGCATCGAAAATGGCTCTGGCTTTTAGATTCCGATCTCCCCGGAGACTTCCGCGTGGTCGGAGAGTGGCTAGCTAGAGCTGAATACTTGCTCTACTTTGACGAAATACCCACAACTTTAGATGATAGAACCGCAGCTATCATTAGCGAAAAGTTGGAAGAACATACTTCATTCTTCGCCGACCTGCCAGAAATTATTGACAGATTCGAGGCAGCGCTAAGATCTCCTGATGCAGCGAGCATACCCGCTGAAAGACTCCAGGATATGAAAGATCGTTTGCAAGCAGTCGATCGCAGGGCTCCTCAGAGAAAGGCCAGGTTAAAGTACTTGGAGCACAAGTGTTGTATTGTAGCATTCACCGAGCTGACTAAGGCCAAGTTAGCTGCTTGGACGGGAAAATACGGTCGTATCGATCACGTTCGTGCCTTATTAGACGATTACGATAACTTTGTAACTAAAAATAAAATTTTCCAAGAATTTGATAGAGCCTATATTGACATAAAGCAAGTGGCAGAAGAATATAAAAGAGTTTGCGAGGTAGACCGAACAGAGGCTAGAGAAATTGATGCCTTTTTAAGAGAAATATCGGAGAATTGGAGAAGAGTGGCATCCGATGTTAGATGCGCTCGAAGTGTCTTAGAGGAAGTTATTGCTCACTGGGAAAGGTGGACAACATTATCAGACCAGTTTACACAATGGTTAGACCGGGCCCAGCATATGCTCAGGGTCTCTGAAGATGAAAGATTAGAATTCTTCCAAGACTTAACTGTTTGGAAGGAGAAACACCAACTATTAGGTGACGCTGCTGGCTTTTTAGCGGCAACATGCTCGGAAGAAATAACAACAGAAATTAAGAGGAAATACGTAGAAATTACCGAACGTTGGGAACGCGTTTGGGATGAAGCTGAACGGTAAGATATTAATATAAGTTAATAATATGTTAATTAACATACACATTTTAATAAAAAAACGATAATTTACAATACCAATGCTTTTATATATTTCTTTTAGCTATGTCCGCGGTGGGGATGCTCTGCGTCATAGAAGAGAACTGGCTCAAGGAATGCAGAATCTGGACACTTGGTTGATGGGTGCCGATAATTTACTGTCACGGCAACCACGCGCAACCACCGCTGATATACAAGCGTACATCGATCAGTTGCTGCAACTGAACTCTGAAATTGAGCAGAACGAGGAATTATTCAAATCTATAAGCAGGTCAGTGAAGTAATGAGAGGCTAGGTATTTTTATTTTTACTAAAACCTGTATACTTAAATTATAATTCTTAAATGTTTTTCAGAACCTTCCAAAATGCGATCGCAGAATTACCTCGCGATGAGGTGGAAGCAAACATGACAAAGCTAAAGCAGCAGAAAGAAGCGCTGGTTCGTGTGCGAGCCACTGTGCCCGTCAAGCTGCACCAGTACCGGCAGCTGCTGGTGCAACACGAGTCGCTCGAGAGCGGCCAACGGGAGATTGGACAGTGGCTCGACCGGGCCGAAGAAACCCTTAGGACCACCACTGAAACCAGGCGGTAAGACATTTTAGAAGTGACAACATTATTTGACGTCGTTTTATGTAAAAATTTATATTAATTGTTTAAACCGTTACATAAAATTAAGAAATGTGAGTATATAGAATGGGTTCGTTTCAGCGAGGTGATTGAGGAGCGTTACGAAGTGCACCGCAGTTTCTTCTCCCGCACCACATACTACCGCTCGATGCTGGAGAGCAAGAACAAGGTGTTCCAGAACATCGTGCGCGCCGCTGACGCCGACCGCAGCGCTGACGTCAGCGACCAGCTGCGGCTCATGCGAGACCTCAATGAGCGGTGAGTATACGATTAACATTAGTAAATAATTGTGTATGATAAAATAAATATTTTAAAATTCATACGAAACTAAAACTGCTACAGTTTTTGAGAGACAAAAATGTTCTATAGACTCGAAATTTCGAAGAGTTTTAAAACACTCTCACTTAATGAAAGCGTAGCAAAATTTTGAAAAGAACATTCACGAGTATGAAGCCCTATTTAACGCTATGATGGCCGTTTTGACGTTTGCCCGCTCATGAAGTTTCGTATTTAATAAATAATTACATCAAAGGAGCAAATTGTTGTTCTTTATTGTCAATAGTGACGTACAGTTAGTCATAAAATTTATCGAATGTGATTTCTGAACTACAAAAATTAGGGTACCGCGAAGATAACTTTTAACTATTAAATTATTAAAGGACGATTATGAAATAAATGTGAAAATAGATAATATTTTAGAAAATGAACTTATAATTAATGTGAGTGACGATAGCAGTGAGAGTGAAAGCAGCAGTATGGATGACTCCGATTAAATATAGCCACTAGTGTTTTTGGTTTCTTTTTTTGTATCAATTTATTTCTTGTGTGTAATGTGTTTATAAAGTTATTCATTCTAATTCCAATTTTTGATTTAAATTGATTTCGTTCGAATATATTACTTAAACTTATTTTATATTTTTTTTATTAAACCTTTTTAATCAGATACTACTTGCAACAAAAACTTGAATTAAATTACTTGCAAAAAAACAAAGATTTGAATATATTATATAATAAATTTACATTTCACATCACTTTTTTAATGTGTCAAAACGACCATCGTATCTTGCCGCTAGAATAATTGTTATATAATTGTATGTTGACAATATTACCAACATACAGCTTAGATATCACTAAGTTCTTAACTTGAATATATTTTTCCAATAGATTTGCTCACTTATCGTCAGAAGCGACTAAAAAAGAAGCTGAGTTGCAACGCCTTGTGCGAGCCTGGGACGAATTTGAAACGAAGAAGAGAGCTGTCGAAGAGTGGGCGTCGAGGGCTGAGGCGTTGCTTGCGGATAGCCGGGTAGACTCCAAGCAGGCCGTGGACTTCCATAAAAGATTCTTCCAAGGAGCTGATGAGAGGGCTGTATCAGAGCTGGTCCGATCTGGAAGAGAGTTAATTGAGGTAAGTTGATTAATTAATATAGGATTTAGCGAAGTAAGATTATCCTCTGTGATTGATAAGACAGAGTTAATGTGGATTTTCTTAATACAGCTTGTGAACGAAGAAGACCGACCGAAAGTAGTTCAAACGGTAGAAGAATTACAACGAAGATGGAAGGAGCTGCTCGATAGAGCACCTCCGCACCTCATGCGCTTGGAGTTCAGATTAGATGAAGCAGTATTCCACCACTGCATTAAGGATATCGAAAAAGAGATCGTTTATGAAGAACAAGTAAGTTTACAAAAACATAATTGTAAAATTATTATGTCAAGAAGGGAAACCCTTTTAGAATTTTATTTTTATATTTTAATATATATTTAAGAAAAATGAGAGTCGAGATGGCCCAGTGTTTAGAACGCGTACATCTTAACCGATGATTTCGGGTTCAAACCCATGCAAGCACCACTGAATTTTCATGTGCTTAATTTATGTTTATAATTGTAAATAAGTGGTGAAAATTATAATTCATCTCGTGCTCGGCGGTGAAGGAAAACATCGTGAGGAAACCTGCATGTGTCTACTTTCAAAGAAATTCTACCACATGTGTTTTCCACCAACCCTCATTGGAGCAGCTTTGTGGAATATGCTCCAAAACTTCTCCTCAAAGGGAGAGAAGGGCTTAGCCCAGCAGTGGGAAATTTACAGGCTGTTAATGTTATGTTAAGAAAACTTAAAGTTAAAGTAAAGTAACAGCCTGTTAATGTCCCACTGCTGGGCTAAGAGAAGAGAAGGTTTGGAGCTTACTCGAATGCTCACTCCACTAGGATAATGCGAGCGCACGTGGTAGACTCTTATCCGCCACATCCAAGTTTCCTCGTGAGGTTTCCATTTACAGCCAATCACGAGATGAATTAAAAACACTAATGAAGCACACCAATATTGCTTGCTTCGGGTTGAACTCAGATTACTCGGTTAAGTTTCACTGCTTTTAAACACTGGAACATCACGGTTTTTTAGAAAACTTATGTAGCCCTATCGATAGAGATATTAAACTTGAATTATTATAATAAAACTTTTGCAGGCCTACAACCAAAGCGACGACGCTGATGGCATCCTGATTCGAAATGAAGAGTATTTCCGCAACCAAGGAAAAATCATGCAAGTGGAACAATGTTTACAAAATCTCAAAAAGATTTCAGTAAGTTACACGCACCAAACTGAGGACAAAACATTAGAAGAAGCTTTAAGGAAGTGTGAGCAGGAATGGGAGTCAACGGTCCACAGAGTTGAGAACTTTAGGCAACAGTTACAAAGAATACCGGCGAAATGGGACGCATATAGAGAGAAATTTAGGGAAATGGAAAAGTGGATGGATCATGTGGACAAAACTATGGACAGCATTGTGAGGGAAGTTGACTCAGCTGAAGCGTTTGAAAGAGAGAAGACCATCTTCCAAGTAAGTAGAGTGCATTGAGCTTTACTGTTGATAAGGTTTCATAATATATATTTACATGAGACGGTTAAAAACAGAATGTGAATGATGTCAATATTTCTGTTATATCTACATGAGCCCTTTAATTTTAGTGAGGGTTTTTAATTTATAGATTTAATTAGAATCTTAAACATCAAATTTCATGACTTAAAAGCGCCTAATATAATTGTTAATTTAACGTGGATGTAGAATTAAAATCTTAAGTATCTATTTATGTATATATTTTTTAATGCGCATAGGTGATTTGTGTCCCTTGCACAGTTAAGGCGCTATACTTAAATCAAGATGTGAAATATCTTATAATAATTTGTTATTGACCCAAAAATTCTTAAACCTTTTTTTACTTATTCTTAATATTATTTTATTTACGCTTTCATTGGATGACCAGTTAAAAGAGTTAATGGTAACTATATTTCGTTTTGTTATTATGTAGAACCGTCTAACTTAAACACTTGACATTTTTTTAAGTAAATAGAGTATGATAATGTATTTTATATCAAACATGTGGCTTGTTTTGTTTGTAACAACGTATTTACCAAAATTTAGCTACTTAATTTATCCTGTTTTTATAAACTTATTTTGTAGAACATTTGCCGGGAAGCTGACCGCAAACGAGAAGACATGAAATGGCTTGTTCAGACGTTAGATATGCTTTCCAATCACTGTTCAGACACCGAGGCACAAGAAGAACAAGTTAAACTGGAAAATCTAATAGCTAGATATAAAAATCTTATACCAACTATAGAGATTACCATGATTAAGACAGAAACATATACAAGATGTTATACTTACCGCCGAGAGGTGCACGAAGTGATTTGCATACTAGAAAGTGCGAAAGAGAAGGCGAAGATTGAACCAGATTTACAATCACTTCAACACGTTGAACAGCTAGTGCTTGAACAACAAGCTGCAGTACAACAATTGGATCGGCAGCGGCCTTCTGTCATGTCAATGCTTCACCGAGGTAAAGAACTTATTAAAGACGCCAATGCACCCGCGTTTGTGAGAGAAGATGTAAGAAATCTTGAAAGTGGCTGGAACACCGCCTATGAATCAAACACTGAACGTTTAGATAAACTCCGCGATACACAGAAAGTGTGGTCTAATTATGAATATCAAAAAGAAGAATTGCTTTCTGATATTAGCAAGATTGAGAGCTACGTTGCCCACCCAGGTCTTGAGCTTGGGGTTTCTAACGTAAGTCGAGAACTTCAAGAAACTAAGGCTGTTAATACAGATTTGGAGCGAGCTAAAGCTGAAAAACTACCTCAACTCCAACAGACATATGCGGAATTGCAAACTCTGACAGCTAATAAACCAAAACCGGTAATAGAAAAAGATTTGGAAACTATTGAACGTAAATTAGAAAGAGTTCAAGATGAAGTTCAGACCAAGGTTGAGCATTTAGAAAAGTTCAATGAAGAATGGGTGAAAATTGAACATAAATTAGAACACGTTCGCGAATGGATTAAGAAAGAAAGTCCCATACTTATATCTCAGGTTCAATCAGAGAATATCACACCAGAAGAGCGTGTTGAAAAATCTCAAGCCCTACAGAAAGTCATAGCAGAAAAATTAGAAATCATTAGAAATGTGGCAGACCAGGGAACTAAATTAGCAGTAGAGCATCGTATGCACGATGCAAATAAACTCAAAGGCGAGGTGGCTTTACTCGAAAAAATGATGGCAGATTTACAACGATCTATGGAACATCAAACACAAGTTGTGAAACACGATTTAGCTAGTTGGCAAAAGTATCAAAAAGGTGTAGCTGAAATCAAACCATGGATAGAAGAGGCTGAAATTAAATTGGGTAGTGTCCCTAAACCAACGACATTACCTGAAGCTCAACAGCTACAGCAACAAGCAAGAGCATTGATTACTGACTGTGACAAGCAGTTGATGAATTTACAGATTTTGTCAAGTGTCAGTCATCAATTGTCAGGTAAAACTAGTGCACCTGACGAGGTTGACGCTATTCATTCGAGGTGGGCAGTTGTTCATGATTTAGCTGACCAGTGGAATAATAAACTTGACAAATTAGTTACGAATTGGGAACATTTCGAAAAAGAAGCCGATAAGTTGGAAACTTGGATTGAAAATGGTGAAAAACTACTCAGCAGTCGTTCTGTTAACGTGGAAACACCTCAAGTCGAAAAACTTGATAGAGAGCTAAATAAACTTAAATCTTTTGGTAATGAAATATCGCAACAACAAGCTAAAATAATAAGCCTCTCACAAATATGTGATAATATCTGCCATAGCGTTCAACCGGAAGGTGCAAATTTGTTGAAAAATAAAGTTTCAGACATAAAAGATCGCACGAATGCACTTGCTGAAATAGTTAGATCAAAAGTCAATGAGTTGTCGGACAAAATCATTGTAAGACAGGAATTCCTTACGAAGCTTCACAATTTTGATAATTGGATAACAGATTTCCGAAGAAAGACGGAAAGCTACGATCAAATTAGTTCTGACAAAGTAGAACCTACGCTTCAATCTATGCACGTATTACTTCAAGAACATGCAGCAAAAGCTCCTGAATTCACGGATATTTATAACGAAGTTAAAAACATGACATTAGTTTCTCATCCAGAAGAGACGCGATCATTGAGTGATACATATTCCAATATTGCTGAACACTACCAAGTCATCGAATCGAATATACAACAAAACAAGGGTATCCTACAAAAATGGTCGGAACTTCTAAACTGGTACGAGGATAATAAACAGCAATTAAATCATATCCAATACCAAATTGAAGGTCCAAAATTAACTCCTGAAAGTTATGAAGTCTTACGTCAGGAGTTAGTAAATATTATTACTAAAATTCCAGAGTGGAAAAGTAATGTAGCTTTATTAGATGGTCCTTCCAGAATTAAAGTTACAGACCAAAATACTGGTAGAATAATACCACCAAACAGTTTAGTTAAGGAAATAGAAATAAAAGCAGACTCCTTGCTAAACCTCGTAACTTCTAAAAGAGATTTAGTACAAAAAGTTGGCGCTAGATGGGATAAATTCAATGTACAAAATAAGGCATTAATTGAAGTCTTACATCACGTTCAATCAGTTTTAAGCGAAATGGCGCAGCAGCCTGTCCCATTGACAGAATCAACTATACAGGAAATGACAGAAAAATTGGATAATATTGATAGTGAATTAAAAGAGAAACAATCTGTTAGGAAAGACTTGAGAGAAGAAGGATTACATCTTATGAGAGAAGATCAGCCAAATATGGGTACGATTCAAAATGCTCTCACAGCAGCAGACAATAGCTGGGATCAAGTTGTCAACTCAGTCCGTGATACTAAAAATAAGTATATACTTCTATCATCCACCTTGCAAGAATTAAAGAACTTTACAGTTGCGTTTGACCGAGAAATGAGTAGGGCTGAACAATTGCATAATGAATGCAAAGAAGCACCCAATGATTATGTGCAAACTGCTCAATTCTTAGACAAGGCAAAGAAATCATATGAACTTCTGAAACGATCGAAAGGATTATTGGATCAAATGGATGTGATCAAACAATCCGTACTAAAACAAGCATCTACGTTAGGTGGATTTGACACAAGTCCTTTAGAAGATGCATTTTTGAACTCTCAAATACATTGGGAGAAGGTTAATGATGCAATAATAAAACGAATTCAAGATTTAGAATCTCAACTCTTAGTATGGAGACAAATCGACGACACTAAAAATCAAGTTGTTACATGGCTAAGTGAAACAGGACAGAATCTCGCTAATGCTTGTGATAATTTAGAAATCAGATTTGGTCAAAATCATCTTATGAAATATAAAGAAGAATTGCCACTTTATTTAGGGCTTAAAAATAGTATTAAAGCCAAATGTGAACAAATTACCAATCTAAACAAAAATATTCCCGTGGGACAAGTTTCATCCATAGTTGATTATTTAGATAATGAATTCGATGCTCTACAAACATTAGCCGATAATTTGGAAAGTGCTGTATCATCTTTAGAATCAAGAGAAAATAAATTAAAGGAACATATTAAACGTCTTTCTGATCATATAAGTAAAGTTCGTGACGATATAATTAAATGTGACGATATGTCAGGTGATAATGCAAAAATTCTTGATCGCCTTAAGAAATGCCAATCTTGTAAAGTGGATCTCCAAAATTTAAATGACGAAATCGACAACTTGGCGCAAAATGTATCTGAAATGAATGCTAACTATCCAGGATTTTATGAATCTCTCGTACCTAAAGAATTAAGTACATTACAAAAACGTTTCGAAAGTGTTCTGATTCATGCTAATAAAACTGAAACAACTTTACTCACATTCCTTCAGAAATTGTTTACTGATAAGTTGAATATGTTCAATAGAAATTTAAAAATATTGGATGACAAAACTAGGTGGTGTATGCCGGATGTTAATAGTGACAAATATAATCTAGAAGTTAAAAATGCGGCTTTAGTAGACGTGGAGAATGGAATAACTGATTGTAAGAAGAAAGTAGATGAACTCAAAGAAGCTTCTGAAATACTAAGCATTGTAGCTGAACCAGCTTGTGCACAAGAAGCTGCTTCACAAACGGACAAAGCTCAAAAGAACTTAGAAGTACTTACATCTAATTATAATGAGATTAAAAACCGGTTGCAAGAAAACCTGGAAGCGTGGCAAGAGTATGAGATTATGTTAGAAAATGTCTCCGAATGGCTTAAAGATAAAGAAAATAGAGTAAGACAAGAAGCTGCAAGCTTAGTCAATGTAAATGAAATTGATGATAAAATTTCTGAAATTGAAAAACTTAACCAAGAAGTTAAAGAGTATGGTGACCAAGTAAATAAACTTACAGAAATTGGTGAAAAAGTTTTATCGCGTAATCCAGATTCGCGCATTTCTCAATACATTAATCATTTAGAGACAAGATATCAGACTGTTGGCAAATTTATGGTTAATCAACTAAATAGATTAAAAGACCTCAAAAATAATAAAGGAAAATACGATAAATCTATTGCCGAATTCAAGGACTGGCTTCAAGATACCAATGCAAAAATTGCAGACATAGCGGCAATGAGTAAACACGCGAAACCATCCGCTGCTGATTTAGACCACATTAAAAAATTAAATGAGAATAAGGAAGTTGGTCAGAAATTACTTAACAGTGCCATCGAATCTGGCGAAGCACTTTTCAGCGGTGTTACTCCTGAAGCTCGTGAACATATAAGAAATGAACTTAGAACATTAAGAGATTACTTTGAGAATTCAGTTGATTCGCTCAATAATGTTATTAAAGATATTGAAACTACTATAAACAAGAGATCATCATTTGATGATACCTTTAACCAGGTTCAAAAATGGATAAGCGACAAAGAAACAGAGTTAGGTGAATTTAAACTATCACCTTCTCTACCTGAAAAGAAGGCCCAACTTCATAATACTAAAATTCTTTATCAAGAGGTAGAATTACATCAGTCAATGTTATCCCAGCTCACTGATAAACTTAAACTTATGCCTGACGAAGATGCTGAAAAAGGCCTTACGGAGATAATCGACAGATATAAAAACATGTCATCAGAACTCGGCAGTAGAATAACTAAATATGAATCTCATGTTTTAGATCACGAAAAATACGTCCAAATGTTTGAAGATATTCGTGATCGACTTAATCATGTAATAGCTGAAAATAGTTTAGTCAGTTACGCAGTGGTTTCACAAAAAGAGGACGTAGATTCTAAAATCATGGCTATAGAAAAAGTTACATCAAAGGCGAAAGAAATTGACAATGCACTAGATACTGTAAAATCACAATTGCATACTGTTTTAGAAACCACAAGCCCAAATGGACATCCAGTTCTTATAAGCGAATTCGAAAAGTTAAAAACTACATGGGATCAATTTGCAAAACAATGTAGTGAATATGATAAAAAACTTAAAGATACTATTAAACAATGGAACGAGAGTCAAAAAACTCTAGATGAACTTGAAGAGTGGCTTAAAGTAAAAGAAAATCAAATAAGAGATCAAAGCCTTAAAAGTAATATTGAGGCCAAAATAGCACATCTACAAAAAGTTAAAGAAATACAAATAGAACTTGGATCTAAGGGTGCTGAGTTTGCTGCTTTAACTGACAAACAAAATATATCTGGTGAATCTGATATAATTACGAAGACTTCTAAATTAGCCACTAGATATCATACATTGAACAACCTCGTAAATGAAATAATTTCAAAATACGAAGTATTCGTATCTGAACATCAGTTATTTGAAAATGAGTATGATAATATGGAAAGTTGGCTAATGAGCATGTTAGGTGATCTTCAAGATTTAAATGAGATTGTAGGAGACTACGCAGTTTTACAAGAAAAACAAAATAAAGCAAAAGAACTTTACGAAACTAGAAATAAGAAAACTCCTGCTTTTGAAGAATTCCTTAGCTTAGGAGAGAAGCTTTATGCTCATACAAGTCCTGACGGTAGAGAAATCATACGACAAAAAATTCGAAAGATAAGAACATTATGGGACAGCTTTGGTGATAGTTTCCAAGAAACTGTCAACAAGTTGGATCAATGTTTACTGCAGTTTTCTGACTTTTCACTTGCTCAAGAACAATTAACTAAATGGTTAAAAGATGTTGAAAAAGCAATGCAGAGACATACCGAACTAAAAACATCGTTAGAAGAAAAGAAAGCTCAACTACTGAACCATAAAATCTTACATCAAGAAATAATGTCACACGTGCAGCTTGTTGAATCTGTATGCGATAAAGCCCAGCAATTAGTAGATCAAACCCACGATGCTTCTTTAAATGTATATTTACAATCTATAAAACAACTATTTCAAAACATTGTTACAAAGTCTCAAAATCTTCAAGACAATTTGGAGGATTGTGTAAAAAGGCACGAAGATCTTGTTCGTCTCCTTCAACAATTCAAAGAATGGCTCGGTTCTCAGTCAGAAAAATTACTCGATATAGAAAACGCAGTGGGAGAAAAGCCTGAAATTATAAGAAAACTTCAATCTGCTGTTGCTTTAAAAGATATTGAAAAAGTGGGGTCAAGTAAGTTAGATGAAATACGAAACATATTTTCCACTGTCAGCAAAAGCACATCGGAAGCTGGAAACGCGGCTATTAAAGCAGAGATCAACAATTTACACGAACAACTTAATAAAGCAGTAAATAGTATTAGCACATCTGAGCAAAAATTGAAACATACTTTAGAAATTTGGAATAAGTTTGATTCTTCTATTGAATCCATAACTGGATGGCTTAAGGATATGGAGGCTAAGTGCCGTGACCAAACATTATGCTCAACGTTATCTGAAAAAGAAGCTCAGTTACAAAGATATGTAAATTTACGTAATGACATTCACGCAAAAGAAAAAGAAATAGATGCATTTGTTGATGAGTCTCACAGCCTCATTTTATTAAGTGGTGTAGAAAGGTTAAAACCACTTGTTATTCAAATAAGTAGTCGATACCAACAACTTCATTTAATTTCAAAGGACATAGTAAACCACTGGCTAGAATTAGTTTCCGATCATAAAAAGTTTGTTCAACTAAGAAATGAATTTGACACTTGGTTAAAACCTTTGGAAGAGCAGTTATCACAAATGGTAATAAAAGAAGATAAGGTAGGTATTGAAAGCAAAGGTAATAAATTACAAGTCTTTCTGTTAGAGCGAGAAAACGGAGAGCATAAAATTGGTATCTTGACAACAGCTGGAGATAAAGTTTTACCCGAAACTGCAGCGAATGGAAGAGAAAGTATCCGAGCTGAAATAAGAGATCTGAGGGAAAGATGGGATAAGCTTAATGATAGCATTTTGCAACAGCAAAAAGAATACGAATCTCAGACTTTGCAATGGTCTAGTTATCAGGACGTATTACAACAGACATTATCTTGGCTAGATGAAAAAGAAAAAATAGTTGAAAGTGAGGAAAAAGTAGTTCTTAATTCAGCTCAAGAAATTAAATCACGGTTACTTAAAAATAAAACTTTGTTACAAGAAATCAATTCGCACAAAAGAGTTATAGAAACTGTCACTGAAAAAGCTAAGAGCATTGCAGCTAGTATTCATTCCAGTAAAGGGGGAAGCGATGAAATGGCAGCAATTATCAAATCTGTTTGGGACAGATATAATGCCCTTACGAACAGGCTGTCAACAGTTATTGATAAACATGAAAATGCTTTTGAGATTTACCAACAATTTGGTGATCAACAAAAATCCCTTCAAGATTATCAAAAGCATTTATGGGATCGTTTGCACTTACTTTCCGACTTTACGGGTAACAAAGCAGCCTTACTAAGTAAATTAGCTAAAATCCAAGAGCTTTTAGATGCAATTCCGAATGGAACAAATAAATTGAAAATATTATCTGACCTTATTGAAAATGACGGATCTAAACTCTCACCACGTGGTAAAGAAGGTATGTCACGAGAACTAGGATTATTAAGAGCCGATTTGGAAAAATTCACAGCCACTGTACATGACGTTAAAAGAGGTATTGAAGAAAAAATACAACAATGGATCGAATTTGATGCTGCTAACGATCGATTGCAACACTGGTTAAATGATACAGAAATGAGCTTAAAGACATACACTCCTAAAGCTACTCTTGAAGAAAAGATTGATCAACTTAATAAATATCAGGTAAGCTTTTTTAATTTATTTTTAATTATAGTAGGAATTAAATTTTTAATTAATCGTGAAATATTTTAAACAGGATTTAAGTAAAGCAATTGATAATCATGAATCTGATTTGAATACGGTCATAAAATTGGGCGAAGCTTTGGATCAAGTAAGGACAGAGACAAAATTTAAATTAATGAGCACCATAGGGTGTAGTCTAATTTTCAGTAGAATATGATCTAATATCACAAATAAACATAATTTTTAGGATACTAACAAACCGGTTTTACTTACCAGTATAATTTATTTTTTCTATTTTATGTATCTTCTATATTTTACAAAAATACTAATTATAGTAAAGTATATGGGGATTTTTAACAAGCCCAATCAAAGGCGTTAAAATTTCAAAATTAAACGTTACTAATTGTAGACCTCGTAGTATTCGCTTACTGATAACACTATTGATTTACTCTCATAATATTTTACAGGCAATTTTAGCAAACTTGAAGAAAACTGAAAATGATGTCGATAAGTTAACTGATGAATTCAGTGATCTTATTGAAAACTGTAATGATACAAGGATTACAATGAATCTACAACAAATGACATCACGCTTCCAATCTGTCCATTCGACAGCTAATGAGTTGGTTAAAAAATGCCAACAAGCGGTCAATGATCACAATGCATATCAAGAAAAATATAATCAATGTGTTGATTGGGTAAAGGCCGCACAATACAAATTCGATGAATGTCAAAGGAATTCTTCGAATACTCCTGAAGGTATTAATACCCAGCGTGAAAGCTTAAATGATTTATTAAGTCAAAGGCGAAACGCTGCTCTTTTAGTTAATAATACTTTTGAACTAGGAGAGAAATTATATCCATCAACATCACCCGAAGGCAAGGAGTTAATTGAACAGCAACTTCATGATATGCAGCAAACCGTGGACAATTTATATGATAACATCACCAAAGCTGAGCGTGATTTAGATTCTGAACTTAACAAATGGTCCTCGTTTGATGAAAATCTTAAGGCCGTCAATGAGTGGTTAACACTAGCTGAGAAAAATCTACCTAAAAACATTGAACTTAAAGCAACACTAGATGAAAAACGCAATCAGTTAAATGTCTATAGAAACTATCTTCAAGATGCTATTGCACATCAACAAGACATCTCTGATTTAGAAGATCGAGCACAAAATTTACCTGATGTCAATAAAAATATTACAAAGGAAATAAGCCAACTAAAACAGAGGCATGACAATATTCTTGTTCGAGCTAAAAATTTCGTTGAACAATACGAAGCGATTGTTAACAATCATCAGCAATACAGCAAAGCTGTTATGGATTTACAAGAATGGGTTGAAGCAACTCATAATACAGCACAATTATGGGGTGATGTTAACTTAGAAAGGGTGGCATTAAGTAGTAATTGTGAAAAATTGAAATCTCTACAAGTAAGCTTACCTGAAGAAAAAAATCGCATAGATAAAATTCGGTCATTAGGTGAAAAAGTTCTTCCAGGAACCGTAAGCAATGGTCAAACAAATATAAGGAACCAAATAGACGCGTCTCATCAAGAATGGGAAGGATTAGTGTCTTTCATTAACAAAACAATTGAATCGTTGGAAAATAAAATACAGCAATGGAATGAATACGAAAATATGAAAGATCAATGTTTGGCTTGGATTCGGAATACAGACAATCAAATTCATGCGGTTGACTTGAAAGCGACATTACCCGAAAAACAAGAACAGTACAATGTTTTCCAAGAATTACAAGGAGAAGTAAGAGCAAAGGAACTTGAGATTGATAATATTACCGAAAAGGCGCAGCATCTCTACACAGGAGTATTAGGTCCTCGTGGCTCACAGATTTCTGACTTAACTGTAAAATATCAAACACTGTCACAAAAAGTTAAAGATTTGACAAATAGATGGCAACAGTATGTTAAAACTCATCAAGAGTTTACAAGTAATGTCACTGAATGTTCTCAATGGATTGAAGAGCTGAGAGATAAACTTGATTTTTGTGCTGATTTAAGCTCATGTTCACAAGATGACCTGGAGACAAAATTAGTGCTAATTCAAAACCTTTTACTAACTAAGGACGAAGGGTTTACTAAGGTTCAATCGTTAGTTGAACTTGCGCAAAATGTAATGGCCAACACAGCTCCAGCTGGACACGAAGCAATTAACAACTCTTTAGTGGCTTTACAGGAGCAGTGGTCAGCTTTGTTATCTCGTATGATTGAAACTAAGAACTTATTAGATGATTCAGTTACTAAATGGGCTGGTTTCTTAGAACAAATACAACTGATACAAAAGAGTAATACATGGCTCGAAGCCATGCTAGCAGAGTTGACGCCGTACGAATCATCTATGACGGATAAACGAGCACAACTTGAGAAACTAAAAGAGGTAGAAGAAAAAGCTCGTTGTGACCGTTTAGAGGTTGATACTCTAAAATCTAAGGCTGCCGAAATGTTAGCTAGTGGTCAACAAAATCAAGCTGCATCTAAAGCACAAGAAACACTGAATAAATTTGACACTTTATATGATAAAGTAAAGAAACTATTAGCTGATCGCGAAGAACAATACAAAGATCATAGATTATACAAAGAAGCTCATGATGAACTGATTCAGTGGCTAGGCAGAGCAAGGGAAAAGGTGCCTTCATTAAAATCTAAGCCCTTAAGTGATAAGCTAGCAATAGAGAACTCAGTTGCTCCTCTTGAAGCTCTGATAAATAAGCAAGCACAAGGTGAATTATTATTAGAACATCTTCAACATACTGGCGAAGTTGTACTTGCGAGCACGTCACCGGAAGGACAGGTAGTTATTAAAAATGAGATGAAAGCCCTAAAGGAAAGCTTTGATCAATTATTTAATGAAATTAAACAACAAAAAAGTCAATTGGAAGATGTTGTTAATCAATGGCGAGAATATAAAGATGAGTATGAAAGATTATCTGACTGGCTGCAACAAAAAGAAATTATTATCAAAAATCATAAACTTGCTCTATTAGGTACAGCAAAGGAGAAAGGAGCTCAAGTGAATGATGTCAAGGAAATAGTTGATCAGTTACATAAAGGAAAGATTGAAATTGAAAAATTCAATGCTTCAGCTTCAGGTCTACTATCGTCTCATTTGGATACGTATGTCAACAATCAGTTAAGACATTTAAATTCAAGGTACCAAGTTTTAGTTAATATGGCTAATGATGTTCTTAAAAAAGTAGAAACTAATTACGAACAACACAAGAATTACGATGAAAATTATGAAAAAACAAAGAAGTGGATAAATGATGCTTGGGATATAACGCGTAGTGGAAGCGAAGCAGGTAGTAATAGTAGTAAAGAGGCTTTACAGAAACGCTTAGAGCAAATCGAAGATCTCTTGAAACGTCGCGAAGAAGGCCAGAATCTTGTTCATGCGACTGTAAATAGTGGAGAAAAAGTTCTAAGAAATACCAGGTCTGACGGTAAAGATAAAATCAACAATGAACTCAAAGAACTTCAAAATGAATGGGATCGTTTAGTGAAAAAGATGACTACAGCTAAGGTGCACCTTGAAACTGCAATGTTGCAATGGGCAGATTATAGTTCAAGTTACTCTCAACTTCAACAATGGATCTCCGACAGAGAGGCAAAACTACAAGAAGTGTGCGAACAAAAATTAGCTAAGACTAAAAAAAGTCAGGATCGCCATGCAGGTCTCACAACAGGTCTTAGTCTTGGTGAAAGAAAAGCTACACTTCGTCAAACAAATAATATCGTTCAGGATATTGTTTCGTTTGAACCCATGATACAGTCTGTAACTTCTAAGGCTTCGGAACTTATGCAACAAGCTCCGGCGTCTGAAATTACCAGTAAATATGAAAATCTGTCTAAGCAAGCTAAAGATTTATATGAAAAACAGAAAGAAACTGTTGAACAACACCAGGTATTTATCGATGCTGGTACAGATTTCGTCCAATGGATAAGGGCTGCTAAAGAAAAGTTAGGAAAATGTTCAGATGCAACTGGAGACAAGGAATCTTTGAGCAGCAAAATATCGCAGCTAAAAGTTTTGGAAAGTGAGTTACCCGAGGGACAAGCGAAGCTACAAAAAGCTTTGGAACAGGGAGAGATATCTTGTGGTCTCGCTGATGACGAGGATAGAGAGGATATAGAAGAGGAAGTAGCTCTTATGCAAGAAGAATACGATACCTACGTGTAAGTACAGATTCTTCAATTTTACTTTACGCTATTTCAAATGAATAAACAGCTTAATCTCTACTATGTCTGATGTTATTGAAATAATTAATTTGTTTACGACCTCCGTGGTCGAGTAGTGTGTACACCGGTTTTCATGGGTACGCCACTCCGAGGTCCCGGGTTCGATTCCCGGCCGAGTCGATGTAGAAAAAATTCATTAGTTTTCTATGTTGTCTTGGGTCTGGGTGTTTGTGGTACCGTCGTTAGTTCTGATTTCCATAACACAAGTGCTTTAGCTACTTACATTGGGATCAGAGTAATGTATGTGATGTTGTCCAATATTTATTTATTTATGTTTTGCAGAGAACAACTCAACAACACTAAGGCTTTGATCGAGGGTGGTATCGTGAAATGGACAGAATACGAAGAGCAATACAAAGAAGCCTTGGATTGGTTGTCTAAGACTGAGAAACTGGTGCAATCCTTCAACAAACTGCAGAATAACTTAGAACAAAAGAAGGTTGTTCTAGAAGAATTCCAGGTACATTATATATACATTTTTTATGTTATTTATAATGTGAATGGTTCACAAATAGATAACGATAAATCTTTTTGTTTATTTTTCTTATAGGGACACCTCCAAACTCTATTCGATTGGCAAGCTGAGTTGGACAAGCTTAATGTGCGTGCACAATTACTGCTAGAGACTTGCTCAGACACGAGAGTATCTAACGGTATTACGCAGCTTACAACGAAATATAATGCAATACTGTCATTAGCTAAGGAGGTGATGAAGAGGCTTGAACTGCATTACCAGGTACTTTAGAACACAATCATTTAATTTAAAGCTGTTTTATTCACCCGAACATAGCATTTCATTTGATAAAAGAGACAAATATTTCAAACTTAGCCTTTTAATTATAAACAGTAACATAAACATCGATATCCATGATTTAAACTTGAAAAATTTAAATGTTCGATATGAACTTTCATCCTTAATTATACTTACCTGAGTAATTAATTTTAAGAAACGCTTGAACAGTTATTTTTATCGCATTAATGGATGCCTAAATACCGATTTCCATATTTAAGACTTACACTTTCATTATTAGTTTTAGAAATTATAAATTCTTATGTTATCTTTCATCCTGTCAGATCCATCGGCTTCGAATGACTCAGTCATTCGAAGCCGAAATATATGAAGTATAATAAAAAGTATATGTTGACTTTATCCATATTTTATAACAAAACACGTGACGGCTTAATATCACTTAATGTTAAAAATAAGATACACATATATTAAATGTAACAGATCCCACGTTTTGCTTTATATGAAGATAAAAAGAATTTAATTATTTTCTCTAGTACGCTTGGATAGGGTAGATAGTTTGGTGGCGGATGATTTAGCGTCGATTATTATTAACAGCCTTTAAAAATTAATATATTATAATGCTTAAAAGTATTATATTGAGGCCACAAGGTCTTAACAAACTAATCACAAATCTGATTACGGGAACCCATTTACTTTCGTTATACTCGTACATGTATATTAATTGTAACATTTACAAACGCAACATCTAAAATATTACCTTTAAATTCAGGAGCACCAACAACATAATGCCCTATACGGAGAATGCCAAGATTGGCTTGACAGGACAAGAGAAAAGTTAAATCAATGCGCAGAAATACCGAACACACTGCAAGAAGTCAACAACAAACTTAACACTGTGAAACTTCTTCGTCAATCGTTGGAACAGGGACAAAACAAATTAAGATACCTTCTAGAGCTGAAGGAGAAAGTCATAATGAACACTGAACAGACCGGCGCAGCGAAGATACAAGAAGACACAGATAATCTTAAGCAAGAGTTTGATAAGCTCATCGCTGATTTGCAAGACGTTCGTAACAAGTTGACGAACAGGGCATCGCAATTTGATGATATTTCAAAGGTAGGTTTTTGGTTTTGAGCATATTTTATAAATCCTCTACGTCCAGTTAGAATAATTCAGATGGCCTATATCCAGAAATGAGATATTCACAAGGTAATGTATTGCAGATTAGTTTATTTAAATTCGTTTATTTTTAAGTTTGACATGCCTATATGCAAAATGTTATACTAACATTTCGTTTCCAAATAGGTTCAAAAGTTACTGGTAGAGTGGCTTGATGATATCGATCAGAAAATCCAATCAGATGACTCCCTTTTAAATGATTTGTCGGAGAAGAAGGCTAAGTTAGAGAAGTTTAAAACCTTCAATAGAGACATCGACTCGCACAAAGATTTAGTTAACAAACTGAATGAAAAACTTCAAGAAGACTCCTCTTTGAAGTCGAAAGACATTGAAGATACGTTAAAACGATATGACGACATCAAGAAGACTGTAAATGATATGATTAACGTAAGTATCTTTGAAATTTTAATTATAGAGCAGGAAAAAAAGGCGTTTATTTATGTTTCCAATGTCATTTTCAAATCTATTTAGCACATTTTAAAAAGGACACTATTTTTTTTAATAATCTTTTTTCGTGGAAACGATGGTCTCATTTATCCTTTGCGATAGTAGTTTTTTTTTAATCAATTTGTAAGTGTAATTGCCAACTACATACAGATTTTTATGATTCTTAAAATTGGAAACAATTATACTTGACCATAGAATAAGTGTAGACAATTCGGTATTCACCATTTGTCTCTATAAATGGCGCTGTCAATAGTGAACCCATTTTTTTTAGTGATATACTATTTTTTTTTGCTTTTCACAGAAACTTGAAGATTTTGTTAACTCCCACATTCAGTACAAGGAGTCGTATGACAGTTTCTATGACTGGATCCGTAACTGCAAAATCGAAATACAGCAATGCTCCGATTCTCATGGTGCTAAAGAAGATGTTCAGAAAAAACTCAAAAATGTTAATAAGATCATTGGATCTTTACCTAAAGGAGAGGCCTTACTCAAAAAGGCCATTCAGTTAAGCGAAGCCGTACTCGAAACAACTGGCAATGAAGGTAAAGATAATATCAACCAGGAAATAAAACAGTTAAAGATAGAATGGGAGAACCTGCAGCAAATATGTAAAGATACGAAGAAATTGCTAGAGAAATGCTTAGCAGCATGGTCTGACTTCATGGAGACGTTGGAAAAAATGACTAAATGGGTTAAAGATTTCGACGCTAAATTGAAAACTGTTGAAAAGGTTGACAAAATTACACCAGAGTATTTGGACAAATGTAGAGTAAGTAGATTATATATTTTTTTTATTTTAGGTTAAACAATTATTTTCATGACTTAACATTTCCATTAACAGCCGAAATTCAAGATTCCTTTTGAATAATTTACTTATCCTCCTTTGCTCAATCGCGGTGTACAATATATCTTTATGAAATCAGCAAAAATCTAATATTAATAGTACTACTTTGTTGTACTTATATATTTACCGTTGGTAGGGCTTTGTTTAGTCAGCCAGACTTGTACATACCAGTCTGGATGAGTACCATGGACATATTATTTGTAATTTTTTATATTACTGTACCTACTCTTTGAAGCGCGTGTTGTTGTTATCTTTGTATATCTTTGTAAGGAGTTTATTGGTATTTTAATATCTACTAATATCTACGAGCCATGGGTACTATTTAAAACGAGGTAACCTCTCTGCGTTTCAAAAATAAATGATATGTATTAAACTTTTAATATATTTTTTTCTTATAGGACCTTCTGGCTCAAGCATTAGCAAATAAACACGTTTTGGAAGAGCTTAATGATAGATGCGAAAACCTAATGGAGCTTAGTGCTTGTGCTTGGGTTCGTGATAAGACGGTGAACCTTCAAACTGAATACACGCTTTTATTGACTAAGATTCAAGGACTTGTTTCCAATGGCGAAAAGAATCTTTCAGATCACACTGAATTCATTAAAGCAAAGGAAGAACTACAACGTTGGTTAGAAACTGCTCACGGAACAGTCCACGATTCAATCGGTGTTGGAGATATTGACACAACGAAAGATAAATTGGAAACTGTAAATCTAGTCAGTAATAGAATGACCGAAGGACATCATTTATTAGTGGTCTTACAAGAAGCATTTAAAAAGGCTCTTAACAACACTCCTCCAGAAGAACAGGATGGTCTTCGAAATGACGTCAAAATTTTACAAGAAAGCTGGGACCAGCTTAAGATTGACTTGAATTCTATAACCGCTCAGCTCAAAGCTGCAATCGGTAAATGGGAAGATTTTGAAGATTCAAAGGCTAAAATGAACAAATGGATCAAAGACACAGAACAAAATCTCGACAAAGTACCTCCAACAGGTGGTGAATTAGGTGAAATGAAGACATTACTTGAGAAATATAAACATATCGAGGACGAAATTAAAAACAAGGCACCCGAATTAGAACGTCTTAAGTGTGAGGCGGCTGAACTCAGCAGTTGGGCTAGGAAACCAGCTGTGAAGAAAGCCGTTGCAGAAATAGAGAAGAAATGTGATGCATTAAAAACAAAATGTGCAGCGAAAAAAGCGGAACTTGAATCCGAAATTAAAGACTACAACCTATACCACCAATCGTTACAAGATACAGAAAAATGGCTTTTGCAAATATCTTTCCAACTTATGGCTCACAACTCATTGTATATAGCAAACCGCGAGCAAACAGAAGAGCAGCTAGCCCAACACGCTGTATTATTGGATGATATTCAGAAGTATCAATCTACACTGGACGACTTAGAGGCTAAGGGTCATGCTCAAATTGAACGTTACGAAGCTACCACTCCATCAATACGTGATACTGTCGGAAAGCAGCTGAAAAATGTTAATGATAGTCACAAGAGTCTACTGGCTACTGCGCTACAGATTGAGCGTCGTTTAAGAGAAGGTCTCGCTAAGTTCAAGGAGTACGAGGATACCTTAGAAAGCATTTTGAACAATTTGGACGAATGCGAACCCGCCATCACTGAACTGGATGTGCCCGTGGATGGACTATCACACGGACGAGATCTTCTCGAAAAAGCCAGGGTAAGCAATGATGATTTAATCTGATTAGGTTACTTATTACATAAGTATTCAAGTTTCTAAGTAACTAAGTCTATAAAGCATGTAAATATCAGACGGACAGACGGCGTTAAAATTCTAAGATTTTAATATGCTTAGTTCATGTTTATGATACAATTGGTGACATCTCTCGGTAAAGATGTCAGAAGTCTTTTGAGACACGTATGTAAAAGAATTCGGTTCGCAGGCGCTGCACAACCGGCTACAAACGGAGAAGTCCCGGCTATCTGCGGCGGTGGCAGCGTGCTCGGCTGCGGCCGCGTCTGTGTCTCGTCCGTCATCGCCGGCGGACTCTGCGCCGCTGCCCGTACCACCGCGTGAGCTGCACGTGCGCGCGCGCCTCGAGGACCTCATTGACCAGGTACTGTCATTGTCGGCCGCTGTGCTCGCTTCCGACCTCCTTTCCTCGCCCACTTGATCGAGCTCGTGTGCTGTGTTGTTTTTCTCAGTGTTTTATTTTTTATAAAAGAAATTGATGTTCAAAACATTGAATGAGTCCTAACATTTTCATTGTATTCATGTATTTACGAAATTTTTAACGTCTAAGTGATCTACTTTGAAAATATCTTAACTCGTATATTTAGTTTAGTAAAGGATTATTACTAGTCAATTTAAAAAAATGTATAAATCTGTAAATATGTTTAAACAAAAAAAATATTAAGATCATGGTAATTTTGTTAACAAGCTTTAAGATTGCCAGGTCCGAAAAAGAACAGAACCAACGAGTTAAAATCTGTACCAGTCGAAGTAAGATGTTTTATATTTAAAGATATTGATGTAGATAGTAACTGTAGTTAGACCAAAATGTACAGGCTTAACGTTGGCAATGTATTTTTTGCACCTGGTAAATAACGTATTACCAAAATTTAGCCGATTAACTACTAACGATATTTTTCGAATATATTTGGTTGAATTTTGGTAAACATCTTCATAATTGAATCAAGATTTTGCAAATCAAATTCTTATTAAAACAAACCGTTATGTTATCTCTGACGAAGGCTTTCTACTTCATGACGATGGAAACCAGAGCTTTACCAAAACAAATCGTGAAACCTCGATAAATAACGAGAGTCAAAATCATTAATGGAATCATTAATGATCGTCACTAAAGATTTTTAAATATATCTTTATTTCTCATAAGATTATTTATCATAAAAAATATATGTACCACTATCTTGATTCAATTGTGACTTCACAGCAATTTGATAAGTTTTGTAAATATGTATAATTAGCACTAAAAACGTGTGAATGTCTTCTTACGCATATGTTTGGAATTTGAACACTAATAAAGAACGTCACGATGTATGAGACTGAGTGTGAATATATTGTTTAAGTCCCAGTCATTGGATCAATTAAATATTATTTTGCAATTGATTAAATTAAAAAAAAAAAAAAACGATATTTCGATTCAAATGGGATTTAGATGGTGCTGTTGAATATAAAAAATGAAAAAGTCTTTAGTGTATTCACATTCCGTGTCACGAAAAAAAATTGATTGCACATTACTAACCCGCACTCGTGTGACGCATGGTTTGTTGTAGAAACATGTAAGCGAAGTAGGCAGCGCGCGACTTGAGGCCTTAATAAAGAGTCTCGAAGCGCCTGAGTTCAGCCAGAAACTCGTGGCTTTCGAGAAAAGGGTAAGGCTTTGCTTCACGCACAATCACAACACGAATGACAATTCACTGCTTGCAAACATCACAAATGAAACAGCTGTAACATGCAGGAGTCTTGATTGACTATAATATGAATATAAGCAGCCGGTGAAGTTGTGTTCCATCATTTACGATTAAAATGTTTTGTAAATCAGCTAAAGGAACTGAAAATTATATTGCCATAATTCTTAAACTGTTTCTATTTAAATGAAGTATGCAAGCGGAGAAACATCAACTATATATTTTGTTGATATTTGTACAGTCTTAATATAGCACATAGCATTAAAGTAAAGTTGAACATGTTCGACATATGCAACATTTATTTATCCACTACTTTTTCTTAAATTTTAACCAAGCACAAAATTTATTTATAATTTTTTGATACAAAACTGTTCCCGTATAAATGAAAAAGCTTTTATGATATCAAATAATTGAACTATTGTCGTGATAATAGGTACAAAGCCATCTTGAAACATTACGGGATGCTGTTAGCGGTATGGAAGATGCCATGAAACAAGTGCTTGAGATCCAAGACTGGATTAATGTTCACAATGCCTTAGCTAATGAATGGCTTTCCAACCCATCGAAATTGCGTCCTGAAGCCGCTAAACAAGATATGGCAGCGATGAATGATGCTTTAGCATCTCTGGCTGAGAAGAGGAACAGACTACTCACGGAGATACCTACTGAAGGTAACAAAAATAATTATGAAATCAAAACATCTTTGTAAATAAATAGTAATATGATTATTCAATAACATGTGTCATTTTAGGACTAGAAGATGAAATTAACCTTGAAGAAGAACTGGAGAATTTAGAAAAAACTATCCTCCAAGCAATTGAAAGAGAAAAGGGCAACCAAGCGATAATAGACGCCTTCCGTAATAAGTGTCAAGAAATTCATGATTGGTTTGACTCTGTACTTAAGAAGATGTGTTTAGCCGATAAAGGATCTGGTTTACCTTGTCCACAAAAGTTAAATGCTCTCAAAGAATTGTCTTCGGAATTTGGTCAGGCCGGCAAAGATAAAGTAGACAGTATCAAGACTGTAGGATCACAGGTTATTAACATAGTTAGCAATCTTGAGTCTCAGCAAGTAGAAGAACAAGTGAGTATAATCTTTTAAAATTATTTTTAAAAATTGTGCAGATTTCGGTTTGTGATTAGTTGGTTTTACAATGTAATTTCTTTTTGTTTTAGATGAAGTCAGTTGAGAGGAGGTATAACGATATCGCTAAACGTATTCAGCGTAAATTACAAATGCTTGAAATCACCTACAAAGCTATTGATGGTACAAAGAGTGAAGTAGCTGCTCAGAACGAATGGATGCAGAAAGAAATAGACAATATCCTTCATCCTGAACCTCTCGGATATGACAGCAAGTCAGTGAAAGAAAAACAAAAGAAGGTAGCTAACTTACTTAAAGAGACAGATGGCAAGAAAACTGTTATCGATTCTTTGGAAAAGAAGGTCAGCAATATTCAATCAGAGCTTGAACCTTCTGAACAAATGCAATTAGAGTCAGAACTATCTGAACTAGCCTCTAAACAAAAGCAACTTGCTACATTAATAAAACAAGAAATAGAAAGACTGGGTGGATGTGCTGATATAAGGAAAAAATTAGAAAATGATATTGAGAAAGCTAAGAGTTGGCTCAAGACTAAACTAGCAGAAATCAAAAAGCTAGGTGGCCCAGTCCCTCTAGAAGTGTCAAAGGTTGAGAAAGAAATTGCAACTCACAAAAAACACCAGAGTGAACTGTCTGACTTCCATAACGATTCACTAACAGAAGTTATGCGTCAAGGTAACGCTGTATCGAAGGATTGCTCAAGCGATAATAGAGCTAAACTTCAAGGCATTTTAGATGATTTGAATAAATCATACACATCTGCTAAAGTAGACATTGATGATAAACTTGCAGCGTTGAATAAATTATTACAAGGTAGAAACGAGTTTGAAGCGGATGTAGCTAAGTGCCAAAGCTGGTTGAACGAAGCTGAAGTTGCGGCAACTCCTGAATTACGAACAACGAGTCTTCAATTGTTGGAAGAACAACTAGCCAAGTTCCAAAAACTTAGTAAGGAAGCTGAAGACGTCGAAAAGAATATCAAAAAAATCAAAGACAAATCCAAAGACATCATGGAAACATTATCTGATTCAAACAAATTACAGCTTAAAGAGCAAGTCAACGTACTATCCGATAGATTTGCGAGGATCAATGCTATTATAAATGATAAGAAGAATATTCTTCTTAAACATATCAAAGAATACAAAGATGCTGCAGCCAAGATTGCTGCTGCTTTGGAGTTCCTTAATGACATTCAAAACAAACTTAAGGCATTAAACAAACCTATAGGCAGTAAAGTTGAAGACGTTCAACCTATTATTCAGGCTTACGAATCTATATTAGATGACCTCAAGAAAAACAAATCTATGCTCAATGAATTACAAGGTGGCAACCTACATGATCTTCAAGACATTTTGTCTAAGCAAGATGAACTAATGGGAACAATAGAAGATCAAATTTCTAAACTCAAGCAACTTCTGCTATTACGTGAACAATTCTTTGCCCTTGTAAAGGAAATTGAGGACTTCATCTCTAAATATACGGACCTGACATCTGAAATTGAAAAGTCAAATGACACATTAGAAGACAAAATAAAACGTTACGATGATATAATTGGAAAAATTCAAGGTTGTGAAGCCTTGTTGGCAACAGCAACTGATAAAGGTCAACAGATTGCAGCAGAAGGCACGGTTATCGACAGAAACAATATTACTGAACTGTTACAATCTCTAAAACAACAACTACTAACACTAAGGAGGAATGTTGAAGCTAAACGACAAGAACATGAACGGGCGGCAGCTGAGCACAAGAAACTGGCAGCAGATTTATCTGAAATACTGCAATGGCTTCACGACAATGAAGCTGTAGTACATTCAAGACCACTACTGAACAGAGATGTTGCTAGCGTTGACAAGAAACTCATCGAGCACGCAACACTTGCCAAAAATATTCAGTCATATTTGGATAAATTTTCGAAAATCGCTGACGTTATTAAAAATGACGACGGCGTCCCCGGTTCGTTGCTAGAAATGCTATCAGAAGGTAATTCTCTGAAAACATCACTGCCCGCTGAATTATCAAACAGAGAAAAACACTTACAAGACAATAAGAAATATAGACAACAGTATCAACAAATGGTAGAGAAATTAAACTTATGGGTGAACGAAGCGGCCGTACGACTCGGAATGGGTAAAAACGGAACAGACTTCGAGAACATCGAGGCTGATTTAGAAGAACATAAGACATTCTTCAACACTTCAGAGCCTGAAATGAAAGATTTGGTTGGAAAACGTATGCAAGATATAGTGGACAAAATTTGGCCATCACTCACATCATCCGAACAAGAGGAACTGTCCAAAGAACACCAGAAACATAATCAACTGTTGAAGAATACGCTCAACTCAGCCAAATCTCGCCAAGCTCAGCTAGAACAGGACTTAGAGATCTGGAAGGACTTCTGCCAGCTCGTAGAGAAGATAAAGGCAATATTGGACAAGAACGATATCAAGGAGGAACCAGTGACGTCAGTCGACATGCTACGAATGTACGTTGAAAAGTTGAACCACGCCAAGAACGATCTGGAGGTGAGTCAATTATTGTTTACACTTACAATTAGAATCTTAATAGCTTAACCCGATAATGAATTCGTTCGTGCCAATATTATTAAGCATTTCATTAATTTCCACTTAAATATAGTCATTGTCGGGCTTGTACCAAATAAGATACAGAATAATTACGTCAAAACATTTCAATTAGAGCGATTGTTGAAGAAGAATAATCAATATGTATGAAGGCTAGGGTTTTTAAGAAATACATGTCTTGATATAACAATTGATACGAAATCTTTTATGACTGCCAAAAATAAATATAAATAACGAAGAATTATTTTTATCGTAATAATTTCGAGTAAAGTAATCGCGTATAAAATATTGATTAACACGATCCGTTGGTATTGAATTAACGCGAGCAGAAAGATGTTATGTATGTGATAAGATATAATCGCAGATAATAATTTTGGCCTTATGATTTAATAATATTCGGTGAAAAGTGCTTGTAATTGTAAATATTGGATTTTCAAGTGTTTTTCATTGAAGATTAAAATTTTGTATAGCGTCGGAATTTGACTTAAAATTCAATCGTGAAATGTCAGTGAAATTGTCATTTGTGATGATGACGTCCTCCTGACTTACATTGGCCATGGCAGTAATTCTCGAAGATTAGCCAAGTATATTATAAAACATAATACACAAATATTTGTGCAAAAACAAGCGAACACTCTTTCTCTCATGATCCGATGAAATAGCGAAACCAATACGACCGGAAAAAGTTTACGCGCAGATCCAAAGGTTTTCCGTAATTTCCATGGAATTAGGGTATATACATCAAGTCTCTGGTCTGCTATTTAAAATTTCTCGACAGAATAAAAATTATTGATCATACACTGAATTAAACCATCGAAATCTTAGATCCAAAACGCCATTCACAAGACTGACGAGGTAATAGAACAGTGTTACGCGATATTGGCTTATAGAGGATTTACGTATCAAAATATATCAACATTTTACGGTCGGTTCGAGCATCGAACAAATTTGCCTTGCGGAGCGACCAAGCGCGGAAACTACGATAAATACTAACGATAGAATATTTAACTAATATGAAGTGCGATATTGTTACTGTAAATAAGCGTGTGTTGCTGCTTGCTACTCGCACAAATGTTAAAAGTGTTGTACAAAAAAATATACTTTATTTTTAGAATTAAAAGATTGCATTCATTGCGTTTTTAATATAAAAAAAATATTTAAATATCATCGTAATGTTTTTGTTAGGTGTCGATGAATCGCACACTTATAAAATTGTTAGTTGTTTTAGTTGAAATAAGATAATGGCATAATATTAATAATACTAAGCTGCTAGCATTCTTGCCACCATTCCAAGCGGTCGTAATTAGTACAGCGGATATTTTTTATTTGTATTTATTTGTTCAATATTAACGCCTTAATGGAAATATAATTTGTCTAACATAACACTCGTATCATAGTAAGGCTAAAATCCAACAGCGTAATTGAGGTATTAAAAAAAATTAATACTTAATTTAAATGTCCGCGAAAAGATGTGAAGCAGCCTACGTCTCTGTACCCTTAAACCGTCTATGCAAAATTTCATGCCCATCAGCTGAGTAGGTACGACGTGAAATAAACAAATAAACTCACCTTACAATATTATACTTGTATTAAATAACACTTGAAAACGTCTAAATAATGAAAGAATTGCCTTTCGTTGCGTGACGTTACTAAATAAATTCGTTTTTATTATCGTTTCATTGAACGAGGTTAGTGCACCTCATTGATCCATTGTAACTCGTTTAAGGCGCAAACGCAACAATAAATATATTGCGATAACACTTCCTAAAGAAGCCTTTATTATACTTGTTACTATATACATATAAGTATGTAACTTAAAAAGTCTACCGACTTTGAATGATTTCGGTCTCTGTGACGACATCCTATGCCACTAACTACGCAGGACATAAATTGCATACGTATGTGCCCAAATACAGGTGTACTCGTAAATCCAATGGGACTGCAAATCCGATACAACCGGAATAATTCAGGTGTAAAAAACGGCTTTCATTCAAAAAATTTTTGGACAGAACAATCTAAACAAAATTATTTGTTATCTTCTATTTTCTATATTTATATTTAAAAGGTCATTACGATGCATGTTTGTAACATACACATAGTAGAGGGAATTGATAGAATTGTAAATATCAATCCAGTGACACTCGGAACAAGTAGCTTATGTTTTAAAATCAATCAAAAGAGATTTCTTCTAGCGTCTACCTTCTATCTTGTCTCTGGACTACAAGCTTTCCAAAAGATGAAAGTTGCATTAAAATATATTATTCTTTAAAGTATCTGTTGTTCTATAAATACATAATTATACATATTAATAATTATACATTATACAAGTACAAATTTAAATTAATTTATTAAATTTAGATCCTAATTTACTGATAGTGAAAATAAAAAATACCACTTAATCGGAAAATAAAAATATAGAGTATTTTTGTTAAGAGAAAAAATGCGAATGGAGTTAAGAGATATTTATTATGTCACATAGGTATATATTATATTATTATTATCTGTATTATAATATACAGTGTTGCCAATTTGTGGAAATATTAATAACGATTGAAGCTCCAAATTGAGTTAACAGTGCATATTGAATTCACCTCACGTCCTATGACTGTGTTAAGGCGACGACGATTGCAAATATTCGATATGTTTTACGTCATCCGAATTAATATTTTGTATATATTATATGTAAAGTTTGCCTGAAATAAAAAAGCAAAAAGTTTTTATTCCTGTCTCGTGTACAGTATTTTTAAACAAAAATAATATATTTGTGTCAATAATATTGTAACATACCGTCCTATGTTTGGGTTATGACCTTTTTGTGGCAACTATTTTATATTGACGTAAGACGATAACAAAATTGTTTTCTGTCAAATTATATTATTGATTATATAAGCGTGATAATTTTTTAACCATCATTACACATAGATATATTTATGTGCTAGAAGCACATACAGACACGCGATTGTACACTTTCAAGAGTTTACGTGATATTTATATATTGCTCGAGTTTCAACCGCGATCTATGCGCTTATGTTATTGGCCATGATGATGGTGACCACGAGAGATGCGAAATTACTGAAACATCGAGTTTAGCAAATAAAAAAAGTATAATGCAAATTAATGATGTTTATCAAATCTTAAGATAGCTTTGCATGTTTAATTCGTTATCGTTTGTTTAATTTCAATACATATTATTTTAATTCTTCGAATATAATTATATTTGTTACACTTTTAACCTAAAATAAAAACAATTATTGACCAATTTAATCCAAATATATAGATAATAATACAGTTTTGTTAAAAAAAACCATAAAATGTGATTGAAGTAATTGTATTTAACTTACGTCCAATACAAACTGTATTAGCATTTTTATTAAAATTGCAATTTGCGGAGAGCAGCGAAACGAATCCGAACTATGAATGTAGCTTTACTGTTCACTGCGTTGGAACGATTAATGCGTAAATAACCTTATTTACGTTTGAAATAGGTGCTATAATGCTGTAAACTCTAAACTAAATTATGATACATTCTTGAAATTGATATATATCCATTTTCTCTAAGGCAACTAATATATATATTTAAATGATGATTTATTCATTGAAAATAATATACCACACGATAGGGTTAGCTTCTCGTGTTTTTAATAAACAAGTTCCGGTTTCTACATTTTTCTGGAAACAATTTAATATTTCATAATAAAAAATATTTTAAATGATGCAGAAGTATAAAATTAAAAAAAAAATTGACGCTTTTAATTTTATTAAAATTCAATAATTGGTTTTGACGTCACGTGTCTTTAAATTAACAGACAAAACTTAAAAAAGGACGGCGTTTTTGAAATTCCATTTCAATGTATTAAAATAAATGTTACATTCGCAGAAAAAATATTTAGACACGCTGAAGCGAGATAGGAGACAAATTTGATAATAAGCTTTATTAAAATTAACAAAACGGCACTTATGATTTGTTATTATAAAAACTTGTCATGTCAGTTTATTGTTATCTCAGTTACAAAGATGTAGACGTAGCTTTACAGTTGATATCACGTTTCGTTTGGTTTCGCAAATGTATTCGACCCTATAGAACATTTAACGAATTTTGGTCATTGTACCATATAGGTACGTGACTTGAAATATCGGTATAGGCACACTTTCGTGTTATAAACGTATGTAGATAAACATACTAAGAATAAAAAAAACTTCATTTACAATACGACTGGTCGTAACAGCCATTTGCAATTGTGACGTCATAGTTTAATTGTATTTTGTTGACATACGTCTGTAAATTGGTGGAAAAGAGTAACTACTGAGTTCCTTGACGGTTCCTTTTCGGTAAAATCTACGTTCCAAATTCATGGTTACACTTAATTTCATACTGTTTCATACGGAATATTTCTATTTTGTGATAGTTCCAAATATTTATTACATCTCCATGAGGCTAACAACACTATAATATTTAAAATACTACTACGACAATTTAGTATCAACAATGTAATTAACATACCAAGATTTATAATATTACCATGAAATCTAGGGTTAATCCCCTTATAAACACATCTGGTGTTTCTATATTCAAAATAGTTGCATACGATATTTAAATAAAAAAAAAATTGAATTCATATAAATACACGTAAATTATTTAAAGCTGATTTAAAAAATAAAACTACATGCTAAAATATTGATACAAACGATATCATGCGAAAGTAAAACCGCACAGGGCAAAGATAATTGCTCAACTTCCGAGTGGGTTCCCCTTAACAACGGATGATGTCACGCTCGTCAGTCAAGGCCTGAACGACCAGTCGTAGTCCGTACACACAGCAATGAGAACGCAACGCTATCAAAACACACTACATTTAATTGCTTTCTTATTGTGCAAGTGCATCTACGTTACTACTTAGGATATATTATCTGTGTTATATTTAATCTGTTTTTGTTTTTTATTTTTTAAATAATTTATTTAAACGTCAAAAATTCCGCGCAAAAGGAAGGTGAGTGCACGTGCTGTGAAACGCCGGTTCCGTTTTGTTGAAATTGTTTTCATCTTGATTTGCATTTATAAATATGATTTTTGTTTATAAATATCTTTGAAATATTTTGTTATTTAATGTTGTATTTCGTGTTAAAATTGTTTTGAACAATGTTTTTTCGAAGTAATGTTCATAAATTCTCACATTATCATAATTCACGGAGCGTTAATTTAACTCTTTCGTGTTAATGAAAATTCTATATTCAGAATATATTATAGATATATACCTAGTGTTCTAAAGTGTATAATCTCAATTAAGGTAATTCTTAGTAACGGTCTACATTGGTAAAACTAAATATTAGGAATATTATATAAATATAAAAATAACACGTCAATCTTGCAATTATTATGCAATAAAGACTATTCACAAAGTAAAAAAGAATACAACAAACGAAATTTTATCTATATACATCAGACGATCAATTTTGATCCTTGTAATCGTCACATTAATGAAAAATTTCATACTTACGCTGAAAAAGTTATTAGTCAACTTACGAATCGCCGGTAATATAGGTTACATACGAACCAGTTTCGGTTTCATAAGTGGCTATTGCTAAACGAGCTGTAATGTGACCATGTTTTCATATAAGTATGTATACCTAGTCATTGTCTGCAGCCAGTCACTTATATGTAGCCACCGAGCTTGTGTTAAACCTTTTCAAATACTGCATTTGTTTCTGTAATAGAAAATGTGGGATATTATTGTCAATACATGAATGTAAACTTTATTTTATGTCCTATTCCAGCTGATTCAGACTATTCAGAAGTGTATTGTCAGTTTTAGAACAGCATAAAATATAAATATACTAAATTATAAAAGCAATAATGTACATATATATTTGACAATTATAAAACTGTAAATGAATTCACAGTGAAACGTCAACAAACTGACTAACGTTGACACGCTATTTTGATGCTTAAATTAATAATAATAATCTTAAAATACTATCGTTATGAACAGTATTCATACCTACATAATTATGCTACCTTCTGTCAGGACCAAGTTCTGTCGAGTTCCGTGCGAGTTGTTATCGAGTTGATTCCCATAGTACAGCTCTACTGTACTGCCTCCGAATGTCCTCTCTACTGTCCTGCCTTCTGACAGATCTCTTGTATAATATTGCTATTATAGTACTTGTTTATTGTGCGTTATTCATTAATTAATTAAGGTCTTAATAATTGGATCATTATACGCGTGTAATTAGATCTTCGAAGTATATTATCATAGTTAGTGCGGCTTTCTGGCATATGTTAAATACTTCCCATTGTACATCTTAACCCAAATCGCACAGTGGTTAAAGGAAGTGAATTGAAAAAAATAAAATTGGAAGGTTAAATTTTACATTAAACTTTTCTAATTTATCTTGTGATCTGTGGTGAGAGTAAGTATGAGTTGATAAACTCAGATGGATCTGCCTGGAATAAAAATCTATTCCTTAAAAGAATTGGAGTATTTAGTCCAATAGGGGGGGGGACATTTACAGATGTTTCTACTTAAAACAAACATATATTTTAGCCATTTATATATTACAATACCTCTTGTATACCTGGGAATACATGTACATATATAAAACTCTACACTAGAGATCAAAACATATGCGGATATTGACAGTTTATAACATTAAAATAATATAAAATAACCATAAATCACTCAAAATAATATTTCGGATGGTTAATAATGAGGCACTTAACTAATATGCAGACTACCAAACAGACAAGCGATATAAATAGGCGCATCATTAAACCGTGCGTTGTTCAAGGTCACTGTCGATGCCACTGACGATTTTCCTGTTTAAACTGAAATAACAATAAATATTACAAAACAGTTAAACACCGAATGATAAGTACGAATTTTGAAAGTCAATAAACAAAAAAAAAACACGATAACAATAACATAGTTTATTTTAATTGTTATATAAACTATAATGATGGACATTCATTGACGCAAACTCAGAACTGAATACAGTACTAGAAGTTATGATAAATGTAGAGATGTTTTTTGTAATGTTTATCCGAAAAAATCTAAGACAATATTCATGCAATTTGCTTCTACAACGCGTTCCGGAAGTTTTCTGTTTTGACAGTTTCGACCGCTTTAAATTTAGACAATTGACGTGACTAGCGTGAATTCCATATTATTGCTAAAAAGTTTTGTATATTCGCGACAAATGTATCGTACTTTCGCTGATAGTGATCGGTGTATATCTGAGCAGGTACCGCTCGCCGTTTATTCTACCTAAAACACTTTTTATTGCTGTGTTCCGGTTTAAATAGTCATTGCACTAGGGACATTAGATCTTGTTTCCTGGCTGTTATATGTGCCAAAAAGGCACAGATTATTTCGCCAATGACACGAGCGAACACGAGATCTTAGATCCCGTGGTCGGTGACTCTTGACGGTGTGTTTTATATTTCCTTTAGTGTCAGAATCTATGGGCAAAAATAACACACTTCGTCATCCTAAAATAATTAAAAATATAACTTCTTAACTTGACAATTAGTTAAACGAAAGAGAATAAAACGAAATGAATTCAATAGTTGAATTATATGCACAGGAAACAAAATACATTTACGTACTTTTAAAAATCGATAAAAAATATTCGGATAAAAATCTTTTTAATTACAGGCTATATAAGCTTTTGTGTAATTAACAAGTTATAAGGAAACTAAGAATTTAATTTTAGCTTACTTTTAAAAATATCGATATCGATATATCGATTTGAAGCTGCAAGTATATGTAATGGAATTGGGAAAATAATTAATGACGAATAAACAAATGAGCTCAAACTGTTTATTTTTTTATTCAACAGTGATTTTTTTTGGGCATTAAAAAGACTTACTTCCAGTTCTGAAATGCGACTCAAAGCTCTTTCATGTTCATCGCTACACTCTTTAAATGGGCAACTAAGTCCACTAGTAAAGTAGTATGACGATTGGCGAGGCTCAAGTGTAGCTGTCACGCACACCACGACAATAAAGGTGTCTCTTATGTTTTTTTTTATAGTGCGATATTAATAATCTAAGGGGTATTATTGTTTTGACTAATTCATTGTTATATTGTTATAAATTTTTTCTATAATTTTATTTGTGTATAAACATATATAAAGTGACGGTACCACTCACCAAAAGGTCAAGTGCCTTTACATGTAAGAAAATATCAAGTAAATATTTATTCTTCCAAAGTATTTTCCAAATATGCATTCTTAAAAATCTGTGATAAAAAATTTGCAGTAAAAATTGAGAAGTATACTACAATATTCAGCAAGTTAAACGTTATCACAGTGTTATCAGTCATCGCATTCCCTGATAACATTGTAAACGCTTGATATGCAACGCCATTTTGATCTCATGCCATATTTATCCCTTTTTCCACACATATAAAGATATTTTTGGAGCGAAGTGTAATTTTATGAAAAAAACAAATTGTATAACCTTATTATTTATATTGTATTCTGTATCTTGTTTGGATTTGTGACTTAAAGTTGGTGTTATAATGGTTATTTTTCTACCTTTTATTTTTGTAAATTTTGTCTTAATTAAATGTGGTATGATTCGATTTAGAATCAACAGCCGCTTCTCGACGTCGTTCGGGAGCGTGCTCGTGAGCTGTGCAGCGGCGCAGACGCAGCCAGCGGGGAACGTGTCGAACACAAGACCAGAGATCTAGCTGATAGATGGAATGTCGCCTGTGAAGGTAGGAATTGATGACAAAATGTCTTTCCTTGGCTTTCAAATTTTCTTCATCACAAAAATCAAATTACCTTCAGTGTTTCTGCCATGAAAAAGTAACTGAGAAACAAACAGAGATAATTTTGCCTTTATTATTATTAGTATATTATATATTATTACTGACTATATCTTATGACCTTAGGTTTAGCTAAACGCGCAGCGTCGGCAGACAGCCAGTTGCAGCGCTGGAACCAACTTTTGGATACTCAACGAAGTCTAGCCGCGGCTGTCACGGCTGCCAGTGACCGCCTGCGACAGTTGGACGCCAGCCCTGCTACTAGGCGACGTGCGTTGGACACCAGGCATGCACTGCAGGTATGTTGACAAAAAAGTATACATCACATATTAAAAAATGTGTAACTAAATAAATGTTTATACATTACATCGTTAAACAAAATTATTTTAATTTCACTCAGGAGTTACAAAGCGAGGTGTCAAGTCTAGAAGAGACCAGGGACGATCTGTTGGAACACGCGGACTTCGTGGTGTCTCTACTCAAACCACACTCTAAGGACGTAGCCGCTGAGAACGAGAGGAATGTCAAAGAACTGGTGGAAGCTTATGAGAAGTGAGTATTGTGTGGTGTGTCCTTTTCGCTTTAAATGAACTTACTTCTGGTTTCTGAACTACTGATCAAAGTCAATGGTCGGCGGTAACTGATGGCGCAATAAACGACCAATGAGAGCCGAGTATTTAGTTTAATAAATTTGTTAAATAAAATAAATTTGACTTTGATTCTAGATTCGGAAAATGGTGGTTAGTCAGTCTATTTTAATATTTATATCATCATATAACTATATTAATGTTTATTTCTGTAGAATTGAATTCGACAAGTAAGTGTGATTAATATTTAAATCTATAATGTGTGCGAAATTTCACGATGTATTTTGTGGGTAAATGAACTTCTTCTGGCGAATGGGTCTTGAAGTTTGAAGAACGCACAGCAGGTTAGGACAGGAAACCGTTCTCTTTGATTCGATAATATATCTTACGAATATTAAGTGTGCGAAGTCAGACAGATTAACTAGTAATAATGTACTTCTGCTCGAATTTTATATGCAACGGCTAATCATGCTGACTGCTATCCGTGTAGGTGACATTATTGTCCACAACTGTTATGTGTGTGTAACCTAAGTGCGTTGACGAAGGTGCGCCCTCTATTCTTTCACTTTTAAACTGTTTATATTTATTGACCTAATTGGGGATCACAAAGAATGTCGAGATCATATTATACAAACGAGGCTGTTAAAAAAGGATTTAGCACGTGACGTTTTCCATTTTTAAGAAATTTATAACATAACTTCGGATAGTCGTAAAAGTAACAAATAATTAAAATGAACTTATGATATGACATCGCGTGACATGATATGACAATGTCAAATAATATCTTATTAGAATCAGCAATACACAACCGGTTAGTTCGCCCTTTGCTAATCTATTAGAAGTATAGTGGCAATATTTAAAACAAATAACAAAATACGTTGATTCAGGATAAACCGTTAAGCAATAATTTCTGCCTTTTAAGTATTTTTATCGAAACAATGTAAAGTGATGACTACAAAACTTGATTGTATTTTACAGCAAGTTTTTACGAGAGAACTCGACGAGGTCTTCCATTGTTAGCTTATAAGCGAAGAATACTTCACCCTGAGTTACAATCTTAATGGTTTCCAACTAATAATTTTTATACCTACCAAAACAATTTGTAACAAAATGACATTTATGTATATAAGTGTTATTGTTATGGAAGTTTTACTGAGCACAAATGTAATTAAGATTCTGTGTTAATATTTATCTTTAAACTATGATAGGGTATAATTTTTTTTTAAAAACAAAAAGGTACCTAGCTGACTGGTACAGTTAGTAATCCTGAAATTTAATTCCGATACTGTCTGAAAAAGGAGACAAACGTAAGGGGGTTAGAAGGGAGAGGAGGCTTTAAATCAGCCGTGGGGATTTTTTTTTTTACTTTACTGAAAACAGAAATACCCAAAATCATAGACACACCGAAGGCAGGTTGTGGTTATATACATATGTACTAATATTGGTGTTTGTACGTAGAGGTAATTTGCGGAACTACTGTTCCAATTTTTAAAATATTTCACCGGTAGAAAGCTTAATTATTCCTGAGTGATATATGGTATACATTATATTTGTATCACATCAACACTTGAGCTAATTAACTATAACGTTACACGTATCTGCTTTAGTACGGAATATTGGAATCTTGGCAGAGCATCAACGCCTTGTCAACTACACCTTATACCAGCACACTTAATTATCAAACCCATTTTCATACAAATACAAACACCAGTACCTTAATCCGTTGTAATAAGGTTACGATTCGTCTGACTAATATTTGGTCAATAGCAAAATTGTTTTTGCAAAATGGCGTCTAAAATTCTGGGAGGTATCATTTTTCTTCGCTGATGATGTTGGCGTTGTCCGCAGATTTTTTATGTTTGTTTTTTCATTCCTTCTGTCTGCAACCTTCTGTCTTCGTAAAAATGTTTATCAATAGCGCAAACGTTTTTTTTTACATTAGCTTTGTGTGAATTGGGTTGAACAAGACGTAACTTCCGGTGAATCCATAACACTGAAATGCTTTCGAACAAACACAAATAGATTAACAGAAATAATTCGCATTATGTGTTTCGTCGATGATATTCTATTGAATACTTTATACAATATTGATTTTAGTTAAATATTTATATTTGAAAAATAAAAACACCGGAAGATTTAGGGTGAAAAACATAATAAGGTTTGAGAGTCCTGGCATTGCACATTGTCATAAGTACTCCTAAAAGTTGCCATTGTTTATTAAAATGTTGCCAGTGAATAAATTCATGCAAGCACATAAAAAACGTTAAAAGAATAGATAAATCAAGAGCAGGCAACAACAGCAGTCTATGATTTGTTTATTTAAGACAAAAAAAAAGATTGTCACGAATTAACCTTGTTTTTTTAATTTGTTTATGGCTTACTAGCTTCTTTTTCTTATGTTCATCTTAACCTCCACAGCATCATTTGTTTAATACTAGACGATGTTTTCTCTTCAAATGCTTAAGCGACCGAAGGGAAAGTTGGTAATGCCCAAGTAATTTTAGGTGAATGTAATTTACTTCGGCCGTATAACGTTTTGTTCTGTCGGCAACTTGTGACAGCATGAAAAATACTCATTAAAATTCAACGGTCGCATTTGGTCAGATCGACGAGTTTATAGCCGTTTTAATGCACTTCCCAGTCTATCGATTCAATTTAAACCTTATATCAAGTGGATAGGGATCTCGACTGATAAAAATGAGCTGGCGTTTAAGTTAAACGCATTGAAAAAATTTTATTCGATGTCATTCAAGTTTAAACTCAATGGGGTTGTGATAAGATTTTTTTTCGTTCGAGTGTTATAAATAGCTTGCTAATTTGGTAAAGTCTGGCGCGCACTTATATGGAGCGGTCAAGGGCGCCCTGTGAGCGGTCATAGTGGTCGATCGTTGGATTGTATGTGAAAATAATACATACGTATTGTTTACACAACACCCTTAGCATGTTCAAATTGTTCATGTTACACTAACATTTAGTTTTTATTGCCCTTACTTTAGCATGATCGTTAGATATTCATGGATTATATAAAGCCGAGACGACGAGGTAGACAGAAATCGATTATGATAATATAAGGCCGCAGACTTATAATCCGGGCAACAGTCGGTATTTTTTTTTACTTAATTTTTGTTTTAAATTCATGTCTTGTTCGAAGCAAAAACATAATAAGCCAACGGAACTAAATCCGACATGTATATCCGTCAATCCGAATTTGTTGTTATTTCTGGCAATAATAAATCAAAATACTGAACTGATATAATTTTTAAAGTAGGCCCAAGATTGAATGAATGGTCATTCTTGAATTAAATGAATCGACCTAACTCTTTACTGAGAAGTACCGGCATAAAGTCAGTAATTACTCTTTTTTATCATGTATATATTTATTCTGTAAATAAAAACACGACCACCTTGCCAAAATCGAACTATTCAGTAAAAATGTATGTCATTGTCATTTGGGATGATGTATGGATCTAACGATAGCTCATTCATCCAAATCTCTTCAAATATTAAAAAATTAAGATGAAAGAAAGTAACTCACATACATGAACCCAGAAAACATAAAACTCCTGCTTTTGAAACAGGCTTATTCATTGATATCATTTCAAATTTATTTATTAGTAAATTTACGATGCAGTATATTATAAAAGTATCGAATACTCTGCTCAGTATATATTAAAAAATTTAATTCCGAAGTGTTGAATGACTTGTATTTACGTGAAATATAAACACGCACTTAGAATGTTATGTAAACTTTAATTTAGCAAACTCTAAATCAATATTAGTAATCCTGTCAATTTTTATATGCTTCGAAACTAGTAGACATTGAAACATAAGTACGCGTCACAAATGTTGCAATGACAATATTTAAATCATTAGGTCATCCGAACATTTTAAGATAATTCCGGCCTATGATGTCACCGGCAAGCGACTCACGCGCTTACAACGTATATTTGTCTATTAAACTAGTGATGGGACTCTCTTAAGAAACAACTCGATAAAGTTGACTTAAACAATATAAAAATAGAGAAAAACTTGTTAAAAAAATAGTAATATTAAATTGTACTTATTCGATAAATATCGTCTTAAAATGCAACTGACTTAAATATGAATTGGAAATGTGCGTTACTTGTTTTTAAATAAGGTGAAAAGTTCAAGTAAGTTTACTTGTGTTGTTTATCGACAAAGTTAATTTATTTATTTGTTGCTTTCTAAAATGTCAAAATATGCGATTGTAATTTTATTGAATGTGTCATCACATTTTTGTAAATCGGAATTTAGATAAAAATAAAATAAGTACTGTTTTATCGACCTTGTTCTGGTGCCATACCTAGTTTCTAAATACGAATGATTCAAGGATTCCGTGCGCGTTTAATGAATACAAGTGAAATGTTTTAAAAAAAGAATTATCTAGAATAATTACTATTTCACTCGGTTTCGTTCTTGCTATTTAGTAAGGCAAAGGTCTGTTCTATTCAGCCAAGTTTTCATTAATTTAATTTTTAATTTACTTTGAACAATTGAAGAAAGGAAAGTACGATTTATGATCTGTGATAGTAAATAAACAAGCTGTTGAATTATTTAAACAGTAAAAGCTGAAGTATCAATAATTCAGATCTTTCTCCTTTCTAGACGATTTCTTTATGAATGAGTAGTTTATTACGATTTTCCGAGATATTTGAACACAATTCCCACTATATCACTACTGAAGGGCACTCATATTACTTCATATACAATCTCTGAGTTCATAGCTCATTCTTTTTTAAATATACATTGTAAAAATATAAAAACCTTATGCATAGGCATAATATTAATATAATTAAAGAGAAAAAAAAAAACATTTTATCATGTTAAGTAATACTTAACATGATAAAATGTTTTTTTTTTGTATTTGAATACGGTTTGAACTTAAACCCAAAGGTTACAATACGTGGTTTTTAACAAAATATCGCGGCTTTGAATCCGGTCAATATTTATCTAACCTATCTATGGAATCTTCTAAATCTGGGTATCTTATATTATTTATTTGCAATTTGTCTCGTGAGAAAAGTTATATCTCTAAATATATGTAACATACATACATAGTTTCAAATTTAGAATTGATTATTGAACAAATATATCACACGTATATGACAATACATAGAACAATAATTTTACTAAATACTTTTTTTTTAAATACAGATAAAATAATAATAGATATATAATTCAAAATTAAGCAGCTGTCAACAATAAAATGACGTCATCGGAAACCATGGCCGATGCTCAAAGTCAGACTGGAACTAATTTATTTCAGCGGAACATATTTGTAACATTGCTCACGTTCCTATAATATGATTTGCTGACACCATTTTTACATTTTAAAAATCTCGTAATCTAGTGATGGGCCTCTCTCAAAAATCGACTCGATTATGTTGACTTGAACATTATTAAAATACAGAAAAAAATTGCTTACGTAATAATAAGTGGGCTGAAATATTTAGATGAATATCGACTTCAAATACAACGGACTTAACAGTAAATGGGAAATTCGTTTTATATTTTAAAATTATCTTGTAGGAAGCATAATATTAGATACAGTGAAGCAACATATTCTGATTTGATAATATATAATTCCGTACTAATACGTAATAATATATAATAATAATATATATAATAATAAGTACGTAATTGAATTTAGAGGAATTACACTTGTTTATCATTTAAAATTAACTCAGAGTCATCTCAGAGTTAAGAAGTCAGGTTTCACAAAGGTTTATATTTTTTATTTGAAATTCAAAAGCATACTTATGCGACTTGGTCAGCGTGGCGTTAGGTTAGGTTAGGTTAGGTTACATTGTCAGGGCGTAACATGCGAAAACGACGTGGGAGTATCGCTGTTTAGTTTGTATTCGGGTGTACTAGGGCGCATTAGGCGTCCTGAGCACTGGCGAGTCCCACATACTCCTCATGTCGGGGAAACACGTAAACAGCCAGATAAAAAAGTATAGTTTACTATGTGTCCTTTTATGTATCCTTGATGTCGTGTATGCAAACTTTACTGATATAAACCCGATTTCGCATTTTTAATTTTATTGAGGATAGTGAAGGCAACACTGTCTGCCTATTTGTTACCTAATCACGTTTAAACTATTAAACTGTTCGCAGTGAGATATAACATTGATAAAGATAAAGTTTGAGCCCTGGGTAAGGCCATAGACAATATATTTTTTAATTTATTTAAAAAAAGTGTGTTTTAATTTACGTCTCGCGAGGTGGGTGGGTAATGGTTGGTAATTTATGATGTCAGACCGTATCAACTTAAAACAGCGTACCAAAATATATATGTTAAGCTCATTTGGCTTGCATGTGTGACCATGAGAATAACACTGCTATGAAGTACGAAAAATCATTTACATAAATATTATAAAATGATTATTAGGAAGAATAAGTTTTTCTTTAGCTAATAACTATCGAAAAAAAATATTACAGTTTAGCAGTTATTCTTAGAAGCCGACTAAATAGAAGATAATTAAATCGTGTAATAACAAAATCAGTAGAAAGTACCTCACGCTATTTGTATGGCTATTAAAATGTCTCACTTTTAATTTCGTCGTTTTTAGGTACAATTATTAAAAGATAAACTAGGAGCCGATCTTACTAACGAATTGACAGTTTATCGTAATTGAACATTAACGAAATCGTTGCCATTCAGCTGATTATCTATTTTACAAACGCAAGGATCCAGATACAGTTCGGTTTAAGTTGGATGGTAATAATGATAAATCGGGATCGTGTCACTGCCCTTATAAGTTAGTAGAGTTGGCCTCTGTTTTATTCTTTGATTGATATCGCAGCGGATAGCACACATAACCTTAGCCCAAGATCGAGGAATTGAACCGATCAATTTTCCATATCACTGAGTATCGAATGTGTTTAAATTTAGTGTATAACTCGTGCTCAACGTTTAAACATCGTGTGAAATGCAATTATTTTGCTACATCTGTATATGCCAAGATCCAAACTGATTCCTTAGGATGTAGAATTTACCCGATTTGGGTTATTTATGAACTATTCATTGTCATATCTTTAATAAGTGTGCAAGATTCCACTTCGCGTACAAGACTCCATTATATTAATACGTAGGCGGCTGATGCATGTAATTATTTATAGTTCAAGTAAATATTCAGTTGATGGTAGGGTGTGCTGCTGTGCAAGGTACTACCCACTCATCAATTATTCTACCGTTAAAGAAGACTCGTTCGTATTGCTGTTCAATTTGGGGGTGGGGGATAATTGCAGGCAATATAACCCCATTGGCTTGGTTGGCGACGCATTGACGGTGAATGGAGCATTTAGAGAGAAATAGAGCATTATGTATATAATATTACTTTAAGTTTCCCCTTAGTTTACGCCTTAATTTGTATGGAAGGAAAAATATGTAACACACATGTATATCTACTTATTTAACAAAGTTTTGTATGAAGTATGTGTAAATATAGAAAAGTTAAATTTAAAGCAGATTGCATGAGTTCGATACAAATATGTTTCACGTGTAAATTCAATAACTTAGCGACTTGTTATCCTTATTCAAATACGAGGTCAGATTTTTTTTCTCAAACGTACTTATAGCTTCTTTGTTCTCTAAACTGTACAGCCAACTTAAGCTAACTTACAGCTAAGTTTAGATAAAGTGAAAATGCCAATAGCAAGTATATGTAACTTACAGAAAATTCTAGAACGTAGAAATGGATAGAAATGTTTGAATGCGTCACAGCTTAAATTAAAACGATATGATATTGTTTTTATTTAAAGTATCTAGTAATTGAATACGAAAATAAATCAGTATCTATTAAAGAGTAATATTATTGAATAGAAATTACTAGAAAAATTAGCATGTATATCTTTTCGTGAAGGTTTTGATACCTTCCACTAACTTGCAACTCGCTACTAGATGGCGCTGCAGTGCGTTAACTTCTAGACGGTTCAACCGATGGCTATGATATTTGGTATGCATGTACAAACGGACAAACTCTGCATGCTTTTATTAGTATTAGGTCGATATTAGAACGTGTAAAACACATTGTTTTGACGTTAATACTAAAGTCAATTTTAATTTCCCACGTGAGTATTACATCAGGTAGCTCATTTTTCGTTTAGATTCAATTAAAATTTATCAAAACATGTTTATACCGCGGCTTCACACCATGTATAGATTTTCAAAAATAATTACACATGACTAAAGCGGTTTCAAGGGGCGAATCAGCTGGAGGGTACATAAATTTGTAACTATCAAATGTATGAATAAGTACTAACTACTTTTTAAAATATTAAGTTTATGAAAATTTTTAATCAATTTATGAAGCCTCAAGGTGAAAAATGTAAAGGGATACGTCACGTCACGTCACGTCATAATATGTCAGTCATAGATTCACTTCTGACCCGGCGGATAGAGACGTAAGTCAACTGTTAATAAAATATCAAACAATCGTTTTACGTTTACTGCTGTGCATACTTCAACTTAATACACTTTAATGTAATTTAAAAATCCTAAGAATTTCTAATGAGATTATCATATTCCTATAACTTGAACATAAAATCAATCGAAAGGCCGACACGACAATGTTAGAAGGCAATATGTACATCCGTTATGGACGAACAGTGGAGCTTCCCGACGCCTGCATAAGGGTTAGTTTAAAACGATTTTCGTTCCAGACGCGGGTACGGGGGACGTCTGTGTAATCGTTACGTATTCAGACTGGTAGACTATTTCAGACCGCGCAGCGCATGCGTACTGCGCAGTTAATAGGTCAGGGGCTCGCAGTGTGAACCGGGGGTTATACTTAGAACGTTCGCCATTACTCAACACAATATAGATTTTCAAGATCGAAACTTGTGAGCAATGCACGAGGAAGAAATCCCGCGTTACTTCCGCGATCCAATCGTTACTAATCGGGCCGGTTTGAAGATAGTTATCTACAATATTCATAGGAATACATGGTAGAAAATTGAGTGTGTGCATTGAACGATCGTATACTTGAGAGCGCATAGCGGGGCCTCAATGTGACTGTGCATATTTATTCGCGGTGAGTCACTCAACGAACGTGTGTTGCAAAAACATAGTTTTCGGGATTTGAGTACTAGGCGATCCTTGGCAGCCGCTCTATAAATGTTTACTTCGCCCACACGTACCTCGCGGCGCCGGCCGGTTATGGCTGACGGGTATTCATTAGCGCATGTCGTTGACGTTGCGCAATAAGCAAAAGCGGCTTATCAACGCTTCGCCTGTCAAGTTAGGAGCAAGGTTGAAAGTGTCACGTCACCATAAGCCATGCTCGCATGCCGGCGCGGAACGTAAACACGAGTGCACCCAAAACTTCGCTGATGTCACTGCAAACATAATAGCGTAGAATAAAATTAGACGCGACGGGTGAATCTTTTGCTCGGTTCATTGAGCGACGTGCGGGCAAAGCGAGCGGATCGCCGCAGGCCGCTGCCACGACCGACGAGGTAACGCGTGCTTTGGAGCGCGACCTTGTGGCGTCATACCACGTCACGCTGCGCCGCCGGATTATTTTCGTCGCCTTTTGGCAGCTCTTCCCTATTCGCCAGAAGCTCCTCCGATCCGACTACTAATTGACGCGCCCTAACAAACGATTTCTTTTTCAGATTGCGACAGACTCTTGCGGCGAGACTCGCGGAGATCGACGAAATTGTTTCCGAATTTGATCGAGTATCGGAGAAGATCGAGAAACTCCGACAGCAGATCGAAGTTTATATAGCCAAAGTCGGAACTTTCTACGTATTTGGGGAGGACAACGAAGCAGAGATCCGCAATCTTGCCGAGCAAGTTTCGGATCTGGTGAAAAAGACGAAAACCTTCACCGAGGAGAGCGGGAAGCGGTACGGAGGCTCCGCGCCCGCGGACGTGGCGCAGGAGCTTTCCGCACTAGAACTGTCTGCGGAGGCACTTGCCGCTGCAATGGAGGAGAAGGAAAGGGAATGGAAGCGCGCACGCACCGCTCGTGGAGAATACGCGAGTGATGTGGAGGGCGTACAGGCTTGGGTGCGAGCGGCCGAAGTCACGGCTCGTGAGCGCACGCTAGCGCCGGAACCTTACCGCGAGCGCCTGGTGGCCACGCGTGCTGAGATACCCGCCGTAGCAGACCGCTTAGAGCATCTTGCCCGCAACGCGCGTGCTATCATAGAAGGCAGCCGCGACTCCGGCGAGCGCCACCTGATCCAGTCTACCGTCTCTGTGCTGTCAGAGCAGTTTTCTGCGGTGTGCAGCGAGCTCGAAGCGCGGCAAGCGGCCGTCGAGGATGCCTGCGATGCCGTGGCTAGATTTTTGGCCTTATTAGAGAAAGTTCTGCTTTGGGTTGAGACACAACGTGCGTTCCTAGCGCGGCCGTTGCCATTGGCCGACTTGCAGGAAGCGCAACAGAAACAGACTGAATATGGGGTAAGCCGCAATAGCCGCAATAGTTTCGCAAGCTTTATATGCTCACTTTCCCTACTAATTACGATTGCATATTTTGTTTCAGAATGCCCTTAAGAGTTGTAAGCAACAAGCTAAAAATTTAGCAGATATGACTAAAGAGTTAGAAGCCATAGAGCGCGTGACGAGTCCAGGCGACCTACCTTCTAGGCTAGAGGCTGCCGAAAATGCAACAGTCGACGTGGAAAAACGATTAGCCAAAACAGTCCGTATTTCAAATAAATAATAATAACATAGCGAAAACATACAGCAACATTAAAACAATCAATTGTGTAACTTTTTTTTTAGAATGGGTTACTCCAAGAATTAGCTGAGGAGTGGGAGCGATGCGAGAAAAAACTAAAAGACGTCGGACATTGGCTCGAGGCAACGACGAGAACAATCGAGGCTCCGCAGAATGCTAAAAAACCTTTACGAGACAGACTAGGTCTCAGAGAAAAGTTAATAAACGACATATCGACGCAAAAAACTAAGATTTCCTACGCAGTCGAAAAACTGAACGTGAGTGTAATCGTGAATAAGATGTTATGGTTGAATGTTAGGGTCGTATTCGTAGGGTCATATTGATCATTATTCGTGACACCTATATTTTCGATGCAATTATTTTGGTCGACAATGTTTAAGCAGGTTTAAGCAGATCGTGTGAGGCTGCTACCACAAATTGCTCATCGATCCTGCCGCTCACAGGTACACTTCGGACCCGACGGCGTCGCGGCGCAGTCGCGCGCGCCCGAGGGCGTGCAGGTGGCGGCGCGCGATCTAGTGGCAGCTCTGGACGCGCTGGCGGCTCAGACTGGCGCTCAAGCCGCACAGCTCGGAGCTGCACTGGCTCAGCTCGAGGCGTACTGTGCCGACGTGGCACGTCTACGCGCGCAACTGCTTCAGGCCGAACAGCAATTACGCCACGCCGCGCAGCCCAACTACAGCCCGCGTGACCCCGAGAGGGCCGCGACGCATCAGCAGGTGAGCGCTCCCCTCCCACACCCTCATCCAGTAGGCTAGAGACCGTTCTAGTTTTGTTTATCGCCCGCGAGGCACTCAATCGCGAGCTTAGTGGTAGCGCAGATAGTACGATCCACCGCCTCATGTACATTATCACCGAACCACGCGATTCATGTTTTGTTTTCTTTCTGTTATCTCTCCTCATCCTTTTCGCCGACTAATCTATTTACCGATATCCTCTGCTAGGAGTGTCGAGAGAGAGTTAAATCGCTTCAAAGTAAGATACAGGCGCGGAATGAACGAATCAAACTTTTGATGCAGCGTGGCGTCCCGGATGCCGAGCCGCTGAGAGACACATAGACGCCGCGTTATCGTTTTTAGCTTTAAGTCGATTATTGATCATCTATTCCTATTATAATTTTTTTATCGTTTACAAAATATACGTATTCGACATCGCAACAATCTTCGTTTCCTTTCATTAACCTCAGCTTCCATCGCTCGAAATCCTGAGCTAGCGAACCCACTCTAAATCATGTATTGTCCGTACTTGCGTATCAGGAGGTCGGGCGGCGAATCGAAGAGCTGACTCGGTGCATCTACGAGATCGACCCGTACTTCGCCATGCCGACGGGTGACGAGGACCCGGCCGCCACTCTGGCCATGCTCGTGTGTAGCGCCGACAGCGCGCGCGCCAACCGCCGGCCACGCTCACCCGAGCGGCGGTCGCGCGCGCTCGCCCCACCCACCGTGCCCGCCTGGCTGCCGGGCGGCACCACCTACGCCGAGATAGTGAAAGGTCACGGATCGCGCTCCGCCTCACCAGCTGACCGCCCTGCGAGCGCTCAACGGCTCCTCACGCGCAGAATGCGATATGAGCCGATAGAAACGCGAGAGCGCTCCCGGTCAGGAGACGCGAGTTCCGATGACAAGAATCAGAGTGAAATTATCAGTGTGGTGCAACCTCGCTCTCCTACCGATTACCCGGTCGAGTCTTGTGAGCCGAAAGGCATCAGTGAGATCGTGTGCGAAATAAGTGAGTGCGATCTGATCGCCAGTGATGCAAATGTTGTATATGTCACCGAAACGAGTGAATTGCACGACTATTACTCTGGGCAGCCTGAAAAATATGAAGATAGTGAAATGAAACTAATATCACAGGAATCTCCTCAGACCGAATCAAGTTCAATAGAGATATCGGCCAAGGAATGTAAAGCACATGATTTGTCCTATGCGGAAATTCTAGCCCTAGGATTACGCAAACAAGTAAAGACGCAAAGTATCGTCTCCATGGCAAAACCACAAGTTGCACAAGTCGAAATGGTAAAAGAAATTGTCGTTGAAGTGGAAAAATGTCCATCTGTACCTTATGAAGCAAAAGTTCAGACAAAGGATTCGTTGAAAACAAAAATTGATAGGCCAGAGAGACCATCTCAACGAAGTCGATCTAGAGATATGCCTAGGCAACGTAGAGCTCCCGAAAAACGTCCTACAAAGGCTCATGATGTGCAAATGTTAAAAAAGAAGAAATTGTCGAAAAAAGTAATAGAAGTTCAAGACTTTGATGATACTGCAGATGTTTTGGAAATAGATAAACCTTCTGCTGAACTACAATTTTCGAAAATTTCGGAAGAAATTATATATAAAAAATATGAAGATAAGTCCCATCAGACTATAAAAGATTGTGTAAAAGAAACTGATGATACAAATGTAGAACATTTAACAACACACACAGACAATGTACAAGAAACCGAACAAAAGAGAACTAAAAAGAAACAAAAACCAAAAAAAACAAAAAGTGCAGAAGATGAGATCGAAAAAGCACTTAAAGAAATTGAAGAATCAGATAAACATAAAAAGAAAAGAGTCAAAGACTTACGAGATAAGAGCAAAGATGCCATGGATAATAAAGATATATCATATACTTCTACAACGCATGAATTAAAAGTAGAGCCTAAAGAAACTGATATATCTAATAAAAATAAGAAAAAGAAAACTCAGAAAAGTTTGCAAGAAAAGTTGAAGAAACACTTACTATCTGAAACGGAAACAGTTGAAAGTGAAGATAAATCTCTGAAACATACTAAACAGAAAATCTTGCAAGATTGTGAAAAAGATTTGACCGCAGGCGTTATTTCAGAAATATTAAAATCTTCACATATGTCTGAAAGCCTATTAGAAAAAGATAAAACTTCGGATACTTCTAAGATAGACGACTTAAAATCTGACGTAATTAATAAGGAAAACTTACTTCTTAACACCTCAGTCGATATCAACGTCTCGGAACATAAATCTAAACATGATGATTTAATAAAATCAGACGATAAGCAATCAACATCACAAACTGATTTTGATGTTATTCCTTCAAAGACTTCTGAAAACGTATCTTTGTATGAAGAAGAAAATGATACATCTAATATTGAAATCGAAACAATAAAACAAAAGAAGAAGAAGAAAAACAAAAAGAATGATGCTTCATTACGAGAAAATATAACTGAAGAAATAAAAACTTTTTCTCAAATCGGAGACGTTCATAAAACATTTAATGTTATTGAAAAGCAATTAAGCGAAACTGATAATTTAACGGTGGTTGATAATTTTATCGCAACTGTAGAAGAGAAACAACTAAGTGGTGTTGTTCCTACAGTAGAAAATTTAATGGAACATAAGAGGAAACCAAAGTCAAAAAAATTAAACAAACAATCAGAACCAGAAGTATCTATGGTAGAAACGGAAAAGGAATCTGAAACATTGATTATGGACGAGCAATCATGCAAAGATACTAAATCTAACAAAAAGAAATCTAAGAGCAAAAAAATCAAGTCTACGGTTGATGATGAAATAGATGCAGCACTAAAAGAAATTGAGCAAAAAGATAAATCTAAAAAAGAAAAAGGACATAGATCTAAAGAAATAAAAAATGATCCCGCTATAGATCAGCAGCCTAAAAAGACTGGCGCTGAGACTATAAATACGTCAGATTTTACACAGCACGTGGAAGCTAATAACTCTAACCTTGTTACCAAGAATGTACCAGATGCTGTAAAAAGCAGCATTATAACGATGGACTGGAATACATTAATGGCAGAAGAAGACAAAATCACAGAATCTGCTATTGAACCAATAAATGAACCTGATCAAGAGTGCAAAATCTCAAGCAGATCCGTAACACACGTTGCGTCTGAAGTAACTATTTTACAAGAAATATCAAATCCTCTTAAAGATAAAAATGATAAACTCGAAGACCATGTGTCTTCTGATATAACTGTACAACCAGACGAAGATAAAGGCTTAGGCAAAGCAAACGAATCGTTAGCAGGAAATATTGAAACTATAGCTACATCTATTAGTGAACAAAATAATAATGATAAATTCTTTTCAACTGATGCACAGAAAGAGCGTTCAGTAAATGTTGTTGAAGAAACAACTGTATATAAACCAGTTGATCAAGAACTAGAAACACGTAAAATTTATCTTATTACTCACGAAGAGAAAAGGCTACCTCCTATTAGAACTGTTAAAGTGTTCAATAGCAAATGTAATTCCTTAGAAGAAACATCTTTGGAAGAAAACAAGGATGCAAATATACCAACATGTCTCAGTGCAGATGAAAATAAATCGATTGATAAAACATGCAACTTTAATAAAGATGTAATTGAATCAATGTCAGAAGCTAAAAATATAGAATCGGTTAGTGATTCACTGACTGATAAAATAATTGTGAAAGAACAAAGTCTTAACGAATCAGTCAAAGAAATGCATGACGTGGATAATTTGGTAAAACATGACTATAAATCAGAAGATGTTACTTCAAAAAGTGTTTCATTGAACCTTCACGGAGATGTTAGAAGTGCAGGATTAATGGAAAATATTAAAACTAATACAACTGATGAGTTAAACCAAACAAAAATGATGTATGAAAATGTTGAGGAAGATGGATCACAAGACATTGTCGAACAAATCATATTTGGATCCGTACAAGAACGCAAAAGGCATGTTGAAAATACTAAAGGAACCCCTTTTATTGAATTGTATGCAGAAATTAAGCCTTATGCAATTGGTCTTGACTATCAAATTTTGGAGTACAATTACTATGAATTTGTTTTAAATGAACAAAATAAACAGAAGTTAGAGCTTAAAGAGTTACAAACCACAAGCTCAGAAACTGAAAGATCACAATTGTTAAACCATGAACAGCCTAGCGAGCTTTCTGCTTTAAGTATAGATGTTAACGATGACGTTGAAAGTAGTTTATACGTTCCGTCCCAACAAAATAATATGTCATGCTCGAACTACCAAGAATTACAAAATTCAAAACATCAATATGCACTTTTGCTAACTGATAATTCATCAGTAAAATCTCTTGAACAATCTAATAATGCAGAAATTTCGCACGAAGAAAGTGATAAAATTGATAAACCAAAAGAAAATACAAGAGTTATTAACATGATATCCGAACAACTAAGATACAACTATCAAGAAATTACTGATGGTGAAAATTTATTAGGAAAAATTAAATCAAAAGAAATGCGTAATATTAAGGAAACAGTAGAAGGAGCAGAACTTGATTTAAATAAAAAAGAAACAGAAAAAATAGAAGTTGTTGTATGTGATAGTAATGTTGTTGCTCATGAACGTAACGATGACGTTATAAGTAATTTACAAAATGATAATGCTATAACAAAACTTACATGTCAAGTATTTGAACCACTGCATCAAAACTACCAAAATATTGCTGATGCGGAAAATTTACTTGGCTTAACAAAGGCACATGGAATTGTTCAAAATGCAGAAATAAAATTCCCTGGAAACGAAATGACAAGAAATTATGTTCCTGTCCAGGAACCACGACAGAGTTATCAAGAAATTGCTGACGCAGAAAATATTTTTGGAATAATAAAATCACGCGAACAAAGTCCAGCTGTAAATGAACCAGTAAAAAAATTAAATAATAATATTAACGAATTATTACTTAATCTAAGCCATCAACACGAAATTCCAAGACATAATTATCAAGAACTAGTAGACGCAGAACGATTATTAGTGACCATCCAAATTAATAAATTACACGACACAACCGAAAAAGCTGACTTAAAACAGGATTTAGAACAGTCTGTAGTTACAAGTGATAAGCCTTTGCCTGAGTACAAAATTTGTGAAACTACAAAGCCTAAATCTTTATCAACGGAAAAATATTTCACAGTGGACACAGCTGTTTTCAACTACCACGAATTAAAAGATGCTGAGATGTTATTAGCAACAAGTACTGAAACTACTGTAGATTCGGAAATTAAATCATCCGAATTAAATGTATATCCTTATGGAATACAGGATCAAGAATGCACTAAAGTATTGGAAGATAAGGAACTAGTTGTGTCTAAAAGCAAATCATCTAATATATATCAAAAAACTTTGTCTCAAGAAAAAGAAGACAGTAATGTCGAGGAAGTTTCAAGAATATGTGTGGATGAGTCTGCAACTAATGCAGTTAGTAAAGAAATACCAAAAAATAATGAAGGAATTGTAAACGAAGATACAGTTTTTGAACAGATAATTCAAGAAAAGATTATAGCAGAAAAAACAGACATCGAAAATATTATAGATGTCGTTTCCCATGATAGTCCTAAAACACCAAAAGAAATTACGGATTCACTTGTGCCCATGGTTTATGGTGTTAAGACTAATATAGAAGAGACATTACAAGTAAAGGAGACACCAACTACTATTGATACAGTATTGGCCATTGATGATGATGATGATGATGATGATGACGAATTTGTTTTGGTAGATATGGTAGGAGACAAACCACAATCTTGCTTGTTGATTTCTGATAAAAAAATAGATTTTGAAAAAGGAAATTCTTCAGAATTAGTTGAGGACGCCATTAAATTGATCGATGAAACAATTGAAGACGTTACAATATTAACTAGTACTCTTGATAATGTGGTTCAGGAGAGTCCAATATCTGATAAAAATGCCGCTTTTGAAATATTTGAGGACAAAAAATTAAGTTCAGTTGAGACTTTAAAGAATCTTGAAACAGCAGTTGATATTGAAGCTGATTATGAAATAGTTCCAGAAGCTAGCACAGTGCAACAAGAAGAACAATTTTCGCAAATATTTACTGATATGAAAAAACACTCTGAACCTGACTCTATCTCGGCTGCATTCATTGAAGTCGAAAAAAGTAGTGCTTTGCCCGAATCTAAATGTTTTACTTCTCAATCTGACGATACGCAATACCCACCTTATGATATAAAAAGTACGGATTCTAATATTAAAATAAAATCTGCATTAGAGCCTAATACTAAAACAATAAGCGATGATTCTACTAAAAATGATACTAATGTTACGGAAACCTTGATTCGTTCTGAAAAATCTCCTATTCACAGTTTGCATGATCTACTTCCTGAAATTGATTCCATTCCTGAATTTAAACCCTCCTACTCGAACACTGTTCTGTACTCAAATTTATCAGCTGATGCACCGGAATTCACCCCTTCTTATATGTATCAATCCACTGATGCAACTGTATCTAAAAATAAATCACCTGATACCATTGAGCAAGATAATAGTTCTAAACAACCAGAACAAGGAAATAAATCTACAGAATCAATACTTTTACGTTCAGAAGATACTGTGGTGTCTGCTAGTATTACGTATTCATCAGTTTTAGCCAAAACTCCAAAAGATCTAAAGGAATCCAATATGCCTGAAAAAGAAAATTTACAAGGCATAATCAAAGATGAAACTATAGTTCTTCAAGAAGAACATGTTGAAACAAAATCAAAACGAAGTAAGAAAAAGAAAAAGGAAGATAAAAAGAATTTCCCTAGAGCACAAAGCACTGAGAAAGATCAACAGCAGACCCCTAGTGAGATGGCACCTACTTTGGAGCCAGTCAATGTTTGGGCTAAGGCAGCAGAAGAGGGTAAATCGTATGCAGAAGTTGTAGCTGAAGGTATAATAATATTAGAACAAAAAGAACCAGAAATAATTCAACCTGCATTTGAAGAACCTATTCAATCTATTATAAAATCAAATGAAAGTAATGTTATGGAAGTAGACGAAGAAACCTTAAAAAATAATGATGAAAATCTTAGTTCCTGGGCTAAAATAGTAGCAAGTAGTAGACCATCACCTGATAGAACACCGAAACCAGAAACTAAACAACAAAAAATAATTCAAACACATGAATACAAAGCACCTGTTATATTAGTTGACGAATCTGATACCGATTTTCATACATCGGATTTACAAGTGGATGCAGAAGGGTTCATTAAAGTGGATAGAAATAGAAGATCAAGATCAAGATCCAGGGAGTGTCGTTCAACGTCAGTTACAAGAGTGCCTACACAAAAAACAATTGCTCGCGATAAGTCCGAAAATAGATTTGATGCATTGACGAGTACTTTAAAACCGGAAGATGAAAACATTCAGAGTAGTTTGTCAGATGATGAAAAAGAATCTTTAACAAAAGAAAGAAAAAGTCGTCCAACAAAAGCTAAAGAAGAAAAAGTCAATCCTCCGTCAAAAATGTCTTTAAGCACATCAGATGAAGAAAAACCGTCAGTAAAAAAAGATATTAAGAAACGATCACCAAAATCGAGAGAAAAATCAAATAAGTCAATAGAAAATATGGATATTCAATTAGAAGATAATGTAGAAGAATCTCAGACTTTAAAAGAATCTCCCGAAAAACATAAGAAAAGTAAGAAAAAGAAGAAGGACAGGAAACCAGAAAACAAATCATCTTCTACTGACATAACAGTTACATCATCTTCTACAGAAAAGAGTTCAACAAAACATGATCATAAAGATCAACGCCACAGAGTTGTAAAAACTCCAGTATCGACGCCTGAATCTCAGCAAACACCTATTAAAGATAGATTATATTCAGAAGCTCAGTTTTGGAAAGTTGGTCCAAGTGAGTTAGAGTTAAGCAATTTAGCTGAGAGTTTAACAATTGAAGTTACTGAGGGCAATTTTGAAGAGGCGCAATTCACTCTTAGTGAAAATTCTTCTAAAAATATTCGTAATGATGATGATCTTATTTTTAAAGATACTGAGGTTTCTAATAAAAATATTGGTTCAAAGGAAAATAACTCCAAAGAGAGAGGAGACTTTGAAATTCAAACACCTATCGTAGAAGAAAATATTTCTGATGAGCAATCGCTTGAAAGTAAAATAGCAGACATACAGCGAGAAATCGAAGAAATGTTATTGCCAGAAAATGATAACTCCGTTACGAGTGATGAAATTCCTATAGAATTATTGGAAGCAAACCCACTTTCTGAAGATTTACATGATGAAATACTCGATAATATGAGTCCTCTTTTAGCTTCTTCCGAGTCAGACGATTTGTTACCGCACCCAAAATCAACAAAGATTGACGATCGCGCTTATTCATCTAATGATCAGCATGTTAGTGTCAGCATGATCGATGCAGTATTTTGTGATTCCGATTCAGTTAAAACATTGTCAGAAGAAAATCAGGAAGATATTACACGACAACACCAATTTAATAAAAATACTTTCAATGTTGAAGAACAGGAAGTTCAGTTGTGTGTAGAGCCGGAAGTCACAAAAACCGAAATATTTGACGTAGTAACAACAGATATATGTACTCCAACTTTAACTGACACCGACACATTATCTACTAACAATGTATCCAATTTCATCACTAACAACTTATCACATCTAAAATCAGATGAATTGCTGTGTAATAAATTCGCGATAGATGACGCTGAAAAACTTCTCGCTGAACAAAACACAAAGCTTAATTCAGACGATAATTTGGTTTCCAAAAATAAATGTGCTAACTTAGAATCAAATCTTAAAAACGATAACTCATTTTGGCCTGAGAAATATATTTATCACGATGCTGAATGTCAGTACTTTATTTCAATATCAAATAAAAATAAGACGTCTAATAATATTCCGAGTGATATATCAATAAATGATCAAAATGATAAAGATCGTGATCCTAATGGTAGGTCTGGTCATTCTTCTGATACAGAAGAAAAGGATTCGCGTCAGTCTAGTTTGCCTTACGATTCTAACTATATTTCCATGGACCTTCCGGGAGGAATATGTAGTTGGAAAGATCACAGTTCTTATTTGAGCATAGAAACGCCTACTGATTCTTTGTTGAATCCGTCATACGAAAACACCACTCAAATAGATGTCGACATACCAGAGGATACACTAACAGCCCTTTCCCTCGAGACCGTTACCCCACCCACACCCACACAGGAGGAGCCCAAAGAAGAAAGAATCCGGAAGGCAGCCAAGGTGACTGAGCTACAGTCGTATTGTAAAACATTACACTTATTAATTTATGTTTGGCATGATATTCTCACAAAATTCTTAATTTCACTTTTTACGAAAATTTGTATTGTATATTGTCGTCTGCCAAATCTGCCGATCGTCTTGTAGTTGCAATTTTTTGGCCATCACTTTTAAGCTTTCTTTGAGTTTACGCATTTTAAAATAATTTATAGTTTCTGAAGTATATTGTATTTGAAATCTAGTCATGTCTAGTCGGATTAATATAATTAACAGTCATTGATATTATATACTCAATTTATTGTAATGAAATAAACGTTCTAATAAAAGGTGTGCAAGTATTGTTTTATTTCATTAACTATATATTTTCACATATGAGGTAATCATTGACCCGCAATATAAATTTGATAGTCAACATTTTGACTTCTACAAGACGAACGATAGTAATGACGCTTTCATTGTATTTTAGATGCTTTATTTTGGGCTTAAAATTATTCAGTCAAAACAGATTATACTTACGTTTCTAATATCTATTTGACGGATTGCCAATTATATTATTGGAATCGATCCTATATTGTGGATAACTTTGTGGATGAGAATCAACACAAAAGCAAACTTAAGCCAGTAAAATGAAAAGAAAACGAATGAGGTACAAGTTTGAATGATTTTAATTTTGTGTAAGTTTGCAACTTTGTTTGTTTTATTAATTATTTTGCCGAAATTGTTTCGATTTTGTTGCCTTTATTATTAGAAAAAACAGCTTTTCCACTTGCATATTTAGTAAAAGTCTTTTGTTTCGTGATTGCTACATTTGTTTTCATGTATTTGAATATTGGAAAAGTGTATTGTTCATTTGTTTCGTATAGATTTATTGTGGAATGTACTTCAGTTTTAAGCCTAAATTCTCGATGTTGTAACAGAATGATTTCCACGAATGCTAAAACGTGTACAAAGCATGTCATGCCAATCAATTACAAATTAATTGTTGTTTTTATTTGATGTTTTTGTTGTTGCTGTTTCAAAACCGATTTTGGGAATTCATTGACTTATCATTACTTTATATTGGATTATTTTTGTTAGAACATATGAATCGAATATAAAAATTAACAGTTCCTGACATCGGTTTTTATATATTTGGAATGCTATATGACTTTTCACCCTTTCCCCAGAATGCTTGCAACTTAACAGATAAATAGATTTTGAAATAATTTAAATGAATTTTATTCATTCGAGCTAAATAAAAAAAGTAAAATATTGATATAGTGCTTAAAAATCGAAATAGTTTATTTCAAAATCTATTTTCGCCTTACTCAGTAGACAGATGTGCACTAAGTGTGGCTAATATAGAGGTGTGTTCTCAGGATGACTTATCTAACGATATTGAAACGCTGCTCGAGGAAGTCAAAATTGTGCAAGCGAATCTATCCGATCTTCCGGACGAAAGCCTTGACGCTATGGAGGAAGGACTTCGGGTAAGTTACATTATCACTGTAAATATAACATTAATTAATTTCGAAATCATCAACGGTTATGCGCAACCATCAATCGAAAAAAGTCCATCTTTATTTAAAATCGAATGTTATCGTTCATCTTTTGATTCTCCGTCTTGAGTCTCTTTTGATCTGTCATAAGTCTGTATTTTCTTTGTAATTATGACAAAGCAAACGTACTTTATCTGAATGTAGAACGAGCATTGACTTTCTGAAACGTTCGGTAGCTACACTATTCTTGGACTCGCTATTTGGGTCTCGTCTAAATGTTTCTGAATTCTGATGTAACATATTTTACAGTATTGTTATATATTATAAATTATACAGATGTAAATGTTAACTCGGATCTACCCAATTAAAATTTATAATGCGTTCATGATATCAGAGTTTAAATATTCAAACCGATTTTTACGTATGATTCATCATTCGATTTATTAAATACCAAGTGTTTGAGATATTGTAGTTATAAATCTTTCTGTAAAATTTCATATTTAGGTGTTATGAATTCTGTATATTTTTAGAGAAATTTGAACATTGCTGTTTAAACATTTTCGTTATCCATCATGCTATTCACTCGAAGCCTCAATGTAAACAAAACTAGAATTCACATTGTTACGTCAGTGACTTAAATAACCGTCTACGTACATTCCTACATCATCGTCTGTTTTAAATACGTTTTAATTTATGTCCGGTTTTATGACCACATTTGTTTTTAAATCTTTAAACGTTATAGCTATTGGTTTTATTGAGACAATTTCAAATGCAGCTGGTTGATGCTATGTTCGTTTCGTATTAATGAATAATCATGAATACTTAACAGTATTGCTATTTATACATTTTAATATAATCACCCCAAGGATATTTTCTTTGTGATTCAAGTATCTAATATTTATATTATTAAATAAAAACAAAATTAGAAACACTTAAAATATCAATAAATATAATAAACTTAGTTAAAAGACAAAATGCGTGCACTAATAGAAATAAAAAATATATAAAACTACAACAATTTATTTAAGTTAAACTTGAATTAGTTCAAAAATTGGCTGCATTATTGTTCTAGTGATTTGCCAGATAAGATTATCATTGAACCCCACACCAGCAGATCTGTATCATGTTGCATATATATATAATGAAATACTTTATAAAAATGATTCTTAAAAAAAATCACTAAAAATGAGACGTCTATTTATAATTTCCTAATATGTCCTTGAAATCAAAAGGGATAGAGTAAGCAGGTTTTGAACGCAGTCTTCTCAATTTGGTTAAACAATACACAGATAATAATAACAATGTATCAAAAATAATTGTGAGATAAAGCACCATTGAAGTGACATTTATCACCTTCATGTGCATTTTACTCATAATATGATGTCACCGTTTTCGAGTTACGACAGCGTTAAATATATGAATGTTGTGTTTGGCACCATTCAGTAGGGCACTAGTTCGCGATACTTACAACTAGCTCCCGAATCGAATAAACGAAAAATCGACCGAATATTATATATTCGATTTAAATTAATTAAATTATCGATTACGAATCGTGAGTGCTGTACAAGATTGTGAAGTAAGTGAAATAATTAAATTAAAATCAATAAAATTCTCGGCCGTTTTCAGCTGTGTTTTATATTGGAATTTTAATTATTTTATAATTTAAAGTGTACTTAATCTTAATGAAGCGTTAATTTTCTGTTCAGTTATAAAAACAATAACGAAAATAAACGTATAATTAAAAATCAGGAGGTAATGTGAGTATTAAGTTGAATGTAGGAAACAAATGTTCGAAGTGATTTTCCGAAAAATAATAATATAATAAAATAATTGTTATACTACGGTAATAAAAAAGATTAACATTATTATTAATGAAACATTTTAGTTAACTTTCAAATTTAATGTTTGCACAAAAAAACTTAAGTGAATTTTAAATGTTTTAAAATTGTAACCTAGAATAATACTTATTTACAAATTATAACACATTGAAATAAGACAACATTAAATTATAACACGTTTAATTTAATAATAACAGAGTTTCTTGTTGATTCTTTCGATATTATCTATCTCTACACTTAGTCAATACTGTACTAAAATTCGAAGAATAGGTATGTTAAATTACGGCCTATGGGATTACTGCTAATTTCAATGATACATATTTTGAAAAACTACATCGAAGAAAACATGCAGTTTCTCTGAAACTTAAAAACAAAATGAACTTGTGCGTGACAAATATAATTATTTATTAATACTGAAATCTAATCAATTTATTAAGTTAAAAGTTTCATTTAAAAGTTAATCTACTATGATGGTAAGAGCATACTTAATGTAGTAAATGCAAATGTTTTATTAAAGCATTTTGTAAAAAGTAAAGATGTTATTAAGGCAAATGGTACGTGACTAAATGATGAGATTGAATAAATGATATAAGTAATTATAGGAATGATATCATACCCAATATAACCTAGGAACAATTGCGGCACGTAATAATATCTTCAATGGGAAACAATTAGTAATGAATGATTAAATTCATAAATAATATCCTTTTAGAAATGATTTTAAGGAAAGGTCAAATATTTGTCGAAACTAAGATGATGAATAATTGTTTTAAGACTACGACCATTTTGGAAAAAGTTTAGAGTATTAGTGTATGAAATTATTTTTTATGAACGGTTAGGTTTCCCTTATTATTTTGTGCGGCGAAATTGTTTTGTACTTAACATATTTTATTGGCCATTAAAAGGTATCTGCAGCTTAATTAATTTAGAAGAAACTTCAAACAACGCATTTATGGTCCATTTTTTATTTCAAAAGTTGGCAAGAATTAAAAAAAAATTCAAGATTTTTTATCTGTTGTAGACATACATACTGATAAAGAGTAAAGGCTTTAGTAAAGATTCGTTTTGCTAATTAAAATGAATTACGCAAATTTTTTAAAAAAAATGTTAACTTTATAAAGCTTGGGGTGATTAGTTTATTTTTCTATTATTGAAGAAATGTCACCTTCTCTATAATAATTAATATTGCAGCTATAATTATGTATGTATATAGTTATTAAGTATAAACAGCTGATTTTGCAATCTTCATCTGAATTTAAATATCTTAAAATAGATCAGTGACACCATTATTCATCGCAATGTCTCAATAAGATAATACAACAAGAAATAATAGCAATAGTTTTTACGTCAGCCTGACAAACATTTGTTTTTTTTTTATGTATTACTAGCTCAACTTGAGGCTTTACTTTAAATTTATAAAAATATACCGATAGTACATAAATCGTGATCTCCAATTTTTCCCTTTCGAGGGGTGAATTCAAAATGGCCTTACCCAGGACTCAAACTATCTTCACGCCAAATTTCATCTAAATTGGTTTAGCGTTTAAAGCGTGAAGAGGTAACTTACAGAGTTACAAAGTTACTTTCGCATTTATAATATTAGTATAAATATGTTTTTCTGTTTACACTGATCTGAGCTATCTTTTATGTAAATTACTTGAACAATGAATGTTGTGTTATTTATCAACGATATTATCTTTATTTCATAATAGTTAAAAAATATATTATTTTCAAATTTCAGGAGGGCATAACAATTCTAGTCAAGTGTGAGGAGGCTGCCAATCTCTTGGAGCAGAAGATTATGGAATTCTGCCACGAATCCGAGGTTCAAACGCTTCTAAAGGAGATCGCAATGATTAAGACGCGAATCACAAAGTTGCTACTGCAAGCCCGGCAAGGATTGACCACGATTCATGTAAGCAAGGTTATTTTTTTTTTTACTTTAAAAAATGTGTGTAAAATAATAAAAAAAATATTAATGAAAGTATATTGTATAATTATTAAATATACACCCTAAATTTATTTACAGGATGCGAAGGGCGAATTATTACGTCAAACTAAAGAAATGGAAGAACAAAAACAAAAAATAGCCAAACTTGATCATTGGCTTGAAGATATTAATAATGAGCTTAAAGAATCCACAAATCAGTTAAACGTATTTACTGAAAATGATATTATTAGGTATATTGAAATATATGAAAGGTATATTAAGGAATATGAGGAGTACGAAGTCTTAATTAATTCTATTATTGCGGTAATTCGTGAAGATTCTAGTCAATTGAAACAAAATTTACATACAACTATTAAAACATTAGAAGAAACCAAAAGTCTAGTCATTTTAGAAATATTGAGATTGAGACATATGTTAAAACAAATGAGGAATGAACCAGAAGTCCTGGAAGATGATCTATCACAAACAGATAGAACTATTGATTCGACTTCAATGCCGGAAGAAATTGTATCTCCGCGTGAATCTGATAACCAAGAATTGAAAATGAATGAATCGGCAGTGGAAAAATTAGAAAGTGATGTTGTTTCTAGAGCTAAAAGTGAACTTACTCCAGAACCAAGTAAAACAAACCAAAAAACGCAAATTGAAGAATTAAAAATTCGTACAGAAGAACAAGTTAAGGCTTGTACTACTACTGAAACGCAAACTGGTAAGAGTCTTATGTCTGAGGCTCCTTCTGTTATTGACAGATCTGTGATATGTAAGCCAGAGGAAAAAATATTGCGTGACATATCTGTGACTTGTGCTCCACCGCAAGAAGTAGAAGTACAAACAAGTGAAATAAAGTCTTCGGATAAAGAAATTCTTGAAAATATACAAGTAAAACAGACAATTTCTGAAGGCCATGAAACAATTGAAATTGAAAGTCGACCAGTAAGGAGAGACCAAAAGATTGACGAACAGTCATTACTTATAGATGCCCAATATAATGATGATAATATGTATAAAGATTCGAAGCTTAATATTACACACAGCTTACCTCAATCATTCGAAACTGTTATGGTTGAACCAGATGAAACAACGACTGAGGTTGTTGTTGATGCTGATGGCACCAAAAGAATAATAGTTAGGAAAGTAAGGAAAACTTTAGTGACACGACAGCAAATAATTCAACCTCAGCAAACTAGTGATACTATCCCTCAAGATCAATCATTCTCGCAGTTGATACTTAAAGAAGATACAGGTTCAAGCTCAAGATTGTTAGAAGATGGTAGCAATAGATATATTCAGTATCAAAGTCATGATGGCAAAGTTATATCTGGACTTCCTGGCAGTGAAGTTACTATACAAGAGTTTACATCACACCCTGATATGATTATTAGAATGGAACAGGGGATGAAACCTGAAGAAATACTTCAATTAGCTGAAGGTGAAACTCCATGTCATATACAAACGTCTGCATCTAGTGTTACAGCAGTCGTTCAACAAGTTACAAAGCGGATTATAAAAACTAAGCGTCGCATTATTCGTCGTGTTGTTATAATCGATGGCAAAGAACATGTCACAGAAGAGGTGATAGAGGAACCTGATAATGTGGAAGTTTTTGAAGAACAAATTCCAAGAGTATCTATTAACGTAAGAGATGGTGTAACGGCTGAAGACGACACAGATAACCAAAACAAACCATCATATCCTCCTAGTAGTCGAAAAGGGGATAATGACCATGACCTGGATAAAGATACTAAAAAAGATAATGAACAAAAATTCGAAGACCTGAAAGATAAATATCAAACACAACCTAAAGAGTCAAATATATCGCATAACATACCAAATTTGCAGACTTTAACAAAAGAATTTTTACAAAAAGAAAGTGATGACAGAAATGCAACACTAACAAATGTTACAACTTTAGAAAAAAATGATAATTTAACAGGAGGTGAAATGTCTTTTATTTCCAGTGATATGCATTCTATGCTAGAAATGAGCTCTGCAAATATTGCTACAGTTGTACAAAAAGTTACAAAAAAGGTAATAAGAATAAGAAGGCGCATTATAAAACACATACAAATTATTGACGGTAAAGAACATGTGACTGAAGAAGTTATTGAAGAACCCGAGGAAGTCGAAATCACTGATGACGAACCAAAAGTATCACAAATCTTCCAAAAACAAGGTGAAACACAGACAAAACGTATTAAAATCATACGACAAGTTCATGTTGTCGACGGAAAGGAACACGTTACAGAACAAGTTGTAGAAGACCCCGATGATTTTGAGATTTTCTCTGAATCAAACAAGACTCCAAGTTATAATTTGAACATTACTGAGCTCGTAGATCCGGTAAGTTCTATTACTACTACTGATGTCACTAAGCATGTAGAAACACAAGATCAAAGTATTGTAAAAACTGAAGATTTCATTGAAGGTAAAGATGACCACTTAAAGTTAGTGCCAACTTTGGATAAAAACGATGAAAATAAAATAACAATAGAGTCGAAGCAAATTATTGAAGACCCCGATGATATTGATGAGCGTAACATGAAGCAAAATAATATTAGTCACAAATTACATATAACGGAGCTAGATGAGCAGGAAATTCCAAAAACTAGCAGTGATATTGAAAAACAAGATAAAAATATTAAAGATTTAGCTAAAGATTGGATAGAAAATGAAATAAAGCAATCAATATTATTAGACCCAGGAAACGTTTTAGAAAAGCAAAAGAATGCAGAATCTAAGCAACAAATTTCAGTGGTACCGACAGAAATTAGTAAAACAGATACTTTAGATCAAATACCCATGCACACAACGTTGACTAGAACAAGAAAACGCATTATAAAAAATATTCATATTATTGACGGTAAAGAACATGTGACAGAAGAAGTAATTGAAGAACCAGATGAAATAGAAATAATAGAAGGAACTCCAATTGTATCACATATTGTTCAAGAAGGAGGTACTAAAACAAAACGGATTAAAATTATACGTCAAATCCAAGTCATTGATGGCAAAGAAAATGTTGTAGAGCGGATAATAGAAGATCCAGATGATGAATACATCGCCGAATCTACTGTAACTGCTACTGTAGATGTCCAAATGAGTAAACCAGGTGTCACACAACTTAAAGAGAAGGAAATTTCGAATGAACAAACAACTATGATTGCTGAGAATAAAAATATTGGTTCTGTTGTTAACATTACAAAAGATTTCCTCAGAAATGAATCACCTCGTACTGAAGAATTGCAAAAGTCCTATGAAAAAATAGAGAAAGAAACCTCAAGGGATAAAGCACTTCCAATTGATTTAGATACTAACATTTCACTTCCCGGACAAAGTGAGGAAAACAAAAACGCGAATAATAGTAAGGAAATAATAACATATACAACAAAGTCAATAAAAGAAACTACAGATAAACCTCATCTTTTAGAAACTTCGGAAAATATAATATCTAATGTTGGAACACTTGTAGATGAGCCACCTATTGACATTTCGAGAAAATTAATTGAAAGCGAATCTCATCACTCAACCATATTAAGTCTTCCACATGAAACGAAAATTGATATGGTTGAACAGAAACTGGATTTACACGAGACAGCTAATTCAAATATAAAAGATTTTGAGTCCGTTGAGAACTTAACAGCTGATACTGAAAATGATATTACCCGTTTATCAATAAGGAAAAGTGACGTAGATGAAATTGCTCTAATTAAATCTCAAGAACCAGTGATAGATATAGAGCTGGACACTGCAGAAAAGAGTAAAATTGTTCATGAAACTGAAACTATCGATGTTCAAGAACCAATACAAATCGGTGTTCAAGATCACACTAAACAGGTGTTAGCGGACCTGGAAGAACATCATCCTAACACATTAAATATTACAAAATCTGAAGACAAAGCCCAAGCGATTCCAGAAAATATCGTTTCAATTCCTATAGCGGTTGAAGAGCAAAAGGATGACAAATCTTTAATTGTTGAGACAGAAAATTTTATATTAGACGATAAAAGTTCACGTGATAGTCCAAAAGATCAATCTCTTTTTGAAACTACTAGCAGATTTATTGAAATGGAAGCTGAACATTCTCACATTATGTTAACAGAGGGTGTAAACAGTTTAAAACCTTTAGAGGCTACAGAAAATATGACTTTAGAAACATATTTACTAGAAGAAGAACAAAAGACCCAAGAAGAAAAACAGGATAGTGTAAATACTGATAAAACATTTGATCACCATGAACCACTTGAAGTAAAGAAGAATGCTGAACAAAATACTGTACTGGAGGAAAACTCTTCACGAGAAGGACAAACACTTGTACCAGGGCAGGGAGAAATATCACAAGATTTAATAAAAACAACTACTAGGACACGTATCATAAGGCATGTACGAATCATTGATGGTAAAGAACATGTAACGGAAGAAGTAGTAGAAGAACCAGATGAAGAAAAAAATCTTGAAGAAAATTCAAACTTAACTATTCAAGAGGAAGGTATTCAAACAAAACAGATTAAGATTATACGCCAAGTAAATATTATTGATGGGAAAAAACATGTTACTGAAAAAATTATAGAAAACTCAGACAATGAATATATACCAGAGACAACTATTATAGCTAATATTGACTTAAAGCTAACTGATTCAAATATAACTAATGATAAACCAGAAAAACAAACTCCAGAAATTTCTGAAGGTAGAGAATTTGTTCAAGATATATCTAAAGCATTGGTAAGTGATTTTACAGACACCATAAAAAAAGAAAGTACAGATATTGAAGATGAAATTTCCACTATTCAGTTAGATACTAAAAATGTTACTGAGCAAAAAGAACAGAAAAAATATCTTGATAAGGAGCAGGAAGTATTTTCTAAACATCCTAGTAAATTAGCTTTTACATCTGAAAAAAATTCATTAAACAATAAAAATATAACAGCTGAATTTTTGACTGAGGAAACAAAGAAAAATAAAGAAATTTTAAAGGAAAGTAACATTGACAAATCGGTGGATGACATTTTTATTCAAGAAAAAGAATTAAAAAAAGAATTAAATGACCCAGTAAGCACTTCGCAAATATCCGAAGTGAATTTTTCTTTACCTTGTGATACTCAAACTGAAAAATCTAAGAAACCTCTGAGTCCTCAGAGTCAATCATCGGTAGATTTAGAGCCTGCAGAAAGAGGAACTGTAATTAGCGAATTTGTAATAAATGCTGAAAGTAAGGAACCAGAAATATCCTATATACAACAATTTCAGTCACCTTCACAAGAATCTCCTGAAGTTTTAGAAAAAGGTATACTAAGTCATCCAGTCTCCATAGAAAATATTGAGCCATGGGAATATACGCATTCTGTTGATATTGTTTCTGCGCCCACTAAATTAAATACAAAACACGATATTGTTGCTTTTATTGAATCAGAACGTATGAACGCAGATGCAAGTGTTGTTCAAGATGTAGACTCATTAAAAATTGAAAAACAGAAAGGCGATTTCCCGGATAAATCATTGCAAGCTTGCGAATTAAAGAGAGACTTGGAAAAAACTGAAAGTGAATGTAATCCATCTCAAACAGTCGACATGATAATGTCTCTTTCAAAAATAGACAAAGACAAAAAATACGAACCTAAAATTGAAGTAAATATTAAAATAGAAGAATTTGAAACATGCACACCATCAATAGTTAAAAAAGATATCAAGGCTGATTTGCCAACTGAAATTACTGTTATTAATGAACAACTCAAAAAAGATGTATGTAATTTAACTAAGGAAAATGTACCAGAATCGCAGTTAATACCGGAAAAATCAAATAGAGATGATCAGCAATCGTTACCTGACCTTAACGAACCGTGCAATGATTCCATTCATACCGAATCTTATATTGAATCAGATAAAAGTATAGAAGGTACAGAAAGTTCATCATTAACTCATTACATTAAATTACCAACTCCACCAAAGAATGAATCGCCAAAACCATCCCCAAGCTTATTGGAAGTAGAAGAAGTTTCAAAGGATGTCAGTGATGAACCCTTATCCGCATCTACAGATGTCGAAATAATTACTGAAAAAGGATATGAACCCGAAGATTTATCTTTACACCAAGAACCAGCAGTAGAAAAGAAAAAGAAGCATAAAAAGCGAAAGTCTCACGCGATTAGTGAAGAAACTGAGTACCCAAAACAAACTACCACTGAAGGAGACACTGAAATTTCAACCCCAGTGGAAATGGAAGAGCCTATTTGTCACAGGAAAATAAAGTCCAAGAAAAGTAAGAAAAAGACTCCCGTTACTGACAAGATTCCGGAAGATCTAACATTAACAGCATCAAAATCGGAGAGCCCAAAGGTTGGGGCTGAAATTGCCACCTCATCGCCTCAAGAGGAATCATATCACACTATAAGTGAGACATCCGATATGAATACTGTAAAAATTGTCGAGGAATGTATTGGTAGCAGTCCAGAAATAATTCAAAAAGAAGTGACTACCACTGTGACTTACCCAGTACCTATTGTTGAAGAAATTGCTATTAGCGAATATTCAGTTCAAACCTCACCCGAAGTAATGGAAATTGAAAAAGATGACATTAAAGAAATTGCCAAGACAGAGATGATTGACTCTGAATTGCAAACTTCTCCCACTCCTGTCAAAGAAATATTAACTCAGACTTCACCTGTTGAAGATATTGAAGCCCACACTCAAACTTTGGACGATACAAAAATTATTGATAAAGTGGATTTGTTAGATTCACAAATTCAGACAAGTCGGACGGAATCACCAGAAGAAATTATGAAAACTGAGGTCACCACCCAAGTCATCTCAAGAGATATAGTTTCTCCTGATGACAAATTTTCACAAACATCCTCGCCAGTAAACGATGTTGATAAAATAGTTGAAAGAGATTGTCGAGGTATTCAAACCTCACCTCAACCTCAAGTACATAGGGATGAAAAGAGCACTGAAATAATAATTGAAACAACCGAAACCGATATACAAACTGTAAAGCAAGATGTTGTAGATCAAGAAACATCAACATCACCTACCAAAATTACGGAATTAATAGAGATGAGTATTCAAACCCCTGAAATTCCTCTTGTTGATACCTTTACGCAGTCAGATTTATCAATTGGAGATATAGAAACTTATAAACAAGAAAGTTCAAGCTTACCTACAACAGATGTTACCAGTCAAATATCAACAATTGATAGAACTCAACAAACAACTCCTAGAAATGATGACGCTGAATTAAAATCTAAAACAGATATAACGAGAAAAGAACATGCCATGATTGATAACGCCCAACAAACTACTCCTAGAATTGAAAGTAATATTACACCAACTTCGCAATTAGATTTAATTAAAAAAGAAATAGTCACTGTTGATGATGCTCAGCAAACTACTCCTAGAGATTATAAAGAGGAAGATAAATTATTATTGCCAGTAGAGTACAGCAATAAAAATGAAATTAAAACTATCGATAGCATTCAACAAACATCTCCACGAGATTATTCGGAGGATTCGATATCAACATCTACCGACGAACCTTATGAAATCCATTTACGAGCTCAAATCTCTATTCCACGATCCACACATGACTTTATTGAAAATGAACGACAAACAGAGCAAATTTCCCAACCTATAAAAGATACTCATAAGCAGAAGAAAAGAAAACCCAAGAAAAAGGCAGATTCGCCATTACAATCACCAAGTAGCTTATCAGATCCTATCAATGCTGAATTATCATTTTCAGTTACGCCAACAAGTGAAGATTTATCTAGTAAAGAAACCTCTTCAATAGACGAAGGTATTTCACAACTAGCTAGTCCTGTTCAACCAAATCAGCAAGAAATTTATATAACTACGCAAAAACCTACTTATTCGGATGTAGTTCAAAGGTCTAAATCAAAATCGCCATCTCCAAGTAAAACAATATTTAGACCAAAAGTTGGCAAAGCAAGATTGATTAATACCCTAGAAAAAAGAACACAGTACCTTAGCGAACCTCAAAAATTATCAGAAAATTCATTAACTGTCGCACTTATTGAGCCTTCTGTAGAGAAATCGTATGATCTAGTTGTTAACAAAGAATTAGAAGAAATAAAAACTGCTATAAAAAACAACGATCCAACTAAAATTGAAAAGAGTATTATTGTTGTGATTGAAACGATATCTATTTGGCTAGAGGAGATTCAATATAAAATTCAAAGACAAGCTATTGAAGGAGATAAACCAAGTAATGAATCTGAACGTGTAAAAGCACTAGAAAATTATGTTCAAGGTCTGAGAGAAATCGTATATGTAACGGAAGTAAATGAAGAAATTATTACTTTAATTGAGACTATCACGCGTCAAATACAAACAATTGGTTATTATAGAAGTAGAACGTCTGAAAAGATAAAGGAAGAGGAAAATGAATGGAACAAATTTTTGTCAGATATTGAAATTTTAGACTCGTCTGTAGATAAACTTAAATCTACCTTAGATGAATTAATAATATCAGAAAATCCCACACAGAAAAAACTTGATAATCTGGATGAGATTGAAAAAGATAATGTATATAATTTAGATTTTACCAAGAAAATGTTCCAAACTTATCGTAACTTTATGGAAATAAACCCAAAAAGAGAATGTCCAACAAAACTATTTGCAATAGATGAAGGAACTAAACAAATAGAAAACACAATTAATACTGAAAGAGATCGGCTCTTACAATTAACGTCACTGGCTGAGGAATATGAACAAACTTTGCAGGACTTTGGACAAATTACTGATGTAGCAGAGGCACTGCTTGATGGAAAAATTATTGTTTCTAACTTAGATCACCTCTATGAAGAAATTCAGAAACATAGAAAGTTCTTTATAAATTTAAGTCATTGCAGAGCAATTCTTGAATCGCTAGAGAACAACTTGGATACTGAAACAAGAACTAAATACTCAGCATTGCACCATTCTTTGCATGATAGAGCAACGTTAATTATTGATAGAGCTGCTGGTCGCGCTCAACAAATGACTTTAGCCGCTTCAAGGTGGAGTGTGCTAGATCAAAGTATGAAAGAAGAACAACAATGGCTTAGAGTAGCACAACAAAGAATTCCTGATCTTTCTAATGTAACATCCATTGACCACGAACAATATATAAATCTCTATCAATCTATAAGCCTTGACGCATCACAACATTATGCTAAAATGCTTCGTTTATTGTCTATTACGGAAGGACTTCAAGGTTTGATTGTTTGTTCGGGGCTTGAAACGGAATGTTCTGTTGCGCTTGATACTTTACTTAAACTTCAAGAAGACATCGATTCCAGGTTAACACGTTTAACAGCGTTTAAAGAGAACTGGGTAACGTATGATAATCTTATTGACCGGATTGAAGGTTGGATGAAACTAGCAAATAAAGAGCTAGAACATATAACCCCTGAAAATATTACAACAACAAGTAACCTTCGTCGTTTTTGGGAATTAAAAGCACAACATGAAGTTCATAATAACTTGAAAAATGAATCTGGAGTTCAATTTGAAAAGGCCTTAGAAATACTACCGATATCAGATGAAATGGTGCAGCGGCAATTCTTCTCCAAAATTGAAGATAAATGGCGAGATTTGTCATCAAGAATATGTCACATTCACACATCTGCAATCAAAAACATATCTGATCGCGATGTTCCATCTAGTGAAAAGCTTAATATACTCGAAGATGAAATGAGAGAGCTTAGGGCTATGTTGGACGCCCTAAAAGGCGTTATCAAGAGTGACGATGAATTAAACCTGTACATCGAACGTCTCCAAGTGATGACAAGCCGAATCGACAGAATACAGAACGAACTCGGTAGGTTAAGCTTACTTCCCACCGCGGAATCAGAGCGTTTAGGCGCACTTTTGACTCAGTCTGGATTACTGGATGATCAAATAGCTGAAGAGCTCGAAAGAAGTATGCTCTTGAAAGAGAAAATAGTGCAAGTGCAAGCCGGTATTGCCCGTTGTCAAAAAAGCCAACGACGCGCCCAACTGACTTTGGAAGAGTGTGAAGCAGCCGAGCGCCTCGGAAGCGATGTTGTAGAAAGAGCGTCACAAACGTGTGAGAAACTGATAGAAGATCTATCAACGCAATGGCGAGACATATTAGCGCTCAGACAAGCATTGCACACATTGCCTACAGCACTTCGCGTCTGCGTATCGCCTATAAGCATTGAAAGGGATATTTCTGCACTACAGGTAATTTCTATATTCATTAAATTTCAATACAGATTTGACATTGTAATATTTATTTACATTGTTATTGTAATTTAATATATTATTAATACTTATATTTTGGAAACTATTTGAAAAATAACATGTAGTTTACGAAAGACGCCTTGACTTCCTTGATTAAAAAGATATTTTATTTTATTACTCAGGACACACACGCTGAATTGGAAGCCGCTTGCAACGAGTTGAGCGTTCGTTTGCGCAGTAAAGTACAGCTGTGGAGACGTTTCGAACGTCAACTGGAGCTGGTGCAGGGCGCCGTACGCGAAGCTGACTACATGGTGGAACTGCTCACGGTACAGGGCCAAGTCGACTATGATCGTCTGCTAAAAGCTACTGAGAAACTTGAGGTTCGTTTACTTATTTTTTTTACTTTATTGTAAGCGATCGCTGTAGGGTATCATTCTGCATATCATAATATTAAAGTTAAATTATAGTTTTTGGCTCAATTGAATATATATATATTCATAATTTTCTAATTTATCTCAGACACTAAGTGACTCACTGTCACGTCGGAGCGGTGAGCTGGTTGGTTCGCTGCGTGAAGCCGCGGCGCCACTAGAGTCAAGCTGTGAGCCTGGCATCGCCGCCAAGCTCAGGAAAGAGCTGGACGATGCGGCTGCGGCATACGAGCATACCTGTTCCAACCTAACGCAGCTCTGCGACAAGTTAGTATAATGTTATCTACCCTATCTATCTTTGAAATATTTAGACTAAATAATTTAAAAGATGATTTAATATATATATATTTTTAAAATCCAATCTACTTAAGACAACCTTCTTGAAACGCCGTCGAATAATCCGGGACCGAAGGGAATTTTGAGGTGTTACTCTCTGATCAACCATGCGACGTGTACGATTATGTGAGGAAGATGTTATAGAGCCTTTCTCTTGCAGGTACCACAAGGCGGTGGAGCTGTGGCGACGATACCGCGAGGCGGCGGCGTGCGTGCGCGCCTTCGCCGACCAGCACGAGGGCACGTTGCACGCGCTGCGACCACACGACGCTCCGGCAGCCGCGCAGGTCAGTACATAGCTGTAGTCCTCCCTAACATCATTCAATTTTTTTTCATTATCACGCTATTTTTAATACTAGCCCAGTTTGGAAGCTACTTTACACGCGCCTTAGTATCGGTGTAAAAGGCGAATGAAAATTGTAGGCTTGAGAGGAAATGTAAATATATATCTTTCCTAAAACAATAATATGCATATTAAATAGTGTAGCCAAGCACGCACAGGAAGGTAGAGATTTATAATAACCTATTTGAATATAATTTAAATAATTAGAATATTGAAAAAAAAATACAAATAGCGCCATCTCTCTATGACTACACTTAAACAACTGAAGTTTGAGTCATTGACATTTTTAGCGTATAAAGTAATCAAATGTCATACGAATGCAAATGAAGCAATCGAGGCGCAAAAAAATACAGACGATGACGCATTATTTACTTCTTAGTTAAATTTTAGTGTTAACGACATTAAACTGGCAGTATATATACTGCAACTTTGTTTGTGTTACACACACACACACACACACACACACACACACACACAATAAGTAAACGTTTATTAAGAAGCGTTTTGTCTGTATAATTAGATGTTCTTTTCGTTACGTTACTATTTCCTCGGTGAGGCTCTGTGTGAGTCCACAGGACAGTACCTCCCTCTTAACAGTACTAAGTATTATTGTGATCCAGTTTTGTTTATGAAAGAGACAGTGTAACCAGAGAAATTGCTTTGATTGTGGTCAAAATTCAACCACGGTGCAAATATTAGTATTTATTTTTTCAAATAAATTATAAACATATTTACATAAGTATCAACCGGCAGTATTGCCTTTTAAGTTTGTATATATAAATGCATACAATGAGATATATTTCCAAGGCGGACAACCTCGAACTTCCAAATAGGTTTTCTATTATTGTATTCTGATGTCATCTCAAATCGAAACTCTGTATGCAAAGCAATATGTCCAACAATTGGCTTATGCTTCATACATAGTCAATATAACAACGTACAACAGTATTTTATTTGTTCATGTAATTGGTAGGAGGACTGGCAAATGGGCCACCTGGTGGTGAGTAGTCACCAATGTCCATACACATTGGCGCTGTAATACCTATTAACCATTGCTTACATCGCCAATGCGACACCAACCTTGAGTACTAAGCTCACCCTTCAAACTGGAAAACAATGCTAAGTATTTTTGTATGGTGTTAGAATACCTTATAAGAGTATGGTACCCACCCAGACGGGCTTTTACGAAGCTCCTCCTTCGTGCCGTATACTTCGTCAACGCAAGGGAAATCGCGGTGTTTATTTTCCACGGCGCTGATAATCGTAACCAAGTAGTCTTTCCATCTCTAAAACAATCCTCCGTGTCAACGCCTGCCCTCCATATTATTTGTATTACATTATATATATTTATATGTAACTCACATTTCTCACGTCAATAGCTTTTTGAAACGGAAGAAATTGCGAAGCGCATCTGCTTATACAAAAGCATACTAAAACCTCCGAAACGCTCTTTATTTTCTCGTATAAGTTTTATGTATAATGATTTAGTATTTCTTCAGTTAAGGAACACAAAGAAGTATATTCAATTATTAGTATATATAATATTAAACAAGTAGGTATATATGTAACGGTACGTTCAGTCACACGAGTCTCAGTGTAGTTTACACAACGGAGCCGCCTTTATAGTGTTATTAAATGCCATCGGCTTTACCTAACCAGTTGTATATAATTAGCATTTATATACTTGACAAAGATAACAATTCAATATTATATAGTGATCGAAGTTCATCTAAACTCACGTATTCAAGTAGGACATTTGTAGGATTCATACAAGGACCTTTGAGTTTAAATATTACAATATGTGAAGCTAGCACCGGATTTAGAACTAGTATATTTGTAGTATAATTTATTAATTAATAATTAAAAAACGTGAAGGTACGAGTTGTTCGTATGTTATATAGGAAATATGATATTATTAAAAACTATCGAATAAAGCTTAATCAGACATTGCCTCTTTGATTTAGTGGCTATAAGGCATCGAGGTCCTGAGTTCAATCAGATTAGTTCTATATAAAATAATTAGATTTTCACAGACAATAAACACTTCCAGTGTTTACACTTCCGCGCTTTGGAAAGCACTTAAATCTCTTTTCGGTCGTATCATTATTTCCAAATTATGAGTATTATAGAACTGAGTGTACATATCTGTTTACACACACATATGTGCACTATTATAAGTCCTGCCTACATTCCGTGGCCGATATCAACCAGGATGATTTAAGGAAAGGAAGTTGCAATAATTATACTATAAAATTCCTAGGTATGTGTGCCGCAGCAAAACCTAGTATATTACTATAGAAAAATTACCTAATCTTAGTAATTGTGTTAAAATTTGCGAACAATATATACTGGCATAATTCCCTAGCTTAAGGTCGATTCACACTTACGATACGTGTTTTTACAAGACGTATTATCGCACAATACCCGAGTTTTATAAAACGAAATAGAATACAGTCGTATTGAAACGTTTTCTTTTTGTATTACAGTTTTAATAACGATTATATATTTATTATATTTGAGCAGTTACGTTTCTTACAATAAAAGGTTGCATTGCTATATGATAAACAATATAGTAAAAATATGCATACAAAACAAGGTGGCAAAGGTACAAAAAAAGACATTATTATCTGTGTAATTAAAAAAAAACATTTCAATTGGCAGGAAATAATAGTAATATAACTTAAAAGTTAATTAAATGTACTACATTTAAACTAATGAAAATAAAAATTATCTAATAATTTCTGTGAAACGATCACAAGACAAGGAGAACCACGAGTGTTCGCTGATGTGCATCCAGCTTAAATTTTACTACGTAACCGTTGTTAATCGATTAGAAAGTATTTCAAGATTGCACAGCAAATTAATTCCATCCCAACCTTTTTAAATATTTGCGTATTCATCTATTACTGGTTTTATAATTATTCGAACTCAAATAGTTTTTAATACAGCTTAAAATAAAACGAGTACGTCTTTACCCATTGCTGATAAAAAAAGATAAATTCAAATTTAGAATAAAATATAAACTAGATAGCGTTCGTCTTATAGAACCCGTTAATGGATATGATCTATACATTTACGAAAGCGCGCTCCTCCGAAAAGTTAACTTATTATCGACGTTCATAAGTATGATTGAGTTATTCTCGTGCTAAAAATGTATCAGTGCGCGTGTGTTGGCTCAGAGTTAAGACAGCAAAAATTACAAATTATTAAAAAGTAATAACTCAGTTACCACTGAATATATTAAGCATACCTAACTATAATACTGAGTCAGTCAAAATAATAGGTTAATAATGAACTGATAAAGTTTAGTATAATTGCAAATAGATTAGTTTAAACTTAAAATATATTTACTGCGCATAATTGTTTTCGGCGGTAAAGACTTTGTGGACTATAATTTTACTGATTACCCTTTAATACGATAATTATAACGGAATTATATTAAATAATTATTAAATTTCCTTAATATTCCTCATATATTTAATACTTTATCATATATTAAATTGCCCCCCATTGGGACACTTACTAGTACTAACAAGACAGTGTCCCACTGGTGGACAAATCAATTTTCCCATCGAGTTCCTCGATTTCCTAATGCTGGAATATGATAAATATAAACACAAATTACTTGCCCGAATTAGAACCCGTGATCTTCGTTCGTAATTAAAAACATTAACCTTCAATAATACCATACAAGTCATTATCAGCCATGAAAAGCGAAAATTCGTAACAAACAAAATCGCATTTCATTAGTGATAAGAGACTGATAACGTTCCGGTGAGCCAATCGCACGCCAGTAGCTCCGCGGACGTCCACCCGGCAGGACGTCTGACGAACGAGCGAAACAAAACGCGAACAAACGAAAACCTCGAAACAATACTCGAATAAATAAAATTAAAACGAAACATTTGTACAAATAAATTTGAAAAGAAACGTCAAATTTTCCGCGCAATTAAAAAAAAATAAGTCAACTAATTCAAGGTCGCAGTGACATCAGCACAAGTGCAGCCAAGTTTAAGCCGTATACATAATTCGGTTTGATTATATTTATTTATGTGTGATGTGAAAATGTTCGTTTACTTCATTCAAGTCACTCTCACGTCGCTCGACCGCTTATCTTTCTATCGTACTTTTTTTCCACACTATCACAAACAATAACGCGATTTCTCGTAATTCACATCGACATTTCGATTTTGTATTTTCATAAATTATTTTCAATAACGAATATGTCAGACATGTTTGTGTGGTATTTGTCTAATAAATAAACTTTGAAGTTTGAACCTTTGAAGTTAAACATGTTCAATTAACGAGTTATGTTCATTTTATTTACTCAATTAACGAAGTCCTTCGATAAAGATAATTTATTTCAATGACTAATTAATTGATTTGAATAAATATGTATAAATTTGTAAGGATCAAAATGGATGACTGGCCTTCACCTAAAATGACTACTGATTCTAGTACACTGGATCGAGTTACTAGAAGGGTTGAAACAGTAGATGGCTGCACTCCGCGACCTTCAGACGTTGCGATCCAGCGTGTGCAGTTCCGAATTTGAAATACGAAATGTTCTTAATTTAAATTATTCAATTGGAATACGTAACCCAATTAGAAATCAGTTTGTTTTTTATACAAGTGGGTAGATGTTGATGTATTTTTTTTTGTTTGTTTAGATGAAAGTAGTGTAATTTCTAGCCGTCGTGTAGTTTTGTTGTAAATAGGTTTTATATGTTTTGGAATGCAGTGACGTGATTTTGAAAGAAAAATGACATTGATTTAAAGAAAAGATAAGAAATGTCGGATGTGTAACTTGTGATTGATAAAAAATGTCGCTTCAAGAGGTGAGTGCTATGGAAATATTAAATTTTCATACTTTTTCGTAAGTAGGTCATCTGATTATTATAATCAATCAATAATAAGCACGTGACGTAATGCTTTGTTTTTTTAAATAAATAAAAAAAGACTAATGAAACTTAGTAAATCTATTTTTTTTTAAATAAATAAATATGTATTAAATACAATTATATAAGACCGATTTTATGGAAAACAGTCAAAATTGTTTCTTTCTAAAGTTTATTTGATGGATTCAAAAAGGTTTTTATTTATATTTGTTACAATATTTACATTTTTTTTGTAGGATATGATGATCTTTGTAAAAATATTTTGATACATACTTAACTCGTTATAAAGGTTTTATATATTATAAATAAAATAAAACATATAAACCTATATCGTCATGTACCATATCCAGTCTAGCCATTCAGAGGTAAAAAATACTGAAGCCCCTTTAAATTAAAACTATGAAATATATATTCATAGTTAAAAATAAAAAAAAAAATCCGAAAACACTGCGTGTGATGCTGATAGGTACATTACATACGGAAAAAAATTCAAAACATAAAAAAAAGCCTTTAGAAGATATATAATAAGGATGATTAGAAATACGTAGTTGCTATTGGGTGGTAGAATTGTTGAGTCGATGCTACCTGCAGAAATCCAAAACAGTTGAAATATTTATATAATTGATTACCATCATAATGAACATTGTGTCGAATATTATAATTGATTTATGACATATATACGAAAGGACTAGTTATATAAACAGTTATGTACTATTATTATATAATCTGTTTCAGCGGTTTTCCTACACGGAATTGATTTAAATAACACAAATCCAATGACATCACCTACGTTAATAGCACACTTTATAATTGGTATAAACACATTTGAATTTATATTAAACCTTTATATACGAGACCTAGGCACTTATTTTATCTACGTTGTTACATTGTATTTTCCACTAATTAATTATAAACGTATTTTAAAATTAATTACTGAATAAAATAGTTAAATTTAATACAACAATAGGATTTTAGAAAATGTCAAATATATCGGAGATATTTCAGAAAGGTTTGTGTGATGAAAGTAACGTTAACTTGGTGTGAGGACTTTAAGCATTTTCTGTGTAGGTGACGCCAACTCATAACTTATTATACCGCATAACAGCACTTCATTGTATTGCTGTTTTCGAGTCATATGGGACATCAATGGTCCCCAAGTGTGGTGGCGCATTGGCGCACAGGAATCATTAATTTAATACAGAGCCAATGTCTTTGGGCGGTAGTGAGCTTTTGCCATATGATGCCACATTTGCCAATGGGGTACTGGGGTACAATATATAAATAACGAAGTACAATTCCAAAGATTATCATCATTAACAGCCTGTAAATTTCCCACTGCTGGGCTAAGGCCTCCTATCCCTTTGAGGTTTTTGGAGCATATTCCACCACGCTGCTCCAATGCATGTTGGTAGAATACACATGTGACAGAATTTCGTTGAAATTAGACACATGCAGGTTTCTTCACGATGTTTTCCTTCACCGCCCAGCACGAGATGAATTATTAACAAAAATTAAGCACATGATAATTCAGTGGTGCTTGCCTGGGTTTGAACCCGAAATCATCGATTAAGATGCACGCGTTCTAACCACTGGGCCACCTGGGCTCTCGAAGATTATCATCGCGCACTGGGAATCAAAATTAATAGCCAGTGTTACTCGATGATGTGAGGATTCACTGATTTAATTATACATCAAAATGTTTAGGCATTTCTAATTTATGGTATAAACAAACTCACATGCACACACGAACCCTAAAAACATTACACTCCCTTTTACGGCAGTCGTGTAAAAAACAACCTTTCATTTATAAAATGAATAAAATTTAGTACAGGCTATTGTCACCGGCACCAAAATTATGTACCCAATATCAGCTACACCGTTTGAGCGGAACTGGTTTTACATTTACGACCATACCATAACTAAAGTTACGTTAAATGAAATCCTTAAAATTGCAAACATGTTCACGTTTATAACGTTAGATCTTCTCATGAGGAAATGTCCATACGTAGACTTTCTTCGTATGTGATGCGATGCTTTACGACAATATCGTCGCAAAGTAGTTCAGTCAAGTTCCTTATTCCATTTCGTCTTCGCGTTTGGGCTCTGAGATTAACTACAAATCACGATATTGAAATGTCAGTGATATGCGGCATTCTCTATTGTCATTATAATATTTAAAGGATAAACTTTATTCACAAGAAACATTAATCATTCCTTATATCGAAAATGCACCACAAACTATGGGTGATTACTTATATTATGAGTGGTACCCAGAATTGCACTAAGCCCTACTAACAAGTATATTCTGTTTCATCTATAACGTAAACTTTAATATTATCGTTATGGTTAGATTTTACAACACACGTTTAGTTAAAGACAACTTAAACAGAATTCGTAGGCTCGCTATTAACACCCGTTAACTTTCCAAGGACCTCACTCTCAGCGATCGTGACTTAAGAAGGAAAACCATTTAGAAATGGCATTTAAAATAATTAAAAAAAAATCACTGTAAATTCGTTTATCACTATAACTAACACTAAATTATGAATATTATATAAAACTAGGTTCCGTGTTAGGTGTCCTCTGTCCTTTCGTAACCCTGACACAGTTTCATAATTATCAGTAGAGTAGTTAAACGCATTTGTAATATTAGTTAGGCTTCTAATTTTACTGACGCGATTACCGAATAATACTTGATATATTTTCGGCAATACATTACTGAACAATAAAGAGCAGAGATCTCTTTGTCGATACTGGAACTTAATAATAATAACATCCTTATTTTACACCAAGATCCTGTTCAAGAAGGGAAAAACAGTTTGAATTGAAATTATACCGAACCGCAATAGACCATCTTAAGTGTGTATTGATAAGATCAAATACAATTCTATTTAACAAATTGCAATGGTGAGTGAGGTCAAGCACCTCTTTTTTTCAAACAATTGAATATTCCAAATCGGACGTCTTCAGAAAAAAAAGTATTGAGAATTTTCATCGTCAAATCATTTAAAATCCGTATTCATACGCAAACAGTGCTAGTGACATTATTTTTAAATAAAAAAAAACACCGCTATAATAATAATCGTTAAGATGATAAATATTGAATCGTTTTTTTATGGTACAGAATTTGGAAGTAAGATTTTGTTTAATTGTACACATAAGATTTAGTTTAGAAATAAAATATAATTAAATGAATTAAGATTACTTTTAAGACTCGTTGTTATTTGCAACGGTTTTTGATAAAAGTTCAAATGTTATTTCGTTCCTCGCTGTATAAATTTACGCGTTTGTATTAATTCAGCGTTCGAATCGCCTCGTCCGCTGGCTGTCGACGATAATGATTCAATGAACTCGAATGCTATCTGACTCACATTCGCTAATAAGGTGCTTAACCCCTAAAACAAACGCTTTTTTCGCTAACTACACTCGACATTACGCTTTACATAGGGTAATTAAGGTATACATTTGGTATACTTCATGTCGCTATGTAGTTTTGGATGAGTATTTACTAAACAATGCTTCCTAAAATATTATATTATAAGCCGTGGAAGACGAAAGTTTCAAATCTCTATAGAATTTTTTGAAATTACTTTCATCTTCTCTGAAGTTCTTTTATAAATGCTGTATATATAATATTTAAAAGCCAATAGTAGCCTATTGTAGAACTGGCAACATACAATAAAATTAAAAAAATATATTTGAATACATAAAACCTACTTTAAAACCTACACACATACATCCCTTATATTATAAAGTTACACATCTAATCTATATTAACGTCTATTAGGTATGTTTTACCGGCAAAACCACTTAACCGAATTTGATGATCTTTCATCATCATCACATAGGTTACTTTTTATACCTAAAACCTACGAATACGCCTCCCCCCAACCCATTCTCTAACACGAAGACGAAGCCGCGGGCGAAAAGTATTAATATATATATCAATAGTATAAGGTGTATATTTTAACATAGATAAAAAAATATTGTTTTTCCAAAAAATCCCCAAATCTGTCTAATTGTTCTTAAGTCTATCCACTGTCTAATAGCGGCGCGAACGGCGCGCCCTTGCGGATACTAAAGTAAATACAAACTTCTGCAATCAATAGCGTTGGGTGTGGTGATACCGCTGATTACATTTGTTTCACTGGAAACACGGCCTTAACTCACCACTTACTAAATTAAACATTAAAACCGAAAACGCGAAAATTAATAGTATTCTCTCTTGCAGTTACGCCGTTTGTAACTTGGAACATTATCTCTATATTGTAAGAACATTGTATTAGTCATATAGTATATATATATATATATCCATATATTTTAGATTTTCAAATGACTTATGTGCATTTGAATTTAAATTATGTCGAAATTTTAACTGAAGCCCTAGCGTAAGCTCATTTAATTAACACAAAGAAAACTTATTTATTTTGTATGACATTTTTAACTTGATGGTAGGGTTTTGTGCAAGCCCGTCTGGGTTCCTACTCATCATATATTCTACCGCCAATCAGCAATACTTAGTTCTGTTGTATGCCGGTTTGAAGGTTGTATGCCACTGTCACTACAGACACAAGGGACATAACATCTTAGCTTCCAAGGCTGGTTGCGCAATGGTGATGTAAGGAATGGTTAATATTTACAGGGCTAATGTCTATGGGCGGTGGTGACCACTTACCATCAGGTGTCCCATTTGCCAGTCCGCTGACCTAATTCACTTTCACGATTAAATAAATTAAAGAATCCAACACAAAAAGACTCAAATAAGTTGAGCGTAAGGTCAGCCATAGGATATTTGCCTGCTATCCCCTAACCTCCTAGGCGCCTAGCCTATTGCAAGTATTAAGCATCGAGTTCCCCCATTTGTATTAAATCCTTGATTGATTTCAATTGCATTCCTCGATTACAGACATGCGATATTAGTTACTGTAAATTGATATACATCGTACAAATACCGGAGAGTAAATGATATTCTTTATTACGATACTATAAAGGGCTTACTTAAGCGTTATTTATATTAGCAACTATATGAAATCATTCCTGCGCTGCCTATTTTCACTACATTATAATAGTTTCCGCCCGCGACCTAACCCTATATTAGGGGGGGGGGGTCTTGAGTTATTGAGACTTAAAAGCGTAACAAACAAACAGACAAACTCACTTTTTCATTTATATTATTACTAGCTGTCGCCAGGTTGTCTTTTTACTTCAAGCTTTCCTCATACCAAATTTTATCAAATTCGGCTTAGTGGGTTGACCGTGAAAAAGCAACAGACAGACATAGTTTCTTTCGCTTTTATGTTATGTAGTTAATATATATTAATATTTGGTATATATATAGTTATTACTAGCTGTGTCCGCGACTTCATGAGCGTTTGAATTAAACAAAAAAGTTATTGTTGTAGCCTAAGTTACTCCTAATTACATCAGCTTGCTGCCAGTCAAAGTCTCGTCCAACTCGGACGGACAAAAATTGTAAAAAATGTTTTTTAGGTATACCGTGTATACATGAATTTACTAAAACGCGGTTATTTTAATATTACAAACGGACACTCCAATTTTATTATAAATAGATAATTGCCTTTTCTAGGATAGACAGATACGTTGTTATAATATTTTCGAGTCATCAGTTGTATCTAGGTCAGTTCGATTCGTACTTCATTAGATAAACAATTTATGTGATTGCGTTTCTTGAACCGAAACATCCGCATGTGGTAAGCGTTTATCAACAACACGCTTGTGCTAATGAGTTCGATTCTCTGTTTGTGTAAGCTATCAACAGTTTATATTGCATCGTTTTATTTTCGATCCAATTAGCCCAAAACAAACATATTTAATTAATAGTGTTGAAATTCATTATACAAATATTATCTTCTTAATAATACTTTATATCGGTGGCGGTCTTTGTCTGGAAAACAAGTATGTACTCACCATTTATTCTAATGAATAACTATTTCCTGTATTGTTGTGTGGTTTGAATGATAAGTGAGCCAGGGCCAAAATTCTACTAACAGATTGACAGTTTATTGCAATCAAATCATTGCCCTTTAGTCTTTAGTCCAAACACAACGATTCAGTTGCGGTTCGGTCAAATTTTGATCAGAATATCGGGATCGTAGCGTAATCGATATAAATAAGTAAGATGTTAATTTTTCGAAATCGAATCGAAGAATCGGAGCGGAATACAATCGAGAACGTTTCAATGAAAAATCAAAAAGCGAAACTCACTGCCTAATCACGAAATCTCGGAAACTACAACACCTACAAACTTGAAATTTGGCAGGTAGGTTCCTTATAGGGTTTTACGAAACTCAAGGTTGTAAATCGGGGGTCTGAAGTTTGTGTTTTATAAATTTTGCGTGATTAAAGGCGCAGGTTCAGCTAGTAATTTATATTGTACTCTTAAATGTTTTGCATAATAAAATACTATAAAATTCGAACGAACAAATGAATGTATTCCAAAAAAATTTGGTACTGAAATCGATTCTTTCGTGGAATATTACTCACCACTTTTAATTATACTCGTAAAAAACGTTATCACTAAAATTTAATTTACGCGGAACGTAACAGAAACGCGAGTGTAGTCGTTTCTCGTATTACTGTTTAAGTTTAAAACATAATAAATTTTATATTAGGATAATAATTTATGTTTACTGTAACTAAATTTTTTAGTAAATGTTCCACACATTTATATCCACTTTATTTAGGCCAATGCAAGAGAAACTATTTAGATAACTACACTAGCACTAAACATTATTTGTTAAAACATATTAACAAATTAAAAGCCTAAGCTTTGAAGGTTTTTTATAAAAGAAATTGTAGTTTAATTTTAAATATCAGCACATATTTCATTTTAAATTTAACTTTTTCAGCAGATACATTTGAGATATCTCATACAATTTATCGATATTCGTGATACTACACAGCGTTCGTCGGAAAAGCACTCGTCTGAGAATTTCCCTTCAAATACCTTCTCATTAGCTCCTGATCTGTCTTATGCCTTATACTTACACAATAAATAATCCCAGTTAATAACTAAACTAAACTAACTGTTAAAAACACCGAATTATATAAAATAATTCGGTTATATATCTAATAAAATTTATTTTATATATATCTTAAAAAACCAATAGCGACAGCTTGTACGTTTGTGTTACACGTGGCTCTTTAAGAACCTAAGTTCAAGTTCAAATCCGAGCTAATCGCATTAGGCTGTATCACTATTGGGGTTTCAAATAATTTTTGACTTCGTATCGTAACCGAAAACCGATTCGACGTTTAAACGGTCAACAAGTTTATTTACTCTTAAGAGCACCGCGTTGGTCTAGTAGATATAAGGCCGCAAATCCTGATACCCTAAAGCCCGGGGTTTGAATCCAGGGTATCCGGAGTTGTTTCTCAGTAACAGCCCGGATTCTGGAAGTTGGACTTGTTTCAACTCCCTTGCCTCGGAAAAACATTATTATTCCTTTATGGACTTTTTATAGTCGTCTCGAATTTGTCGTACCTACCATCAGATGATGAGAGTAAGGGATTAGAGAGCGTATCTGTGTTTACGCACACAATCGTGCGTACCCGCCACCTAGTTGGCTAGTGGCTCCTCTCTTGAGATCGGCCACCGTGGCCGTAATCGATTAAGAGGTCATCATTATCACATCATCATCAAATAGAGATTTTTCTTATAGTGATCGTCTTTAAATGATTTTATGCTAATAATAGAGTAACTACAGAGTCACCTCAATTTATACAAAAATGTGAAGTCGTTTTTTTTCTAATGCCTAACTGAAACTACAAACCAATAAACATTAAACTTGTACGTGGAGATGTGCCGCGTGTTTGATAATGTTTTAGTGTGTTTATGTGAATTTTATGTTCTTCTGTTATAAAAGAAAAACATATTTGTTACTAAGTGCCTACGGCTTCGTCCGAATTATTGCTGTCGTAGGTTTTCGGTATAATAACTAGCCTTCCTTCCTTCCTAGGGGTTCAAGTTTGCTTCATACCAAATTTTTTCAGGTTAGGTTCTGTGGTTGAGCCGTAAAAGCTTAACATACAGACAGATTTACTTTCGAATTTATAACATTATTAATAGATAGGCTGTTGATATTATCGTAGACGAAGCCACGGGTTTTGTGTAGGTATTATAAAAACAGTACATCAGTACGCAACAAAATGCGTGTGTGTTAAAATAAACAAATGCCTATTATGAAATAAAACAAACACGATACAGAGTGTTATATTTTCGGTTCGTCCGAAGATACGATCGACGTCAGAATTTTTCTAGCTAGCTTCATTGAAATCCATTACGCAACGTTATCTGAAAGCTGGCAATAAATTGCAAAGAACGTTTCAGAATTTTATTATTATGTTCCGTGAAGTATTTAATGTGTTTTTAAATTTGGAACATTTTCGGAACATAGAACATGATTAACGTTATATACTGAACTGTACCAATATTATAAATGCGAAAGGAACTCTCATTTGATGTCTCTGAAGCGATTTAGATGTATTATAGCGATAGCATGAGTTCCGGGATAGGGCAAATGCTAATTTATTTTTTTCAATGGGGTAAGTGGGGCGTGAAGGTTTGTATGCTTAGGTAAAGTTTAGGGTAAAGCCGCAGGTTTAGCTACTATAGACATATCAAAAATTAAAATAAACCTTGCAAATATCTTGATAATTTTTATTATTATTTCAATAATATTTTATGTATTTTTATATATGTATATATATTTATATAATGTATTAATTTGGGCGCATTGTTATCGCCGTCACTGCCAAATATTAATGCCAAATGTAACGGTCATTTCTGGCAGACGTTTTTAGTACTCGTTCAAGAACAATGATTGCAATTATGATCGTAAATATACAAAAACATCATGATTATTTTAAGAAATATGAATGTCAAAGGTTATCCCCTGTCTCATTGTTGTTTTAAAACAATACGGGTTTTAACTGTTTATATTATTATTGACGTATTTCACGATTCAATACAATCTTTATAATTCTTAAGATTGTAATAAATTTTTTCAAGTCGTAAATTTATTAATTCTAATTTATCACAGTGCTTGCCCAAAGTCCTATGAAGTAAATAAGTTTTATTCGTGATATAACTTTATGCAAGTCAGTCAGGATATATAGCAACCGAACATTGGACAATGGACACATAATTTTACCACCAATCAGCCATACTTTGTAGTAATATGACGGGTCAATACATTCTGTACAACATGTTCATACAACAATCAAGACATTTTGTTCCAAGTTTGACAGCGCGTTGACAGTGTAAGTGATTAACTTTACAGTGGCAATTCGTGAGTATACAGTTATCATCGCGGGACGTTTGTCGATCGTCATCCTGTTGATGTTGAAGAAACAAGATTGTTCAGTGATTGAAATTTGAATGATAAATGACGCAGGTTAAAACCGTATGCTTAATTTGTGTATCGTAATTAGTTATATACTTCGTCTCGTGCTCTGTGAAGGTTTCATGTGCACTGCATGTGTTGTTTGAAATTCTGTCTCATGTGTACATATCAAGTCGAATCGGAGTAGTGTGATAAATGATAAATAATAATTAATAGTTTATTTCTTTGGTTAAAAAAATTTATTACTATTATATTTGACTATAATTAGACTTCGAATATAACTTCGAGAAAATCAATTACAAATTTAATTTAATCCCATAATTTTTGATACTTTTACAGTTTTTTATTACAAACTAAAAAGAATTTACAAGTCACGTATCAAGTACTAAATGTAATCTTGCGTTTTGACTTAAACACATAACTAAAAATATCTGCAATGAATTACTTAATGTGTAATTTGATGCTAGCCAGTAACATTCAGACTTCAAAGATGTATTCATATTGAAATCTTAATTGTAATAGCTGTATCTTTGAATATAATTTATTTATAACTCGTAACCGTCAGCTCTCATATCGAAAACATTAAAAGAAACATTTCTGATTGGTACAAACCTACTTATCAGCAATTTAAAACTAAATATTAATGGCTTATAACGGTGTTTCATAACCATCAGTGGCTTAAGTAAGTAAGAGGGTCCGTGTGAGTACAGGAATATGGAACAAACGACTTTATTCCACTGGACTATTCGCAAAATTATGTTTGGTTATTGTGACTTATATTGATAATATTTCTACGCATACCCTGATTTAGTTCATGAAATTTAGTTAATAATAGCGCGTTTAATTCTGGTCTAAAGTTAGATTGCCTTATTAATAGTTTAATATGTCATAACACTCGTTTAAATGTTACAGGGATAACGTTTCTTCCAAAATTATGTAAAACAAAAATATTACGATACGTGACCCGGTCGTAAAATATCAAACGCCGTTCTTACGCGTATATCCTTTAAGTATTATTATGAAGTTGATATCGTGTATCACTTTCACCGTTTTCGATAAATAAAGCATATTAGTCAATACAAGATTATGTTCATGATAAGCATGGGATTAGTATTTGTTGATTTACAGACAGGATATAACGTTATATAAATTTATATTGTACTTTATCGACATAAACTAAATGTAATTAAAATTGTGGAAAAGAGTAACTATATCGTTTCTCACCGGTTCTTCTCGTTGGTAGTGTTATTTAACGCTGTCTCATGACGATTCAGAAGTGCTTTTATTAGCCTACTTACCTAAAGATTGAATATTACGTCCAGTTTATTCTTATAAGATTTTTTTAAAACATTAGTCTCGGCCAGCGACTTCGCCCTCTCGTGAGGTCACACGGCAGTTGTTAGGTACCATTTGTCCTTTTCAGTATATGTAAAATTTCATGATGTTCAGTTGAGTAGTTGAGACGCAAGTGAGTTAATGTAACAGACTCACTTTTGCATATGTATTTATGTTAAAACTAGCTGCGCGTCCCGACGTCACTCGGAAATATTCATTTTCCCCCCTTTTGCAACATTTTTTATTGATACTTCGCTCCTATTAGTCGTAGCGTGATACGACTTAAGTCTTTTAGACTTTCTCGGTAAATATTTTTTCCAACCGGACCAGTAGTTCCTTAAGTTAGCGCGTTCAAACAAACTCTTTAACTTTATAATATTAGAATATATATGTAGAATTAAGTATTATTTATTAAGTATTACGGATATTAGTACGGGCTCAGTTGGCGTTTCTATTCGAAAACGCGTCTGTATCTATATTTATTTTATTACGTTTTTCCTGTACGCGTCGTATTCCAGTTATTTTTGATATTCGCATTCGCGTTTTAAATTGTTAGGGGAGATGTCGATCGTTCGTTTTATTTAAACTGTGTAGATTTTCACGTGCAACTTTAGTAGTCCAGCCATTATATACATTTTATATACATTTGTAAAAGCAAATAAACAGAGAAGGTGATTTTTGGATATGTTGTACAATCGCTTAATGTTTTTTTTTTTTTTATTTAATGATTGGACTATACAAATATTTACGTACGTTTAGGTACGTACGTTACGGTACGTTTAGGTAGCCTCTAGAAAAATAAAATAAGCCATGGTATTTAATGTTAACTTATCACTTAAAATATATTCATTAATAATAAACAAAGTTTTTACAAATTTCCTGGTGATAAGTTCTGCTAATATTATAGTTTAAATTTTTTTTAATGATATATCCAACCGGAATCGATAAGGTGCGTAACAGACCCTTGAACTGAAATAATCTTTGATAAGATATTCGTGTTAAACAAGTTTTAACCAACAAATCGTTTGTATTAATATTAATAAACATAAGTTTATAAATTATGAAGACAGTGAATATACACGTTTTACGAGTTAGTCTCAGATTATTTTTAAATTCGTGTATTATGTAATATATTCGTACCGCGCTTTTCATAGTGTTTCTCCGTTATATATGTATGTATGTCAATGTTAAAATTGTAATGATAGCACGAGCAATAGAATTTTCCTTGGTCTTATTCTTATCAGCTTAGACTCTGTAGTTTATTTATTTACTGTCTTTTTAATATTTGATGTGAAACATCTTTTGACGCGCCTTTCGGTTTTGCCCGAGTCGTATGCCAAGTCGGCAAATGGTAAGACACTCTTTTATGCGGTCATGCCGTTCGCACTCTACTGCCTATATAGTTAGAGAACTAGTGAACCCTCCGAGTAGCGGTTTTCCTGTAAGGTTAGAAATTTATAAACTTATGATTTATAGCATGCTAAGGGCAATAGCCATGACCTGGAAAATCTTTTAACAATAAATAAACTACATCCTATTAAATTTTAAGCTTAGAGAAACAAGTTTTTATACTTTCTTTATTTTACAATTTAAAAAATAAAGGGGGTAATGACGTGCAGGGCCTACGCCTGCCAGGTCATGGCTATTGCCCTTAGCATGCTGTAAATCATAAGTGTACAAATTTCTAACCTAACAGGAAGACCTACTCAGAGGGTTCATTAGCTCTTGGACTAATACGCGCATGTTATAATAATAAAAATATTTATGAATTATTTATTTACTTATTGGGTTTTTTATAATTATTTCAATATCCATTAATTTGATTGTTTCAAATCTGCCGGCCGTCCGCGACAGTCAAAATTTTTTTTCTTATCAAAGTCTTACGAACATATTCCCTACATCATTACTTAGCCTTACTTATCATTCTGATTTATCTTTATTATTTCTCTCATGAAGGAGCGGATATGGCCCAGTGCTTAGGACTCATGACTCGTAATCAAAGATTGTGGTTTTAAATCCGGGCAAGCTCTGTGTTTCCACGTGCTTGATTTGGGTATTTAATTCATTTTGTGCTCAGCAGTGAAGACAAAACATCATTAAGAAACGGATGAAAGTATAGCACATGCTCAAGACGTTACTTTAATACTTATATACCACTAAACTTTATAAATTATTACCATAACTTATGTTTATTACTTTCTTTGTTACTTATAACTTATTCTATTTCAACAGGCATGTCTAGAACAAGAGGCAAGAGTAGCAGAACTCAGGTCCCTAGCCGCACGAGTCGCAGCAGAAACCGGCTCCAGAGCATTACAGGCCGATGCGGACGCACTCGCCAGGAGACTGCAGCTTGTCGCTGGCGCTGTTCAAGCGCTGGCAGATCTTGGTGAAGCTAGACAACTAGCACGATCTAAAGCACAACATGCCAAGGAGATGTTCTGTGATATGAGACAGGTTAGTCACATAACAAAAACAGTGCTGAAAATTTTAATCACCTCTAGCTACTTTTTGCGATAACTTTTAAAACCCTTGGGTAAATAAATCGATTACGCCCATACGGCAGTGAATGTATAACGGTGTCCATAACAGTATAGTTATAGGAGCGAGTCACGCACCACCCGAAATGGGAACGGTCACCATGCACGGGATATGACTCGCCTTTTTTGGGTGGAAGACAAGTTGGATTATCGCGTATTGCTTTATTAGCCATGACACTTTAAATAATGATGATATTTTATTGATTTGAAGGCTAGTTACTCTATTAATAAAATACGTGACTTAGAATATAATACGATTATATTCAAATCTAAATAGATTCCATATTTTATTTATAGGTATATAAAAACCGTAACACAATTTTTCTATTTTATAGAATATAAAAGTAAATATAATGAAAGGTTTTATTGTTATTTGTTTCAAGTGTCATTTTAATACATTATATAAAATAATAAGTATTTTTTTACTATTTTAGGATTTGACCCCAGTTCAAGAAGACGGAGAAATAGTTGAAGACAAATTAATAGCTCTGCGAGAAAACCTTATCGCACTCGGTAAAAGCGAGGCCGTCATCGCTCCCGCTAAGGCAGAGCTTCCGGACATCGACCGAGACGTGTCAGACGAACATTCCATTGTGAGAATATTAGAACTATGGCAGGCCATGTTCAGAGATACTTTCTTACACTACCATCGTTTATCAACGGCACTGGTAAGGTCTGGAGACGCAGCGACTGCTCTGCGATTATGGAACGAATATTTATTAGACTTACAATCATTCCTATCCGGTTCCGTACCGGCTGATTACGAAAATTTAACCGAACACCGCAGACTTTGCAGAGTACACAGAAATCTTCTAGCGTCACAACGATCAGTGTTGATGAATGAAAATAAAGAATCTAAAAATCGTGATCTAGCTGACAAATTTGACACACTAACCAATCTCCACAATGAAACTTTGGCGAGAATCGTCGAAAGACACGACGAGGTATGTACTCGTATCGCGGCTTGGGACGAATACATACAAATATACACCGAACTACTTCGATGGCTCAAGGAAATAGAAAGGGAAAAAGAAAAGTTACAGCTGAGATATGTACATATAAAGAGGATACACAAAATTCTATCTAATATTCAGAATCTTGCAGACAAATTACCCGAAGGCAGGAAGTTTTCGGAAAAACTATTGGAAAATCTAAAGAAGGTAATGGAATTCACAGAAGAAACCTATGGTGCTTCTGTAAGGATGGAATATGCAGGTATCGTTAAGAGAGTTGACAATTTACAAGCAAGTCTTGATACTTGGCGTGACTTCCTAACTCGGATACTTGGTCTTATTGGAGAATATGAAACTTTAACGGATGACTTAAACAAGTTATATTCTAAGACACAAGGTGAAATTATGTCTTACTCTGACGATGACCGACTATCTAGGCCTCAGCTTAAAAAAGCGATAGACAAGTACGCTGATTTAAGAACAAAAATCGATAAAACTGAATCAAAACTAGAGGCTCTGAGCGTTATTCAGGAGCAATTGAAAGAATGTCTTAGTCCTCAAGATATAAGAATAGTTAATCAAAAGGTCTGGCAATTACGTCAACAGCGCGCTGACCTGGAACACCAACTCTCCATTATTATTCATAGGCTGCAAGAACGATTAGAAATATATACAATATTTGACTCTAGGCTCTCTCGGTTTAGCGAATGGATAAGAACACTCGAATCGCGTCTCGAAACGACTACATCTAATAGTGACTTAGGAGCATTAGATCCTCAAGACTTGGTCAGAAGGATTAATTCAGATATTCAAGCGGAAACTTCGCTGAAAGAACGGGAATTCGAATGGCTTGCAGAAACAGGAAGCGTTTTAACTGATTTGGCTAAAAAAGATGAAAAAGCTTACAGCAAAAATACATCAAAACAGTTAAAAGATATTCAAGAACGCTGGCATAATTTGCAAGAAACGGGACGAAATCGAATAGCCAAGATCAATGAATTACTCGAAACAATTTCGCAATTAGAAGAACGATTGACGGAAATCAGACTTAAATTACACACCATAGAATCTAATCTTTCAACGCCAGTCGTACTAGAACATTTGACGACTAAAGCCGTTGATACTAAATTCCAGGAACAAGACGAAATACACAAAAACATTGAAAACGAGAGCGGAGAAGTTGGTAAAACGCTAAACCTTTGCGAACTCGTATTTAATGATGCTGACGTGCTTAAAGGTAACTTTGATTTACGGAATTTACATACAGGAGTAGACATTGTTGAAAAGAAATGGAAAAACATCTGCGATATGTCTGAGCAACGAAAGAAAGCCTTGAAGGAGGTTAGAAAATCTGCTGAGCTGTCTAATTCTCTGCTACCAAAAGTTGAAAAGAAGCTTGACGGAATAGAAAAGAGAGTCGAAAAAATTGAAACCCGCAAACAAAGAGGTGAAGCTGAAGATGAGACTGTTTCAAAGGCTGTGATTAAAGATTTAGATACCTTAGAAGGAGATATTAAGAAATTAGAGGATGCATATAGCCGTATAGCGTCAGCGAGAGGAGTTGAAGTCCGAGGGCCTGGGGCTGATGATGCCGCAAGGCTCAGAGCGGCGGTACGGCGATGGCAACAACTACGTTGTAGAGTAGACGCGGCTGGTGCAGATGCTCATCGACAATTCGTCGCAGCTCATGGAAAGGCGGTAGTGGCGTTAGCAGAAGCAGATGTTAGGTTAACGAGAGCATTGCATCTCGCTCCGATTCCTTCAGATAAAGCTGCCACCCTCAAAGAATTAGACGTGAGTATTAAGATATATTTATATATAAAAGTTCATTTCAATGATAACCCCTTTATCTGAAAGTTGGACACGCGCTTTATTGATTGATGAGTATTTTGTATGTTGAACTGCCGCAAATTTATATTATATACAACGTACAATAACCCTGAGTAATTAGTAATATATACTATTATTTAACTCGTATAATAATCTTATAATTTAACCATATCCTAATTCTTATAAAATATTTTATTCTTGCTTATAGGGTGTGGAGTTGGAACTACGTGAGTGTGAAGCGTTAGTAGATGAAGCAGATAGATTGTCAGTATCAGTAGCTAGCGTGTCTGGCGTGTCGGATATGGTGAGCGAGTATCGCGCACTGTTTGCTGACGTCAGGACCCGGCTGGACCTCGCGAGGGCTGAAGTGGTCGGTGACGTGGACACTGCTGTACAGGTTTGTTTTTGATATACACATTCTACAATATAGCTGATATTATATTATTATATATATACATATAAAAATGAATTTGTCACAATACAAACTTAAGTCATAATTAATGAACAGGTCGACACATTAAAATGGGAGACTGACGCAGCGTTACAAGTAGACACATTAACATCCAAAGAGACATATCGTGTCGAACTGGCGTCTGCAGTTAAAGAAACATCGGAATCTCTAGAAGCGCTCCGAACAGCACTACTCCAAGAACTTAAAGAAAACACTGGCAGCGAAGAATTAGCTACAGCAGCTAAAGAAATAGCTAAAGCTGGAGCTAAGCCCGAACAAACACTAGAATTGGCTAAACATCTATCAGAACTGTTACTAACAGAATGCGACGCCACCGAGGAAGAAGCGATGTTGAAGGAGGTGGAATCTCTCTCATTAAGATACGAAGATCTCTTGACTCAGGCCAAGAAACGCGAACTACAGATCAACAATCTGAGGTAAGTCAGCTTATGAAACAAGTTTTGATGTGATTCTGATTACTTTTTTTTGTTATTTCAACAATGTATATTTATTGCAATTTTTCAAAGATTCGCCAGAATCCAATTCGTTGGATGCAACAAATGGGTTTTGATACATTTTCGCTATGTATTGTAAGGCAATGTAATGTAGACGCACTGGCACGTTTGGATTTGGTGGTGGGCTTCGTGATATTTGCCACTTTAACTCTAAATTTGAGCACTAATTAATATTCAAAGCTGAACACTTTTCTTAACCAATTAATAAGTGATATTTTATTCGCTCTGTTGACTTCTTTCTGATTCAAAAAAATATTTCCTATTATTACTTCTTAAAAAAATATTTTTAAAAAATATAACGAAAGCTTTTGTTTAAATATTTAATGACCATTTCTTAGCAATGGTTTATTATAAAATTTAAAGTCTTTCTAGGTAATCAAAATTATCAGAATTAAAAATTTAAATCTATTCTAAAAGAAAACATAACTAAGACTATTCATTGATTTTGGGAATAAAGTCTATAAAATATTATATCTGCACCTGTTCTTCAAAATTATTTTTAATCTAGATCCAGTGTTAAACGCTTGTTAACCTGGCATGCAATATTAAACGTCGTTTTTGGTCCTAGGTTGCCCCACTCCGCGTCGTACGCTCTCACGTGCGAACAGTGAGTATCGCTTCCTAATATATTTTCTAACTCACCGGAAATTCGCTCACAACCTCCCAAATTACGTTTACAATTACGGATAGTAAGCTTTATAAAATCCTAAAGAATATACAAATTATTTTAAAGTATATAGCGGTTCGATGTTCTTGATCTGATGATAGTTAGAATGAAATCAAAAATACTTCTGTAAATATAAAATGGACGTACAATGGAATCTTCTGAAAAGCACACAAAGCATTAGCACTTTATTAACACAATTAATATGTTTGAAATATTTACGCACCGTCATGTGATTTTAAGGTTGTAAGCGAATTTCTAAAGAATAATAGTTTTGGCTGCACTGTATTTTGTTATGTGCACTTTTTATTGTTATCTGCCATAATATAATAAAGCGTCCTGATAAATATTACGAAATGCCATATAAGGTCGTATTGAAAAATATTTTTTGGGTATAACCCAAATGTTTAAAACGACAAAGTATGCATTCATGACTTAGAAAAATTGTGGCAGGTGACATTATTGTATTTACAGCTTATTTTATGTTTGAGCAAATAAATAGTATAATAAATAGTGCATGAATACGTTGTAATAATTTAAAAATTTTGATTTATACAGTATACTAATATTATACTTGTCTTTGTCTGTAGAACGAAATATTTATTTAGTCTGTGCTTATATTTAAAATATAAATATTTACTGTGTATTATTTTATGTAAGTAAAAGTATATTGTAATTGTTCTTTAAGAGTATCATTTAACGTTTGCTAATATTGTTTATTGATTGTCTTTTTGTTATTATGAAATTATATTTTTCGATCACACTCCAACCTAATTATTTAAATTAATTTGTTTTAATTTGTTATCCATTAAAAAAAATAGCGGCATAAATGAAATTTGCATTTATATACTGTTTTTGTGCCGTTTTCCTAAAAATGATAAATTTTGGGAAATTAAAAATTTCCGAGTTGAACTCTGTCCAACGTCCAATATTTTCCGAATCAGTGATGATCAATTTGGATCAGTTCGTTTAATCATCCTCATATCTCGCTACAGTGAGTCCGGTCGCGTCACGTGTCCCCTGTGCTCCGATCGAAACTGGAAGCAGCTCGACAACGACCTGTGGCGGCTGGAGCAGTGGCTGCAGTTCGCAGAGGCCACGGACGAGGCGCGTTCCGAGCCGCCCGAGCAGTACGACGCTCTCGAGGACGCAATACAGGTGAAGTACAATATAAAGGAGGGATAATAATGATATAAATTATCTTAATAACACCACATGTTGTCATTCTGAAATTTTAAATGGCAGTGGTAGAATCAGGAAGGTCGTTCGTTAAAGTTGCCTCCTTTATAATTTCCGAGTTTCATGAACAAGATTCGATGCGAACGAATCGTAACCGTTCCGTCGTGGCCCGCAGGATCACCGCGAGTTCCTGCTGGACCTGGACTCTCACAAAGCGCTAGTGGTGTCGCTGAACGTGGTGGGCGCGCACGTGACCCGCCACGCGCGCCGCGCGTCCGACGCGACGCGCGCGCGCGAGCGCCTCGCCGCCGCCAACCGGCGCTGGGACGACGCCTGCGCGCGCGCCGCCACCTGGCAGGCCACGCTGCAGCACGCGCTGCTGCACAACGCGCAGTTCCACGACATCGGTGAGCCACCCGCTTGTACACTTGCGGTCTTCTTCGATTGGAACAAACTGAGCAGAGTAGAATCTAGCGATATGATCTAGTACTCATACCTGGAATGTCCCCCCTCCGCAGTGGTGGAGTTGGTGGAGCAGCTCGCGGCAGCGGAGCGCACGGTGCGCGCGCGCGAGCCGCTGCGCCTGGCGCGGCCGCCGCAGGAGCTGCGCGACGACTTCCGGCGCTTCAGCGAGCTGCGCGACGAGCTGAGCCGCGCCGAGCCGCGTGTGCTGGCGCTACGGGACGCCGCGCAACTGCTGCGAGCCGACGCCCAGCACGTCTGCCGCAGGTGAGACACCACGAACATCATCGTCTAACATACTATACATACTACCATTTTTTTATATTTACAATATACTTGAAAGTGTACAATCGTTTCTGATATTTTTGTATTTAACGCAACTTCTGAGTGATAACAAGTAATGATGTTCCGTAGACTGGGCGAGCTCCGACTACGCTTGCAATCCCTCCGCAAGCTGTCGGGCGTATATGCACTTAAGCTGGGCGCGGCGCTGGCTCGCTCTCCGCAGCACAGCTCCGCACTCGCCGCTGCCGCCGCCAGCGCTACCGCCGCCACCACACAGGTACACACGCACACATACATAATCACACTAACATCATACATACAAACGTCGTCACAGAATTACATACACGTTTAACAAATAATTAGACTACGATGAAATTATTTATACATAAAAAAATCAAATAAAACATTTACGTGTGAAAACAAATAATTTATATTTCCGTTGCCAGCTTGACACTGCTTACGAACACAGAGCACTCAAAATTCACAGATTAAACTTGCGAATATAGCGAGCTTATTTTAAATTGCGATTAAACCACAGTAATTTAATCGTTTTAGATTAAATGTATAATATATCCAAATAGTAATAATATATCTTAGTAATTATTTTTTTATTTTTAAAATAGCGACACTTTAGAAAATATGATTTATTATTACAAATTAAGTTGATAACGTATGAGACCCCAATCACAGTAGTAGCTTTGCACCGTATGTTGACGTATTTGGTTGTCCCTAGCTGTTGGAGGAGGACGAGCAGCAGCTGCCGGCGATGACGCTGCCGCCGCTCGACGATGCAGAGTGAGTCACGTATTTAGTTCACACGAACACGCGTAGGATTAGCAACTGACGTATCATGAGATTCATCTCATTTCTTTACATATACAATATTTTAGTTTGAAAATAGAATCGATCCGATTATTATTTATATATAATTATAATATCAAACGTGTGTTCTTTATTTAAAATAATTATTTTAAATTTAGTACAGTTGTTCGTTATATCTTATCTCTGACCTTGTATGCCCCTTTTAAATTAATAAAGTCGAATCAAATGTATATCATAAATATAATATGTAACTTATCGCCGAATGAGCGTATGTCTAACCGATGTGTCGCGCGGCGCAGCGCGCTGAGCGAGGAGCGTGAGCGGCGCGAGCTGAGCGGCGTGCGGCGCGGGCTGCGCTTCGTGTGCCGCGTGGCGCGCGCGTCGCTGCCGTTCCAGGCGCTGCTGCTGCTGCTGCTGGGCGCGGCGGCGCTGGCCCCGCTGGCGCCGCCCGACTGCCGGCCGGCGCCGTCGCTGACGCCGGTGCTGCGCTACCCGCACGGGCCGCCGCCGCTCTAGACACATTCCGCCTGTAAATACGACGAGATTTTTGTATATTTGTAACGTTGGGTGACCCGTGGCGCGGCGGTATCGACCATTATATTTATAATCGTTATTTATGTAACCCGTATTTAAAGATGGCGCCGCACAAATGTAACGTGACGGCTTTCTGTACGCACTCACGCATTGTTACTTAACTACTAGGGTAAGGGCTCCGATGACGTCAATAAAGCCTTACGTCGATCAAATCGTTGTATTTCATTTATTACCTACACTCTCTCATAATATAATTATAATAAATATTCCATCATTACACGTTGAAAAGGGATATGAAAATAGAAATAAAATACTCATTTTTAAAATATAAAATTTATTTTAATTTAATTTATACATACATACACAAATGTTACATTTATGAAAGGTAGGGAAAGCTGCGCGTGCGCAAGTCACGTCTCCGGGCGCTCGCACTTGACTCCTCTAACTGTAAATAAAATTTATAATATAGGTATACATATTAAAATAACTTAAATATATATATTATATATCTATTATATATATATATATATATATATATATATATATATATATATATATATATATATATATATATATATATATATATATATATATTGTGAACGAGTCAGTTTCTACCAATAATTACAAAATTTATTATATTTCACACTTTAAACTTGTACCTAAATAAGCATAAAAAGTTACGTTTAAAGTCAAAGACTACGACAGTTTTAAAACAAACATGAAATGTTTATTTAGCTGTTGTTCTTTTATTTGCCTTGACTCGCACAAACTATTTTAATTCATAAATAGAAAAATATACAACAAAGTATATTACTATTCAGAATAATATTTTAAACAATAAACTATTGTTGTATTCTGAACATCCATTTTAATCCACATTACTTAATACTTGATTGGACAATTCCTTACATTACCAATGCGCAACTAACCTTGGGAACTAAGATGTTACGTCCGCTGTGCCTGTAGTTAGTATTATATAAGGTAAAAGTATATAGCTTAGGCCGTTCCTATATTTATATATTACATTACAATATTTATTTATTTACTGTTAATCCAACAAAATTTCAAATAGTAAATCTGAAAGCAGTTACAGTCTACATTCATAAGCATACAACAAGTAGGTAATATATTTTTCTTCTGTGTTTTGAGAAAGAGGACGAAATTTATATTATGTAAATACTTTTATTTCTAGTCTATTGTTAAATATCTATATACATATATATTCAAACAATCTAAATAAATATATTACACATTAAACATAGAAAAAAAAATCCTAAGGGAATGGAAAATGTACACGACTTAATAGAAGCGAATTAATTTTATTACAATCGGATACAAAGATTGCCCATTTTTGTCAGTCGATTGTACATAATAGTTATTATTAATGTAATGTCAAACAAAGTATGTGATGAGGCCTCACCTTTGCACATTTCGTTGCACCGCGCAGCAAGTGTGTCAACAGCATTATGAGCAACTGTCACAAAACAACATTTACTTATATCATCTTGCATGTGATTTATTTTAAGGAATAAGAGAATAGGATTATTTAATACTTTATTGCAAAATACAAATATATGCGGTAGTAGGCTAGATACTACAGGCCGTTCAAACAAGCGTGGAGGCATGTAGTGTACTATTTACCTGTAAGAGGACACAAAGGACGGTAAGCACGTGCACGGCGAACGCAACGCGTGCGAGAGGGGTCTGAGCGGCCGCGCGACATCCTCGATTCTGCAGCGACCTCACGCCTCCGTCCTCCACCTGCTCCTGCGATAGTAACATTATAGCACCAACTAAGTACAATACACACTTAAAATTGTATATTTTTATTAATGAATGATTAATAATTTATCTACACTAATATTATAAATGCGAAAGTAACTCTTCCTGTCCGCAACGCTTTCACAGCCAAACTACTGAAATAGATAAAATATGGAATGAAGCAAGATTAAGCCTCGTAGAACTAATTTTTTACGCCTGACGACAAATGCCTCAAACTCAAACTCAAATTCCTTTATTCAATATAGAAGCGTTACACTTTCTTATTGATGGTCAAATTAAACACTACCACATACCTAAAACGAGAGGGATGCCGCAGGCTACAACTAGCATTTTATATTTCGGGTATTGTTTTTTATTTGCGACTATCTTGGCACAACAAATTCATGTTTCTAATCATCAAAGTAGGTACAATGTAAACAAAATTTCATTTCAAATATCGCTAACGGGTAAATTTTCCAAAATAACTATTTTTCCAAAATAATTAAGATGCGTCTTTTTCATGTTTTTTGTTTAAAATAAGACAACAGAAAAGATCGATGAAAAGAGATTAACTACAGATTTTTCTTGCCAGTTCTTTTCGATATTCGATAGAATATACTGACCGGACCGGTAGCTTATAGTTTATTTTTTAACTTAATTTAACTCGTAAGAACCGATTTGAGTAAAATTTATGTTAGATTTTGGTAGAACGTCTACGATCGTCGTGGATTTACGATTACGATTATTCGTAATCACATCGCCGAATGGAACTAGAACAACTAATAACAACACTATAAATACATACAATTCATTTAGTAGTAAAACTAACATATATTTATACATATAACATACTTGCTGTAAGGGGTCGTGGTAGCAGGCATTCAGGACGTGCGGCGAACAGCACGAATAGGGTGAAATGGGAAGTTTCATTTTACCGTCCGTGCCCGACAACCTACGAGTTAATATTTTTATGAAGGTGGACAGGCATATGAGCCACCTGATTGTAAGTGGTCACCACCGCCCATAGATATTGGCGTGGTAGGATTTTTTTACCATTCCTTACATCGCCACTGCCCTTGCGCCCGTAGTTACAATGGTTCACTTACTCTTGCGGTTTGGCGGTAGAATATGTTATGAGTGGGTGGTACCTACCTAGACGGCCATGCCTGATACATACAGATTTTTTTGTACAATTGTTTACATGATCGTTCGATAGCTTCTAGTTGGCTAGCTTGATAAGCCACTCCGCGACGCCAATTGAAATTAATGAAAACGAAATGATAAACCTCACAACTAACTTTATTACGAGTTCTTCGTCCTCGTTGAGGAAGTCAATGTTGATCCAGGGGACGTCGTGCCAGTCCTCCGGACGGTCTGCACCGCAGCAGTTCAGTTCTATCTTCAATACCAACGTACATTTTAATCTTTAGTATAAAATACAAGTTATATACGTTAATGAGCTAAAATCTACCAATTATCTAAATTGGTAGGTTTTTATCATGTAGTTATCCCATTGAATGCCTGTGATTTCGCACACGATGGTACGCTATAGTATATTGTATGAAAAAAATCTGTGTGTTTAAGTGGTTCCCCTGATGGTTGGATCCGGTCATTAATGCTGCGATGTTAATAAATTGTAACTAGATAAGCCAAAATAGAACTGCCACAAGTAATATAGAGACACAAACATTTAAAAAATATATATGTAGGACGTAGGTATCAGACAAAAAAAATGTAGTTAACAGTTTGATTTGACCTCCTCAATATATTCGATTTAAATTGAGAGAATAGGTATACTATACAGATTTTAATTGGAGAATCTGGTGAGAGTATATATGTTGAAAGAATAATCAACAACAAAACGCGAGCGACGCCACGGGCGAAAACTAGTCATTTATATTTATTTAATTTGAAACACCGTCGGAATATTCACAAAATAATGCAATCAAAAGTACACCGACCGTCGCAGTGCGATACACCAATTCAGGTATTTACAGCCTCACTGAAGTAATAGACTCTTTAATTAATAATAAAAACTTAAACGAACACAAACTTAGACAAGGATGCGACTTAAGGCTTAACATTAGCTTACAATAAACGTTACTGCCCCGGCCCCGTGGGTTAAATAGTGTATATATTATATAGCCATTACCTGCATCGTGTCTATGAACTGCTTCCAGGTCGGTTCGGCAAGGTACTGAGTCATGCCGATACGCAAAGTTGATGACAATTCTTTCATTAAAGCCTGCAATTTTATTTTTGTTAATTTGCCAAATGAAATATTATTTTGTAAATTGCGTCATAAATTACACTTTAAATCACTATAATTATTTTTATTTCTCTAAAGAATGAATATATGAATTATTTATTTATTAGCAAATTCGTACATAATGTTTGTAATCAAATCAAATCAAATGAATATAATATAAAATTGTTATACAAAATCATATTTATAATAGTCTCTCCTGGTTCCCACCCGACGCAAAGCTGCCCATAATGCAGGCTGCATTTCCACGCTGTACGGCAATGGACAACCTCTGCGCCAGGTAGGACCCGGAGCGACTGTCAAATCCCCTCTCTCTAAGGCGATAGCCAATCTCCCTGATTAAAGCAAGGGCATCCGACCCCCAACATCCTGACGTCTCGAACGCTAGTGGCACAAATAAAAATCTTTTACACAAGGGGGCATATTTCTCCCGCTTTTTCGCTGCCGCACTCTCAGCAGCCGCCCCAGCCGTCCGTGTTGTATGAGCTAGGTGAGATACTGCAAAGGTATTGACACAGGTAGCATCCCACAACAAACTCCTCCCCCTTTGCCATGGGACCAGTGTCAAACCATCTGGTCTCTTGCCATCGGAGCGACAGAGACCCGGTGGTTCCAGGACGCATGGGACATTCGCCGAAACCAAGGCTCTCCGGACAATGTCGTTGAGAGCGTGGTGTCGGGGAAATCTCCCCGAGCATCGTCCGCAACTCAATGCGTGATGCCCGTTGGCACCCACCATGGACCCGCAGATGCATCGGTGTGGTTGACAAACATCGCAGCCCAGGCGGAGAGCCACAGCCACACGCAAAGAGTCACTGTCGAGAAGAGTCCCAAAGTTAGGTGAAGGCAAAGCCTGCAACCAAGCTCCAGACTCCGCCCTCGACACCGCTCTGAGTCTGGCCAGATCCACTCCACTAGCAGCACTGACAAGTCGGCCGAGCTCAGACTTGTACCCCATATCGTCCCAAGCACGCTGCCTTTCTGGAAATTCAGGAAGAGGTGCATTCGGGAAGAGCGTCTCCCACTCCGCTACTCCCTCAGCAGCAAAAGGTATGATAGTCCTGCCTCCATCGTACGATAAAATTTTAGAGACCAGACTAACAGCCCCATGCGCCGATGCGAGAAAGGCAGGCAGACACACATCCCTCACTCGTCGCACACCTAGACCCCCAAACCGTACAGGCAAAGAGGCTTGGCTCCACTGGGTATCATTCAAAGACACATTCAAGATGTTTTCCACCGTACACTTTAAGGAGCTGTCAAAGGAAGATATATCTTGAGGGAACAACCAGACAGGAGACGTCCTTAAAAGATAGGTAATCTGTGGTACCGCAAAACACATTCTCAGCAGAACCAAGGCTACATGCGCAGAGATCTTAGTGAGACGGTTCTGAGCAAGTAAAAGAAGACGTCTCCCGACTTCAATAGCCTCGGGAACTGCTTCCGGAAAAATAGGTGAACCCAGAAGATTAAAGGTATCACGAGACAGCTCCTTTAGGCCAGGTAGAATGGAAGAGAAAAGAGAGAATTTTTTTGAATTGCCAAATTGTAATAAAAATACCAGATAGAGTTCCTACAATTATGTTCCATTTTTAATATATTGACTATCACATTGTTCTAGTTGATTTATATAAGACAACTCGGGGTCAGGTCGATAAAAAGTTATTGGGTTTTTCAATAAAAAAATCCCACTAGGAACCCGGAGTCTTAAAGTCGGAGGTGTGTGTTCCCCTGTGCCTCGGAAAGCATGTAAAGCCGTTGATCCTACGCCTGTCCTGCGTCAGATCGTGTCAAAATTTCCATCACAACGGATTACGAGAGTGAGGGATTAGACAGTGCACCTCTCTTTGTGCACACGACTAATATTGGCCGACATATTATGTTATATTCATTTTAATTTATTCAGTTAGTACGACATATATAATTTTCCACATAAAATATTTTTCCATGGAGAACATTTTTATACTATTCTCTTGCATAAATATAAACTTCTATGACGTTTAACGACGATGAATAAAGGTACATATATACCGAAAACACCTGTCGTTCTTTGCTAGTATATTATTTATAATTGCTTTCTTACTTTATCCTGGAGCCAATTCTTCCTTCTAAAAATAGTGGTATTATGCTATCTTATTAAATATTCGGCATAAGCCGATTCGATATAGAGCTTTAAAGATTTATCGTATTTACTACAATACCTTCAGTGTAGTCTTGCAGGCAGCATGGACCAGCAGACCGTTAGCAGCGAGAAGGGTTCCGCTGAGGAGCCACAGTCTAGCGACAGGCCCCACTCGGCTCCATTGCGGACAACGTAGCATCCACGATACCAAACGGAAACCACTCGTGTAATGAAGTTTCATACAGTAAGCTTGTAGCAATATCAATGTGTAGATTAGCAACACTTTGAACTGAAAATAAGTTATAATACTTGACCCAGTGGCCAGGTCGCGTGAATTTAATCCGATGTGTCTATTTGCCATTCAATTTAGTATTGTATTTTGTTTGGCGTGAACTACTTTCTGTACCTTAGCGGAGGGAACATTGGACGCGTCACGGTAGCATACGAAAGCGGTCCCGTGACGCCCGCCTCAGAGACGGAAGTTTTTTTGTATTTCGGTGTACTAGAACGCGCTAGGTACCAGTGAGTGCCTTCATTGCAGAATGTATGTAAGGCCATTTTTACAGAGAAAAAAGGGAACATCCGACGACAAGGAAGGTTTAATTTAAAGTAAAACAAGTCTTGGGTATACTCTCTATTTTATAATTTGTCAAATTAAATATGTACTCCAATGAATTGTATCGGTCATTTTGATTTTGTGATTAGAGAATAAATAAATAATGTCGACGTTTCGTATATTTATTTGTACCCATCTACGGTTGCAAGAAATCACCCGACCAGTAAATGCATTCCTAAGAAAGCGTTAAGATGTACTAAATTATTTTTTCATGCAAATAATCCTTCTAGATAGACATCCTCTTATCGTATATTTTCTACTGCCAAGCAGCAGTACTTGTATTGTTGTGTTTCGATTTGAAGGTTGAGTCAGCCAGTGTGGTTAATATAGGTACAAGCTCGAAACTCAAACTCAAATTCCTTTATTCAACAAAGAAGCATTACACTTTCTTATTGATGGTCAAATTAAACACTACCACCGTTTCGGAAAAAGGAACACCCTGACCTGAGAAGAACCGGCGAAAGAAACTTAATATGGAAATTAATTACTTAACAAGGAACTTAATATCATAGATTCCAAGGTTTGTGGTGCATCAGCGATTTAAGGAATGGTTAAAATTTCTCACGGCGCAATGTCTATGGACAATGGTGACCACATACCATCAGATTACCCATTTGCATGAACTATGCCTCCAAAATAAACAGGATGACTACAGTTACAAAGGCGTCGAAGAATCTTTAAGCAAATTCTTTACCATAGGGCACATGGGACACGTGCCCAGGGCCCTGAGAGGACTCCGAAGAACCAACAATTTACCAAATGAAACCAAAAAATATCTAGCAAAAGGGCCCGAGCATAGCTTGAGACGGCTCTGAGTTCTAGCAAACTTGCTCAGCATACTTATAATATAATATATATTCGTTTGACAATACCTTATGTATTCTTTTCAATAATGACATAATTTTATATGAAGTGTTATAGCTGTATATCACCATGACCAAAGAGATTGTCAACTGCGCGATCAACAGCGCGCGAAGAACGCCCGCCAACCGTCGGCCGTCTTTAGTAAGCGTGTCGCCTCGAGCCATGTGACCACATGGTGTGGCCTGCTATACACTGCAATAAATAATTATAGCTTATATTCTTAATAAGAAATCAAAATTAACTGACTGAGATATAATACGGCATTGACAAATGTGTCAACAAACATTCAAATTCGCACAGTAATACTGGTTGTCTTCTCCACTAAGAAAATATTCTTGAAAATGTATCCATCATTAAGCTTATAAGAAATTTGTATTTATGAGATGTAGAGTCTGTGAGGAAAGCAAAAGATACATTATTTTTGAAAATATATCTATAAATTTTGAGATGTTAAATTACTTTGAAAAATTTCAAACTAAATTAACATCTCAAAATTAACTAAATATTATTAATTTATCAAACAGTTTTCAATTATCAAACGACACGTGTTTTTCTTAAATACGTGATTTTCCGCCGACATATCTATTAGGAGAGTGATAAAGTTATGTCAGTGTGTATGAAAGCTTGTTGAATAAATTTCAGATTAATCGTGATTTTCAAATAAAAATACTCACCCCTCTTAGATGAAACAAACTTATTTTTCTTATTATATCTTTATTTTAGGCTTTAATCACTATTTCATAAAATCACTATGAAAACTATTTGGCAATTTATGTCATACTGACGTTTTAATTTTTTTTATTTGATTTATTACTTTTTTTATTTAATCTAATTAATTTAATATTGAGTATCTATATAAAATAATATGAATTAATATTGGGGTGTACAAATTATCCTCTACCAAATACATACAACGCAATTTTGTTCTTAGCAACGTTTAATCAATACAACTCGCTGTTGAAATCCCCATGCTGGCCAGTTTGAATTCTCATTAAAAAGGCAAAACGCGCGGGAACAACACAAATCGGGCATCATTTGTTTTCTTATAAAATATGACTAATAGAATGGTTATTTTTTGCTATAAGAAATAGATAATTATTAATTCGTGTTAGTTAATATTTGTCACCATGTCGGACTCGGAAGTTAAGAAAAGGGTTAAGGTGGCATGGAGTGATGATTTGAGTCACAACTCTGAGGAAGACAGAGGTAATGTAGTGATGTTGACTCTCTGGTATAAATAGTGCTGTAATCCCAATAGATTGAAAAGTTTCAAGTCGTCCTCTAAAAGATACCATACCATACTTAAAAGGAGTTTTCAACCCACAGTCTTGTACGAATTATTTCTTCAAACAGGATTGTGCGATTAAATTTAAATCAAAGGTTTTATATACGAAAAAATCCTCTCATTCCATCGATACAAATGTAGTACGCATCGTAGAATACATATCGCCTCAATCTGAGACAATTCTTATTACATATTCTTACAAAATCTGAAACCGACACCGCTAATGCATTGTAGAGTAATAATGGAAAATATATATATATTGAATGTCGTTATACTTAAACGATAAAATAAACATTTATTATTTATTTATTAACTTACACTAAAATAATATATTTTAACAGAGCGTGAACGTCTAGCTCAGCTCGAAAGAGAATTAGCAGAACAGCCCGTTAAACCTGTCTACGAGCCTCAGGAATTAAGCGATCTTGTCTCCTACGTCATGAAGATGACCACGCTCTTTGACTTAAGGGATCAAGATTGGAATGAAGAGACTAAGCATGTCATTGAAGATTGGATTACGGAACCAAAATCTCTAATACTTTGCGTGTATTTTAAAGGCGATAGATTAAAAGCGTCTTGCGATATTCCCCTATCGCCTGTTTACGATCTTACTTACTTTTTAAGACAGCCCGATCAAGTTTTCAAAGCTGAAACTTTTCATGACGAAGTGGTCTTTGGGACTTTTGTGGATTCCGTTGAATCGAATATGATTCAAATATTAGAGTTAATGTACGCTCCGTATTTCTTTGCTATAGCCACTTGGCCTGATAGTAAGTACCACAATACTATGTTGCCATTGATAGATTCAATCACATCGTAAATCGTATTGTTCTTCAACAGGTGTCAAGAGTGAATTCTGTTCCCAATTGCACACATTTTTAGCAAAATTAACAGACATGTATTATAAAATGCTCGGTCTCACTGTCCTCTACATACCGCGTGAGGGTCAGCAGCTGTCGTTCGAAAAGGCGAGTTCTGACCGAGAACTTGTTAAAAGGCTCGAAGGCGTGGTCGTGTACTGGACACATCAAATCAAGTCCTGCATTGAAGACCAAGCATCCGTAGCCTCGCAGAAGGAACTATTATGTCCAAGCGATGAATATGATTTTTGGGTTTATAGGCGTAAGAAAAATCTTATACAATGCATAAGTTTTAACCCCTTTGACGTTCTGTTTTCAAATGAGTGACGTTATATTTTTTTTTATTTTCAGATGAAAATTTAAGTGCTCTTTTGTACCAGTTAAAAAATCCCGCTGTAAAACACATTACGAAAATTCTTGTCACCACTCATTCTACTTTTATACACCAGTTCCAAGTTCTTTGCGAGGAAATCGTACAGAAGATTTTGGAAGCTACATCTAATATTGAATATTTACAAGTTATAAAACAACCGTGCGCTATACTTGAATGCGTTGTTGACCCAGATGATATTTGTAAACACATTCCGAATATCATTAATCTCTTCAGATTTATCTGGATGGAATCCCCCTATTATAATTCAGAAACGCGAATTACCAATCTGTTTAAAGCTTTGAGCAATCAAATTATTATACTTTGCAAAAATTATATCAAATTGGATGAACTTTTTAGCGGAAAAACTAAAAAGGCGTTAGGTGAATTCACGAAATGCATAGATTGTTGCAAGCAGTATAGAGAAATTTATGACCTGATGGCAGAAGCGCACAGCGAAGTCAAGCCAGGCAGCTGGGAATTAGACACAGGGTCGATCTTTAATTACATCGATTCATTTGTGCAGAGGTGTTTCGACATGTTGGATGTTTGCAATTGCATGATTATTTTTGGACGGTAATGTAACTTGTCATATTATATTACATAATCATTATAAACAAGTAAAACATTATTCATCAAAATTAGAATTTAAGTATTTAAATTGGTAGCAATAACTAACTCACTGTTGGTTTGAATTTGTTCAAGCTTTACCAATGTGCATGGGCTATGTCATTGTGATTACGTATCCTCAGACTTCCAGCAGGTCGCATTTGTCTATTATAAGATAAATTACATTGATAAACAATCTTTTAGAATTGACGAGCTTGAAGCGATAAATAAGCCGATGTTTGGCGGAGCGCGCGGGGACCAGTTCGAAGCGAAGTGTGATCAAATCGAACACATGTTCCACGATGCACTTGATAATGTAAAGGCTGTCGCCACCAGTATATTGGATGTGCAGGCGCCGTCTTGGTACGATGATATTCTGCAGTTTAGAACAGTGATTAAGGATATTGAGGCGAGTTTTCTTCGATACATTTGGACTTACGCAGTATACTGAACTGACATCTTAATTGAAGTGTATTTTTGTTTTATTTTAGATTATAATAGAGAATTTAGTGGAAACCGTGTTTGAAGGTGTGAATCATGTAGAAGAAGCAGTGGTGGCACTGTTTTCGTTACATAACTATTCAAAACGGAAGAACCTCAGACGCATTTTTAAACGGAAAACTGCTGAAGTAAGTTTTAAAATTGTTGTATCTTATTCTTTGCAAATTTTTGTACCCCGCTGACTCGAGACTACTTATAAGTAGGTATAATTTTTGCGAACATAACATATCGTATAACAATGTTCAAGCGGTATGCGTTCATATTATTTTTACTTCTGTGTAGTAATATTATTTGTCAATGGTTATAAATATATCACTTCGCACAAAGATCTTCTGTCATGGACAAAGGTTCGAAAATCAGCCACATCGCTTCGCATTTATATCGATATTAGCATCAACGATGTGTTCTTCCAGGTTTGTTTCTGTTAGTCACCTAAGTGTTCGATTAAACACTATTTATTCAAGAAGTTCTTATAGTTTCTCGATCCAAAGGAAAAATCTTTCTTCAATATAAAAGCGTTACGCTCGCCTGTTGATAGTTGAAAATCTACCACCGACTTGGAAACAAGCACCCCGCATCTGAGAACTGGTGAACGAATCTCATACAGATGTGAATTTCAGGTGTGGGCGATGTTCAGCGACGAGGTGCAGGCGGCCAAGAAGGAGACGGTGGCGAGTCGCGGCGCGCGCGCGGGCGTGCTGCCGGACGCGGCCGGCCGCGCCGCGCTGCTGCGCGCGCGCACGCACAACCTCCGCTACCTCAAGAAGGTCTCGTGTCGGCTGATGAGATGCCCCTTACCGATCACTTTATCCAGGGTCCGCTTATGACTCTAAATATTAGTAAAACTACCTAGGTGAAAGATAAGAGCATACATGGCATCACTAATGGTCTGGGCTTTTTCTGCCATGTGTTGATAGTAAGGATACTTGATTTCTTTCATAAGAATATTCTCTGACATTAGGTGATGACCGACGCTTCGGTGTGGCTATTGCCGTGCAGCAATTCGGAGGACGTTATCATGCATGTGAACAGGCTCGTGGGAGCTATCGACGTGGCTATTAGGGAGCTCTGGATTTCTTGGACGGTATGATACTTTATTAAAAACCAAATAACGACTTTCTATCATTAGTCATAACGACAGCGTTCATTTCGGGTAGTACCTTCAAAATTTCATGAGATTATAAGATTAATTACTTTTTAAGGAAAACATAAACTTATTCTGAATTCAATTTTAATGTATTTGAAATGAAATATAAGAGAACGTAGGAAACGATGTAATTAGGTTTCATATGAAACACCTTTTTTTTTAAACTTTAAGCACAACGTGGACGAAAAATGCGCCGCAGGTTTGAACAGGACTCTGATGAGGAAAAGTGTTGAAAATCCTGGACTGTTGGAGTGTAATATTGACGTGTGAGTTTTACTTTTAACTTAGTGAAATTATTATATTAAAAAATTATTGAAATCTTAAAATAGTCACGTCTTCAAATAATAAAACTTTTTGAAAAAATGATTTATTTAGTGTAGAATTTTCACTGTTGATTTATTGTTCTTGTTTCGTCCAGATTACTCCGGCATATTACATAATGAGATTTAGGCGTAGACAATTTTACTACTTTTAACTAATATGATATATTCCTAACACTTGATTTTACTAAATATTTTGACTCCTAGGAATATTTTGGATCTATGTAAGGAAGCGAGTCACTGGGAGAATCTACAATTGGATATACCCTTACACGCATATCAGGTATACTCGTTTAACAATTCTCTTATTAAAAAGTCTCCATGCAATAACTCATAAGACTATTTTCTGTACTCAGTATTTCGTTTCTTAATTTTTAGAAAATTCTGCGATAAATTTTATTTGACATTTGTTAAAAATTATATTTATCCTTGATAAAATTTGTGACGTAATTTATAAATATAAATAGGTGTATATGAAAAGTAAGACAGTGTTCTACGTCTACGAGAGCGTCCTGGCGGTAGTGAAGGGATACAATAAGATACTGGACTCTCTATCGGAAGAGGAAAGGTTATTGTTCAAGCCGCTTACCTTAGTGAGTATTCATCATTGAAAGAACACTTACATTCATAAATTAAATTTATTCAAATGTTTTTGACATAGGCAGTAATTGTTAACATGATTCTGTTGTTTGATATTTAACAATAAGCGTAGCCACATACGTCCGGAACTCAAAAGGACCACCAAAAAAAATATTCTTTACCTAATAATCCAATCTGTTATATTATATTTGCACCTAAATAATCAAAGTTAACATTATGTATGTAACACAGAGCAAAAATAAACAAATGAATGAATGAAATGATTTTTAAACTGACCATGCTGATGAAATTACTGAAATATTTCAACATAAATCACTCCATATGAATAAGATAAATGCGATAACAAGGAATGCCTTATTTAATAAACTTAAACATATAAATAACTCTTAAATTATTTGAAAGAGACCTATCACAATTATACTAGAATTTTTCAGTCCTTTGTGAATTAAATTTGTTCTTGGAACATTTGTTCCTAACTAAAACACATTTACATGAGAAGTTTGCATATATTCTATGATTATGGTAACAAATATTTGAATACAAATCTTCATTTGATAAATTATCTGCATTATTTAGTTAGAGTATATAGCAAAGATATTAATAGGTTAACTCAAACAGATATCCAAATGATCGTTCATGTCGGCTAGCTCAATCATTTTAAGGCAGCATGGACAAGGTGATTTGGTTCCAGTAGCGTTAAGTGTCAACGTTTCATCACATATGTCGCTATCATCATCAATGACTATGGTTTCGTTTGCAAAACTTGTTGAAGCACCTTCAGTGGGTATTGTGGTGTTGTTGTCGAAAAATGCCAAACATTCGTCGAAGTGTTCTTCAATGGCTTTAGTTACTATCTCACCACAGCATGGACATTTTTGTTCAACTGACGAATCAATGTTTTCACTGCAGCCAGGCTCTAATTTTATTCTAGGTGGTGATAGTGGAGTTGATTTAAAATCTACTTTTTCCAGCTCTGAAGATACAAATGCACCAGATCGTCTATTCTTTATCTGACCATTATTATTTAAAACACTTTCATCCTTAATATTTGTCTCAAATGTTTCAATCGATGCATTACTATTTGGTAAGTCAGTCAAGTCGACACATTCTGTTTTTATATCAATAAATCGTAATGGTACATTAGTTGAGTCAATAGATTTAGTCTTTATATTTGGGACTTTTATATCATTCCTAAAAGACTTGCTTTTTTCATCATTTGTATAATTTGAATAGGAAACATTGGCAGGAATGTTATTATTTACTTTATCAGGATCCGCCTTAACGATAATAACAGGTTTTGTATCTTCATTATCATTGCAAATAGTTTCTATAATTTCTTTATTAAGGCATTCATCTAAATGCTTATTTATTTCTGTACTACTTATTTTACTACTACAAACTGGACAATCGACCAAATCTGATTGGATAGATACTACTGATAGTCTTTTATTACTATTTACTTCTGTAATAACAAAATCTTGTCCATACAAGTCCTTCAGAACTGATGTGGCATTACGTTTGAAATAATCGTCTATTTTCTTTATTTTGGCTGGAGGTGAAGAAACATCTGTTTCTTCAGCCTTATGTTTATTCAAATTTTTTGTGTTTGTACTAACTTTTGGAACTTTTTTAGAATTTTTTGTATTAGTGAGTGACATTGGCAAATCTTTATTTGCCCAGACATTTCGAACCCTTTCAACAACATCTTCTGTGTTTGTTGTACTTGTGTCACAAATTGTCTGCCCTTTACCACTGAACACAACGAGAGGCTTTGGAACTTGAGGATTAAACACTATGTTATTCTTTTTGGTCACAACTATGGTACTAGAACTATTACTTTTAGTAAATGTATTTGATTTATCAGGTAGCATATTAGAATCTTTTAAAACTGGTTTAGAAATCTTTTCAGTTTTGTTATCCTTATTCGTTTTCTTAGTATATTTAGTAATATCAGCCACTGGTTTAGGATTAGGAGGTGCTTTTTTCTTTTGGTGTTTTTCAGGTTCTTTAAATTTAACGAAAGTACCTCCACAGTTTCTTTTATGACTATTCCACCAGTAGTCTGACGGTCCCGGTGCTCTATTCATTGAACGCCTTACAATGCCGAAATGTGGTTTTTTGAATTGACATGGCCCATCACATCTCCACCAATGAGTTTGATAAAGTTTCACCTAAAAAGTTAATACAATGTTATACTAATATCTACCATAAGTGCATACAGTATTCTGGCAATCTGTCCATTAAAAGAGATTTGAAAGTGATCTTTTAAGGCACCTCACTAAAGTGCTTCAAAAAAATTAGGGGTCTCGCTGATTTTTTTTAACCCCCTGCACCCTGGCAATTGAGACAAGGCTGGTTTTCATATTTATTTCACATGGAATACCCGTTAGTTAGAACTACAACCAACACATCAGTCACTCTAATGTGGAAAAAAATAATCTCAAAAATATATTATTATATCACATTGGTGGTAACCAATTCTTAATTTTTATATAATAAAAAATTTCTTTATAATTTAATTAAATTTAAAAAATATATATTTACCTCATCATGGAAATCATGATAAATACTGATGTTCAGACCAGCTGCTTTATTTATTCTGTGCATGTGTTTTTGGAAATTTGGCCCATGTCCGTCTCGGTCTCTATCTCTGTCAGTGATGAAGAGATAGGCATGGATCATCTCATGCAGGAGTGTCTCAACTAGGTCCTTGCGGGGTCTCAATTTGAGCAATGGTTCACTTAAAGCTATATCACAGATGCATCTATCGTAACTGAAATTTAAGAAAATACATATTACAAATATATTTAATATACAATTAAAATTTTATATTTGATCTTTGATTATTTGAAAGTTCTTAATTTGAAATATCATTTCTTAATTGTTCTATTAATACTTTGAAATCACCTTTAACTTCTACGGGACTGTAACGTCTTATTTTGTTGTTATTTAAATGTTTATTTCTTAAATCATCATCACTACTTCAGTATGTTATGATAAATATTGGACTAGTTAGGGTAAATATATGTTTATATCAAGCAATAGTATGCAGCAAGGTTAAAAAAATAAAAACACTTACGAACACGTCCCCGCACAAGAGTACATGCGCTTGCTCCAGCGGACTACAGCCCTACTTGCTAGTTGAGTCCAAAAAAATATTTTATCGAAATGTATGAATAGCGCATGAACGTTCGGCGTCGGATCTACCAATTCTAAATCGGGATCTGCTAAGTTCATTATGGAAAAAGTTCTTCATCTGCTTATGTTTAACTAGTAACAATAATTCTTATAATTGGAGTTTAATGCAATTTTTCTTAGATTAATAATCTCAATTTGAAAATGAACAGCAAACATTTGACATTGACAATTTGACAGATTACATTGCTGCCAGTTGATATTCTTTAGTTTTTATAAGCTGGCTAGTTCAATAACTGTTCTTCATTGATCGATCAAAAAATGATTTTTAATTAAACAATATATACCCTCAAGTTAATATCAACATTATTTTTATTTTATTTAGCGATTAACAAACCTTGATTTACGTATCCTACTGAACATAAATCTACTATATTATATACATACTACAAACAACTCTTGATTTGATTAGTTCACTCAAGAGGCGCGCCCGTCTACGTTAAATTATTGTAAAAAGACTAAAAAATAGATTATACCTGTTTATTAAGTTTGGTCTTATTAAAAAATAATTAATTTAAGGTGGAAGGGCACACTTTCGTTAGTGGAAGTGTACGCTACGGGAGTAGAAAAAATACGTTATTTTCCATAGATTAAGTATAGTAACCCTTGTTTATTTTAAATATTTTAAGGCTTGTGAAAAAAAAGTTCAACCGGGAATCACAAAATTGACATGGACTTCCACAATGTCTGATGCTTATATCGCGGACTGTGTCACTCAAATCGGAGAAGTAAGTTTTTATAATAATTATGTTACTATAGTAATTTTGCATGCACTTTGAGTCAAAGTCAAATAAATAAAACAAAGCAAGGTTCATGCTGTTTTCACGATTACTTTCGAACAAACCTGCTCGAAGGTAATCGAAAAAGTAATGTTATAGTAAATTTTAAAAATGATCGTGTTCATAAAAACCTTAAAGTATAGCATTAGTCATATATACAAAAAATATACCTCACGAAAGTTTGACATTTATCGATATTTCTTTTTTCTTCAGCTTCAAGATTTTTTAACAACATACAAAAATTGTAATATAAACTTAGTCAAAATAATGGAAAAAATATGTGATACTCCTCTAATTGAATTTGATATTTATAATGTATTCGAGATAAAAGAACTCCGACAAATAATTAGGAAAATGGAAGAACAAGCTGCCGCTAAAATATTAGATATGTACAAGGAAATCATAACATACATAATTATTGTATACGAAGGATTTGAGGCCTATATCACGCAGGTAAAAAAGTATAACAGTAGAGTTAAATAGAATTCAAAATATGGGATGTAAAATAAAAAGATTTATTGATTGGTCTTCGCGTCTTCAGATGGCAGACCATTGGATAAAATACGTTAGGAGATTTGATCGATTATTCGAGGATGCGTTACGTTTGGCAATCAAAGAGACAATGAAAAATATGTACAAAGCCGTACACGGAGATGGTTAGGATTTAAAATAATATGTAACGGATTTAAAATAATTATACATGTTACAACGAACACTATTTTTTAGGTACAATGGCACCCTCGCCTCTTATCAAAATGAGTCTTTATTTGACTGATAAGCACATTACATTTATTCCAAATCGTTATGAATTATTAGATACTTTTACGACGATTATTGAAGAAATTATTCATCTTATAAGTACAATCCCGAGGTTATATGAGAAGTTTGGATTGCCCGCCGGAGGTCTTAAGAAGTTTACCGAAGTCATTAAGACGGATACAGATAGCAATAAGTTACAGTCTTTAATTAATGCGGGTATGTATAGTATTAGTGACTGCTAATTATGTAATTTCTAAAATACCTAACTGTATCTTTTTACCTCGTGAGTCATTCTACCGCCAAACAATAATACATAGTACCTATTGTTGTTTCGGCTTAGCATACAGGACGTAACATTTTAGCCCGTTTGGTTGCGCATTGACTATGTAAGGAATTGTTAATATTTCAGACAGGGTTAGGACTCTTTATAAAATATTTATGGTGGGCCATAATTATACCATCAGGTAGTCTATTTGTCCGGTTTCATTCCTAGATTTAATGAAAAAACTACTACACCAAGAACTATAGCCGTTTTAACTGTATTTTTTTTTATTTCCGTTCAATATGTTAATATTGCACTGACATGGCAATTATTTGTAACTACCCACTAACCAAATACGCTGTCATTGGGTAAGTAGGTAGTTACCTAGTTAGTTGTTTATAACCAAGAAAATGTTGTGTGCAAAGCATAAAATAAACATAAATACTAAATACATCACACACTACAATTACGCTAATCCTGTCTGAATATAATATTCTAACTTTACTGTTATACCAATAAAGTTAGAATATATTAAGTATACCAAAAATTTAAGCCTTTTACCACATTAGTCGTAGTGATTTCGTGATTTGATTGACCAGTGGCGGACTAACAGAGGGGCGGAAGGGGCGGCTCGCCCCGGACCTCCAGTCTTGGGGGACCGCCAAATGCATCCGCATTCCCCTGATCAAATCCTAAACAAGACTTTAAAAATGTGTTTAATACCCACATATTTTCCTTAAGATCAATCATTTAGCTTTGCCGCCCCGGGCCTCTGACGGGATTAGTCCGCCACTGTGTTTCCAACAACCCTTTTACATACATACATATTTTACATTAGCAGCCTGTTAATTTCCCACTGCTGGGCTAAAGCCTCCTCTCCCCTTGAGGAGAAGGTTTTGGAGCATATTCCACCACGCTGCTCCAATGCGGGTTGATGAAATACACATGTGGCAGAATTTCGTTAAAATTAGACACATGCAGGTTTCTTCACGATGAATTATAAACACAAATAAAGCACATGAAAATCCAGTGGTGCCTGCCTGGGTTTGAGCAACCCTTTTATTAACAGTAATAGCGGTCCTAACTTATAATTACAGAAATAGAATACAATTTAGCTCTTGTGATTGAGCACATGCGCATGTGGGATCCCTATTCTCACATTTGGAAGGTAAATAAGGATGAATTTATGTTGAAGTATAGACAAGAAGGTCATACGGCTGCAGATTTTGATGAACTTATCATCAACTACAGCAATCTCGCTAATGCTGTTCAAATACAAGAAACCATTAATCAGGTAATTTAATTACTGTTTTCTTTATTTTCAATCCTTGAAGATATTAATAATTTTGTATTGATTGTATTTCAGATCCATTTTATAACTCTTAACTCCAGTGAATTAAAGAAGTCGATTATAGCCCATTGTTTGGTGTGGCAGACAAAGTTAGGAGAACTTCTTAGAAAAATAACTGAAGCCGACATTGATAATGTTTATGCATACATAGATAAAAGCAGCACAGAAGCCATGACTGTATGTACTTATGAAATATTACGTATTCATGGATGTGATTGAGTTGAAATTGTGTGTATTTGTTATTGTCACTTCACGTCCCTGTCACTCGTTGGCTCTTCCTGGCTAGTCTTCGGTACTAGCTAGTCTGAGAAAGGGCTTCGTGTTTTGTCTCATTACTGTCAATCTAATCCCCCAAACCTCTATGGGATATATGGTAATTTGAAATGAAAATAGTATATAGATTATACTAAACTTAAAATAAAATTTTAGATGCCTACAGATTTAAAAGAGTTAGCTTCAGCAATGGCTACATATGAGTGCTTGATGTCAGAGATATCGCAAATCGAAAAGACATTTCCGCCAATTACCGATAAAATGACTACTCTTGGTAAGATTACAAGTAAAACTTACGTATTCAAACATAATAGCTAAAATATGGTAGAAAACAAATGCATCGGTGATAGATTAATATTTTTTTCAAGTTCAAATGTTTCAAATCAGTTGTGTTTCGTAGCTAAATTTGAGGTAGAGCTGAGTTCGGATATGTCTACACGTCACGAGAATATACCCGTTGCTTGGACCGAATATCTCGCTCTATTGGAAGAAGCAAAGAAGGCGTTAGAGATGAACAAAGATAAATTTAAAGCTGAACTACTCGAACAGGCTGAGGTAATCAATGAAACTGATTAGATGTAAATTCAAAATAGATGATCCTCGCATCAATACCTGATAATCTTTCATATAAATAATTTGAATAGGTGTTCAAAGAAGCGGCTAAAGAATTTTGTGAAGATTTCTATAAAACTGCTCCATGCAGCTCTGATGTATCTGGTAAAGACGCGTTGGCTCAGTTGAAAGCGTATAGAGATCAACTTAACGCGCTTCGAGCCCAAGAGCAACAAATAAGAGATGGACTTGCTGTGTTCAATTTAACGTAATTTTATGACTTGTACTTGAGAGTATTTTTGATCGATCATTATTTTAAGATTCTTTATATATGTTTAGATTTACATTGATGTTTTAATTTTGTATGAATTCATATTGTGACAATATTTTTTTTCTATTAAAAGGACGCCAGTGAACCTAGAACTGCAAAAGATGGAGAAAGAACTAGAAAAATTAGAAGAAGTGTGGGGCTTGGTGTTTCAATGGGAGGAGTCATGGGAAAAATATAAAACACAAACCTTCTGGGAAATGGAAACCGATGAAATGGAAGATAATGTTATGTATCTTTTTAGGTATAAAGAAAAATCTATCTGTTCATACTTTTAGGTACATTTTACAAAGACAAAATTACTCCTTAATATTATTTATATTTTCTTAGAAACTTTAACCGCCTTTCGCGTCAACTTAAAGAAAAGGGATGGGATATTATTGACACGACTAGAGTAAAAGTAGACGCATTTCGACGAACATTGCCATTAATCGGTGATCTTAAGAATCCGTGCATGAGAGAGAGGCATTGGGATCGAATAAAAACTCTTATGGGAGTGTGAGTTGATACAGATATATCCTTTTATATTCTTTCATACATGTGCTATTAAAATATACCTAACACACATCTATTTTTTATTTTTCTATGTCCCTACCTATTAATTTTAATCAATTTACTAAGACGTGTTAATTACCAGGGAATTTGACCAAAATTCCGAGGACTTTAAGCTTGAACTAATAATGAGGCTCAACTTCCAAGCGTATGCCGAAGATATCGCTGAAATATCAAACGCAGCAACAATGGAGTTGAATATAGAGAACGGCCTTAAAGCTATTAGAGAAGTGTGGAAGGCTACTACATACGAAATGCAGCATCATAGAGGAGATATGTATAAAATTAAGAATGTTGAAGATGTCTCACAGGTTCGTAAAGAGAACGTCTTTAAGCTATTCATTAAAACAAAACTAGCCGTACTTAGGTAATAAATATTATAATTTGTAGTTTCTCGAAGACCATCAAGTTCAACTTTCTTCTATGAAGTCAACGAAATACGTGGAACCGTTTATCAAAGAAGTTGATTATTGGGAGAAATCTTTGGGTTATGTGGCGGAATGTATCGAGGTTAATATTAAATACAAACTACGCCCTATATCTGTACCTAAATAAATTTTTTATAACTTACTTCTTTATCAAATTTAAGATATCTTTACAAGTGCAAAGGCGATACTTGTATCTCGAAAGCATATTTAGTGGAGAGGACATTAGAAAACAACTTCCAAATGAAGTTAAAGTATTTGACGCATTAACTGCTGATTGGACAGAAATAACTAGCAAGTTAGTCTTTATTGCTTTTGTTAATTTTTTTTTTTCTATTGTTGCCATATTTTTTGTATTTCTGACATAAATATAATAAAACAGTATGTATGCTGGAAAGAACGCAGTAGAAGCATGTCTATACAAGCCAGCTCCGTATTTGTTCAATAAACTAAATCAAATGGTTGATAACTTGGATGGAATATTGCGAGCCTTAGAAAAATATCTCGAAACAAAGCGACAACTATTTCCAAGATTCTATTTTATATCTAACGATGATTTGCTAGAGATTTTAGGAAATTCGAAGAAACCGCAACTCATTCAAGTTCATTTAAAGAAGTTATTTGATAACGTAAATAAAATTAAAATTGATAAGGTAAAGTCTCAATGCTCTAACTATTGTAAGTAAAACATAATTACAAATTAAGGAAATTATTCAAATTATTATATTATTGTTTGCAACTTTTAAATTAAAATACAACGTAATAGAATAAGTATTGTAAAATCAAAATACCTATAATATATTCCAATTGAAAAAGGAATGAAGATAAACAAATGTTAGATTTACGTATTCCATGCGATTTGCTAACGACTCGGCTATATTGTCTACTTCTATATTAGTAAGAACTGTTGTTCTTGATAACTATATATTTATTTATAATACAACTCTTTTCCACCCAACTGCTTATTCACTTTAATTTTACTTCTAAAGTTCCGATAAGTTTCATCGACGTTCAAAACGCCATAATTTCGCAAATATCACAGAATTTTCAAGCTCTCGACCAATGCTATCGCGTCAATTTGCTGTCCAATTTTGTTTATTTGGCTTTGTCTTGTCGGTAGTATACCTACTATTAGACTATTAGAAGGCAATTTTTGATTTGTTGTTAAAACTCGAAAAGTCGGAACCCGTAATAATTTAATCTCTGTACTGTCACATTGACATTGACATTAACGTTTGTTTTGGATTTCTTTAATTTTAATAATTAAAGGTTATGTTTAATTGCGGGAAGCTTCTTATATTTATTTTTTAAATAAAAGTGTTCTCGTTGCCATCTTAAACATGAACAAAGAAGATGTCGTCAAATGTCATTATGTTCCTTTAAGTAGTCTGGTAAGTTTAAAATAGTTTTATATTTATTTATTTGTTTCCTTTTGTTTAAGTGCAGTTTTTTAATTTTACTTGGTTACTTTAGAAACGAGCGCTACACTTACTAGAAACTCCGAGTAAACCACACGACAAACGCTGTAAGAGAAATCTTCTTCAGTTGCAAATGGATAAAAGTTTGTATGAGACTGATTTAAGGAGTAAGAAATGGAGGAATGCCTTCCAAATAGCTCTGCGTCGGGCTATCTACTCTCATGATTGGGATCAACTCGTCTATCTTTTGAAGAAATCACCAATATGGGAGCATGCTTCTAATAGAAGTGATGAACTGCCACTTTATATCAGAGTAAGTAAAAATTAAGCCTTGTTGTATAATTTAGTATCTCGGTCATGTAAGAACAATACTTACTTAAGTTTACTGATTGTAAATAAGTACATGAAAAATTCAATCTAATATCTTATTTTGAAATATTTGATACCAATTAATCAATCAATGATTATAATAAAAGTATAGATTGGAATTATTGCAACAAATATACTTCTCACAAATAATACTTATTTTCATTTAATTAATATTAATTATCTGTATTTTATTTCATATATATTTTATATATATTAATATAATATTTTAAAATTTGATAAACATAGTGTGAAAACAGTGTATCACTGTAAAGAACTAAATTCTTACAGAAAGGTACTGCTTTTTGTTGAATTTATGAATTTAACTGAAAAATATGTATGTAGTATATAAAATAGATGTTTTTTTTTATAACAATTTATTTTTACTTGATCTAAATTATTTTGACCTATTTTAGACATTTTTTTTATGAAATGAAACTTATTTGTTTAAAATTGCTCTACTGTCAATAAATTACATTATAAAAAAAGACAACATTAAATCTATACGGTGGTGGTGGTGGTGGTTATTAATATATAGGTTAACAAATTAATACTGAATACCTTAATTATATAAATAAACCAACCTCTGTTTCATTTTTTTTTTAATTTATTTTATTAATCCTGAAAAAGGTAGACTACATTTCATTGAGTCTGTTGATTAACCTGATGATTAAAAAATGTATGTTATTATCCAACTCCTAAAGTCACTTCGCGCAAATAAACTGTATATAATATAATTTGTTTGTATTGTATTTATGATGTCTATATTATTTTATTTTGTATTTTCAGGCTTTAACAATACTTCTAATGAATCATCCAAGTGCTAAGTCACAGGGTTTATTAAACGACTACTTGCACATGGTCCACTCCTGTCGATCTGATCAAGATAAAAAAGCTGTCATCAAATCGCTACTCACTCTGCCATACAAGATCTATGGTCGATAGTATTTTAAATTTAAGTTATATTTTTATTTCATAATATTTTGACAGGCATTCACCTATGTATTGGGATGATGTGAGGCATACACACAATTAAGTGTTATAGCTGTGGCTAATATTATTGTAAAAATTAAATTAAAATTTCTAGTCTGGGGAGCAAAACTTTGTCTTTATCTCTTTGTGTATTGTTTTATGGTTGTATTTAATTTATTTTAGTACCTTTAGCACTAACAACGGGCATTCAATATACACAATAAAAATAAATTCTGTTTCTAGCATTCATTAGAAAAATGTGTTAGTCTGTATTTAAAACTGTATATTTATATATTTGTCTTGGTGTGCTTTATGGATATGGATGGTATTTATGCCAGTATACCTCTGTATTAGGAAACCAAATCTGTACGCAAGCATTTATATATAGATTAATAGAAGTGTTTGTAGCATTTAAATTATTGTGATATAATTTATACACTTATGTTTTCATTTAATTCTATATTATTACATTAATTTTTTTATACATTTGATGTAATGTTTTTTATCAAAAATTGTGAATGTGTAACACCTGATAATAAACAACAACAAAATTAACATAAAATGCTCGGGAAATCACATGTGTTATGAAAGAGGTAGGAAAGATGTTACACATAAAAAATGAGCGATCAATAACATTAGTAATAAATGGCTCGATCTGTGTACAATTTAAACTTGTCTTTGTATAATATTAAGTACTTTGTAAACATTGCAACTTATAATATATGAAGTAAGTAATGTCAAAACTATAATTTGTTTTTTTTTTTTAATTTATAATTTAAGGTACAGGGACATGAGAAATGCCGAATTTCGACCCTTTGCTTCCCTTATTTTTTAAATTATTGGTATATCCCAGTACTCTCTAAACGGTCAAGAACAAGTTTTTTTTTTTTATTTGGATGGCTACAAACAGATATAGTAAGAGATAGTGTTGGCAGTTACAAGTTTACCCTCGTTTGCTGTAACAAAGGCTTTAGATTAAGAAATAGGATTATATACTTTAGTCATGTACCTATATTGTTCACAAATGTCCTATCACATCCAACATTGTAATATGTTCAGAATGCAATGGGCTTGCCAGTGGCTAAAGCGATGATGTCCGATGACGGCGAGTGTATAGAGTGGAAGTATAATCTGGTGCTGGATGGTCCGGCTGAAGTTTGGTTGCTAGGTCTGGAGCACACCATGAGAGTTGTGTTACGAGAGGTGAAGTATATTGAAAATCTCAGTGTCTTTGAATAAGTAGTCAGTCCTGGAGATCTATTATAATAACTAGTATATAGTGTACTTAGTAGTTCAACGAGGTAATAACTCAATATAGATTACAACATACAAATATCAAAATACGAGTTTACTAATACAGTTTCAAAATATATGTAGGATTTGAAAAATGTGCACGTAGAAGTGTAAGGTATAAACTAATGTTGACTAGTTATTGAATAAAAATATACTTTTAGCAATTAATATTGACAAGAGCTGCATTAAGGAAATGCCGATATCAAAGAGAACAGTGGATCAACGACTGGCCAGGTCAGCTCGGAATTACCAGCAGCAAGGTGATTAAGTGTAAAATTTCGGTTTTCAGTGGTTATGCAAGCCTTTCAACCAAGCCCAATTGAGCATTAAAAGCTAGTTTGTACATTTTTCTCTTGCAATTATTAAATTAAATTGGGATGAAAAACTGTGAGAAAATTATAAGCTGATTTCCTGGTTGAGCAAACTTAAGCCGCGTATCTGGCCAGCAGATTAAACCTCAAACATAACTTTACTCTTTTCTGTAATGAAAGAGATCCTACGCTTATTAATTATGCGAAAGTGTTTGTTCTAAATAGATTTAGTATTATGTGTGTGTCAATAGTTACAAAAATGTGCTATCTTAAAGATTAAGAATAATAAAAAATGCGTTACATTTCACACGATATTGTTTTAGTTAAAAAATGTTTTGATCAACAAAATTTGGAGCAATAAATTTTGGAAACAAACAATGGAAAGATTTTAATTAAGCTTGGGGAATATTAACAATAAGATCTTAATAAGTTTTAAAGAAACTTCGAATTCCATTTATCTCTCAGATCCAATGGACTTCCGATTGTACTAGAACATTGTGTCGCTGCGACATAATGAAAGAGAAGAAACCGCTGAAGAAACTACGTAAGAAGCAGAACCAAATCCTGGCTACTTTACAGATGATGTCCAGAAAAGAAATCTCTAAGATTTTGCGTTGTAAAGTAAACGCGTTATGCGTTATTGAAATTCACTCTCGCGACACCGTTGAGAGGCTGTATAAGATGGGTTTGTACAGATACTAAGACATTATCTTTATGTAGATGCTAGTGTTCGTCCAAAGATTGAAATTCGACTTTTTTATTGATAACACTAGAACTCTTCAAGTGATAAATGAAAATCGTTTGACTGAGAAAAACGTCCTATACTGTTTTCTCTTTGCCTGTTTTTAATAGAAATTAACTTTAGATTAAAATTATACAAACAACTTCCTTTATTTGCAACCTTAGAATCTTAGTTTTTCAGAAATCGGTAAAGATTATGTACATTGCAGTAGGTTTTTTCCAAATTCTGCTAAAGTTTTTATCGTGGTTTTTTCTTCTCCACTTTGTTTTTCCAGACAATTTGATGTCATCCCCTTTGAACCTTGAACTAGTCGTCCTCTGTTCTTTTTATCTTCGCTTGGGTACCATTTGGATACTAATTTAGCCCCTTTTTTCTCTCTTGTAATTCTGATTTGATATTTTGGACTAGTTTGTAAGCTAACATAAATGGTTCCAGGATGTATGTCAGTGTCAGCATTTGAGTGGTTCTCTCAGCTCAAGTTTTACTGGGATCGTGAACGCGAAGACTGCTATATCAGGCAAACTAACACGAACTCTATCTACACATATGAATACATCGGTAATTCAGGTCGTCTGGTAATAACGCCACTTACCGACAGGTAAAAAAACTGCTAACGTTAAGATATTTTTTGGCATAGGCAGGTGGACTGGCAAATGGGCTACCCGATGGTAAGTAGTCACCAATGCTTGTATAAATCGGCGCCGAATTTTATTAGTCATTCTTTACATTGCTAATACACCATCGAGCTTGGGAACTAAGATGTTGTCTCTTGTGCCTATAGTTACACTCGCATATTGACTCTTCAAACCGGAACACAACAATACTAAGTATTGATGCTTGGCGGTCTACTATATAATGATTGGGTTATACCTACCCAGACGGGCTTGCACAAAGCCCTACCATCAAGTATAACTCGACCATTACCAAATGAATACCTGAACACATCAGATTTGAAACTATATCCTATGATCAGGACTGGCTGCGTTGCAAATAATATTAAAGGATTATTTTTCCATATACTACAATATTATTCTTATAAGTCTTATCGTATGGTAATTATTTCGTAGATGCTACATAACGCTGACTACAGCATTGCACCTGTTCCGAGGTGGCAGTCCACAGGGTCCGGCGGGAACTGGTAAAACAGAAACAACGAAGGACCTCGGTCGAGCTCTAGCAAGATGGGTGGTTGTCACCAACTGTTCCGACGGACTCGATTACAAGTCGATGGCTAAATGTTTTGCAGGTCTGACATTTACGAAAATAAAGCAAATAATTTGTCCGTATAAATTGCATACTATCAATATAATTTAGCGAAATATTTTTTTTAAACGAATTTCGCTACTATGAATAATACACTTACATAGGTATAGCTCAGAGTGGTTGCTGGGGTTGCTTCGACGAGTTCAACCGTATCAACATCGAGGTGTTGTCGGTGGTAGCGCAACAGATCCTGGCGGTGTTGCTGGCGCTCTCCCTAAACCAGAAACGGTTCATGTTCGAGGGCTCCGACATCAAGCTCGATGGGAACTGTGGAATCTTCATTACAATGAACCCTGGGTAGGTATTTAATTTATAAATCTTTATTTTATTTGCAGCTGCACTATATTTTGGAAACTGCCTTTTTAGAAAAGGTATTACTAATTCATGTACCATATTGAAAGTGTTGATGCTGTAAGTCCTTCAAATCCCAAATTGATCCGTATCTAACTATAATAAAATAATCTGAACTGCTTAAGTCCGAACCCGGCGTTGAAATATAACTAGTGTTAGACCTTAATCATTTTTGTAAAATTGGGAAAACATATATAGGTTTTATAAGTTTTTTGTCTTATTTCCAACTTTCATCATTAGCTACCAATCAAAGTCGGTTGTCAAACAGAGGCTAAAAGGTACAGAATTGTTTTGTCTTCGCCTATATATGTACAAATATAAATTTGACTTGTTCCAGCTACGCCGGGCGAACAGAGTTACCTGATAATCTAAAGTCAATGTTTCGTCCCATTGCGATGTGTGTTCCAGACTCGCTTATTATTGCTGAGAATACCTTGTTTTCGGATGGGTTTACAGCTTACAAGATAAATGCTAAAAAAGTAAGTGTAGTATTGTTCAATAGGATTATTCCTATACCCTACACATAAGTATTTGGTCTCTTAGATTAGGTGCTTTATTCGAGTTGTTCAGGTACAATACAGAAGCATTAGCATTAGCAGCCTGTAAATTTTCCCACTGCTGGGCTAAAGGCCTCCTCTCCCTTTGAGGAGAAGGTTTGGAGCATATTCCACCACGCTGCTCCAATGTTGGTTGGCAGAATACACATGTGGCAGAATTTCGTTGAAATTAGACACATGCAGGTTTCCTCAAGATGATTTCCTTCACCACCGAGCACGTGATGAATTATAAACACAAATTAAGCACATGAAAATTCAGTGGTGCCTGCCTGGGTTTGAACCCGAAATCTTCGGTTAAGATGCACGCGTCATCTCGGCTCCTCCAATAAAGAAGACTAGTTAAAAAATATTATTCTATATAGTACCAAATGTACGTACATTTTATTTTAAATTGGTTAGCGAACTGGCAAATAAGTCAGCTGACGGCAATTGCTCACCCCGTCCTTAGAAATTGGCACTGTAAAAAATTAAACCACCCCTTACATTGAGAATACGCTACCGACTTTGGAAACTTACAAGTTACATTGACTCGCTCACTCTTCAATCCAGGACGCAACAGTACTAAGTATAGACGGTAGAATACGTCATAAGAGATCTTGTACAAAGCCTTACTACCTACCAAGTATCTCCATGCTGCCTTCTTGCAGGTATTCACATTATATCAACTGGCAATGCAGCAGCTATCGAAGCAGGACCATTACGATTTTGGTCTGAGATCAATGGTCGCATTGTTGAGATACGCCGGAGTTAAGAGACGTGCTTATCCAAACTTGCCAGAACAAGAGGTCTGATATGGGTTCTTGTTTCTCATTAGGCTTAAACCTTTAGAGTTATCCTTTGGTGACATTTATTATAGTAAATATCTGAAATATATAAAGTTTTTTAAGAACGATGGGAATTATTATTATTATTACTAGCCGTTGATCCTGCGCCTGAACTCTTTCCGATCATGTCGGATTGTCTTATAGGATTATGAGAAGAGGGAAAAGAGAAGTAGCTTTGTGTTTTCGTGGAGATTGGCCGCCGTGGCCATAATCGGTTTGGATGACATAATTATACAAATCTAATCATACCTGTCTATCAATATTTTCCTTTACACAGATGGTGATATTAGCTATGAGAGATATGAACGTGGCTCGCTTGACCTCTAAAGATGTCCCTCTATTCGATGGTATAATGCGAGACATATTCCCTGATGTTGAGATCCCGACCCTGGACTATGAAATGCTAGAGACAGCCATATCAGCAGAAATGAGACTGCTTACGTTGCAGCCGGTGAGGGCTGCGTTGCATAAGGTGATACAGACTTATGAGACAAAGGTCAGTAAAATATATGATTTTTATGTCAGATTATCTGTTTGTTAGGTTTGTTTTATGATAGTTTTGTGACTTTTGTGTTTCTTTTTCTTCTAAATAACCTGTGAATACTCGAAACCTTTAAAAATAAACGATTTGTTTTGCTTACTGAAATTATGTAATTGATGTTTTGTTAAAAAATATTAAACCGTGTGTTTTCCAGAACTCTCGTCATTCCAGTATCCTCTTAGGCGATACAAATACCGCTAAAACAGTATCGTGGAAGATGCTAGCTGCGACCCTCAGTCGACTGCGACGGGAGAACGTGCCGGGATTTGAAAATGTACAAGTTTATCCAATGAACCCAAAAGCTTTGACGCTGGGAGAACTATATGGAGAATATAATTTGGCTACAGGGGAATGGAAGGATGGGGTACTTTCGTCTATTATGAGGACAACTTGTCAAGGTTAATATCACATCGTCATTAGCTCGACTATATTCTATTTGATCAGGTCCACCTAATCATCTTCTTTGTGTCTTATATATTATTCATGTTTAGCACATTCCTCGAAATATAATATTGATCTCATCATGTAACATCTACATATTTCCTATAAGCTTTAAGCTTTTAAATTTTCTCTTACATTTCCATTTCAATTTTCTGTTTTCGGCTGTTTGTATTCACTGGTATCCTTCGGCACTCTTAGGTTCAATAAGGTTAAGAATATTGGTGTCGACCTTCGGACTAGATTTTATTAATGTTTGAGTGATCCTCTTAATTCGTTCTCTCAGATGAGTCTCCTGATCAAAAGTGGATAATATTCGACGGTCCGGTCGATGCAGTGTGGATAGAAAACCTGAATTCTGTAATGGATGATAACAAACTGCTCACACTTGTTAATAGTGAAAGAATATCTATGCCTTCACAGGTATTATCTAATATACAAACTTAATGGTCGATACTTGAAAATATGCTTGGTTGTAAAAGTACTAGGCAAATTACTCCTAATGCAACGATTTCAGGTGTCTCTATTGATAGAGACGCTAGATTTGGCCGTAGCTTCACCCGCCACCGTATCTCGAAACGGCATCGTGTACAACGACTATAAGGATTGGGGCTGGTGGCCCTTCGTTAACTCCTGGCTCGAGTCGGTCAGCGATTTGGAGTACAGGGAGATGGTACGGAGCAACGAATTGAAATTAATCAGACTATTATTACATAGTTTAAATTATATTTCACAGCTGGTGTTGTTTCCATTTGTAGTAACATAGTGTTCGGATAACTGTATTTTTTATATAACCAACTGATGGTAAGTGGTCATCATCGCCCATAAACATTGGTGCTGACAGAAATATCAACTATTCCTTATAATACCCAGATGGTCTTGCATAGAGCCCACCGCTGAGTGGATCTTCACGACTACTCGTATAATTGTAATGCATAATTGTGCTGACTGCATTTTGGTCTAGTGGCTTGATATAACGCCGCAGATCCCGAGTCCCTCGTTTCGATTCAGGTCAAGGCTCAGCTCAGGCCGGTAAAAAGTTATTGGTATATTTACATCGGCCCTGCGCTTGAACTCTTTTCAGTCGTGTCGGATTTGCCGTCCTATCGGATAATAAGAAGGAAGAAATGGACAATGCACCTGTGTTTGCGCACTTGTGCACCTTAATATGTCCTGGATATTGAGCCGGTGTCCCCGCAGCTGCGGCGCCTGTTCGCGGGCACGCTGGGCCCGGTGCTGGAGCTGCGGCGGCGCCTGCACGAGGGCGGCGGCGTGCGCGCGCAGCAGCTGTCGGGCGTGCGCGCGCTGTGCCGCCTGCTGCCGCGCGCCGCGCCCGTGCCGCCCGACGAGACCTTCGCCAAGATGCGGTTCCTCTTCGCGTGAGTCGCCGCGTTATCGGGCCCGACGGAATCGTAGCACCCGCTATGCTGCCCTTTGTACCGTTTCAGTTTGGTGTGGTCGGTGTGTGCGACGTTGGACGACGAGAGTCGCCGCAAGCTAGACAATTGGGTACGAGAGCACGAGGGCTTGTTCCCGCTGAAGGACACGGTGTACGATTACTACGTGGACGAGAGGCTGAGAGAGTTTAAACCTTGGGAGGATAAGTTGCCGGATAATTGGAGATACAATCCGAGGTGACGGCGTAGCGGTGATGACGAGTTTGAGGTGAAGCTGACCTCTAACGTACCGCAACTTACGCGTAATTTCGATTTACAGCTTAGGCTTCCACACTATCCTGGTCCCGACGGTAGATTTTATTCGAGTCCAAATAGTCGCACTCGAGGTGATCCGCGGGGGCAATGGTGTGCTGGTGAGCGGACCGACCGGCTGTGGTAAAAGTTGCTTGCTCCAGGGCACCCTGGGAAGTTTGGACCGAGACAGGTAAACTTAAAATTTAGTACGTTAGATGAGCTTACTGCTCCCGATAGTGTTACGATCCTTTTACTTGGCAAATTGATCAATTCGATTCAACCAAGTCGATATTTCTCAATTAACTGGTTATATCAAATCTTATTGCAATTTTGGCACCTGTACAAAACTAAAAACAAACATTGACTTCTTCTTAAGGAATAGTTTTAATAAAAAAAAATACGATACTTTAAAATTAACAAGTAATGCTGTAAAAGTTATTTCTGGTTTGTCTGAGAATTGTGCATGTTTGTAATTTAGATATAGCACACAAGTGATCAATATGTCAGCACAAACGACGGCTGCCAACGTACAAGATATTATAGAAGCCAGGCTCGAGAAGAGAACCAAGGGCAATTACGTACCTGCCGGAGGTAACCAAGGATATTATAAATAAATATATATAAATATATAAATAAATATCTGCTGTTAAATAGCACATTTAGTCATTGACAATTTCACACTGCCCCTTTTCTCAAGACTTTAGGTATTTAGTGAATCAATTCACCAAGTGGTTGGTATTTTTGTAAGTATGTCTGGGTACGTACCGCCCACTTATCAGGTATTCTACTGCAACTCCGCAGTACTTAGTATTGTATTCCTTTTGGAATGCCAAGTCAGCCATTGTGCAACTATCGGCATGAGGGATTGTGTATCTCAGTTCCCAATGTTAGTGACGCATTGGCGATGTAAGAAATGGTTAATATTTTTATTTTTTACACTGACAATGTTTGTGGGCAGAGGTGGCTGCCGATTTGCACGTCCACCTACTTATTCTATAAAAAAAGTGTGTGAGAGAGACAGAGCTGCGGGATGAACATTCACTTATAAAAAAAAATAGCTTTTGTTTTTTTTTAAGCCTTTCAGTATTATTTACGCAAGGAATTCAGAAATATTATCTCGCTGTTAGCGTTTATAATTGAATGCTTTAAGGTTCACTAAATAATATTAATATAAAATTAATTACTTAACTAGGTAAAAAGCTAATAGCGTTTATGGATGACATTAATATGCCGGTGCGGGATGAGTACGGCTCTCAGCCGCCATTGGAGCTCATGCGACTCTGGTACGATTACGGGTTCTGGTTCGACCGCCAGAAGCAGTGGAGGAAGAATGTCAAGGTTCCGATTATAAATAAGCTTAATAATAATAAAATACCTGATCAATTCGAGATTTATTTCATTGCATGTATTAGAAAGAGTACCCTCAACTATTTGGTTTTCTCCTACATCCATAGGATGTATTTAGTCTTTAGCAAACAAGTAAGCACTTTTTGTCATTATAATTCCAGCCAGCGATCTGTCTAACCTTTTCTTCTGTACCGTTACAAGAACTAATATTTACCTCCGACGATTTTATTTATATTATACAAATTATGAATAATAAGGTAGAGTACAAGACTCTAAATTGTCGCAGTACTCTGCAGCTTTATTACGTGTTTTTATAGTAACGAGACTAGAATAAGTAAAATGTTACGAGTATTATCTACGTTACAATTAAGCTTCCTCACAGTAATCTCAATATATATATTTATCAATAACTGAAAATGATCTGACCAAGGTACATCACTGTCAACCCTTATACTTTTAATTATTTACAAGCTGCCCCACGTGTAAGAAACGGTCAAGCCATTTTCTACTTCCACTCAAATCCATAACTCTTCAAGCATATTCAAAAAGTTCCCACCCCAAACGGATGCAAGGATGCGCTTTAACTTCACCTAACGCGAATACAATTTCCTCCCCTCCCCCTCGCACCTCGACGGGGAGCCGGTGCGGCAGTACCCGTGGCGGGTGTTTAGGCCTCAGTCCTCGCGCGCAGGACATGGTGCTGTGCGGCGCGGCGGGCCCGGCGGGCGGCGCGCGCTCGCCGCTGCCGGCGCGCCTGCTGTCGTGCTTCCACGCTTTCTACCTGCCGGCGCCCGCGCACTCGCAGCTCGTCAGCATCTTCGGCACCATGCTCGACCAGCACCTGCGGGACTTCGACGAGGAGACCAAGACGCTCGGTAAGACGTGGCGACTGCAGAACTGGATCGTGTACTTGTGAATGTGACTAGCGATTGTGTTATTAGTTAGTAGGAGAGTAGTAGTTAGTTGTGTTATTGCTCTTCTAGCTACACGATAGCATAATTATTATTAATTTGATATTTTGTAAGCAGCCATCTAAAATACTAAAATGTATTTATCAGGAAAAATTGTCTTGACGGCGACCATCGACATGTTTAACAACATTGTAGCAAAACTCTTACCGACGCCCAGTAAGATGCACTATTTATTCAATTTGAGGGACATATCAAAAATTTTCCAAGTTAGTATTTAGGTGTTCATACGTATGTATATTGGCTCACAAGACATCAATTATTTTACTATTGTTTGTATGCCTAACCCCAACTTCAATAGAGTATATTTTTAGGGTCTTTTACGAAGTAATAAAGACTACCAAAACACGAAACCACGCTTCCTGCGATTGTGGGTACACGAGTGTTTTAGAGTATTCGGCGATCGTCTTACTGAAGAAAAGTTAGTTTCTCAATCATAGAAAGTTTCATAATCAATTACTTGTCGCCTATGAAGGTTTTGTAACTGCTTAAATAATTATACTCTCCCTTAATTTTATCGCAATAATTTTAACTAAATATAATATATATATATATAGCTTTAGTTTTTTCATATTAGATTTGCATTTTTTATCCAGCTTAGTCCTTACTTGATACTTTTATACACTGAACACTAGTATCCAAATTTGAATATGGTGGTTGGTTTTAAAAAAGTGTACGTTGTCCAGAGATCGTGATTGGTTCATGAACCAAGTTGGGGATATGCTGGGCAAGCACTTTGAGTTGACGTTCCACGCTTTATGTCCCAGCAAGACTGCGCCAATATTTGGACACTTCCTCAATCCTTTCGAGATTTATGACGATCTTAACGACCCCAATGCCTTAAGGAAGTGAGTATTTAATTAAGTAATAAGACTTTTTTTTCTTACATCTCCTGCCTTCTGTCTTGAGACTGAGAGATTTTATAAAATTAGTATACAACATCCTAAGCATACAGCTAAATGTGAAATCTAAATAATTCCTCGTTTCTGTGACTGTTCTTCCGCCAGATACATCTCTAACCAGATGGAGGAGTACAACAGTTGTCCGGGTGTAGTCAAGATGGATTTAGTGCTGTTCAAGGATGCCATCGAGCATATCTGCCGCATCGTTCGGGTCATATCGCAGCCTCGCGGACACATGCTGTGCGTTGGAATAGGTCAGAAAATGCTTCTCATAATTTCGTATTTATTTGTAATTTGTGTATTTGATATTGTTTTGTGCTAAAGTTTTAAGTTAATGAAAGAGATAAAGATCTTATATAAATTACAAGAGTCTTAGAGCGACAGCTTTAATTGTAAATTTTATTGCTACCGCTCTATTTATTGTCAGTGCACCAACATTTTAGGTGGATCCGGACGGCAAAGTTTAACTCGCGTGGCGTCTTACATTTGTGAATACAACTCGTTCCAAGTGGTCGTAACTAAGACTTATGGAATCAAAGATTTCAGAGAAGATTTAAAGGTGAAGAGAATAACATGACATGTAGAATATTAATTAAATCCAAACAATATTTTAGACGACTTTTAAATGTTAATTAGTAAAGACGACAATATTTAAATGTTCATTAGTAAATTGACCTATCTATCACGGATAAAATGCTGATCCTAAGCCGAGGCCTAACAAAAACAGGCTTAAATCCTTATTATGCTCGACAGTGTAGTAATACATCGTGAGGAGTCCTGTATGTGTTGAATTAAATTATTACTTCGTGGTAGGGCCTTGTGTAAGCCGCCCGTCTGGTAGGTAGTCATGAGTGAGCCAACGTTCCAAGGTTGATGGCATTGGTGATGTAAGGAATGGTAAATATTTCTTACAGCACTTGTGTCCAAATAGGCTCCAAAGAAAAGAGAAAGTTAAGTATTTATAGGTTATTTAGCATTTTTCTAAAATAAGTTATAAACTAGGTGCTGTACACTAGCTGTGGCGTTGACACCAAAACAACGACGTTCATATTCTGCGACACTCAAATAGTCGAGGAGACGTTTACTGAGATCGTCAACAATCTTCTCAGTAGTGGAGAGGTTACGAATCTCTACAAGGCAGACGAATTTGAGGATGTAAGTTAAACGCAGTAAGACTATATTCTTTGGGGCCGTAATTTGAAAGAAAATGTTAACTTTTGTGTTTGGTATTGATTAGTTTGGATCTGAAAAGGGCTTTTGAATACTTGATATCTTCAATATTTTAATGGTTCTAGTGTTTATTGGTTTATATAAATTATTGGAAAGTAAGGTACCAACTAAAAGCTTATTGATGGAAGCGCTTTCTTAATTAAAAGGTAATTTACGACTTTTTGACACGTCAGTGCCGCATCAGAAAAATAATTCTACAAGGTGGTGAAAAGCCTTAAGTAGAAAGACGATAGTATTATTAATATTTAGTTTATTTATGAAAAAAAAAACTATATTTTTGTGAGTTAAAATAAATGTAACATTTATTCGTGTCGTGTTCGGTAGTGGTTGTCTTGGATGTTTTGTTCTCGTAGATAGTGGACGCTAGTGTCTTGGAGATTTAAATTATGTTATCATTCTGACCGATTTTGTTCAAGGTGGCCAGTCTCAAGGGAGGTCTAATTAAAGTGAACTAGTGTGTGCGCAAGCACAGGTGCACTCTCTAATCTCTCTCTAATATGGGAAAGGAAATCTGACACGACTGGAGACAAGCTAAGATTTTCTGCGATAGAAATATTAAATAACTTCATTGGCATGGCTTGAGTTCGAACTGAACGGGCCGGATTGCGGGCTATGTACTAGATGAAACCAAAGAGCCAGTCTAAAAACCATATGTAACTTGACAAATCTGTTTAATTTTAACAGATAAAACAATCCCTGGAAAAGCCGATGAAGAATGCGAATATAGTCCAGACGAACGAGTCCGTTTACTTGTTCCTAGTGGACCGCGTCCAAGCCAACATGCACATCGTGCTATGTTTCAGTCCTATTGGGGATGACTTCAGGTATTTTTGATTTTAATATTCCTAGTGCCTTATATTTTTTACAACATAGGTTTTGGCCGCTCTTGTTGCATCGCATTTTTGTGGTGTCATAGTGTTACGTGAGATATAGAAAATTAATGTACGTACTTGTAACATATATTGTGATAGCGGATGAATGAAACTAATATAAGTTTTAAGAAAAGTTTGGTGCAATAGATTTGCACAAAATGTTAATGGATGAACTCCTCCAAAGTAATAGTCATATTATACAAATTCCCCTCTTATATATTCTTCTTCTTCTTTGGGAGTTTTTCTAAAAATACTCTTTTCGAACACATGAATCTAAAATATTATCTCCATGTAATAGAAACCGTATACGGCAATATCCAGCACTAATCAATGCTACTACAACTAATTGGTTCCTGGAGTGGCCGCGTGAGGCGTTGCTTGAAGTAGCTTACAAGTTTCTCGAGGGAGTAGAATTATTGGCCTCAATCACCGGGCCCAGGGTGAGTACTAAAAACTTACTATAGATTTAAATACACATTAATATTTGTTATTATTGAACACAATTATAAAAAAAATAATAGAAGAAGACGTATAAGATTATGTAGCAACATTGGATGTGTAAGATCCAAGGTGGGTAGATATCGTGAAACTTGACTGAAGTTTTTTTTATTTCTATGTAATAGCAAAAAGGACTTGTTTCATAATATGGATTCTGTCATCGTTTTAGATCCGCAGGAAGGAATCTCTTGTAGAAAGTCGAGAAGATGCTTTACGAGCGTCGGTTGCGTCTATAATGTCACTGATCCACTCGTCGGTGGGCCAATACTCGGTGAAGATGTGGCGCGAGATGAGAAGGACCAACTATGTCACTCCCACTAACTATCTCGAGCTCGTCTCCGGATACAAGGAGTATGTCGGATTCTTACGTCTTCATAATATTTTGTCAAATCAAATCGAATCTCTTTTTCAAATTTGCTATTTAATTCGGCCACTAGCTTGGAATACAGATTTAAATTAATAATATTTAAAATAAATAAAATATTAAAATATATTTTTTTTATTTATTATGTATATTAAAAGAATATTTCGATGTATCAGTAAAAGTTATAGTATAAAAGAAGCTGCGTATGATTGTTAACGAATACATAATTGTTTCTGCGAGAATATGACATGTGACCTGTATATTCTGACCAATCTGACCCGTAATAGATTACACAAAAGACAGTTGCAAATCTACTTTAGTTTAATGTAATGTATTGATGTAGTTACCTTTATTTAAATAGATTAAAAAATACTTATGAATCATCTACACCAACTATATAACTTTTCAGGATGCTACGGCTCAAGCGAATCGAAATAGCTCTCCAGGCGAACAAGCTTCGAAACGGGCTCGGGAAAGTCGAGGAAACCACCAAACTGGTCGGACAAATGTCCGAGGAACTGGCCGTCGCTCAGGTACGACGCAAACGGAAGGACGGACGGGTTCGCGTTAGTCTGGCGACGAGTCGTGACTGCGAGTCCTCCCGCAGGTGCAAGTGGCGGAGTACACGGAGCAGTGCATCGAGTACATGGGCGTCATCAACGCGCAGCAGCGCAACGCCGACGAGCAGCAGCGCAGCGTGGCGGCGCGCAGCAAGAAGACGCAGGAGGAGGAGGTGCAGTGCAAGAAGCTGGCCGACGCCGCCATGCGGGACCTCGCCAGCGCCATGCCCGCGCTCGAGGAGGCCGTCAAGGTGAGTGCCCGCCCCCCCGCCGCCCTCCGTGCTGCCTTGTCTAATGCATACCTCCCGCGTAGGCCCTGGACGCCCTCAACAAGAAGGATATTACGGAAGTCAAGTCGTACGCAAAACCGCCCCAGAAGGTGGAGATGGTGATGGAAGCCGTCCTTATATTACTGCAGGTGAGTCCGATACTCATTGCGTCGTAATTATGATATATAACCAAACCAAACAGATATATGAGTAGTGCTTCTCTCTTGTAGAAGGAACCGACCTGGGCGGAGGCGAAGCGGCAACTCGGCGATCAATATTTCTTGGACAGACTACGAGAGTTCGATAAAGATAATATAGCTGACAAGACGTTGAAGAAGATCGGTACATACACGGCTAAGCCGGACTTTGATCCTGAAATAGTGGGGACTGTCTCTCTCGCAGCCAAGTCGCTGTGTTTGTGGGTACGAGCTATTGAGAAATATGGAAAAGTTTACAAGTAAGTGACGATAATGTTCACAATAATGACGTGATATGCATATGGGATAATGGGTCAATTGTTGATTAAACTTTAGGTTGTCGAACAAGAAAGTGTGAGCGAATGTAAATATCGTGTAAAATGAGACAACGTATGGACGAGATCACAGAACTTTTAAATAGTTACCAAAATCACAATAAGTCACTAAGTTCTGAGCATTTCCTAAGTTGATAGTGTCACGGTCAACGTTCAGTAGCCAACTGAACTGAAAACACATTGACCACTTCCCACCTACACTCTTAACAGTGCTAATTTGGGGCAAATTGGTCATAAAATATGAAGGACGTCAAATAATTCTGTTTGAATATAGGATAACTGCCGAAAGGTTGGTACTTATGAATGATTATATGTTATTTTAGAATAGTAAAGCCAAAGAAGGAACGCCTGGAGGAAGCATTAGAATCTCTGCGCATGAAGCAGCAAATTTTAGCCGAAGCACGCGCCAAGCTCCGGGAGCTGAGCGAGATGATCGCTCGCCTCCAGAAGGAGTACGACGAGAAGCTGGCGCAGAAGGAGGAGCTCGAGAGGAAGTCGAGAATGCTACAGCTTAAACTAGAACGTGCTGAAGCGCTCATTACTGGACTGTCGGGTAAAGATTTTTAATATTTAATATTGATAATCAATTTATTTTTTCTTATAAATAAAATGGATGTAGATTTAGAAGTTAATACAATTCGACACCGTTTGTAACTGTGAAAATTGGCGTTTGTTTTTTATGGAAAAGGATTTTTTAGTGTCCACTCTATGGTTACTCATTGCAACATTTATTTTTTTGTATCATTCAATAGATCCATGACAATTGCTATATACAGAGATTTGCTGGTCATTAAATGCTTAATTTTTTGAAGCAAATACTTAATATATCGTTGTTATATCATTTAATTGCCAACAGGTGAACGAGAGAGATGGGAGTTGACTGTAGAGCGGCTAGACAAAGAATTTGATAACCTACCCGGTGACTGTCTCATAGCTACGGGCTTTGTGGCCTACCTCGGGCCTTTCGTTTCCGAATATCGTGAGGACTTGATGGGAGATTGGTTCAAGGAAGTACGTACATGGTTTTTTTTTTAAATTATTTTGCTCAACTCTTAAGACGAAATTTAAAAAGGGTTTAATAAAGTGGGGACTTGGATAAAGAAATAGAGTTCAAGTGATTCTGATTTATCTGTACATATAATAAAATTCTAGTGTTTGTTTGTAATATTAAAATAACCACTTTTTACTAAATGCATATGTATGTATACACGGTACATATACCAAAATATTTTTTTTAGTTTTTTGTCTCTGTCCTGCTGTTACGGCTAATCTCTGGCGTGGCTGGACTGATTTTGTCGGGACGTTCATTGGCAGATAGCTGATGTAATAAGGAATAACTTAGGCTACAACAATAACTTTTTTGTGAAATTCATACGCGCATGAAGTCTCAGCTAGTGGAATATATGAAGCTTAATAGACCGACAGAATTATTTTCTCATCAATAATATTAGTATAGATTTCATAACTCACGTTATTTTTCTGAATTCTAGGTCTATAACGAAACGTTACCAGTAACAATGGATTTGAGTATGAAGACTTTTCTGCTCGATGATGCCACATTGAGAGATTGGAACTACATGGGACTTCCAGGTGATTACGATTATCATTACATGGTACTAGTTTTCGACCGTGGCTTAGCCCTCATGTCAGGGGAGGTTCTCAGGTTTTAGGTTATATCCTTTTCTGTAATCTTAACAATGTGTACGCGATTTCTCATGATGTACGGCTCAGTTTCACACTTATAATATTGGTTTCGATTTAATTACCATGAGGCTTTACTACACTAATTTATAGATGACAACTTCAGTGCTGAGAATGGTATAATAGTGGTGCGCGCGACTCGCTGGCCGCTGGCCGTGGACCCGCAGGGACAGGCGCTCATCTGGATCTCCAGGCTGGAGGAGAAGAACGACATACAGGTCTCAGCTGATTTGATAGAATGGTTCAGTCGCTGACTAGATCCCATGAATCCGCTATTATCAACCATGTACATATTAAAACTCTATGTATATAACCATTTCTCTGTCCCATGAGTGATATGTGACTCATAGTTGTCGTAACTATTGTGTCTATTTAAAATAAAGCACACTGGCCTTTTGTCTCATATATAGATATATACATATTATCATAAATGAATATAACCCCACAAACAATTACTTTTATATAAATATATGAATGAATATGGGGTCCATATTCGATAATCAGTCAAGAAAAGTCTTCGAAGCGTATACTTTTTCAATGATTTTTAATAAAAAAAATGCATTAGAATTGTAATTTGAAATTAAATTTTTAATATTATTTTATTTTGATTGTTCTAATAGATCGTCGATTTCGGTCAGCCAAACTACCTCAAGATCATGGAAACCTGTCTATCACAGGGCCAGCCTATTATAGTCCAAAACGTAGGCGAGGTCCTCGACCCGTCTATCGCACCTATATTAGACAAAGCCATCGTTAGAATCGGTGCTGACTTGGTCATCAAGTTTAATGAAAAAATGGTGCCCTACAATCCAGAATTTAAGATGTACCTCACTACAAAACTTGGTAAATTAATATTTTTGTTTCGTCATATTAAATATGTTTCATTGTTTGTATTTATAATTATTTAATTAAGTGTTCTTAGAATTTGGATCTCCTTAATGTGATGTGAATATTAGTTTTAATACCGCAATGATAAAATAGTTGGCGAAATTTGAGCTCTTTTCCTGATGAAAAGGTTTTTAAATTTCTTTAATTAGGTACTCAGGTACAAATATATTTTCGCTTTAAATTATTGTTATTTAAATTAATCTTAAAACTACCTCTGATAACAATTCTCTTTCCATTTTTTCAATACAATAAATTCATGGTTTCCATCCAGGTAACCCAGTGTATACGCCAGAAACATTGACCAAGACGACGATGGTTAACTTCGCGGTGAAGGAACAGGGCCTGACGGCGCAGCTCCTCAGTATAGTGGTGCGGAAGGAACGGCCGCAGCTGGAGACTATGAAAGATAACCTTGTGATGACCATCGCCAATAATAAGAAAGTTCTTGTAAGTTACGTGAAATTAAATATTTGTATTCAGATAATATTATTAGGCAACTTTTACGAATTATAATAAAGCTCTCTGAATTAATATTCTTTAAATGTCAGCTAAAGCCTTCTCTCCTTTGGGAACAAGGTTTGGCGCTCCTCCAAACACGTGAAAATTTTCATTAGAAACGTGCGACTTTCCTCTAGATGAATTTATGATGAATTAATGTTTATTAGTTTAGTGTTTAATTTGTGTTTACAAATTAAACACTTGATAGAGGGCTGCTTTGAAAACATCAATCTTCGGTTAAGATGCACTGGTGATTCATACGCTGAGTCAACTGTTGTTATATGAACTTAATTTCTAGATATTTGCTAGTTAACTGTTTTTCGATATGCTTCTAGTTTGATCTCTGTTCACAGATAGATTTAGAGAACGATCTACTCCGAATAATGTACGAGTCACAGGTGCCTCTCCTCGAAAACGAGGAGCTGTTCATCACGCTCCAGACTTCACAGCGCACGTCGCTCGAGGTGAAGGAGGCTCTCATCACGTCGCAGGACACTGAGAAAGAAATAGACAGCGCTAGACAGGTCTCACATAAATCTAGTCGTATTTATCCATTATCCGTTAGTGGAATTGGATTTTTATTTCTAATATTGTACATTTCTTTGTAATTGAACAAATTTTTGCAAAAATAATAATAATTGAAACCCTTAGAAACAAATCACATACAAAGTAAACTTTGTTTACATCTAATTTATTTCACTTGTTTTAGGACGCTTAATTTCTCTGACAAATATAAATATTGTTGAATGTCTTAAGGCGTAGATATACGTGAAATGACTTTACATAAAAAAGATAATTAGAAAATGATTTCTTATTGTTTTGTATTAACAAAATATCCCCTGAATTTGGTATTATTAGCTATTTTATTCTTGCAATCTCTATCAAAACCTTTGTATTTACATTAGAATAAGAGAACTATTTTTCTATAAGTTTTACGAAATCGATACGTGCAAATCACAATGCAACCCTTATCTCACCAATAAATCAGTGCGGCATGACACTTTCCTCCATCCATCCACCGCTAATTGTAAACAAATTGAATTGAATTATAAAGCATTCGTCTCTTTCTTCCTACTTTCCAGGGTTATGTGCCAGTAGCGGTTCGTGCTTCGGTACTTTTCTTCGCTCTGAACGACTTATCTCGCATCGACCCCATGTACCAGTTCTCGTTGGACGCCTACATCGACCTCTTCACGTACTCCATCGACCGCAGTCCTAAGGGCGGCGAGCTGCAGGACAGAATCAGCAACCTTAACGAATTCCACACTTTTGCTGTTTACAAGTAATTTTGAAAACAATTAATTAGATATATCCTGTATGTATATAACACTGGCTCACTCACCGTTTAAGTCGGAACACAATAATACCAACTAGCAATTTGGCGGAAGAATGTCTGACGTGCGGGTGGTACCTATCCATCCTTTTTCTTTCTTCAGGAACACATGTCGTGCACTATTCGAGCGTCACAAGCTGCTGCTGTCCTTCCACATGGTGTCTCGGATCCTCTTTCAGATGGGCAAGATGAGCACACACGAGTACCTGTTCCTGCTTAAAGGCGGAGTGGTGTTGGATCGTTCCGAACAGCCTGATAATCCTACCAGTGAGATAAAGTTCTACGTTTTCTACAGCAAATAATACAAATAATATTGAATTCTTGTCTTATTAGATCCGATTACTATGTTCAAAAAATATTAATTTTCTGACGAATAGTAGAACAATCTTCAAATATAGTTCAGAATCTACCATTGTTTTGCTACTGGTATTGGTGTAATCATAAAATATATTCTGAATAGGTATTTATTAATTAATACTCTTAAGAAATATAATGTGAATGCCGGTGTTTGGGATATTAAAACTATAATTTATATTATTCTAATAAATATTTAAGTAATTCGATGATTGTTATGTAAAATAGTTTGAAATTTTAATGGTAATTAGAAAAATACATTGTCTCATTACAGATTGGCTACCCGACGACTGTTGGGACAATATTACAGAATTGGATAAGTTACCCGGTTTCCATGGTGTCATTGACAGTTTCGAGGTGTTCTCGAAGGAGTGGCGCGAGTGGTACCTTCATCCCGAGCCGGAATCGCAGCCGCTTATTGGTACGTTCAATTGTTACTTTATTGACTACAATTTGGGACATTTATGCCTAAAATTAGGCGAAAGATAACTTAAGAAAGTGATTGTAATGTATAACTAGCCAATAGGAACGATTCGGTTCGAACTTTCGAACTCGATTTTCTGTATTTATTGAAGGACGTGATCAAACTCATTGCCAAAAAAAAAAACAAAAACTCGTTTACTGGCTCGTCTAAAAATAGTGTTAACTTATTTGAATAAAAAGTAAAGTTAAAATTTTCCGACGTATATACCGGGTCGGATCGGTGACGCGCGAAGCGGCCCGCAGGCGACTGGAACGACATCTGCAACGAGTTCCAGCGCATCCTGTTCGCGCGCTCGCTGCGCGTCGACCGCGTGGCGGCGTGCGTCAGCGCCTACGTCGTCAACGTGCTCGGCCCGAGGTACGTCGAGCCGCCCGTGCTCGACATCAAGGTGAGAGCGAAGAGGGAGGTGGGCCCCGCGGGGAGACCGCTTGCCGGGCCTCGCTTACTTATGTTAGCGTTTGCACCGCGCAGGCGGCCTGGGAGGAGTCCACCTGGAAGACCTCCCTCCTGTTCGTGCTGTCGCCGGGCGTGGATCCCACGTCGGCCCTCATCCAGCTGGCCATCGACGTGAAAATGTTCGACAAGTTCCAGTCCCTCAGTCTGGGGCAGGGGCAGGCGCCCACCGCGGCGAGGTGGGTCTTCTTTTAAGTTATCGAAGCACAGCGCGTATTCAACTCTTGGTCTAGTAGACGGATAGTGAGTAGACGAGCACGGAAAAATATTTTAAAGGACAACCATATTATGCCGTGCTCATAGGATGCTGGCCCACGGCATGAAGGAGGGCGGCTGGGTGTTCCTGGCGAACTGCCACCTGGCGTGCGTGTGGCTGGGCGCGCTGCGCGGGCTGGACAACCCGCGCATCCACCCGCGCTTCCGCCTGTGGCTGTCGTCCATGCCCGACGACAAGTTCCCGCTCGGCGTGCTGCAGCGCTCCATCAAGATGACCACCGAGCCTCCGCAGGTGACTCCAGCGAGTCGGACAGACGAGAACTCAGGATTTTTACTTGGCTGTTTAAAAAATGGTGTATTTAACATTTGCCGATGGTCGTTTCCGTTGTAGGGTCTGAAGGGCAACCTGGTGAGGCTGTTCGCAAATTTAAACGAGGATAAATTCGACGAAGCCACTCCCAAGTATCGACGGCTACTCTTCTGCGTGTCCTTTTTTCACTGTTCGCTTATAGCGCGCAAACGTTTTCGTCAGCTGGGATACAACGCCGTCTACAGTTTTAACGATTCAGATTTTGAGGTAAATGCAAGTTTATAAATGACCTGAGTTTTATATTGATGAAGCATGGGCTAAGCTGTTGTTTAGGTTTCAGACAATCTGCTTGCAAATTACTTGGAAGAATACGAAGAAGTGCCGTGGGACGCGCTCAGGTATCTTTTCGCCATCATCAACTACGGAGGGCACATTACTGACGATTGGGATAAACGCGTTCTCATCGCGTATATCAACCAGTTCTTCTGCGAGGAAGCACTGGATACACCATTTTATAGGTAGGTATTTGATCATGATAATGCAAATTTTTAACTGACCGTCAAAACCGACCGTCAAAAAGGTTGGTTTATGTATGTTTGCTTATATTTTTTATTTACTACATTAACATCTTTTATATATATAATTATAAGTCGAGTTTAGTGTTACTTTAGTACCATACAAGTCTTTTCCAACCACAAGGGGGTAAAAACTAAATAAATAACATCGCTTTCACGCGCTATCATATGTCGAGAGTCTAAATAATGATATTTATTATTGACTTTAAAAAGGCGTTTTGATGTCATGACCAAGTTGTTAGCGGAAATTTTAAAGTATAATATATAGCTGATATATTTGTGAATCGCGTCGTTAGCAAGTAACTAAGGTTTGTTTATCTCTAATCATTCTTCGATTGGAATAAGCTATGGGTATACTAACTCATATACGTATTACGGTAATACGAGCGAATGTTTCCGTCACACCAATATCTGTATTCCTTACGATTTAGACTATCAAGCATACCCTCGTACCATATTCCCCGTGATGGTAGCCTGGAATCGTATCGAGATTTCCTTGATCTATTGCCGGCTTCCGAGCGAGCTGAGTCAGTGGGACAACACGCTTCGGCTGACGTCGCTACATTGGCACAAGTACTTTATTAAATTTTATAAAACGTAATTAAATGTTATAAAAAGCTTAAAATATTTATATGCTGGTTTTATTTTTTGTTTAGGATGCTCGGATCATGTGTTTGACTCTTTTTGCATTGGCATCGACGGGGGGCGGAGGCGGGGGAGGCGGGGAAGATCAAAAGGTGAAGCCGTTCATCAGATTATACTTTATTTTTAAAAATAAAATAGATCCATTTGAATTGTCTGACTCTCGAAACTAAAACGTCAAACATCGAATCAATATAAGTTTACCTTTAAATTTTTGTTGCTTACGGAATAAATTGTTTATTAAGTCTTCAAAATTCAATAAATAAAAAAAAAGTAAAATAATGAACTTACTGCATAGTATTATAAATCTTTACTTTCATCCATCTTGATGTTGAGTCAAGTACGTTTTGCAGTTTCTGATTAAAAGGTCAAAACGAGTTTTTTTTTTTAATTTCGTTTTTAATTTATTGTCGCACCACAAATAGCTTTATGAACAATCCCGATTTAATATGTAAATGTGTAATGGTGTTCAAGGGTTTTTAAAAAGTAAGGCTAACATTATGGAGTTACAACTTTGAAGATTTTGTTGCATCATTCGTTACATGAACGACACCCAATGAAATAAGGTGGACGAGCTGGCAGCCGAGATGCTGTCCAAGTTGCCGTCGCGCATCGACGTGGAGACCACGGAGCGCATGATGGGGCCGGAGATCGTGATGCCGATGTGCGTGTCTCTGCTGCAGGAGATCGGGTACTACAACGTGCTCATTGGCAACATAGTGGCCGGTCTGCAGGTGAGACACAATTATCTACTGCGATCATTTTTACAATGATAAAAAAAAACAAAATTGTTAAATATTAAAAATTAGTGGTCGGAGTTCATTGAATCATTTATAAAAATATTAGATTCATTGTTGTAAGTTGGAAATGGATTACATTAATATGTTGATAAGGTATTATATATATAAATTTGACAACAAAATGTAAAAACCTTGTCGCTATTACAATAAAACAATCCTAGAGAATGGCAGAAAAGGCGTTATTGGTATTTAAGTACGTCTTATGTTGAAATCTCACATTCCTCCGTGCATAGCATAGTGTTTGCTTAAATAAAAGCATAAAGTCTTCTCCTCGCGTATCCTAAAATGTATTTATTGTAAGTAATCCTCAGGGTACGTTCGACCACGGCTAACCTCTTTTTCTTTTTCTTAATTTTTTGTTGAATTGAAGTTATTTAGGTGTCTTACTGACTGCCAGATGACAAATACCCGAATATTTTCTCGTTTCGTACTTTTTAGGATGCATTTGTTTTCCTTTGTTGTGCTTTAGTTTTTAAACGTAATATTTATTCATTATATTTATATGGGATTGGCGTTTTATGTTCTAGCACCGAAAATATAGGAATATATCGATTTTTGATAACAATTTTTAGGGACGTTCGTTCGTCGGAAAGTTGATGGGCTAACATTCAAATTGCTGTTACTTTTAGGTTGATTCCTGGTCTTCGTACTGGAAGTTTAGGAACAACATTATTATTTTTTTGCTAAAATGTGTTGCAATTTATGTGTTTTGTTTATTCCAAATGATGATTTTTAACCAAATGATACTAAGAAATTAAGACTCTATAAGGTGAAAATTAACTAAAACATGTTTTACCACAGGAACTACGTCGTGCAATCGAAGGTCTGGTGATAATGTCTGAAATACTAGAGACCATGTACTCCTGCATCTTCGAGGGCAGGGTACCTGGGTTTTGGCAAAAGGGTTAGCTTAAAAGATCAAAATGACTTGTTTTACACGAACAGACACTGTTTTTGTTAGTAATATCTAAAATAAATTTAGCGTTTCACGACTTATAAAAAAATTAAGAACGGTTATCCTAAAAAACGGGTCCGCGTGTGTGTCAGGTCGGCCGTCGCTGAAGCCACTGGGCGCGTGGTGCCGCGAGCTGTCGCTGCGCGGCGCGCACCTGTCGGCGTGGGCCGCCGCCCCGCGCGCGCCGCCCGCGCTGTGCTGGCTGCCCGCGCTCGTCGCGCCCACGGGCTTCCTCACCGCCGTCATGCAGGTCTGTCTCTCCGTCTCTCTCCCTCTAGCGCGCGCCGCCCGCGCTGTGCTGGCTGCCCGCGCTCGTCGCGCCCACGGGCTTCCTCACCGCCGTCATGCAGGTCTGTCTCTCCGTCTCTCTCCCTCTAGCGCGCGCCGCCCGCGCTGTGCTGGCTGCCCGCGCTCGTCGCGCCCACGGGCTTCCTCACCGCCGTCATGCAGGTCTGTCTCTCCGTCTCTCTCCCTCTAGCGCGCGCCGCCCGCGCTGTGCTGGCTGCCCGCGCTCGTCGCGCCCACGGGCTTCCTCACCGCCGTCATGCAGGTCTGTCTCTCCGTCTCTCATCTTAAGGTTAAGTAGCTAGCACAATATTTGTATTTGGTCAACTTCAACTTTCACGTACTCGATCTTTCCTCGAACATACAAGAAGAGAGAAGAATACGAGCAACGTGCAACCAGCCTTAACTTACTCTGTGTTTAATTAGTTGATCTAACTTACAACCATTATAATATATTTACACTTTCCTTATTGTTGTTGATTGAGCTATGACAATCTGATCTGATCGTTACGGCTCTCTGCTAGACCACGGCCCGCGGCGAGAGCTGGCCAATCGACACTCTGTGCTGGGAGTTCAACGTGATGCCGTTGGAGGAAACCGCGTTCGTTCGTCCGCCGAGGGATGGCGGTGTTTATATCAGGTCACACATTTAATGATTATATTCATATTATTGACGTCACAAATAAATTCAAAAATAGCTTGATATATCTCGAATTCGTTTAGTATACAAAAAATCGAAAATAGCATCAGTATTGCTTATAATTTTTTTTTATATCGGTACATTTGTGGCTTAGCTTCGCTTAGAACAGATATTTGCCGTATACAATGATACGAATTCGTCCAGTCATGGTATCAAACCTGCAAATAACTCCAAAATGTCAATACTGACAAAACAGTTCACAGTAAAATGTCCATCTTATTTGACAACTACTTTGATGTATCAGTTGAAACCGACATAGAGGATAGAAACACGTTTTTTTTTCTATTTGCCTTATTTGCTAAAATGCCGTGTTAATAAAAAAAGTAAAAAAAGCTCTATGAACTACGTTACCTTATTATGATATAATTAAAATTAAATTCGGTATCATTCAGGGGCTTGTATCTGGAAGGAGCCAGTTGGTTCCGTAAAGATGGACATTTGCAGGAGCCCTTGCCGATGCAGCTCGTCTTCCCCATGACGCCCATACATTTCAAACCAGTACGATCAACGGGCAGGCGGCTGAGGAGTAAGTTAGAAACCTAATATTAACCTATGAACAATGTGGAATCTGCTAATTTGATAAAATACTGAACGCTCATTGGTCGCATATTACGTCATCGGATGTCATGAACCAATGAACGGTTAGATTAGAGGCAAATTAGTTCATCTCACTTTAATCATATTTAATTACATTTTGACATTTTAAAAAACGTTTTGTAGATCGTTACGTCTGTCCGTGTTATTACTACCCTCTGCGTATGGGCGCTTTCGTAGTGGCCGTCGACCTCCACTCTGGCAAGGAAACCTCAGATTTTTGGGTCAAACGAGGAACTGCCTTACTCTGCACTCTATCCACTTAACTCAGGAACCGAGTATAATAATTTGTTACTTATAAATATGATATGTTTAGTTTAATAAATTACATTTGTTACAAGCAAAATGATTATAGTTTAAAAATAAATAGTGGTCGTTTTACTTACACACACCAAACACGTTTGCTTAATTTATAATTACAAACACCTCGTGAGGAAACTTGTATCTTTTAAATGAGATTTTGATACTTTTGCCACACATCGACCATCCTATATAAATGATACTTTGAAGATGTTTTTGTGGCTAATAATTAACTTGGTGGTTGGCATTATGCAAGCCCGTCTGGGTGTGTATCAGTTCTCATAAATTCTGCCGCCAAACAGGAATACTTATTATTGTGTTTTCCGGTTTGAAAAATGAGTGAGCCAGTGTAATAAGCACAAGGATCATAATGTCATAATTTCCAAAGTTAGTGGCGTATTGATGATATGAGGTATGATTAATATTTATTAATAAAGTACCTATGTCTATGGGCAATGGTGATCACGCACCATTAGGAGAGCCATTTGCCAATCCAATATATATTTATATTTAGTTAGGTTGTCTTAAAAAAGTAAAAGAATGTTTTTTTTTTTAATAAATGATTTATTTACAACTTATATCAACTTAAATGTAAGTAGGTGTAAATATTATATTAAATTATATTGAATACAAAAAAGGAAAGGTACGAGATAGGAGAAAGCGTTAGAATGTATGCATTTCCTTTTGTGAACAGTACAAATATATTTTATTAAGATTTTTTTATTCATTAATAATTATGGCACTTAGCAATATAGTATTTATTCTGTTATATTATTCTGATAAGCAAGGTCACGCTTTTGAAATATATAATATAAATGTTAATAAATTATGTTCTCAACTCGTGTGTATACAAAATGTAAGATTTGAAATTCTATGAAAACACTTTTTTCTTTAAAAAAAATGAAAATGTATAGTTTTTTTATAACTGCGCATTAAAGAAAAATAATTTGGTTACCGTATAATGATACAAGGAATTAGTATTGGTTGACTATCGTAATATATAGCTTGCACAAGCAATACTTTAAGGCGTGGATATACGTGAAAAGGTTTTGAGTTCTGATACATATAAGATACGATACGTGATAACGTTTTTCTCGCTTATTGTTACCGGAAAAATTATTAATAGGATATATCCTATAAGTAGTTAGGCTATAAGTATATTAGTATTTCTTCTTCTTCTTCTCCAAAACCATTAAAAACAATTAGAAGTAAAAAGTAATAAATATACGAAGTATTCTCTGAATTTGTTATTATTAGCTTTTTTTTCTTCTGATTTCTACCATATATTTTTTTTATTTAAATCAGAATATTAAGAAAAACAATACTAATGGGACCTTCGGCTTGTTTTTGTAGAATATCTTTTTCAATATTTTTACCGATTATTTGATACGAGCAATCGTAATCGCGTTGCAATCCCTTTGTCGCCTAATTGACCAGTGCGGGGCGAGGTGTTGTGCTGAATGAATATATTACTTTTTTTACAGCAATAACAGGGTACAAGAGTTGTTAGGTTTCCGCGAGACATATTTATTAGTGACGCCCAGTCGAGCAACGTCAACGACGTATATCCACCTCTTAAGACGAAACATGAAGATATGGCTATATTCCATAAGCCTTAATAAATAACAGATGTTAAAAAACTTTATATTATTTATATAAAGTTATAATTATTAAAATAATTTTAATATACATAATACCTCTTATTTATACAGACTATCCTTACCTATGTTATAATTGACTTTTTATGTAACGAGAATTATTAAATACATTCGTATGATATTCGATTTTAAACAATTTTCTTACTAAGCAGTGTTAATATTGTCGGCTAAAATAATAATTGAAACAGTCGCCAATTACGTCTAACATTTGCGTAAATTTTATTACTTATTTTGAAATTTCTTTATTAAATTAGACCAAAAATGTCGACCGAAAGCCAAGTTATTAGTTTATTACATAATTTTTTTATCAAAGCAGTATTTTGTATGGACTAGTATTTAAATGAAAAAGTGACATTAATAAAAGAACGATATTTCGATTCCGCTAACGACGTCCTGAATGTTGCTTCATAATTCATATTGCATTATTTAATAGCATCAGCTCTTTAACTATCAGTCTATATTTTAATCGATTTTTAACATTCTGTATCGATTACCATTCAACCACGATTCTCCATATCATTTCATCATAAATTCAGACAGGAAACTGATCATAGGTTACACGGTTGGCAGTGTATGGGCAGGACCTTGATACCTTGATACCTTGCCTACAGTCTCAAATATTGTCAACATAAGCCTCTCCTCTTGTTTTATGTACACACTCCATTAATATTTTTGGATTGTATGACTTAGATCTACTTATTAGTATATCTAATATTTTGTAGCTGTTTAAAATTTAATTTTGAAATGTCGATTGGAAAATTAGTAAGGTCTACTGATAGCGATAATGCATCAGACTTTGTCGCGCTGGTATCTTCTCGAGTGGAATCTTCTCTTGAATCGTCTATACGGACATCTGCCGGAACTTCTCTCGTAGGGTCCGTACTCACAGGTCGGCATTGTACAGTCTCCTTGTGAGACACATACCCTATCCCTCAATCCGAAGTGTTCCTTGCCCCTTGCGAGGATGAGACATTCGCGTTTCCGAGTTATTTCTGGCCAATCGCAAACACAGGAGCATATACCATCTTTTATACGATTCTTGAACAGCGCTGGACAGGTGCATCTAGTGAAAATAATTATAATTATAATAAAATTTTGTATTATTTAAATGTAATTAAAGAGTTGGTGATTTACAATCTATAGTAATAATTTATTGTCTGGGACAGTTGATAATAATTGTTCTACTAAACAGTGTGCTAGACAATTATTTTACTAGAAAGCTTTTATCAGAAATGATATCATTTTAATAATTTACCTTTTTAATTGAGGTGGAGAAGTCTGTTCCTCGTCTCTTTCTAATCTAGGTTCTTCAGTGGGCGCTCTCCAATCGTTTTGTCTTTCTTTCGAAACACTCTCGTTCTTTTCCTCTCTAATTTCAATCTCTTTCTCGCCTCTGTGATAAATCTTCGTCCTAGGTGTACTCTGTTGCGTTTCTTTTGAGACGCAAGCGCATCTAGTGTGGTTGTAGAATAATATTCTGGCGGGTGTGACGTTACTACCGGCTCGGTTTAGCTGGAAATAATACATTTTTTTTATAAAGCAACAGCTCTTGAAGACATAGATTGAACATTCCATCAAATAAATTCGCCTTCTTTGCCTACTTGTGAGTAATGTCGATATTGAGACGATGCTAAACCTATATCATGTCACCATAATGAGCAAAATAGGGAGTATTCGTAAATAAGTTTAAATTAAATATTGGTATGTTTCAAACGATTCTATCCTCTTCCACATTGAAAGAGGCTGCGATGGTTTATAAGTGATGAATATGTATTTTCATTGGAATGAGGTAGGACTGGCGTATTTTTATAAATAAAAGCCCTTAAATATTTAAATACAGCAAAAGAAACAATTAATATCAATGTCCCATGGGCTTCCTTTACATATTTATTTAAAATTTGATCTTTGAAAATGAGATATTTGCATATCAATTTTCATACGTAAATATCATTATTCACGTATGAAAAATATTTTTACATTTGAATTTAGACGTTGGTGTTTGAGTATATATCGCAGGCAACTAGCTTAATTTGCCATCCACTTAAACACTAGCCTCACTACTAAACGGCGCTGTTCAAACAGTGCCCTGAATGACACACATCCAATTCATTTGTTGTTCAAAGGAAAGGGTAAGTTACTTTAGACTCTTCTTTTTTTCCTTCGTACCTTCGTTTTCTTAAAAAACACTCTAGAGGAAAGACCATATTGAGTCAGAGTTAACAGAGTCGGTCTGTGAAAATATTTTTATTAAGGTGAAGAGTCTAGGGACTCCCTTTAGGAAAGTGTCTAGGCTGTTGATTAAATGGCTAATTCAATCATTTGGCTGCGCAATATATACCCGTATGTATACCAATTATCATGGCCGTCGATAGATCGGTAAAGAAATTGATGTGCTGCAGCCTATATATTAGTTAAAACAAATTGGATAGTATTCAAACCTTCATGGAAAAATACATATTTGTGAACCAAATTTCATGGTGAGCGTTCAAACGGTTTGGAATTAATAGATATTCATATCAATTATGTAGACAACATATATTTTTATATACAAGAAGCAGATAGATACTTACGAAGAACGATAAGGCGACGTATTTCCCATCGACGGGCGTGCAGACTTGGCTCTCGTCGTAACAACAGCCCGAGTCTGGAGCGCAGCGGTGCAGCTGCACGCACGGCGGTATGTAACTGAAATGTAATGTATAAATAGCACAATCTGATTTTAAGATCAACTACCTACACGATGTAAAGCTGCGGCCGTACATGTGCGATCAGGTCAATTGTCTAAACCCAACGCTTGGCTATACTGTCTACATTCATTCTTATCAAAAAATTATTCTTTGAAATATTATCCGTCCAAATAAAAGTTTTGACCACATCTAGCAAAATTATAACATCAAGTTATTTAATTGTTGCATTTTTAAAATGAATACATACAGAGTATCCGCAGCTGGTGCCAATTTCCTCACAGAGAGCCATCTCGGCTGTGGGGTAAGACACTTGCCGGCGTGGACGACGTTGCGCATGTTCGCTATTGCGCCCTTGTGTAAAAACACGCGCTCCTCTGCTGTGGAGTGAGCTGGAAAACCATACAGAAACTGTTAAATCAAAACAATATATTCTGATTGAGTCGAGGAATCCGTAACGGTCCTTTGAAAAATAGGAAACGATAATTAGTAAAGTAGCTTTTTGTGAGCTATTTCACTCTGTTTTAAAAAACCCGTATGTATACCCGTGCTGTCATTTGTTTTCTTAAAAGTCATTAATCATGGACTTTTGGTAGATTATATACTCCTAATCGAGTTTAATCAAAAGTGGTGTAACTTCATTTGGTAAATGGAGGATGAGTCGAGATTTACACCAATGCACTCTGTTATTTATTTTAAAACATTCTGGTTGGTATAACCAGACAAAGGATAAATGGCTTATGAATACTAGGTTTGAGGTACAAGACAATCTTCCAGCTGCTACTGAAAAATTCATGAATTTTCTTTTTATTTTAATGGCTTGACCTAGGATTTGACCCTAACAAGGGTCTAGATTCTCCCAGTTATGCTCCGTAGTTTAAAGGTAAAGTAATGCTCCGTAGATAAGGACTTACAATCTTCTAAAATCCTAGGCCGTTCATTAGTCGCAGCGACAGGGTCGAGGGTAGTGTGTCTGGATACATCTAGTCTGGTGAAGGCTGAAGGTGTGATCCCAAGGAGAGGCCTGCTGGTGGAGCTGCTGTCTTCTTCCAATGGATCCCACTCTTCGCCGACATCATTAGCGTAATCTCCATCACCAAGGTCTTGTTCCAAGTCCTGAGGAATATGTTTATCAATAAAAACATGATCTACTAGCTGAACATGCGGCTCTACTCGCACGAAATTTATAAAACACAAACTTCCAACCACTGTTTTACCCCCTTAGAGATGAAGTTTCGTAAAATCAGTTCTTAGCGGATGTCTACACCCTACAAGGAACCTACCTGCCAAATTTCAAGTTTGTAGGTGTTTATAGTTTCTGATATTTCGTGAGTGGTATTTCGCTTTTTTTATAAATATATAAAATATAATGTTTATAAGTAATTTTAAAAACTAAATTTAACAATTTGATAAGATCAATTCAAAGTAAAGCCACCACATGCATTGACTGGTTCGAAATGTCATTACTGCAAAAAAGAAACGACAAAAAACCCGGTAGAAACTCCTTTTACCGATTAAAATTGGTACAATAATTATATACATTCAATTTTATATTGAATTCATTGATTTATAATATTTATTTTAATTGCGCTAATACAGTATGGTAAATATGAGAAATATTATATGTGTGAACTAGAATCAATTATTATTACAGATATGCTGAGTTTCTTTCGCCGGTTCTACTCAGGTCAGGGTATGTTCTTTTCCGAACCGGTTGTAGTGTTTATTTTGTCAATCAACAAGTGTAATGCTTCTGTATCGAATAAAGGAATTTAATAAATTTTGATTAGATTTGCTTTATAATAATTTGACAAGTCGCTATTAAACTGGGTTTAATAGTTATACAATCTATTTTGAATATTACATTCCGACTTTAATTTGACTCGATGTATTGGTATTGCGGTTAATCCTTTATTAAAACTATAAAATGAATAGAAACGAACGTCGCGAAAGCTGAAACTGGAGGTGGTTCACTTGGTGGTAGGGATATGTGGAAACCTATATGGGTATGTACCCACTCTCTACTTATTCTACTGCCAAGTAGCTATACGTTGTATTCTGTTTTGAATTGTGAGTTAGCCAGCTTAATAATACAGGGGACATAGCTTCTCATCTCAAAGTTGGTGACGCTTTGGTGATGTATGACATTGTTAATATTTCTTACAGTATGACTATGACCTCTGTTGGTAGGCAGGTGTAATGACCACTCAATAATAAGTGGTGCATTTGACAGCCCTATCTATAGTAAAATATTGACAAAATAATTTAAACTCTACAGCTTTAACAAGATTGCAACAAGAGATTATGATGCATTTCGTAATCTTTCCTTATCTGGTAACCGTGATGCTATACTGGTCTCCGGCTTCCCCCTATTTGCGTACGTATTTAAGTATGCATGCCGAAGAAAAAACAGTTTATTTTAAATTGGTTTGAATTCCACTTAACCCTGTACAAGTGGCAACGTGCTCCCAGTCCAGATTTAAAACAATTCCTTGTTTAGCTTCAGGAATGCACCGAGAATAGAACCCATGCCTGCTTATTTTCATTCCGATAAATTTTAGTACATTCGAAGTGCAAGAAATTGGTTATAATTAGTCATCTCTTACAGTTCAAAGAGATCTTTCGACGTATTTTATTATACCATTAATTTTGTTTTTGTGTATCTACAATTTGTGTAATTTATAATGTGTCTACTTTTATTGACTGGAAATCAATATTTGGGGCCTATAATAATTGATTTAGTGAAATTTGGGTACTTAGATTTGATATAAAATACTTTTCAGCATTTTTTATATTACAAATGAATACACAGTTACTAATTTTACTTTATCAATAAATGGTAGTTTTTTGGCTCGACTGATCACCAACACGTCCACAACTCTTAGAAATTATCATAATTTATAAATCAAATTAGTATTTATATAATTTAGATAGCAATTTTTTTTCTTCCTGGTTGTTCATTAATTATAACAAAAAAAGTTCGGTGTGAAAGGAAACAACAGGAGGGTCCTTTAACGATAGATATACGCTAAGAGTATATTTTTTTATTTTAATATGGGATTGAAGATTCTATTCTAGAAAGTCAAAAATTCTCTAACTCATCGGTTTCAGAAATAAACAAATATAAAAATTTAAAAATCACAAATGACGTAAATGATCAGTCAATCAACGATCACAGCCGTGACGTAATTGATTCCGCAGCTGCGGATTTATTATTAGCAGACCAAACCTAGGCCGATATAATTTCTAGGCTTCTAATTTGGGGACAATATTTTTTATTACAACTCAGGTCGAAAAATCTCCTATAGTTTTAGTGTACATAATTTCATCTGTGATCAGTGGTAAAGAAAAACTTTCATCTGTTAGTTAAAATTCTCCATACACTCCTCTATACCCAAACCTAGGATCCATGGATTATGCTCCAAGCCCCCTTATGAGGAGAGAAGAACATAGTCATGCATTGGCACATTGCATTGGCACATTGGCACACTTTTATTACCCATAAAAATAATCCAGCACGCAGATATCAAAGCACATTAACGAAAGACCATCCACTAAAAGAGAAGCACGTTAATAAATTACAATTAGTAGAAACCGCAAAGTTAACTCAACAATTAGCTTAGAAAGTAGGTAGATAATAGGAATGTAACATTCTCGCAATTCATTGCTTTTATCAAGTTAAGCACGATTTGCTCCATCGTTCGCTTGCGTCACGTCGCTGCTCAATGCGTGTTCAATGCCGCTGTTTACTCAGCAAATGAGGTATGTATAATGTATATTAAACTTTACTTAATTCAAGTAGAGTCTTACAATCACTTTTAAATTTTCAATTAACAAGAATATATTAAATGTAGAACTAGAACTAGAATCAGCTGCTTGGAATTATAGTTTTTTAGTGAAATTGCGAACAAGGAATTTATTAGTATCTTTCGTAATTTAAATTAATATCTATCTTGTATCTGAAACCTTGTCAATTTAGTATTCAAATTTAGGTCTCACCCGACTGAACTACTTATACTTACATCAACAGCTGCCACGATCAATTACAATACATATTCAAATAATTAATTTGACGTTAATTGAAATAAAATGATTATTGGTTTTTCTTTTTGTTAATAAATGAATGGAGGTGAAAAAGTAAACAAGTATAGCTTACTTTACTTGGTGGTAGGGCTTTGTGCAAGCCCGTCTGGGATACCACCCACTTATCGGATATTCTACCGCCAAACAACAGTACTCAGTATTTTTGTGTTCCAGTTTGAAGGGTGAGTGAGCCAGTGTAACTACAGGCTCAAGGGACATAACATCTTAGTTCCCAAGGTTAATGGCGCACTGGCATTGTAAGGAATGGTTAATATTTCTTACAGCGCCATTGCCTGTGGGCGGTGGCGACCACTTACCATCAGATGGCCCATGTGCTCATCCGTCAATCTGAGCCATAAAAAAAGGAAAATTGAAATATATTGAGTCGGCTCCTTAATAGGAATTATCATTTGATATTTTGAAAGTCCATTAAGCGTTTAAAACCTATAAAGTTGAAAGAGGCATAAATAAACTACTTAAAGCTACTATTTAGCTAAAGCTTCTTGCGTTTGCTTATAGTAAAACATTCATGGTAGCGTTGTTTAAACATCATAAAAGTATCTATATGATTAAATATCGGTAGGTGTTTGTGCGTATCGTCTGAACCTTGTTCTACCATGGAGATAGGTCGCCGAAATTGATCAGAAACTCAGCGAGCATTGTGTATCGATGTTTTAACGTATAATGACGATATTCAATTACATATTTAATAAAATCGATAAATTTTATCTCTTAAAATATTTGAACGTGGAGAATAAATTCAATAAAACATTTCATTTGAAGTACTGGCCGTATTTGTCTAAACTATTTGGGTAGGTATCACAGACGTATCAGTTAACCGAGAAACGGTAATACTTGGTATTCTATTCTGTGTTCCAATTTGAAGGATGAGTGCAGTAGTAGTGAGTACTTAAGCGGTGTTGAATGTTGTTTGAATGCTTACAGTACTTGTCCATGCTAATATAATAAAGAGGTAAAATTTGTTTGTTTATATGATCCAATTCTATTTATTTCTCACTGGTATAAACCTACATTACTCCTGAGTGTGAGGCTATACATTATATTTATATCATATTATAGAAAGCGAGGTGAATCACTAGTTTAATTTTATTGTTTTAAGACTAAGACAAAGTATTCACTAAAAAGGCCATTTTATTTATCGTCAAGTTTAAAGCTTGGTGTTGTCTCAGATTGCCAAGACATGCTTACAATTGAAGACATATTTACATTGTTAGTAAAATAATTATGGTTATGGGACATACACCCGTGCGAAACCGGGGCGGTTCGCTAGTCACTATGTTTGTAGACAGGACAACGTCGGCCGAGTTTGCTATGTACACACAAGATAAAACATTTAACGTTTCAAACAGTTAATTTCGTACTAGTGTTTGTCAAAGTTCGCTCATCGAAGTTTTGGGGTCAAAATGAAAGTGAACACGATTTACCGCTCGCTAAGAAAGGTTACCACGACACAACGGGGATACACCACGTAATTAAATAAACATGTAGGATTCCCGGTCAAAGAAGACAGAAGACACGGTAGAGTTCCATTATCGTCTCAAAATACCGGTTCTTTTCGGTAGAATCTACTTTTCCGAAGCGATAGTAGCTTTAAATTTAATTCTACTCGGTAACATTACGATTCAAGGGTGCTTTTATGTGCCCCCTTGAACAAAAAATATTTAGATTTTAGAAATAAAATAGCCTGTCACTCAACTTTGGCTGTTTTCTTATTAAATTTGACTCTTTTTCATTCCATTAAACTTTATTGGTTGGTAAGATACTATCGATTATTGAACTATGATTCACATAAAATTGCTTCAACGCTCCAGCTTGAAGCGCAGCTTCTTCTAGATATGTTCAATAAAAAATATTATACTGGATAGTAATGAGATAAATTACGAAGATAGATATATAAAAAAAGAAAAGAAGAAAATATAGGATAAAAGAACAATAACCTTAAAGTCTCAGAAAAATAACTTTTTATATTTATAAAAATATTTTTTTTATTTACCATATAAAAATGAACTATTCTTTTACCGATTGATGATAAATTATTTTACATTAAAATGTTAAAAAAAATTTAACATTTAACAAAAGAAACATATACAACAAAAAAAAAAGTCTTAACTATAGCTTCTTAATGGAGGCGAAAACGACTATTTGGGTTTATAATAAATTCAATAAGATTACCATTGTTAATATTTCAACAAATTCAACCAGTCATACCTTCGAAGGTCGTTTAAGATGTTCCCATGTTTAATATAAAAAGAGAACTACCTACGCATTAAACCGGTCTAGTCAATAAGAAGTTAACCACAGTAATGAACCGCAAATAAAAACTAGATACGGTGTAATGCATACCAGGATGTTATCCCAGACGTATACCCTCAGGCCTGATTACCATTCGTGATCCATTTTCGATTGTATCGCGTAATTCTGATTATAGCAATCGGGACCACTTTCCCTATACACATTATATATATTCTAACAATCATATGTATCTTTAGATACACGTTTTAACTTGCTTTTAGGGTTTCCTAATATGTCCTACAGTGTCAATGTCTTCGCGATAGTGACCACTTACCATCAGGTTTCCCATTCGCTCCTCCACCTACATTATAAATGATAAAGTCAATAAGAAATATTACTGTGATAGTGATTTCAGCTATGGCGACAAATCTCAAGGTAGACGAACTGACTGTGTAGGACAAATTACAGTACACGACAACTTGGTGGTAGGGCTTTGTGCAAGAACGTCTGGGTAGATACCACCCACTCGTCAGATATTCTACCGCCAAACAGCACTATTCAGTATTTTTGTGTTCCAGTTTGAAGGGTGAGTGAGCCAGTGTAACTACAGGCACAAGGGACGTAACATCTAAGTTTCAAGGTTGATGGCGCATTGGTGATGTAAGAAATGGTTAATATTTCTTACAACGCCATTGTCTATGGGCGGTGGTGACCACTACCATCAGGTGGCACATTTGCTCGTCCGCCTATATATAAGAAAAAAAACAAATACACTTTCTGTTCAATCACTCCCATAACCACGGTAAATTCATCACGACTGGAAATAGTTCCTTTACGTACTCAATAATGAGCGCGGTTTTGTAAACACTGCGAGCTCTGAAACTCCGTGAGTTTACCACTGAAAACATTCTGCTCGAAAAAACACAATAACTTTTATTGGTCTCGTAGAGATACGGTTACATAATCATTCATAATAATATACCAGAATATCTACTTTGCTTATCAAAACTATACATACACCTTATTCAATATACCTCTTATTAGCTGATGATGTTATTAGTTGCTCCCCGCGGTTTCATCTGCATTATTAGTACACTTAGAGTGATGTTAAAAACCTATAACCTACCTCAACAATAGGATGTTAAAATGAAGAAAAATGTATTCAATTCCGACTATTACCGATTTATTATATTAGTATAGATATTTCATGCTGCGTTGCTAACGCTAAAATGCTAACCTATTTTAAAAGGACAATAAATATAACATAATTTATGGTGTTTAGTACCGATTGAGGATAATGTATTATCTTGGAAGCATTAGGTACTTTGAATAATATGTTTCTAGTTAATTTGGATTTGAAAGAGGTAATGAAGATTGACTTTATTTTTTGAAGTTATACTTCTTTAGGCGTGTTAAAATAAAAATATGAATGAATTTTTGATGAAGTTACTCACTAAGCCGCCAATCGAGTGACAAGTTCCTCGAATACACGACTTCATTTTACAATGTTTATTTTATTCAAATTTAAATTGAGAATGTTAATTTTTTATTTTATAATCAATATGTACATTATTTTATTGTTATTTGATTCAAAAATATTTATTAAGTACTCAGTATAATTAAAAATATTATTAATAATATATATTATTAATAATATAATATCTATATATTATACGCGTTCTAACCAATGGTTCTAACCAGTGGTTAGAACGCGTGCATCTTAACCGATGATTTTGGGTTCAAACCCAGGCAGGCTCCACTGAAATTTCATGTGCTTAATTTGTGTTTATAATTTATTTCGTGCTCGGCGGTGAAGGAAAACATTGTGAGGAAACCTGCATGTGTCTAATTTCAACGAAATTCTGCCACATGTGTATTCCGCCAACCCGCATTGGAGCAGCGTGGTGAAATATGCTCCAAACCTTCTCCTCAAAGGGAGAGGAGGTCTTTATCCCAGCAGTGGGACATTTACGGGCTGCTAATGCTAAAAAAAAATTAATAATTTGACGACCTCCGTGGTCGAGTAGTGTGTACACCGGTTTTCATGGGTACGCCACTCCGAGGTCCCGGGTTCGAGTCTCGGCCGAGTCGATGTAGAAAAAATCATTAGTTTTCTATGTTGTCTTGGGTCTGGGTGTTAGTGGTACCGTCGTTACTTCTGATTTCCATAACACAAGAGCTTTAGCTACTTACATTGGGATCAGAGTAATGTATGTGATGTTGTCCAATATTTAAAAAAAAAAATTATTTAAATAATATAAGTAGAACTTCTCACGCCCGTACATGAGTACACACAAACCTTTTTTTGAAGGTTCGCTTATCATTGAGTGTAAATATACTGCTCCATAGTGCAATTCACTTTTTAACCGATACAATCACGAGATAACAATATGTGAGAGATCCAATAGGCTTAACGTGCTCTTGTAGTAGTAGGTTATCAGATATGCATGATATTTATTGAGACTGACAATTGAATAAATGAGGAAAACTGCGTCTGCCGGAAGAATTATAGAATCATGTACTTTCAGAGATATGCCAGCATTGCAATGAGCTTCGTATCCTATTTCATAATAGTAGTCTTTGCCCAGCAGTGGTACATTTAAGGGCATACATTTTGCATACTATTTTAAACGAGTTGATACCCACAGTTTCGCTTGTAATTTAATCATGATGATTATTTTTATGAATAAATACAGTCTATCTCCTGTCTCGAGAAGAAGCTTAACTAGAGCTAATTCCTAGCGTGTGATGTAATTCCTCTTGAAATTTTGTTTTTAAAAACATCCAATACGAGGACATCTATTATACGCAAGTATATATGTATAACTGTAAAACGTTTTAAATTAATCGAATTCAATATACAAGAAAGAATATTAAACAAAGAGAATGAATTAACCGACTTTAATAAAGGACGATTTACATTTTTACATTAGCAGTAAATTTCCCACTGCTGGGCTAAGGCCTCCTCTCCCTTTGAGGAGTAGGTTTGGAGCATATTCCACCACGCTGATCAAATGCGGGTTTGTGGAATACACATGTGGCAGAATTTCGTTGAAATTAGACACATGAAGGTTTCCTCACGATGTTTTCCTTCACCGAGATGAATTATAAACACAAATTAAGCACATGAAAATTCAGTGGTGCCTGCCTGAGTTTTAACCCGAAATCATTGGTTAATCCACGCCATCGACGATATATATCGAGAATATATTGAAAATTGCTAAGTTTTCATTTTAAACAAACTTAGTCAATTTATTTTTAAGTCAATTTTTATAAGATTATTAAAACTAATCTCTTGTTGTGACAAAATTGACTACAATTCCTATTGAGATCCATACACATATGAGCATTGGGTAAGCAACATAGATATACATAAATAATTCACAACCATATTACCAATACATACCAACAACCATAACATAGTGATGTTGCTATTTCTAGTATTATTTTACTAAACGAGGATTCCCTGCCATAGACAAATAAGAGAATATGCAAGCACTTGTCTATTATCTTCCCTTTTACAGATAAGCTGGTGACACATTATGTCATGGTTCTAGGAAACGTTGAAACCGCAGAACAGTGACACAGATGTGGCATCATCGGTTATACTATAATTATAAATTTTGAACGAAAAAAAAAAAAAAAAACTGCCGTCTGGAAGTTGAATGAATATTCGCTTGAAATGAAAACAATATCGAAAATTGTTTTCAGAATGAATTGTGAAACGGGAGCTTAAAAACTTAATGTTCATCAAACAAGAAATATCAAAATCAACTGTTAAACAAAAAAAAATACCGACGAACATTTTATTACGTAATAGAGTAAATATACACACGAAATAACAATATATTCTTATTTTGAAGTCTGTCAAATATATAAACATTTTCTTGATCATTTAAATTCAATATAATAAATGAATACATCAAATTTAGAAGGTAGCAATCTAATAGAGAATTTTATTATAAAATATACACGACATTAAATAACAGCCTTACCTATATTAGACTGAAACAGCGAAACTATAGTACAGTCTGATTTTATGTATGTTTGTGTGTGTGCATGAAGTATCGGCGAAGTTCATGTTGAAAGTGGTCACAGAATTCATTACTTAGTTGTCCGCTGAAGCCAAACGGTCACGGCACTTCCAACGAACTTGTTCTATGACGAAATGTATGCAAATAGTTACTAATTGTAATTGATAAAAATTCAGCATCCTGTTGTCATCGGGAGTTCAATAAATATTTATTATTAATCTTAATTGTCATACAAACACGAATCGATAAATTTGATACTAAATATAGGTATTTAGATGATATAATTATTTGATCAAACTTTGTAGTCACTGTCAAATGCGAACTAACTAACTTAGCTTTTAATGAGAACTTCGTGAGAATTTCCAATAAGTTTCATAAACACGATCTGGGTTTTGAACCTGGAACCTCAGTACGAGATCTCAGAGCACATCTGATAAATGAGATTTACAAGTCTTGTCTGAATTTATACGGCGAGAGAGCGATTGTGTGGTGTAATAAAATAGATTGAACGACTCATTGATGTTTTATATTCGTATTCAGTGATACGGAGAATAACAATATTCCAAGACAGGCTATAAAATTTTACACTTAAAACATTCGCGATATATAGTATTCATATATTCCTCGGCACGGCAGATGTTAGTCCGTTGAATCGTCGAACGAAATAAAAGGTACGGTCGCGGTTAAACACAAGTGATAATAAATAAAAGAAAGATATAAAGTTTAAAGGTTGTGAGTAAAGTATTTAACCACAATAATGTGACTAGTTTTAAATAACAACTTAAACTTAAACGCATTTACTATGTTGCTATCCCAAATTTTACTCTGTGACATACTCGCTAATGTTTCTTTAAAGTTTGTAAACATTTATTCCGTATATAGTTGTACTCCATGAAAAAATGCATATATAGCCGTGTCCAATCGAAGAAAGAATAAAGTTTAACAAACTTTAGATTCACGTATGCCACGCGATTTATAGTTCTTGATTAATATATATTTATTTATAATACAACACTATTACACTTAACTACTTATATCCACTTTAAGTTCCGATAACAGTTTCGTCGACGTTCAGAACGCCATATTTTCGCAAATCCGTAACGATTCTCATAAATTAATCAAGCTCTCGCTGTCAAATGTTGTTTATTTGGTTAGTGTTGGTATATATTTACCGTCACAGATATTCCGTGCGATTGGTATATCTTATCTTTAAATTCTTTTGTTTTTTTTTTTTTTTAATTGTGATTATAGGTTGTTATTTCCAGACAGCAAAAATGTCTGAATTAAAAGTCGTAGATTCAGCTCCTTAAATTAGAATTAACTTCTTAATCATTGAACATCATCTTCAGATTTTTGTAACTAATTACTCATATTCATGAAATTATTGAAATATTTAATTATATATTTTTTTATTAATAATTGATAAAGTAATTGAGTTAATTTAAATAATATTAAATTACTTTACGCCATTAAAGTTTAAATCACTTAGCTTAAACTCGAGATATTTATACGCTAGAGAGCGTTCGGAAATCCCTCCAGTGTTGACATTTGACCTCTGTCTCCTTTACGTAAGGTCAAACGATATAACATTCTAATGTTGAGGGATATATTTGTAATTATCGATATTTTTTATCATTCGACTACTAAGATAAGGTTGTGAGAAATCTAAGTAATATAATATCAGTTGAGTTTACTAATGATTAATTTGTTTGTAGAAATAAATAAATAAATGTCTTGGAAATGAAGAATATAATCAGTACGGTAATTATTTTGTTAGTGTAGAGTGTAGAAACTTTCGTATGTTATAAAAGTAATATTTGAATTCAATTTTTTTTTTATAAATAAAAAAAAATATATATATTGGACAACATCACATACATTACTCTGATCCCAATGTAAGTAGCTAAAGCACTTGTGTTACAGAAGTAACGACGGTACCACATACACCCAGACCCAAGAAAACATAGAAAATTAATGAACTTTTTCTACATTGACTCGGCCGGGAATTGAACCCGGGACCTCAGAGTAGCGTTACCCATGAAAACCGATGTACACACTACCTGACCATGGAGGTCGTCAAATTAATATTAAAAAAAGGAATGTATGCGTGGTTCTTCGGCGTAACTAACAATTGTTTTTTTATTGCATACCAATCATTTATTACAGTAAAAATATTTTCAACGCTATATATAATATTCACAACCTGACTTTAATACATGAGGACATATCCGCGTCCGGAAACTAGTTTAAATATAAGGATAAAATTCGCGAAAAACTGAGTCACGCGCGTTTCTTCGTGCACACAATGTATTAAAGTATTTCCAGCTTAAACAAGTTCATTAGTGATAACACAAGTACTATTCTATAAGTAGAAACTCGTAACTCATCGTAGAACACGAACTTAAATTTCCGAATGTGATATGCCATATTGATTATAATAATTATAATTACACGTATCAAAATGGCGTATCACCGTAAGTCACGAGTCACAAGTTCACGAGTGAGATACAAAGTGAATTCTTACAGAATCGCAGTGCAGTTCCGATGTCGTGGGTTATCAAAATACCGGGGAGATGTATTTTCTCGTAAACCGTATTTACGATTAAGTTGTAACATGCAGTCAATTTAACACATGTGATTGTTATATTTTTTATGCGACAGAGTTTTCCTGTACGACTTTGTCCGAGATTTGTGGCGTGTTCCGCTTCGATGAGAGAGCCAATACAGAGAACCAGAGCCGGTACATTGGCTCAGTATAAATAAACGCAAAATTACTTTAGTAGTATGTTAAGTGAATAAGCGCGAGTTACTCTAAAGAACAAGACTGCGGGTTAACATTAAAATGATCAGTTTATATTCTCATCATTTAATTCAGCGTTTCTAAAAAAAATAAAAGTGAGTTTTAAGAAAAGTAGTTAATATCAGGGCATCATGATAGCAAGCGAGTCGATACCGTGGCGCCCGTTGAAGGGACGGAGAGGGTACCGCTGGTTTTTTTGTGTACCGGGGTGCACTCGGCTTCCTGGGCACCGGCGAGTCTCACATACCCCTTCCACGGTGGAGACCACGCGTAACGCGTTTTTCCAGCGAGATAACAAAAAGAAGATATTTCGATTCCTTTCCAGTCACTAATACATTGCAGTACCCAGAAAAGATTTATTAATATTTGGCGTAGGGCACCATTCAAATCATTGACATTCATTCAGCGTTCTATGGCCTTAATAGCTGAGGAACAGCTGGTTGATTTGATGACGTAAATGATGGAACTAGATGCAATATTTTACGATTGCTCTTACCATTGCGCCTCAAGCTATAATAAAAAGGAATCATTAATATTATTTCAAAATAGATTAGTTATAAATTTATTTATTACTAGTTGAAAACCCCTCCTGGTAAAATAAATCAAACTAAAGAAATACGGATTATTTATTATTAATTTACTGTTGATAAGTTTACATAGAATTGACTCCTGCACGAAATTATTATTTGGAACACACTTTCTGAACGAATGAAATATTTTCGATTGTATTCTGTAGTGAGTTTCGAGTTTGCGTTTACAGAATAACTATGCTGGAATTCCTTGAATGTCTGTGGTGTCTTATAAATGTGTACTGTGTACAGTTGTCATTGGAAAACAGGCGTAGTCTAATTTACAGTATAATGTTGCTTGCAATTGTTTGATTATGTTCTCTGTTACTGTGTCTAATAAAATAAATATTAAAAAGAGAGATATCGTAGGATATCCGGTTGAAACGAAGTTTCATTTGCTATATATTACGAAAGTTTGAGAATATTTCAATGACAAGAAATATAAAATTGTTATTAAAAAAACTTATCAATATCAATACAACTCCATCAATCATAATATTATATAAAGCTATATGTAAAAGAAAGAGATAGAGTTAGAGCAAAAGAGAGAAAAGGTCGACTGAAGGGGCGTAACAATTTAAATGTTATTATTAATTGACATTCTAACAAAGGCTAATATATTTTTCAATTCTTTGCTTAATAGCTTGAAGCGTCGGTCATAATAGTAACATATTTAATTCTTACGTCAACTTTATTTTTTTCCCTCTGGCAACACACGTCTATAATAATATAGATTTAATGAATCAACAATTATAACTGATGAGTATTTATTTATAGCTTTTATAATTAGAATCGAGGTTAACCTTATGATGTCATGGTTAAATAACATTATTTTTAACGAGTGCTATAATAAAGGTGATTACACACTTGTGATTATACAAAAATATCGTAAGTTTGTCGTATAAGTTGTATGAATGACATATACGAACGTGTTTTTAGTCAATCTATGTGATTAATTTTATAATATGTTCGATTAAGTCTCACTGTAAATTTTTTTTTTTGGTTTACTTCATAATGGTAAAAGTATTATACCATACATCCTGTTGTCATTAAAAATGATCATATTTTTTTTCTGTTACTGGAACTGATTATTTGACAGTGTACGAGATACTTTAAAATGTATAAGTAAGATTATTGATTTGTTTCCTATTAGCCTATTACAAAATAGCAATATAAAAGCAATTCACGCAACTTGTAAGCAGCTTTGTGATTGGTCAATATTATGTAATTCGTTAGTTTGTTGTCATAGAGCAGAGAACATTACAGAACACCAGAAGGGTAATGAGTCAGTGTAAAAAAGTACATGAGATATTCATACAAACACATATACGAATACCTCAGACCCTCGTGATGGTCTCTTGGGATGTTTATTAACAAAAATCAAAGATAGAAATAAGTAATATTTAGTTTTTAAATAATTATCTTTTGTTTTATTTTTCTTATTTAATTTTAAGATTTTAGTCCAACACAACGTCATTGTCTTTTCTTCCTTTTGTTTAAACATTATTTATTACTTATAGCTATTAGATAGAATTCCAGCAGCATCATAGCAGATTCTGATAAAGGATCTGATAGAATACTCTAAACTAATCCATCATCGTACGAACATGCTTTTAAATTAACTAAGAGTAACTTTCCCTGATTGTGAGTCTTGTCACATATTTTTAAAATTGTTGTCTTGATCTTGTCTGTTGACAACTGTACTGTGTTGTTCGTATCTGGTATATGAGAGTTCCACGACACTTTTACACGAAAGTCAGCTAATCACTGGGATTTATGACCGTGGCGAAATTTATATATAATTTTATATACCTAAACGAAGTTCTTGTATCAATCTCGTATTTTAAATGAAAATGAGTACCAAATTGTAATTTGCTAGATAATTTTAAACACCAATTATATTTAAATTCAAAGTACCATAATTATGAAGATTATGAAGTTATCAAGTAGTTCCGCTATTAAAATAATTACTTTATTTGTATGGAAAAGTTGATTTTACTTAACGGCGTTTCTTAGGCTGTACTTAACGGTGGAGTAAAAGCTGATAGAATTATTTCGTATTATTTAAATAAATATAATGCTTATTAATGTCAGATTAACTAATTCGGGAACTGTAATCTGAGAGCTTATTGGTTGTTAGCAATTGATGACGCAATAAGCAACCAATGGATGTTTAATATCAGATTATTTAATCCAATCGTCACTTTTGAGACTGTAATAATTGTAAAATAGCAATTATTCAAAGTTAGTACTTTATTATTATAACTTCCATCATAATAATTGGACAAAATTTTGATTCAAAATTTAGTTATGTCCAGACGTCTCTAGTTAGGGTCAGGTTAAAAACCGAACCAGCAATTCTGAAAATCATTTTTTAACTTCAAATGCTAATATCGTTTACACAATTCGCCTCATACAGGACAGTTAAAGTATTGCAATGATATATATGAATGTAATATGTTAATAGATATACATTTTTACATCTAATGTCCGGTGTAAGTTCCAAAGTCGCTTTAAATTTGTTTGCAAACTATTACCGGATAGAACTTGCGATGAAATATTTTCCATACTCCCTATACAGATAGTCATGGACGTCGGTTGAGCTGCATAGAATGATTTACTGCGACATGTCGTGGATTATAAAAAATTAGACAGTGTAAAGGCCTTCTCTTTAAAAAATACGTGTACTGCTAGCTAGAAAGATACTATGTATATATATGTTATTATTATTCGAAGTTAAATAACATTTTATCTTTAAAAAAAAAAACACTCCAAATGAATTAAGGCTTTACTAATATTCCTATTTACCCCTCCTTTTAAGCTTAACACTTATGTAAGTAAAAACGACAGTAGCCCAAAGATCGATCCTGCGACTTTTTACATCGCTAGGCGGCCCGTAAACCATTGCGCTATTAATTCTTAAAGCTTATAAGGTTGAAGTACTTTAATTATAGAAGTTATCGCATGAGTTTGACTCTTATTGTCTGATTGGCTCCGTGTCTTAAAATGCACTCGTAAAAATCGCCTCGAAAAGCTATCGCACAAAGCAAATCAAAAAAATTACACAAAACCATGCATGTATGTTATTACATGTTAATCTTAAAAAATCACACAACATTTTATTTAGCTTGAGGCTAGTGCTTGCTTAAAAGCTTAATAAGGATAATAATTATCAAGTTCAGTTTAGGTTGTCACGGATGAACTCCGATACTATTACGGGAGGCACGAGGCCCTTTGACAACCCCACAGAGTCTGATTTTTTTTCTTATTATTTTAAGGAATGCAGACCTAGGTACATGCATGGTTTTATTTGTTTTATAACAATTATTTATTGAAATAAATGTTAGTTTTCGTTTACCTTGTTGTATACACACAAGTACATATACTTATCTTGAACACTTACCACCATTTATTCGTAAGATTACCTGTTTAAAAAAAAATTGACGAAAACACTAGTTAGATTATTTATAATAATCGGAAAAAAGCTGTACAGATTTAACGTTACTTATGTACGTGTAGTAAGTAAAATTAAATTCAAATATCCTGCAAGAGAATTGTATATTGTTCTACGTTTTATTATGTTTTTAATAATGGACATAAATACTCTTTGTCTATTAATGAACTTTTAATAGCCACGAGAGATATAAAATCTCAAATGTCGTAGTCGTAGTTAGCGGCGATGTCAATGTCTATGACAAGTGCCGACTTGGCATAAATAATAAATTATAAAAATATAGTTATAAACATTTATTTAATGCCGAGATGACCCAGTGGTTAGAACGCGTGCATCTTAACCGATGATTTCGGTGTCAAACCCAGGCAAGCACCACGGAATTTCTTGTGCTTAATTTGTGTTTATAATTCTTCTCGTGCTCGGCGGTCGTACATCGTAAGGAAACCTACGTGTGTCTAATTTCAACGAAATACTGCCAACCTGCATTTGAGTAGCGTGGTGGAATATGCTCCAAAACCTTCTCTTTAAAAGGGAGAGGAGGCCTTAGCCCAGCAGTGGAAAATTTACAGGCTGCTGATGATTTATTTAATAAAATTCACGAACTGCTCCGGGTGTACAACCGAAGGTGGTCTCCAAAAGTTCGCTCTTTTACCAATAAGATCTCCTTTAGTACAAGCTATTAATTATTGTTTTATCTGTTAATGTATTTTTACTTTTTTGACCTCACTTAGCCAACTCGTATAGCCTATAGTAGAGCAAACACCTTGCAAAAGTATGCTCTACTAAAAACGAATTAACCGTATGATGTTGAAAGTTTGTTATTAGTAGTTTTCGCTTTCTTCCTTGATATTCAAATATTAACTAATTGTATTTCATAATATAATTATCTAAACATCTCTATGTGGAACGATTTACAAGCAGGTAGACTGCCGTGTGGACTTTCCGCATTTTATCACGAACGAAAAGACAAACACGCGTTCTTAACCTATCATTACGAAATGTCTTTGTACTACCGTTGAACATATTACATATCATAAAGTAGATCGTCTGTGTTTTTTTTATGGCATTGGTTGGCGGACGAGCATATGGGCCACCTGATTGTAAGTGGTCACCACCGCCCATTGACAAAGGCGCTGTAAGAAATATTAACCATTCCTTACATCACCTATGCGCCATCAACCTCGGGAACTAAGATGTTATGTCCCTTGTGCCTGTGATTACACTGGCTCACTCACCCTTCTAACCGGAACACAACAATACAGAGTACTGTTATTTGGCGGTAGAATATCTGATGAGTGGGTACCTACCCAGACGGGCTTTCACAAAGCCCTACCATCAAGTGTTTAGTTGATTGATCTTTGTTAAAGCTCACATAATGATGACATAGTATGTACAATTACAGATGCTTAATTTTTATTTGAAAATTAGAGTAATTATTGATGTTTTAATTTCGCCGCGTTATTTTAAAATGGTGAGAGTGAATGTGCGCAATAGGTGACGTGAGAACTACATGATGTAGTTGCTCGCTAAGCCGCCCATTAAATGTCGTCAATCGTTCTAGTAGAAGTGAAAAATAAATCATCATAATAATATTTTATTATTAATAAGGTAATTATTATTATTTTATTGTAATTGATTATTTAAATGCAAGTAAAAACTATTTTTAATGACGCCGAAAGAGTAGAACTTCTGAAGCTCATATATCACACGCATCTCTTTTTAAATTTAATTTTACCGCGCTATGTATGTATATGCTTGTTGCAGCCGGTCATTAATACAGTCCTAAACTCAGGTGTCTGCTGTCTGTGTTCAAGACGGAGAAATGCTTGGTTTATAATAGTGTAATGAATGCTATCATCGCTGGCACTGTTAATTTAATAAAATATTTTTTATTGTATTGTTCTGACGTATGCATATCGAAAGCATAATTATTTCTATGAATTTATAAAATAGTTAACGTTATTGTGATTTAAGAGAATAATTATCATTAACTTTTACTGCTTGATTATTAAAATCTGAGCGCAAAATCTTAAAGGATTGTAATAGCCATACCTTCCGAGATATTTAATACAATTTAAGTATAAAATTTACATAAGTCACATAAAATTTATCAGTAACAAGTGCACGTAACTAACACGCTAGTACAACAATCATTTAGCTAAAATAAATGAAAAAAAAAACACTTTTATTATAGATATATGTATCTATATACCTACTTAGCAAACATAAAGAAAAATTAACAATAAACTTTTCACTCATTGGTTTTTAAACATAAAACATTTAGGAGAAATGTCTGACTAGCTTTTGTCCCAGACAAGCCAATAAGTTATGAATAATTATTCGTTAAGTAGTCGTGCATTAGTATGCAAGTGCGCGTGCGCAGCGAAGGACATTACCACATCAAAGGAACGGTAACGGGAAATTATGGTATTCAAATAGAGCTTACGAAACGGTGGTCGGCTTAAAATTTTTGAATTTGTTTATCTTAAAATCGGATTAGGAAGTTATTTATAAGTTCACGGATGAGTTTGTTTTTTTTTTAATTCAGAAGGTACGAGGCTATGTTTGAATTTGAACAGCTAAATTTTTTTTTATTTTAATTACTCAATTCAAATTCATCGACTGCGAGTATAATGCTTAATCGTAGTTATAATGCTTTTTTATCATCTATATAGATTATATAGCTGATAAAAAAGCGTGGAGTTAATGTTTGTTGACTTCCAGGCAACGTATATATACTTATATATATGCGTTGTATAATTGTATTTAACTAATATGGCTATATTTATAGATGTTGAAAAAGAGTAACTACTGAGTTTCTTGCCGGTTCTTCTCGGTAGAATCTACATTCCGATTATATTATAGATAGCTTTACTTTAAATAGTTTGTTAAATGACGAAGTCCAAAGTGCTTGTAAAAGCCTACTTGAATAAAGTATAAATTTGGATTGTATTTGATTTAATATAAGTTTACATTTACCATTATATATAAACTTATAAGTACGATAGTTAAATTAAATATCTTAGAACACGACAATATGAATATACACGATTATATACACGAACGTCTTATTAGGAAAATATCAGTCCGGAGTCTAGAAGTTGGATGTTTGTACACTCTTGTGCCTCGGACAGCACGTAAAGCCGTCGGTCCTGCGCTTGAACTCTTTCTGGTCGGAAAAGTGCGCCTGTTTTTGCGTACACAAATATACATTATAATATATCCTGCGTTGTTGACTTAGAGTTGTAAAATTATATAAATATGTTTTGTTAAGATCTTGGTAAATAATAAAAATACATTTGATGGATATTAGCAGATCTATTTACTCACGAACGCCGCTCCATGTTAAATTAATAATTTTATAACAAAATATATATAAATATATGTTTTTAATTTTTTGTTGACTTTACTATTAATTATTTTACGCACACTAAGTCATTTTGTAAGAATGAACGTCACTCCCTCATAGTATTACTTTATTGTGGAGGGGCGCGCCTTTGTATGTGAAAAGATCTCTCTAAGGTAAGGACAGAAAAATAATGAGGAATCTGAAGAATAATAATTTATTTTTTATTGTTAACTAATTTTTAATTACGAGCGACATGTTGTGTCAATGTTACCCTATCGCAGTGTTTGTTTCAGACGAATCTATCATCCTTCTGTCCGACATGTTTCGGTCGGGTCGATGATTGTTTTAATACCGTTGACAGATTTATCATTATCATTTTATTTAGTTTCTATACGTATCATTAAAAACAAAACACAACAACAAAGTTCGTTAAATATAAAAAAGAGGTTTTATATGTATATGTAAAACCTCTTTTAAGAAATAACACAAAAAAACTAGATCGAAAGATGAGTTAACAAAAAGTTCCGTTTGCATAATCTAATATACACAATATTACTATGAATAGTGAAAATCTACATTTTATTTAGTATTTTTTTAACAGCAAACGAGATATAAGCGTCAATAGCGCAATGGTTTACGGGTTGCCTCACGATGTAAAAAGTCGCAGGTTCGATCTTAAATCCTTGAGCTCGACCCCATTGGGGTATACACATTACATATTGTACACAAAATGGGGTATTGCTACTATTCTTTAAAAAAAACATAGAAAACGTCCGAATTTTGACAAAAGGCGATAACAGTTAAATTAAAAATCATACTATCGAATAAAAATATGCTAATTTATAAGTATATTTTATGCATTAATAAAATACCAAACAATAGTGCTTACTCAACAGTTAGCCGCGTTAATGTCTCGGCGACAGTTAAATTTAACTCGTAATGTGATTTACAACTTACGACTAGACGCAGCTTATTGACCTGCTATTTACAACAAATTGTTTCTTTAATTTATTTCAATAAATATCGAGATTTTATAATAAATATATGTTTATATATTTTTGTTTGTAATTAATATTAAACAGAAAAGAAAATTAAATTAATTATGAATGAAAGTAGGTACACTATTTAAATAAATTAGGTATATATTTACGAGCTATTTTAGATATAATATTTGTACATAATAGGAAAATTAATAAATATAATTAGATATAATACATACTTGATTTACATATATCATTATATAATTTTATGAAAGCGATTAGAATCCTAAATAGAATGTCAATCGAACTGAATATTGCTTCAATTTTTTGACACGTTTTGACACGTTTTGAATTAAACTTTCGTTGCTTCAAGAAAAATATATGTGCATTTTTGAGAAACAAATATTTGTCAACTAGGTTAACTAAAATAGTGTGAATCCTCTTTTAACTTACTAGTTTTTTTTTCGTTTAACGATCAAAGAATGTTTATTTAATTTTAAGGTTAGTAAAGTTATTTATGTCCATGAACATTTGGCTACATGCTACGCGCACATGGCAATCGCTGTGTTTGTTCTAAACATCGTGGGAAAGTCGAGACAAACGACAAGCGACATGTTATGTTTCGCAAGAGTTTCGTAAAACATTATTAAAGTCATAGTAAAGTAATCGAAAGTTTTTTTTTGTATGATATAGGTACGGACAGGCAAACAGGTCAACTGATGGTAAGTCAGTCTGGTCAGTCATAGACATTGGCGATGTAAAAAATTATAGCCATCCTTAATATCACCAATGCGCCACCAACCTTGGGAACGACGATGTTATGTCCATTGTATTTGACGTTATACTGGCCCAAACACCCTTTAAGCCGGAACACAACAAAGGCAAAATCTCTATTCGATATAGAAGCGTTACACTAAATTATTGATTGTCCTATATCTACAATTCATCATCATCCTCCTGCCCTTATCACAATTTTATTTGGGTTCGGCACAGCATGTCTTCTTCCATACTTCTCTGTCTGACGTCATCTTACAAGTAATATTATTTCTAAACATATCGTCTTTCACACAATCCATCCAACGTTTCTTTGGTCGTCTCCTTCCTCCTATATCCATCCACGTCTATGCACAAGACCTTCCTCACAATAAGACCCTCATTGTCCTTAATCTACCATCGGTTCGGAAATAAACAGAAATACATTGAAATTGAACGGATTAAAAGATAAATTGTATGTGCATTAAAATGATGAACGAAGAAATAAGAAATAGAAGATATAAGTAATAATTTAAAAAAAGGAATACAGGTGCAAATATTCCTAGTAACAGTTCAATTAAGTTTAAAGCACCGACGGACACATACTGAGTCCATGAAGAAGTCGTCGTCGAATCCAATTAAATTAAAGAAAAATATATAGTGTAATTTAATGTTTTTCAAAAATAGAACACTCCGATAAAGCCGTGTCCATACATGATAACTTTATGAAACGATCAGTCCAGACAAAAAAAAAAACCATTGATAACAGAAAACAATTTATACGATGAATAATTAAACAATTACCATTCTCAAGCCCAAGGAACTTGAGTATGCAGCCAACGTAACGAAATGTGAATGGCTGCTAAACAGTTGTCGCGTTTATAAGACGTTTTAAATAGACTAGCGACGCCTATTCAATAATTAATTAAAAACACACACCCGTCTAAATACAAGTATCGTTGAACAGTTGAATAATTCAACTTTTGTTCGTTAAATTTATTACCGGAAATAATAACGAGTAAGAGTAATGAATATTATATTATATATATGGCATTAATAAATACGCAACGCGTGCGTTTAATTAACATATCTATCATGTATATTTAAGTGACGGAAGTAACTACTGAGTTTCTTGCCGGTTTTATTCGGTAGAATGTAGGTTCTAGAGGAATTTTGTAAAATGACAATTCAAAAGCGCCTTAAATCCTCTTTTTAATGTAGTATATTTTCATTCGATTTAAGTATATTTTATCTCCTTGTTATAACTAAGTATATTTTTTCATACAGTAAGACCTCAATGTTAATAATTCTTACGTAAATTAAAATGATTTGAAATAATTAATTCTCAAAATTTAGTCTTTAACAGCCCAAATAACAATGGATATAAACTTTGAAGGGAACTGTTTTATAAAAAACTAAGAATGTGTTTTGTGTAAATTTATAAAGCTTTTCTTTGACTCATTCATTGGCCGAGATTCGTTTTATACAAACTTAAAAAGTTAGAAAGGGAATAAAACGTAATCTGCCATGCCATAGATGGGCATAACAATCAAAATCCTAATACACTTTATTCAAGTGGGCTTTTGAATTGTCATTTTACAGAACTATATCAAGTAAAGCTACCACCGGTTCGGAATGTAGAATCTACCGAGAAGAATTGACAACAAAATCAGTAGTTACTCTTTTCCAACGTTTAAAATACAAAGTTATGTTAGTTAATTACATGATTGAAATCTGTAAAGTCGAACTGCATAGCCGATATATGTGTACCTATTTCTGAATGTAAGTTCATCTACTAGAAGTTGTTATTTGTTGGTATTCGTACTTTTTTTTCAAAATTTTGATTAAAATATTAAATTTTTCTGTTAATATTTTTGCATAAATTTTGTTCTACGTCTCAGGCTTTATAATACAAGGCAGAAGGAGGGCATGAAACATTAAAAGTGAAGTAATAAAAGCGAATACAAAGTCAAAAGCGAATACAAAATCCCAGGTGTGTGTAAGTAATTAAAAATTTGTTTAAATATATAAATAATAAAAGTAGCAGTACTTTTGACGTCTTAGCTAACGAGTCGATTCGCACTTCATTTTGTATTCGTTTTTGTTGCTTCACTTTAATGTTGTTTGTATTCCTTCTGCATTTTGTTTTATAAAAAGAGTTCTAAGTATGCGAATGATACGATATATTAGCAGAATTCCTGCGGACTGATAATCAGCTACTAGCCGGGTCCACGATATGTTCTCCAGCTGTTTCTTTCAATTCATTTACTAAGATGATTTTTGTTTCTTTTTTAACAGTTCTCGTGATGAATAAGTATCCTTATTATTAAATATAAATTTAAAATGCGGCTGTAAATGCCTTACAGGTGCGATAAGTCATTCTCAAATGGATAACATTTGGACCTACTGTGCTCCTCCAATGCGGATTGGTTACACTTGCGGCAGAACTTCACCTGACACATAGATCTTTTTTTACCTCCTTCACCATCGAGCACGAGATGAACAATAAACACAAATGATATCAAGAAAGTCCAAGATAAACAAATAAATATTGGACAACATCACATACATTACTTTGATCCCAATGTAAGTAGCTAAACCACTTGTGTTATGGAAAATCAGAAGTAATGCACTATTATAGTGGGGGAAAAAAAATATCCTGCTGAGTTTCTTTCGCCGATTCTTCTCAGGTCCGAGGTGTTAAATTCCGAACCGGTGGTAGATTTTTGAGTATCAATAAGCAAGTGTAAACACTTCTATATTGAATAAAGAATTTTGATTTTGACTTTGACTTTACCACAAACACTCAGACCCAAGACAACATAGAAAACTAATGAACTTTTTCTACATCGACTCGGCCGGGAATCGAATCCGGGACCACGGATTGGCGTACCCATGAAAACCGGTGTACACACTTCGACCGCGGAGCTCGTCAAGAGGTTATGACTTTGGATGTCGTAATTTCACTGGCTTACAAGATCACAGCAATACTGTAATAATATTTACTTGGTGGTACGGCTTTGTGCAAGCCCGTTTAGATAAGTACCACCTACTCATCAGATATTCTGCCGCCAAACAGCACTACTCAATATTGTTGTGTTCCGGTTTGGAGGGTGAGTGAGCTAGTGTAACTACAGGCACAATTGACAATAAATGTTAGTTAGTCTATGGGCGGTGGTGACCACTTACCATCAGATGGCCCCTTTGCTCGTCACCTACCTAAATTATAATTCTAAAAAGAAACAAAGAATTTTCACAAATCCTTCCCACGGTTAAAGTACGAAGTCATGCTTTGTTGTAAACTATATTTATAAGTCTAGCGTACCTAAACATTTCACATAGAGCAAGTGATTTTGCCAACGGACATATTTCACGAAAATGACTCACAAGATAAATGTCAACCTCGTGTTATTTCGCGCATGCGTTAAATATGAAATTATTCACGTCCTAAAGTAACTGTTTTTGTTTTGGTTGATTGTATTATTTGCTGAATAAATACAATGATATATCGATGGAATAGTTGATTCGACGTTGCCTAATGTAACGTTTGAGTCGAACGTTTCTGTTGGTCATTTGTGACACTACTATCCACGGAGAGTTATTATGCAGGACGTATTATCTATACTAATATTGTAAATAAATAAATAATTATTGGACAACATCACATACATGACTCTGATCCCAATGTAAGTAGCTAAAGCACTTGTATTATGGAAAATCAGAAGTAACGATGGTACCACAAACACCCAGACCCGAGACAACATAGAAAACTACTGAACTTTTTCTACATTGGCTTGGCCGGGAATCGAACCCGAGACCTCGGTGTGGCGTACCCATGAAAACCGGTGTACACACTACTCGACCAAGGAGGTCGTCGAAAAAAAGTAAAGAAGTAAAATTTGTTTGTTTGTTGTAAGGTAGACTCCGCAACTAATGATATAATTCTAAAAATTGACTCTCAAGTAAAAAGCTACTTACATTATTCTGAGTGCTATAGGGTATAAATTATATTAAAAAAAAATCTTTATTAATAAATTGCATTCGTGGAAAGCGGAGTGAATCGCTAGTTTATTTATATTATTCTAAGACAGCAAACAATGTATTCACTAAAAAGGGTATTTTATTTATAATGAAGTTTAAAGCTTAGTGTCGTCTCAGGTTGCCAAGACATGCGTACAATGGAAAACGTGTAGTAAATATATTTTACATTACAAAGATAATTAATTACGTTCTTAGTAAAATAATTATGCTTAAGATATATTTTTAGTTTTACTAAAAAAATATAAAATAGAGAACGTAAAATAAACATGAATGTTGTGTTCGTGAAACAAATTTATTATTATATTTTGAAAATCACGTCTGGGTAGACACCATCCACTCATTGGTTATTCTAACGCCAAACAGCAGTACTGAGTATCATTGTGTTCCGGTTTGAAGGGTGAGTGAGCCAGTGTAACTACAGGCGCAAGAGATATAACATCTTAGTTCCCAAGGTTGGTGGTGCATTGGAGATGTGAGGAATGGTTAATATTTCTTATCATTTGCTCGTTCGCCAACCTGTGATAATTTTTTTTTATAACAAATTCTAAATATTACTACATAAATTTGCGACATATTACAGCAGAAACCATAGCCTGACTACTTCTTAGATCATTTGTTATTTTTCCTACCTTAATTTTTTTGTTCTAACTAGATAAAATTTCTGTATCTAAAAGTGTGAAGTAATCTATCCGCTAAGACCACATTTTTAGAAAATTCAATTTTTTTGTGGGTACTTTAAGGAAAAAATAGAGAATCTGCTTAATTTTTATCGTAAGTTAATTTTAATTTAA